>NC_044246.1:70225413-70901485 GCF_003957555.1 Calypte anna
CAGCACGGGCAGCCCCCCAGCCCCGCACCGCAAGCGCCGCTCCCTCCCCGGCGCCGTCTCGCCCCGCTGAGGGGCTGAGCGGCCTTTCCCGGGGGCGGCGAGAGCGGGACACGGAGTTGGGGCCTCAGGGGGGTGTTGCGGGCGGGGCCGCGGTGCTCAGGCTCCCCGCACACCTTCCCGGCGCGGCTGTCGTGGCTTCTCCCCTGCAGCCTCCAACCCACCCCGGCCTCTCCCCGGCCTGCAGCCGCTGCTCCCGGGGCCGTGTTCCGCTCCTCGCGGTTTGCCCCCAAAACGCGCGTGTGGTAATCATGGAATGGTTTGGGGTGGAAGGGACCTCAGAGATCATGGGGTTCCAACCCCCCTGCATGGGCAGGGACACCTCCCACCAGGCCAGGTTGCTCAGGTGTTGCTGCTGAACCTTTCCACTCTTCATCAGCCGAGGGGCTGGAGCGTGCCTGACACTCTGCGGGCTGTGCGGGTGCCTTCCCCTCAACCTTATTTTAGAGTTACTGTTTCAAGTAAGCATACTGGCTTGGGTTTTGCAGTTGGAAAAGCAACGATGCCATCTCGTGATCGACTACCAAAGCCCTTCATGTGATCAAAACCCACAAAACACCTATTTACCCTCGCTGAGGCACACGTGGGTGTTAGGGAGAGCCAGCAGGCAGCTCTTGAGGAGTTCCTGTAATCCCTGTAAGGCAGGGTTGGCGCAGACCTAACAGTCCTGCCTTAGGGTGCCCCAACACCAGGATCACATCGTTCAGAAATTAAGGTTCCCAGACACACACTTTGCTTCTGGCATGAACTGTTTTGAAGCTGAATGGGGCTGAATAATTGCTTTTTGGCTACCTCAGATGCGTTTGGGTATCATCTTTTTGTAGTCTATCTTGTTCCTTACAGCTTTATTTTTTGCAGCCCAGTGTGCTCTGTACTAAAAATGGAAGCTTCATATTTTAAGGTGACAGGTAGTTAATCTAATTAATGTTTGGTTCAGCTGATTCCCTTGAAATGGACATTTTTCACACATCTCTTCCTTAATATTATTTGGTGGGTTCTTCTGAAATTGGTGGATTTTGTTTTGTTTGTTTGTTTTTAATGTTTGCATATTAACAATTGAAGAAGCCTATCAAGCCAGACTGATGGTTAACAGTTAACCTTATTTTAGACAGAACTCTTAGAAAATGCAGTAATTTTTCTTCTTTCAGTGCCCATCTGCATAGGCTGAAGCTTAGCAGGTAAATGTTCTGAAAGATAAATTTTCAGAATAATAGAAATAAAGATAAAAGAAGATATAGAGTCCAGCTGCACTGATGCCAGTGAAATTTTACCATTCATTACAGGGTTTTATAGCCTGTTCCTGAAATGTGGCATCTGCAGGGATAAAGCTGCAGTTGACTTATTTTTTTAATTGTTTTTTTTCCCTTAGGATCTGTGAATAAAGAGTTCTTTTTGTTCAGTTGTTTTAGTTGTGAAAGGATGTATCAGAAGGGGGGGTAGCCATTTTTTTTTAGGTTCTCTACAGATTGCAGTGCATCAGAGATAAATTATATAACAGGCAGTAATTCTGATCTAAGAATAATCAATCTGCAATCATTTCCTAGGATTTAAAGATGCTTTTTGAAGAAAGTTTGTTGTCAGCATTAGTGTTGATCTTTTAAGGAAAGTTCAAAGTCCATAATTGCTTCAGAAATTGTCGAACTCCATTGACTGGTGAACCAAATCATGTTTGGTGTGTTATAATGCAGACTTCTGTATCTTAATTAAAACTACTCTGTTCTTGCAGGCACCTCCTTTCATATCCGTGATAAAAATGGCAGAAACAGCTCCTGAAGCTTCTGAGAAACTGGTTGTCATCCACTCCAAAGCTCACAAAGATACCATTCTGGCGAATTTTGAAGAACAAAGGAAAAAGGATTTTCTCTGTGACATTACCCTAATAGTGGAGAATGTGCAATTCAGAGCCCATAAAGCTTTGCTTGCTGCCAGCAGTGAATACTTCTCAATGATGTTCATAGACGAGGGTGAAATAGGGCAGTCAATTTACATGTTGGAGGGAATGGTTGCAGACACCTTTGGAGCACTGCTGGAATTTATCTACACCGGTTGCCTCCGCACCAGTGAAAAAAGCACAGAACAAATTCTGGCCACTGCTCAGCTGCTGAAAGTGAATGACTTGGTCGGGGCCTGTACAGACTACCAGGCCAGCCATAGCCCAGGGGGTGCCTTAGCAACTCCAGCTAACAGTGGAGCCTCTGTAGCTGCAATTCCAAGCGACAGGAACAGTGAAGATCCACCAAAGAGAAAACGAGGGCGACCGAGGAAAGTCAAGAATGTCCAAGAAGAAAAATCGGCCGCAAATTCTGCCGAAGATGTGCAGCTGAGAGAGAACAACTCCATGCAAAATAAGCAAAACTTTATGAAAAAAGGTGCTGCAGAAGAAGAAACAGCTGCCAGTGAACAAGCTCCAGCGAGGAAAGATGCAGAAGAAACTGAACCTGCTTGTGGCTCAGAAGCTGCTGTCGATCCTTCAGCTGAGAAAGATGAGAATTACGATCCCAAATCTGAAGGAATACAGAGCACCCAGAGCCGCTATAGCAAACGCAGGATAAGGAGATCAATCAAATTGCAAGATTATAAACTTCTCGGTGATGAGGATGAAAAAGGACTGGCAAAGAGAACTTCTGGGAAAAGAAAACGTGCAGGTTCGGAACCTCGCTGTAAAGACTGTGGCAAAGTATTTAAATATAATCACTTCTTAGCTATTCATCAGCGGAGTCATACAGGTGGGCCTTAGGAGACTGCTGCTTTTGGGTTAGGGCAGAGTGACTTCTTGCAAAATGGAGGCTAGTTCTGGAAGTGTGGGCTGTTGTCTACAGCCCAAAAGAGCATCCTGATCCAAATTATTATGGTGTGTCTCTGAGACTCTGTTCCCCGTTCCATTCTTGCTGTGCATCTCACTATTGGCTTAGTCTGTCTAGCAAGAAATAATGCATCTGTGCTTAACAAATGTCATCTTTTGCTTCTAGGGGAGCGTCCTTTCAAGTGTGCTGAGTGTGGCAAAGGCTTTTCCCAGAAGCATTCTCTTCAAGTCCATGAGCGGATGCACACTGGGGAGCGGCCGTACACCTGCACTGTCTGCAGTAAAGCTCTGACAACAAAGCATTCTCTTCTGGAGCATATGAGCTTACATACAGGTAAATATTTCCAGGCAAATGCAACTTCTCTCCCCCAAGAGTTTTTAGCTTTCTGAAAAAAAGGTATTTCTGCTCTCTCTCTCTCATGTGTGCTGTTTTATTTATTTGTTTGTTTCCTCACTTTTGTATTGGATATGGCTGATGTTTTAAAATGTGGTTTTCTCTATAGGGCAGAAAGCTTTTACGTGTGATCAGTGTGGGAAATACTTCAGCCAAAGGAGACAGCTCAAGAGCCACTACCGAGTCCACACAGGTATAAAAAGTTTAGATAGAAGAGCTAGCTTACAGTTCATGCTGATTTGTCCTTACAAAGATTGACTAAGGCTGGAAATTCTTCTTTAGTGATGTGTTTAGTCTCTGCTTTCTTGATGTGTGGTATCTTGATAAAACAACCAGTGGGGTGAAAAAGACAAAATAATGTGTAATAAATGTTTAGAAAATAGTTAATAGAGAAAGAATGTTATGATTAAAAATCAGTTACATTGTATTTGACATACAAATTGATTATTCTGCCCCTTTTTTCTTTATTACATAGAAGCCAGGGATTGTGTAAACAGTTGTATCCAACAATTGTGTCCCCTGCTTGTTTTGCAAATTACCTTGTTGTTTCCCCCTGCTTTGGACTAGCAATGGCAAACAAGCTTGAAGAAGTGACTTTCTGCTCACTTCTGGAGCAGGATGGGAGAGTAAGCTACATTCAGAGGAAGTGGTGGAAAAGTTCAGAATTCACAAAGCTTTAAGAGAAACAATGTTTGCTGGGGAGCAGATGTCAGTCCCCCTCTTTTGCCATTGTAGTATCAAATAGAGAAATGGGGGTGTAACAGTTAAGATAGGGAAGAGGCAGTGAATCACCTTTTGTTTTATCTCTATATTATATCCAAGTGGTTATTTTACAGGAAAGTGCTTTAACAAAGATCACTGAAGAGATAAAGGGGATCACTTATGCACTGACACTTTTTTTATTGTTGCGACAAGGCCACTCACTGCCGGAATGTAACCAGTGTCATCGCAAATTCATGGATGCTGCTCAGTTAAAGAAACATCTAAGGACACATACAGGTAATATTGTCCATCACGTTTTGTTCTGGTTTTGGTTTTTTTGGTTTATATTTTTTTTAAAGTAACACAGACAAAACACTGTAAGGAACGGAGCTTCTCTCTGTGAGAGGAACTTTGCTCTGCTTGTACGTGGTGATGCCTGCATTGCTAGTGAAGAGATTTGGCATCAAGAGTGCAGGAGCACATACAGCAGTGCAGAAGCAGTGCCCATTACAGGAAGATGGGGTTTTTCCCCCATTCTTACAAAATCTGCTGAGGAAAATGCCACCTTCTGTGGTGGAGTCCTAGACTGGGAGCTCACATGATCAGGAGAGACACATCTAGCATGCATGGAACTTGAAGTGAGCTAAGTAAGTAATGGAAGCTGTATGTCCTAAATGAGTTGGGCACCCCTGTCTGTGAGGGTAGGTTGCTTATAAAAAGTGCTGCTGGCCAGAAAAATAATTATTCACATTTACCTTTTTATTATGGTGTTATAACCAGATGTTGTCAGGATATGGGCTGTTTGGGATGATTTAATGCAAGTGTGTCAGAAGGTGTTTGGATAACAGCTATAAAAATGTTGGTTTAACATCTCATGATAACAATGCATAAGCTTCTAGAAATAGTTTCCTTCAAATGGTAAGTTTGTAAGATGATTTGAAAATATTTTTCTTTTAAAATACCTGTAAACAGTGGGGATTGTTTCTTCCCTAAGCCAATATATTCTTAAGTCTGCACAAGATCAAGTTATGATCTTGTTAATTTCATCATTATCATCTTGTTAATTTCCTTCTCTTTCTTAGTGAAAATAACAAAGTTTTAAATATCTTGGGATAGAATGAGGTCAGAACGCGTGTTTTGGGGAGTTTTTGCTGTGGCCAGAATAGTGTTATCTTGAGATACCTATAAATACTGCGTTTTCTTTGAAGATAACATAGTATTTGTTGGCACACTGTGTCTGAAGCTGATACAGCTCTAGAAATATAGCAGGAGATGAGATGAGAAAAAAAGCATAGTAGCAAGGTAAGTTGTAAAAATAGATCAAGATTAGTTCTAGCAAAAAACTGACTTCCAATGCATTTTGTTTCCAAAAGAGACAGACAAGGTATCAGTATTAAAAATGTAGAAATAGCAATTGATCTGTCCCATATCAACAGCAAGAAGTAAAATCTTCAGGAGTTTGGGGACAGGTGTTAACATTGATACACCTGTTCTGATTTGGCAGAAGATCATAAGAATACAGTCTACTTAGGAGGTTACTCCTGTTTTCTGTAGGTGGCTGGGATTAGAGGATGAGATGTCCCTTTTGACAAATGTTTTGTGTTCTCTCTTACTTTGTCCCTGCCCTTGGAAGCTGTATGGAAGCTGATCAGCATTGCAGTTCTATACTAAATGCAAAGCTATGTTGGAAACTGGCTGCTGCCTCATCCCCCATTTATTGGGCTTGTATGATGTGAATTATCACAGTAGTGATCTGGATTGCACTGAAAAAAAACCCCAAAACAACAAACACACAACTTATTAAACCAAACGTAGTTTATTTTTTTCTTATGTGACTGGCATTACCAAGATACTGTAGGCCTTATGGGAAGCCAGCCAACTCATTAAGATTAAAAATTCACTTTCCAGGTTTTGGTTTTACTCATCTGCATGGTGCTGCACTTGAGCCTACCATTAATGCTTACTAGTTAAGGGTCAGCCTTTTTTAAGCTTGTCTGTTCCATGTGGAGCACCCACATCAATATTTTGTCCCTCAGAGGGCTTGGGTCATCAGATTCTTTTATCTTCTAAGGGGAAAAATGGAGATGTACATTTAATATGCTACCCCCTCATTTAACTAGCAAGTTCATTCAGTTTCAGGTTATCTGTCCTGACCTATGGCAAAAGTGTGAGGATTTCACAGTGCACACTTGATACTTTGTATAGTAAAATATAAGATGTTTCTTAATAAGTATATTAATGTTTTTAATGTATTGCTGGGAACTGCTATATAAAAAGCAATGTCAAATTTCTTTTTGGTAGGTGAGAAACCCTTCACCTGTGAAATTTGTGGCAAATCATTTACAGCTAAAAGTTCTCTTCAGACTCACATTAGAATTCACAGGTAGAGTATGTCTGATTTTCACTAACTACTTTAAAAATGTAACTTCTAATCTCATACCTGTATGTAGTGCTTGATAAGGTAAAGAATGGTCAGGGCTTTGTTTGCCTTTTGGATGAATGGTTAAAGATAGACATTTTGCTTTAATCTATTTTCAGTAATAGTTGTCAAGTACTGCACTGTTAAATACTGGTGTGCCCAGACATGGCATGGTTCATCTTTTCTATATTGTTTCTGTCTAATAGCAATGTGTCCTTACTGCTGTATTATCTCTGTGGAAACTTCACTGTGAATTTTTCTTTGACAGCAGAGCAGTAGCTGTGGTGTAACAAAGGGTTGGACCATTCTCCTGTTTCCCCATAGTCCGTGGTGTCTCTTTAATAGTGTTAGTTATCTTCTGCCTAAGTCAGTGTGATGTATTGCATAAGGGCACCATAGATTTTAAAACCTTGGAGAACTGTAGTGGGCTTTATGTAAAAGAAAATGTTTACAGTAAAATTTCTCGTAACCTTTGAGTCAGGCAGCAAGTTAAGATTTAGGTAGCTTCTTTTTGTTTTAAAGCCCACACTGTTCATAAACACTTTTTAAGTGGTCAGTTCTTACACGTGTGTGAAGTAAGCTGTTGCATTCTTGCCAAGTGTTGCAGCATAAAACTTACACTCCTGATGTTGGAGACAGAAGGGCAGTTATGTTACTTTTGTAGATCTTGAGTATATACTAATGAAAATACAGCTCGTGAAGACAAGTAGAACTGATCAGAAAGTCAAATAGAGAGTATCTTTAATATCAGTATTCTTATATACATGTAGAAAAAATTATTTTGTAATTTTAAAATTCTGTAATAAGTTGCAGAAAGCACAACTGCCAAAGTAAATATTGTAACGAGATCAAATGTGTTCTTTTGCAGAGGAGAAAAGCCATATTCTTGTGGGATATGTGGAAAATCCTTCTCTGATTCCAGTGCTAAGAGAAGACACTGTATCTTACACACAGGCAAAAAGCCTTTCTCCTGCCCAGAATGTAGTTTGCAGTTTGCTCGTCTGGACAACCTGAAGTCTCATTTGAAAATCCATAGCAAGGAAAAGCAGTTTCAGGAAGCCAGCTCTGCCCCAAGCACCAACACTAATTCAGAAGTCAGGAACATTCTTCAGCTGCAGCAGTATCAGCTTGCCACCTCTGGAGGGCAGGAAATTCAGCTACTGGTTACAGATGCAGTACATAATATAAACTTTGTGCCGAGTCATAATCAAGGCATTAGTATTGTAACTGCAGAAAATGCCCCAAATATGACAGCAGAGCAGGCTGCTAACCTCAGGCTCCTTGCTCAGCCACCACAGCAGCTGCAGAACTTACTGCTTTCAGCTCAGCAAGAACAGGCAGAACAAATCCAAAGTATCAATATGATTGCCAACCAAATACAGACTGCCCAACCTGAACAAATGCATGTCATCACTCTTTCCAAGGAAGCACTGGAACATCTCCACACTCATCAAGGACAAAATGAAGAAATCCACTTAGCTGGAGCTTCGCATCCAGCTCAGCACATGCAGCTGGCTCAGGAATCAAGTCAACAGCCTCAGTCTAGCCAAGATGCAGTTCCTTCCCACCAAATCAGTGAACAGAATCAAAGTGTGCATACTTCTGAATCCCATCAGCAGCCTCTGTCAGTAAATGAGCCATCTCATGAGCCTCCTGTTCAAGGACAGGCTTTCTGAAATGATTATTTGTCATCAGCATGCTTCTCATCCAGGCAGCGATTACGTGTATCACATTCTCTTTTCTGCTGCATAATCTTATCTGATGTATTTCTTGGTGATTTTTCATGGGTGGCTTTCAGTTTTCTTAACCTTATTTATTTTAGACTACTTCTTTTTTTTGAGTTTGGTACTTCTCTACGACTTAGTCCATACCTTGAAAGCAATTAATCTGGTTTTTTTGTGCCTCATACACATCCATGCCTACTGAGGAGATATTTGGTCCTTTATTTGCATTTCTGTGTGACTTGGCAGAGAAGTGCAATTTTCTGGTAGACAAACAATATTTAAGATGTCTGCTTATCAGGAGTTATGACTTGTGGGGAAACATGGTAACAAGGATGAGAAAAAAGCCTTAATATAAAAGCCTGAGATACTTAATGTCTTCTTGGCCTCAGTCTTTAGTGGTAAGATCAGTTGTTCTCCAGATACCCAGAGCCTCCTAAACTGGAAGACAAGGATGGAGAGCAGGATGTAGCTCCCGTAATCAAAGGCAAAATGGTTAGTGACCTGCTACACTATATTGACATACAGAAGTCTATGGGATGGATGGGATCCACCTTAGGGTACTGAGGGAAGTGGCAGAAGTGCTCACTAAACCACTTCTCCTCATCTGGCAGCAGTCCTGGCTAACTGGGGAGGTCCCAGTTGACTGGAGATTAACAAATTGATGCCCATCTACAAGAAGGGCTGGAAGGAGAATCAGGGGAACTACAGCCTGTCAGCCTGACCTCACTTGTGTGGGAAGTCATCTTGAGTGTGATCACGTAGCCTGTGCAGGACAACCAGGTGATCAGGCCTAGTCAGCACTGATTCAGGAAGGGTGGGTCCTGCCTGACTAACCAGGCCTCTTTCTATGACAAGGTGACCCACGTAGTGGATGGGGAAAAGGCTGTGGGTATTGTCTACCTAGACTTCAGTAAAGCCTTTGACAATGTTTCCCACAGCATCCTCCTGGAGAAACTGGTTGCTCGTGGCTTGGATGGGTGTATGCTTTGCTGAGTAAAAAATGGGGTGGCTGGGCCCAAAAAGTTGTGGTGAATGGAGTTAAGTCCAGCTGGTGGCCTGTCACAAGTGGTGTTTCCCAGAGCTTAGTGTTGGGATATTTACAAATAATCTGGATGAGGGGATCAAGTGCCCCCTCAGTAAGTTTTCATGTGACACCAGGCTGGGCAGGAGTGTTGATGTGCTTGAGGGTAGGCAGGCTGTGCAGAGTGACCTGGACAAGCTGGATTCGTGGGATGAAGCCAACCATAAGAGGTTCAACAGGGCCAAATGGTGGGTCCTGCACTTGGGTCACAACAATCCCATGCAGTGCTACAGACCTGGGGAAGAGTGGCTGGAAAGCTTCCTGGCAGAAAAGGACCCAGGCATGTTGATGGACAGCTGGATGAACATGAGCCAGCAGTGTGCCCAGGTGGCCAAGAGTGCCAACAGCATCCTGGCTGGTATCAGAAACAGTGTGGCCAGCAGGACCAGGGAAGTAATTGTGCCCCTGTACTCAGCACTGGTGAGGCCACACTTTAAATACTGAGTTCAGTTTTGAGTGTTTCACAAGGACACTGAAGTGCTGAATCACGTCCAAAGAAGAGCAATAAAGCTGATGAAGGGTATAGAGCATGAGGCTTACAAGGAGAAACAGAGGGAAGTGGCTTTGTTTACTCTGGAGAAAAGGAGCCTGAAGGGGGAGACCTTAATGTTCTCCAGAGCTACCCGAAAGGAGGTTATAGGGAGGTGAGTGTTGGCCTCTTCTATTCAAATAACAAGTGTTGAAATAGGAGGAAATGGTCTCAAGTTGTGACAGAAAACATTTAGATTGGATATTGGGAAGAATTTCTTTATTGAAAGGGTTTTCAGGCACTGGAACAGGCTGCTCAGGGAAGTGGTGGAGTCACCATCCCTGGTGGTATTTAAAAGATGTGTAGATGTGGTGCCAAGGGACATGGCTTAGTGAGAGACTTGGCAGTTCTATGTTAATGGTTGAACTCGATCATATTTAAGGTCTTTTCTAACCACAATGATGCTGTGACTTCTCTCCTGAAATCAACATTACCTGAACTACTGTCAAGCTTGAGATAACCACTACCTTTTGCAAAGCTAACACCAGATGTCTTTATGTTTAATGAGCTTTCTCTCTGCATAATTTTCTATGTGATCATTCCCTGAAGTGCATTTTGACTTACTGACTACCAGATTTGTTTGTTTTCACTTGAAACTATTGCAGTCTTTGCCTGGCCCTGCATCCCCCCTCTTTCTGTTTTCCTTATGCCATACAAGTTTTGCTGCTCAGACGTGCTTTAGCCATTGCACTTGAGTAGTGGCAATGAGATGTGGTGGCAACATTGGACAACTGAAACCCCCAAATTCTGCTCTTACTTCTCCTCACTGCCTGTGTGACTGTGGGCAGGGTAGTTGACCTCTGTGCCTTAGTTGCATCATGGAGTTAGCAAGGGCAGCATTCATGTGCTCTGCCAAAGCACTTTGAAGAGCTCTTGATGCCGAAGACCCTGTTCATTGAAGTGCAGAATTCCCTTCCTGACAGGAATCAGTCTAAGCTTAGGAGCCAGCTCATATTTAAAGATATATTTTTATGTAATTTTGAGAGCAAAATATAATGCTACTTTTAATACGCATTAAAGCTGGTAACTGTTTTCGTGGGGATTTAAACAATGGCTAGAATCACTTTAGAGCATCATGAGCTATATGTAAGTGGGAAATATCACATTAAAGTTGTACAGCTATTTTTGCTGACTAGATTAGATGTGTACAGGCTGTTTTCAGTGATTGATTTTGACATCTTAATAAAATGCCATACCAGAATACATGCTTTGCATTTTGAAGTTCAGCTACCAGTAACATCTCATGTAGTGCACTTGTGTGGTAAAACCCAGATAAAATGCCCCTGGTACTTAGAGTGATGCTCTCAATGGTCACCTCACTTTTAAAATGTCATACTTGTGATTTACTTTGATTTAACAAATGAAAAGTGTAAGAATCAATGGATTAGCAGGTGAATTTAAAAGCAAAACAAAAGATCTTTTCTACATGCTTGGTTCCTATGACTGCCCAGAGAGAGTCACTGGCGTAAAAGCCCAGTGCATAGAATGACAGAATAATTTAAAGTGGAAGGGACTTTGAGAGGCCATCTGGCCCATCACCTTCCCGGGTCATGTTGCTGTTGTCTGGTTGAGTTTTGAACGATTCCAGACATGGAGACCCACAACCTCTCTAGGCCACCAGTTCCAGAGTTCGACCATATTCACAGTGAAAAAAAAAAAAAATTAACCTGTATTTAACTGGAATTTCCCATGTTCTGGTTTTTGTCCACTACCTCTTATTCTGCTGCTGTGTCTCCAAGAAGTCTCTTCTCTATACCATCCTGTTAGGTATTTGAGTACAGCGGTAAGGTTCTCCCAAAACCTTCTGCTCTGAAGGCCTGAACAAGCCCAGCTCTCAGCCTTTTTCATCATGTGCACCAGCTCTTAAGTCACCTTGGTGAGTTGCTGCTGCATGGCAGTGTCTGGTTTGTTCTGGGGAGCCCCAGTTCTGGGTGAGGTTTCTCCTTCAAGTCAAGACTACTCAGCCAGCTCCTGGCTGTGTGCTGTAGAAGTTTGGGTGAGTAGCTCCATCTTATCAAAGTACTACTTACAGTTTTTATACAAACAGATCATGAGAAAGGTAGACAGAATAAATCAATGCAAACAAACCAAAAAACAACCAACTAAACAAAAAAACAGAACAAAACTATCCCTCAGCAAAGCTCTATTTAAGGCATTTCACCTTTTCTCTCCTCTCAGAATGGAGAAATAAAATTTCTGTACTTTTCTGCCACCAAAGAGAACCAGCATACTCTGCAGCTCTACTTCAGAAGCTTGAAGTCTTCCTCTGTAAGAACAGATGGAAAAAATACACTAAAGCTTGTTACAGTGGCTATGAAAATCTTACTAATTAATTGTAAATTTAAGCTTACAATAAATATTCTGGTGGATTCATACTGACAACTGGATTTTAACTAAAACACTGTAATATGAAGCCATAATATGTCTGATCATAAGTTTACAGGAACTTGCACTGAGTTCTTTCTCTGCCATATGTTTATGAATCCAGAAATGCTTAAAAGCTGGTTACAAGCTAAATTCTGAGAATACTGGTAAAGTAATCATTAAATACTGTCCTTTTTTTTTACTTTTTTTTTTTTTTAAACTTTGATTTGTTCATTATGAAGTTCTTGTGGGATTAAGTCTGATGTTTGAGCCACTATCACATAGTGACTGCTCAGTGTGTTCTCTGTGACTTAAAAGAGTGAAGTTTTAGAATCTTCTTTCACTTCTCTACCAAATAACCAGTGAAGAAAAAGCTTCTGTGGGTAGCACAGCAGTGACTGACTCATCTTGCACTCTGCATTGCTTAAGCTGTCAGCACATCTTGTAGCTTGCACTTGAGAAGCTCATACAGTTCCTCACATATGTTGCTTTTCGTTTCCTTTCTAAAGAATGCATTTTTCTACTAAAGATGAAAATGAATCCCTTTTCTGTGTGTGCAGATTTAAGGCTGCAACTGGAGCCCAGGATTGCTTTGAATTAAAAAGGAAACTCCTTCAGCTTTGCTTTTTAACCTAGGTGCCATAAAGAACTGTATAGATAAAAAATGTGTGCCTAAAACTGTTTATAGCTCTCTGTATCTTTACTACTTAGCCACTAAACACCTCATTTTTTCACACAGAGTAATCTTATCGATTCCATCTCACTGCTTGCTGTGTTGATTTCAGATGTAAACCAAGGAAAATAAGTAGACTACAGAAAGCTCCATTTTTGTGAGCAACTAACACCATTGTTTGTTTATTCTACTCAGCTACTGTGAAGTTGAATTCTAAAATGATTTTACTCTTCTTTTTTAAAACACAAGTTTATGAAATTTGGGCTTTTTCTGAGATGTTTGGCTGATTCTTTAGGTGAAAGTTGAAAAACAAGTCCTGAGGGCTAAACATGCTGTATTAAGTGAGCATTTGACTGTTGTGTGTACATGTACTCCACTTGCAAATTATATTCATGTTTTAGCTGCAAATAGCATTTATTGACCTCAACACTCAAAAGTTGGAAAGAGTTTGGTGTTCCATGCATGGAAGCTGAGATGCTGGCAGTGTTGGTTAGACTGGGAGGTCTTCCAGCCCAGCATCACCTTTCTGGTACTTGAATATCAGAGTATTTCCTATGACCTGTGAAAGCAAATCATTCTGCCACTGAGAGAAACTACATCCTAGCATGTGTTACTTCATTAGGTTGTTTTGGGTTTGTTTTGCTTTGGTTTTAATCCTTGGTTTGTTTCCTGCTCAGAGGAACTAAAAAAGCAGTTTTTATAGTAATTTGCTCCTGTTGAGGAAGTGGGGGAGGAGATGACTGCTTCACCATGAACTATTTCAAACACAAGTCACAGGTGAAGTTTGGGCTGTTGAGCCTGGCATCCATCTTGCCAGTAACTCAATAAAGGATTTTGCATGTATCTCTTTATTTGCAAAATGCTCAGTTTGCTAGGTTTAGCTGGTTAGGCATTGTGATGCAGTTCATGGTTGGTGTTGCTAAGACCTGCTCTGGTACTAGGATTTATTTTTTTTTCAATCTTTTCCCACTTCCCCTTAAATAACAACAGTCCTATGTGCTTCATCCCTTTTCTGATCCTCCATAACCATGGTGAACAATCCATGTTTTTCTACAATAGATGGACCACTGTTCCTCTCTGACCCAAGCAATTCTTCTAAAGAGAAGAAATCATGTAGGCCTGTTTTAAGTGAACCAGCACTTCACTGTAATATGCTTTGTGCTCATTTCTGGCAAATATTTTAATCCTACCTAATTGAATGTATTTTTGAAATAGCAGGCTGCAGAGCTTTGCTTCAGTTAGCAGCTACCCTCTCTCTGTCCTCCAGATCTTTCTACCAACCTCAGTTGTTGCCCATTGCCTGAACATTCCTGAAGTAGACCAATTCTGAGATGTGTTTGTGAGTCTTCCCTTCAACCCACTGGATACTCCTTGTCCTTAAATGCAGAATGCTTTGTGACTGTTACAGCAGTCACCTGGAGAACTTCAGCTGGTTCTGGACAGCCCCGTTAGTATTTTGCCAAATTCAGAATCAGGTTATCCTTTCAGCTTTGCTTTAAATTTCTTGATAAAGTCATGTTGGTTTCTACTTTCCATCTGAAGACTAAGTTTTGGAGGTCTTCTTTCTGGAGCTGAAATTGTCTTTCCTGCCCTGGTGGTAGGAAGACCTTTTTGAAGATTCCTGGGTTTTTTTGTTTAGACTGCTGGGTAATCTAACAGCTGCACAGCATCTGTCAGAGGCAGCCCAAGGACCTGGAGTAAAACAGGAGTAAAACCCTCTAGACCACAGCACACTGCTGTGGTTCAGCAGCTTCAGCAGATAAGCTGTGAAATGTTTCTTCTCCAGGTGCTTGCTATTTGGCATTTGTGTCTCCAACAAGCATGCCATTATTCTTTATGCAGCTTTCAGATGCAGTCATCTGACTCACTCTGCACCAAAATGTCACGGGGTGACCCCTACCAGCCCTCCTGACAGAGTACCTTGACATTAGGGCTCTCTCTGAAGTGTTAGGTTGATTTAATTAATCCAATCTGATTTAATTAATTCAATCTGCCTTTCTGTTCTCTTTCCCAGTCTCTTTCAGATGCTATCTTGCACTGAAAGGAACTGAAATGTCTGCAGCCACAGCATGTGGAGAGGTCTGGAGTCAGAAAATCCTCTGACAACTCTGCAGAAGTGAAACTCTCGGGTGCCATGTCAGGGCGTGTGTACACATTCCAAAGGATTTCTTGTTTCCAAAGGCTGCCCTGCCTTTGAAAGCATTTCAATGTCATTGTTTAAACAACATGCTGTACAATTTTTTCATAGAATCACAGAATTACCATGGTTGGAAAAGACCTTCAAGATCCTCGAGTCCAACCATTAACCTAAAACTGGTAAGATCTTGACAAAGTCATATCCCAAAGCACTGTGACAATATAACTCTTTAATACCTCCAGAGAGAAAGCTCACTAAAGACACCTATTGTTTGCTTTGCAAAAAGTACTGGCTATCTTAAGCTTGACAGTAATTCAGGTAATGTTGATTTCATCAGAGAAGTCACAGAATCATTGTGGTTGGAAAAGACCTTGAAGATGATTGAGTTCAACTATTAACAGCACTGCCAAGTCTTTCACTAAACCATGTCTCTTGGCACCACATCTACACATCTTTTAAATACCACCAGGGATGGTGACTCCACCACTGCCCTGGGCAGCCTGTTCCAGTGCCTGAAAACCCTTTCAATAAAGAAATTCTTCCCGAGAAATTCTTGCCCTGGGCAGCCTCTTCTAATTTCTGGTAACCCTTTAAGTGAATAAATTCTTCCTAACATCCAATCTAAATCTCCCCTGATGCAACTTGAGTCTATTACCTTTTGTCTTATCAGTTGTAACTTCATTGAACAGACTGATTCCCCACCTCTTTACAACCTCCTTTCAGGTAGTTGTAGAGAGTGATAAAGTCTCCCCTCAGCCTCCTCTTCAGCTCTTGCAACCACTCTTTGTAAGACTTGTGCTTTTCATACTTTTCTTCATGCTAAACATTGCTCTCTCCAAACCCAATGCAGCACAGCATGGCTGCCCCAGCTGTGAGAGCACAGCTGTACCAGCAAACTCTCACCTAACTCTTAGCACCAGCAAAACGTTTATGAACATCTAAGAAATACAAATAAGCTTGCAGAACAACACCGTATTGTCATAAATAAGCAGCAGAAAGAAGCTGAAATGAATAGTAATCACCCAGTTTAAGATTTTTGAGGTAGACTGAGAAATACTTGAATATATATACATGATAAATGGCAGCCTGTTGAATAGATTCTTATGTACCTGAATTATGAAGTGATGAGAAAAGTACCAGAGAAATGAAAGTCAGAATGGATAGAGACAGCAAGTGAACAGTGGCTCTTGGCTTGCTCTTTTTTAAAAAAGCCCATCATAGAACAGGATCCTGTACAGCTACTGACATTACTGGCTTTTTGGCTAATAACATTAGGCTTGTTGGGCTAATTGTTACTTTTCTGTACTGCTAATAATATTAAGCTTGTTTGGCTAGTTGTTACTTCTCTGTACAGCTAATAATATTATGCTCATTTGGCTAATTGCTGCTTTTCTTCTTGATTTTATTGCTTACTATTAGTAGCATGTTTATAGTTAATTCCCTTTCTTGCCCACAATGACAGTAAGCATCTCCATAAGTAGAAATTCTCAGGAAAAAAAAAATCCATCACAACACAGATGAATATTTTTTTAGAAAGAAAAAGAAATAACAGAAGCCAGTCCTATGTATGTACAGAGTTACATTTCAGAAACAAAATTTGTATGCAGATTTAAGCACATTTATGAAATGCAGTATGTTTAGGTTTTTAAAAAAATAATATGCAGTGGATTGCTCTGATTTTAATATTTATGATTTGTAGTACAAAAAGGAGAAAAGGGGCATTTTAAATGGCCAAATAGATTTCTTTTGTATTAATCTGTATCAAGCTAAAAACATGGGTGTAAAGAAAAACAGGTAGTGAATATTTTGTATTTTTGTGTAATTTTGTGTAATTGCTTTTACATTGGACTCTGGTATGCTGCTTCTCTTCTTGACTTTATATTAGGCTGCTATAGACTTTTTTTAGGTGTATCAGAAGCTGTATGGCCTGGCTATGAAAACTAGGTACTGCTCCAACATTCCTTCTGCCAGACATCGGGATGAGGAGCTTCTTTGCATCGCTCAGTCACAGCTGACACAACATCACTGCAGCTGCAGATGCTTCTTGCTGGGGTGAGCTGCCCTCACACCTCAGCTTGGCTGCTGCCACTCCCTCCATGCCTGTGTGTAAATTAAAACTGCCTTGTCTACTGTAGGATTTTAATATGCCCCACTGTCCAAAACTCAGTTTTCTGCATTTTTTTCAGCAGGCTACATCATAAAATCAAACTATAACAACCTGTGCACAGATCTTTCAGGCAAGGGAGGAGCTGTAGCAGCTAAACCTTTAGTATCTGATTGTATTCACAGTCTTTGACACCGTGAGGATGGAGCTCTGCAAGTCCAACATTGCTGCAAATCCCAACAAAATAGTTACCAAAGTGTGACTCTGATGCATTGCTTTAAGAAAATTCCACTGAGCTGCACATAGACCAGAACCTTCAGGGCTGCATGGGGGAGCCCTTCTGCAACTTTGACAACATTGACAGGAAGCTGAACATGAGCCAGCAGTGTGCCCAGGTAGCCAAGAAGGCCAATGGCATCCTGGCCTGTATCAGGAACAACGTGGCCAGCAGGTCCAGGAAAGGGATTCTGCCCCTGTACTCAGCTCTGGTGAGGCCACACCTCGAGTACTGTGTCCAGTTCTGGGCCCCTCAGTTTAAGAAGGATGTAGAGGTCCTGGAACAGGTCCAAAGGAGGGCAACCAGGCTGGTGAAGGGACTCGAGCACAGACCCTATGAGGAGAGGCTGAGGGAGCTGGGGCTGTTCAGCCTGGAAAAGAGGAGGCTCAGGGGAGACCTCATCACTCTCTACAACTCCCTGAAAGGAGGGTGTAGCCAGGGGGGGGTTGGTCTCTTTTCCCGACGACTTTCAACAAGACAAGAGGGCATGGTCTTAAGTTGTGCCAGGGGAAGTTTAGGTTGGATATTAGAAAGAATTTCTTTATGGAGAGGGTGATCAGGCATTGGAATGGGCTGCCCAGGGAAGTAGTAGATTCTCCGTCCCTGGAGATATTTAAAAAGAGACTGGATGTGGCACTCAGTGCCATGGTCTAGCAACCGCAACGGTGGTTCAGGGGTTGGACTCGATGATCTCTGAGGTCCCTTCCAACCCAGCCAATTCTATGATTCTATGATTCTTTCTTTCTCAGCTTGAACTTGTTACAGGCATCAGCAGTTTAGAAACAACCAGCTGAGAAGCTATAGACTGTTTGGTTCTGGCTCTGTGGTTATATACAAATTCGTCACTTTACAGAGCCACTTAGATATATAATTGAAAAAAAAAAAAAAAAAACCAAAAAAAAAAAAAAAAAAAACCAAAAAGAGTGCACATTGTTATTAGGATGAGAAAGAAACTTATTTTTAATTGTATTTAAAACAGGTTCCTTCTGCAGAATACAGTTTTCACAGGAAGAGCACAACTGTCTGACCTGCAAAAAGATTTTTACATGATAAATATGTATTTTTCCTGGGTATGTGACAATTGTTGCATTGCTCCATCATGTCATGAAAAAGTAGGTAAATTTTTTACATGACATACAGTTCACCTTTGCCATTTCTAAGACCAGCATCTCCTAAAGTTCACCTTGCTTAGAGATGAAAAATGACCTGACCCAGCTGTGCTGAACTTACAGCTGTCCTACAAAACTGGTTTTTGCACATGCTGTATTAGCCCAAAGCTGCCACGGTGGCACAATCTTTGCTGTGGGAGCTGTGACCCCCCTGGAACCCCCAGTTTTGGGTCCTGCACTGGGCTGTCAGCAGGAATGATGTCTCAGCAGCACCCAGTGAATACAGATGTGGGGAAGAGTTTCTGCATCAAAAGGAGCTGTAATTAAGCTATAAATCTCGTTGCCATGGGATTTTGTGGGTGCTGGATATGTATATTTGCTTGAAATGCAATGAAGTTCACATGACTAAGAGCCACCAAGGGCAATTAGACACAAAGATGCCTGGAAATCCGTGAGCAGAGGCTCACCAGAGGCTGAGAGAGTAAAGGGAAGCACTGCTCCCATGTTTGCTTATTCTTACCTCTTTTTGTTGGGCATCTGCTATTAGCAACCACTGGCAACAGGATCGTCATCCTTTCCTTTAAATAATCCCGTACTGACGGTATCCATCATGAGCTCTGGAGAAAGCTGCCTTGAGTGAAACATGTGCCCTGTGTAACCACCCCCTTCAGGGGAATCAGAGCATTCCTCACCCTCTCACAGGCTCGAAACCCGCTTACACTCAGCTCGGGAAGTGCCGAGGGATGCGGGGTGGGTCTGTGCCTCTTGGCATCCGCGTTGCCGTGGATCCAGGCTCTGTTGATGGCGTCGGACTCACAGTGGCCAGGGTGCCATGGGCCCGCAGCGAGGGGCTGTGAAGGTGATGGTGGTGGGGCTGCTCCGGAACCGCCCTTTCCATGTGGCCAAATGTGCAGCAGAGGTAACCTCCGGGGCTTCAGCTGGGCTGGAAGCAGCAAGGGAGGGATCTGGGCTGAAAGTAAATAAGCAGAAGAATGCCTGCACCTGGCAGGCAGTTCTTAGGAAGAAAATATTCTGAATTTCGGGTTTCTGCCCTTCCTCAGCACTGCCAAGCACAATGTTATGCAGGGCAGTGGGGGGTTGTAGGATGCTCACTTCCATGTTCCTACACCTCCAAGAAATTTTACAGCTGTGTAATGCTGTGTAAGACAGCATGCACGCTGCAGCTCTGCCCATCTTAATCGGCAGCTTATGACAAGTCCCTGGATGCAGCTCTGTGGGTGCAAATGAGAAAAAGAAGAAGCCTCGTGGGGTTTTGCAGACTTTTCATGAGCAGCTCAGCTGTGTGGCAGATACCCAGCATGCAGCCCCCCATGGGGTGCACGGTGCTGACTTTTATGCCCTCCCTGTCTGTGAGTTTATCTGCCAGGCTTGTTCCTCAGCATTATTTGCAGCTGACGAAGCTCTGACATCTATCAGCAGCCCTAAGGACATGCCAAGCCGATAAGCTGCAGAGGGGGTGTGCCACCATCCCAACAATAGCAACTGTGAGCTGAATAGAAAGTCCTCTGCTTTGTTCTTTTCAAGACCATCTCGGCTGTCTTTAAGCCACGGCTTGTGGCACTTGTGTGCCACAGGCCACATGGAGATGAGGCTAAAACCTCAAGGATGTCCCATATATAAATAACAGCGTGTTCCTGATGCAATGGTAGAAGCAAGGGAGAATGGATTCACCTTGCAGCCTTCACTGAGCCACTTGCTTGCCCCAAGGCCCTGGGATGGTGGAGGACTGTGACTCCCCGTGCATGCAAAAAAGATGCTCAGCAGCATCTTGGAATGTCCCACTGCTCACATCCATATCACACAGTGGGGAGAGGGATGGGTAAGGAGTGCCAGCATAATTCAGTAATATTAGTGAAGCAGCCCTTCATAGAAAAAACAAGATCAATACATCTGCAAACAGGGATTTAGACCAGTTTGAGGGTATTTCTGCCAGTGTTTGAAATTATGCCAGAGGCATGAGGGATGCAGTGCAACAACTTCATTTGCACATGGTTTAGGTTGTAGTTCGTGTGGGAAATAAAAGCTGTGATAGAGTGCAAGAAGGTATCAAACTGCTTGTAAATGTTTTTTTTCCTTACCTTGAAAATACAGGCTCTGAAGCTGAAGTTTCCAAGCAAGTTTGCAGACCCTGTAATACAGCCTTTAGTAGAATTTGCATGGCATGAATATTTGGAGGAGAAAAAGAAGGTAACTCTTGCACCCTCAGGTTTTCAGATGTGAGTCCTTTTCCCTGGGTTTCAGCCTCTCCCAGCTTGGTGCCATCCTCAGGTTTGAGAAGTGAGCTTTTCCATCCACATTTATTTAACATTCTCAGAAATCCCTTCTCAGAAACCCAGCCTCTCTGGGTGCTTTTCCTGTTCAGTTTGAGCCAAAGTCTGTCCCACAAAGTAACACTCAGATGACTGTTGTCACTATGATGTCCCATAGCAGTGAGGTCCAGACCTTTAGGGCACATAACTGTGTGAAACATCAGCACACCTCATCAAAAGCTGCTGCCCAATTCCTACCAATTGGATGGATTTGTGGTTTTGATAGTCAGAAAGGCATAAAAATACCACAGGCCACTTTATCTGTGGTGGATATTACTGACTGCTTCTCCACTAAATGTGTAATGAATCCCTGGAGGATTGTTGTCCCTCTGAAACACAGGAACTGAGAGGTGAGGTGTGGGCATACAGCTCCTCAGTGATGTGCTTCCTTGATGGCCAGCTGCTGGGGGATGAGAAGAAGATGCTCAAGTGGGCTCACCATGAGTGGGGCTATCGTGACTTCAAGCCCAAGGCACTTTACCGAGCGATCGCTGAGGATTTCTACACCAAATATCTGAAAAGCAGCCAGGCAAGTAGCACTGTTTTACAGAGTACAAGGTCTGTAAGTGGCTGGAGAGGTGGTCAGATGAAGGAGGAGGTACTGCAAGGAGGAAGGAGAGTGGGCACAGTGGTGGCAGTTTCTTGGTTTTCTGCCCCAAGATGGCAGGGCTGGAGCTGGGGCTGGGCAGCCATCAGGGAGCATCAATCCATGGGCAGCACAGTCTCCACGTCTCTCAGCAGCAGGGAAGGGGCTAACTCAAGCCCAGATGCCTGGCATATATTAACAGCTTCAGTGTTGAACAGTCTGAAAAAAGCATATTGCTGACCATGCTTTAATGTGCTGCTCCAAAATCCTATGCTGCCCAGCCCTTAGCTACCAAAATTCTTGGATACTCTTGTTCTTGGCTACCAAAAGCCCAAGTGGCAACCCTCTCCTTTCCCAGCCAAGACCTCCTGAAATGTTGTGGGTTTGTGAAGTATGACACTGCCAGCACCAGCACAGTGTTAAGGGCAGAGAAAAATAAAATGTCGTATCAAACTGAATACCACAGAAGATGTAGCACTGATTTGAGGCTGGCTGGAAAGAGCAAGTAGTGTCTGTTTTGGTGGGATTGCTGGTGGAACCCTGTGGATCCTTTTATGCCTGCAGATTTGTTCATTCCTGCCTGTATCATATAGGCTGCATTAGGCTTATAAATAAATGCAAGATGAAGGAGTGGGCCTTGCCCAGTAATTTGCTTTTTACACCGTGTTGAGATCATCTCTGCCCGGAATGAAGCAAAACATCCTCTACTTTGTTTGTTTAAACAAAATAGGAGAAATGTTGCAGCAATCCTGCAGACCTTTCTGATACCATTTGCAGCTGCCCCCTGGCTTGCATTAAGAAGCAAGGGCAGCATGAAGAGCTGAACTTTCCCCCTCACTGCCTTTGTTTTTCTGCTTTAAACAGCACGTGTTTGTGTACCTTGACATAGCCATTGAGGAACAGCCCGTCGGCAGGTTGCTCTTTGAGGTAGGTTACAGAGGAGAAAAGAAAAAGTGAGGAACGAGCACATCCAGCGTGGTGGTTTCCCCTCCCTGCCTAAGGAGCAGGGAGAGTGGAGGTCAGCTAGGAATTTCACACATATTTTCCTCTTCTCACTTTTGCAGCTCTTTTCAAACATGTGTCCCAGGACCTGTGAGAATTTCCGTGCTCTGTGCTGCGGAGAAGCAAAGTCCCTCATTGATGGCCGAGAGCTCACCTACAAAGACTCTCTTTTTCATCGTATTGTGAAAAATGGGTGGATCCAAGGAGGAGGTGGGTTTCCAGGTGTCCTGAGTCAATCCAAGTTACAGCAGGAGTGGGGTGGGATGATCTGCATGAATAACAACAGCCTTCACCCACAGAGACAACTGCATGACAAAACTGATCTCTGCAGAATAATTCATAGAATCATAGAATTGGCTGGGTTGGAAGGGACCTCAGAGATCATCAAGTCCAACCCTTGATCCATTACCGCTGCAGTTACCAGACCATGGCACTGAGTGCCACATCCAGTCTCTTTTTAAATATCTCCAGGGATGGAGAATCCACCTTCCCTGGGCAGCCCATTCCAATGCCTAATCACCCTCTCCATAAAGAAATTCTTTCTAATGTCCAACCTAAACCTCCCCTGGCACAACTTAAGTCCATGCCCTCTTGTCTTGCTGAGAGTTGCCTGGGAAAAGAGACCAATCCCCCCCTGGCTACACCCTCCTTTCAGGGAGTTGTAGAGAGAGTGATGAGGTCTCCTCTGAGCCTCCTCTTCTCCAAGCTGAACACCCCCAGGTCCCTCAGCCTCTCCTCATAGGGTCTGTGCTCGAGTCCCTTCACCAGCCTGGTTGCCCTCCTTTGGACCTGCTCCAGGACCTCGATATCCTTCCTGAACTGAGGGGCCCAGAACTGGACACAGGACTCAAGCTGTGGCCTCACCAGAGCTGAGTACAGGGGCAGAATCCCTTCCCTGGACCTGCTGGCCACGCTGCTCCTGATACAGGCCAGGATGTCATTGGCCTTCTTGGCCACCTGGGCACACTGCTGGCTCATGTTCAGCCTCTCTGTCTGGCTGCTCTCCAACCAGACCAACAATTCTTAACGGATGTAGCTATAAAGAACAGAAAACATTTTCTTTTTTAGCCATTTCAATTTCTAAACATAGGAACAATTTGAATAATGTGTTCTTTTGATTAACCAATACCTTTTCAAAAGAATTTAGGAAACTAATTGAAAGCATTAACTGTCTCCCATGAATTTTTTTAGTAAGTTGTTAGGAAACTAATTGGAAACATGAAAACACTAAGAATATCCATAGGAACACATTACTTGTTTTATGGAGAGATTAATTTTGCAAAGTATCTTTTAGGATGAAAGCAGAGTTCTTCCCAAAAATCTTTTAAAATTTTGGTAGTAAAACAGAAAGTAAAACATCTCTGGCCTCAGCTGATCTGGCAACCTCAGCTGTTCACAGATAAGCCCTAATAACACCTGTGCTAATACTGGCTTCTGATGGTCACTTTTCTGTACCCTACAGACATCGTAAGTGGAAAGGGAGACCAAGGAGAGTCAATTTATGGCCTCACCTTTGAAGGTATGTTTCCACTGCTCTCTTGCTACACAAATGGCAAATTGCTGCAAAACTCAGATCAATAAGTTCTGAACTTATTCACAGAATAACTGGGAAATTTCCTTTCATCTCCCTAAAGCTAAAGGGTTTACTTTTCCGTCAGAATTATCTGCTTGTATTAGCACGAGCACCCTGCTTTAGTGAGGACACTTCTTTGATCTACAACTTTGTCCCCCTCCTCTGCTGTCCCCAGTCCAAGGCTTAGCTCCACCAGCCCCTTCCCTCTGCCTAAACGAGAGCTGATGGTCACCCAATGCCTACTTCAAACAGCAAATACTCACCTTTGTGGACAGGACTTTAGAAATGCATAAGTGGATTAGCTCCAGATCTCCCTACTACTTGTTTAAATGCATTTAAAGTAATGGAAGCAAATAAGATTTAACTCTAGATTTCCTGGACCTCAGGCAGATTTTCAGGCTTAGGCTACACACTGCAGGCATCACTGCTAGAGGCTACGTGGCTCTGAGGGGGAATTATACTGGGGAATTAACTTCTCAAATTCACACAAAACCATGAAAATCAAGAAATGACAAATATGAGCTAAGTTTTACCAAAACATTTCCCCCATAGTGGTAAAAAGTAAGAAAATCTAGAGAAAAAAAGAACATTGCAACATGCAATACTTAAGAAAAGCAGTCTATATAATAGACATAGACATTTGGGATCTTCTGATTAGATTAAACACTACCCATAAAGACATTTAATGAGTTAAAGCACTTTTGAAACTGATTTATGTTGCTGTATATCAAAACTTTCCCACTGCCAATGGTGCAAAAGATGTGACATTTGAGCAGGCTGGGAACAGCTAACAGTGAGATCAGAAATGCCAAGTATAGTTCGAAACTTTCTTTCCCAAGACACTGAGAGCCAGCTCATGAGGAGAAGACACTCTCATCTTGAGGTCCTGGGATGGACAGAGTAAAACCCATCCAGAGGTGGGTCTCTGGCCTGCTCTGTCCAGCCAAGCTGCAGTGCTGGCAGTCAGGAAAGCCACTGGAAGTGGAGGCCCTGCAACAGGGATTTAAGGTATCAGCAAATACTACAGGATATCTAGAGCGGGCAGGAAGGAGGAAAAGTAATTTCTTTGATGCTGAAGCTCCTGAAATAGCAGCATTCCTTCATTCTGGGGACACGCATATCTCAGGAAGAACATAAGGTGGTACTGGAAAATAATGGGGCTGGGTATTGAATTGTTTGCAAGGCAGATGTTGCCGAGGATTTAAAAGTCTGTGAATCCTCCAGCAATGCTGCCCAATAGATTTGTAATCTCACATCCTTTGCACCTTCTGTTTGGGTAGAAATCATCCGCAGAGGAAAATGAGTTTGAGTATGTGTAGGTTCCTGTGTACTGAGGAGAGCCACACAGATGCTGCCCAGGCCCCAGCCCAGTGCACAGCATTTTGCTCCTGGCTCAATCCTCCTCCCCCAGGTAAAGCTTGTGCTTTGCTTGTGCTACCCAGGAAAAGAGCTGCCATGTCATGTGGGAAGGTGATAACGCATCAAAAATCACTTAAGTAACTTTAAGGTGGATTTGATTTGGAAGCTGTCAGCCTTGAAAGTGTCCCTGGAAGAGTTTTGTTACTCATATTGCACATGCTCCACCTGCTGATGTATTAAAGGAGAGGATTACCAATTTTTCCCCTCCATCTTTTTGGTTAAAAGTAGCTTTTTATCCTTGAGAAAAAGCGGTCCACTTGGGTATACCTTTCTATTTTAAGGCTTACATTGCTTTCACAGTACTTCCCACCAAACTACTGTACACTGAGGGTAGAGGACACATATCTTCAATATCTGTAAAAGGTGAGAGATGCCTCTGTCAGCCAGCAATGTTCTGGGAGACTCCGCACTTGGCACACGTCCGGGCACTGCAATGCTTCCTGAAATTAATGGGAGGCAACCACGTTCTATTGTAATGAGCTGAAAGGACTGTGGTAATCACAGAGAAGCACTCAGACTAGAGTGTCATATCACAGGACAAAGCATCCCACTCCAAAATTAGTCTGCTGAAGTAATTTTGTAAACCACAAGGCAGCGGCCAGGAAGTCACTGTTCAGTTAAAATTTAATTACCATTTTAATGAATCACTTTCTGAGAAGAGCATGCAAACATGGTAAAAGAATTTAAAAAATAACCAAAAAAACATAAAATCCAGACATTTCTACAGTTTTCTTTAGGCTTGTTGAGAGGTTAGTGTGGCTCTTGACTGCTTGCTATGGCCAGGTTGGAGACAGGTAACAGAGGAGGCTGGGATCTGTGCTGCTCCCCACCTCGTGGCTGTGCTCCCTTCCATAGAGGAGAAGGAATCAAATCCTAACCATCATCCTTCAAACCCA
The DNA here is from genome assembly GCF_003957555.1 of Calypte anna. NCBI lineage: Eukaryota > Metazoa > Chordata > Aves > Apodiformes > Trochilidae > Calypte > Calypte anna. The sequence continues at coordinate 70,251,593 of NC_044246.1, forward strand.
AGGATGCCTTATGCCTGCCTTTCCCCAGGCACCCCTCTAAAGAACTGCTTTGTTTCTCCCTAAACAGCCCCTCCTCAGCCAGCATGGAGCAGCTTCTTCACCTCCTCACAGTTCCTGCTCACTCTTGCCCTGTGTTCCTCATCGCCTGCCTCCTCTCCTTGCCCCAGCTGCTGAATAAAGCTGCTGTTCTGGGAGCACCCTGACTTCTTTGGCTACATCCCTCCTCTCCAGTTAATTAGCAACATTACTTTATTTGGCTGAAGAAGTCCTCTTGTGCACATCACTGAGCACTGGGAGCAGGCAGGCATCTCACCCTACAGTCCTGCCCTCAGAGCCTTGTCTCTGCTCATGGGGGATGCTTGGAGCACCTGCTCTGCCTCCCTGCTCTTTCATCTGCACAGTGGGAATAATAATAAGTAGCTGTAGGGAAATGCTGCACTAAGTGCCCTGATCACCTCCATCAAAAGGCATTAGACTGACAATAGGGAGCCGGAGGCATCATTGTTTTGGCTCTGACATTCAGAAATACCTAGAGTGCTTTTTCTTGAATATTTTTCATTAGGTTTTTTTCAAGGACATTGAGTAACTCCAGGTTTAACTCACCTCAGACTTGATGAGACATTTGGGGGAAAAGGAGAAGGGGGAGAGACCTTACAGCAGCTTTCCAGTACCTTAAGTGGCCTACAGGAAAGCTGGAGAGGGACTTCTTATAAGGACATTGTCATGGTAGTGACAGGACAAGGGGTAATGGTTTTAAGCTGGAAGAGGGGAGATTTGGTTAGACATTAGGAACAAATTCTTCACTCTGAAGGTGGTGAGACACTGGCACAGATTGCCCAGGGAAGCTATGGATGCCCCCTCCCTGGAAGTCTTCAAGACCAGGTTGGATGGGTCTTGGAGCAATCTGGTCTAGTGGAAGGTGTCCCTGCACAGCCATGGCATGGGTGTGGAACTAGATGATCTTTAAAGTCCCTTCCAACCTGAACCAAAAGGGGTAGTGGGGAGGAAGGGAAGCCTGTGGGAGCTAGCAAAAGGTAACTGTATGGAGAAAAGCAGCAAAAGGAGTAACACAGCTGCAGCCTTTCATACCTGAACTCTTTCCCTAGACGAAAACTTCTCCATCCATCACAAGGGAAGAGGGGTCCTTGGGATGGCCAACAAGGGCCGCCACAGCAATGCCTCGCAGTTCTACATCACCCTCCAGCCATCTCCCTACCTGGACAAAAAATATGTGGCTTTTGGGTACGTACACACAAGCCTGTCACTGCTGCAATTCACAGCAGGTGGCCCTGGCCCTATGGGACATTGCTGCCCAGGAGGAAAAGTCCATGAAATTGCAAGGGCAGCTGCAATGGGGATGCCTCTGGCCAGAGGGAGCATGGATAAATCAGATTTGACACTCAACCTTCCCTTTTTCTGGCCTTGGCTTCCTCAAGCTGGAAAACAAAGCTAAGCAGAGGCCTCTCTAGGATGAAGGCTACAAATCCATATCTCCATAGCTCAGTGCCAACTAAAGATGGACAGAGGGGGTGTTCAGGCAAAGCCTCCAGGCTCTTCTCTGCATGCACGAGCTGAAAGAAATGATCTCAGTGAATGCATGCTGAAAGTTTGTTCTCAGTAGGTCAGTGCAGAGGGCTGGTTTTGTTAAGGTTTTTAGATTTTCAGGAGTGTAATAAGGGAAATTATTGCTCTGAGCAGTTTGCTTGATACGAGAGAGTAAAATAAGTATTACCGTAGAGAAATTCACAGTGCACTTTCCATGTAACAACATAATGGAGAAAACCATCATTTTTAAAGGAAGTAAAAACACAATGGTACAAAGAGCAAGCCAAAGCCACTTGCTGGCTGGATATATTTATATAACTAGCAGTATTCACCTCAAATTCTACCTTGCCACTTGCTCTGTGTAATTTGAAAGATGCAGGATCCATGATCTTACAGAATCACAGAATGGTTGGGGTTGAAAGGAATTTTACAAATCATCTAGTTCCAACCTCCCTGCCATGGTCCTCATAAATCTGAGTGGGAATTTAATCCTGAGGGAGTAAGAAGCAGCCACAGCATACAGTGAGGAGATCCAGGCCCTTTGTTGCCCTTTTCTGTGATGCCCTCCCTGTTTGGTACCGCTGTGCTGAATGGGATGGGGTGGGATATGGTATGAAGCTTTCCAGAGTACTGCTGGCATTCATCTCCACGCCAGCACCTGCAGGAGGCACAGATCCCACACTGTGGGAGCATGACAAGCTGAAAATCAGAAAGACTGCAACATGTGGTACTGTTTTTAGGATTCAAACTGGCACTATGAAGGAAGAAAGATATTTCTCAGGATTCTAGTACTGTCACCTCTGACAGCATGTCTCTTGACTTCTTTCTCCCCAGAAGTAATGCTCATTTGTAGCTGGACCAGATGGTACAATGGTTATTTCTTTAAATAACTGTAGCTGCACAAAGCCATAATATTTTAACTTCCAAAAAGGCTAACTAGAGGCTACTTAATCAAGAGCCAGTGTTTTTTGTCACCTTATTGTGAGGAAAAACTCCTTAAAGAACACCACAGGAGCAGCACGTCAGCAGGAAACCAGTGCCCGGGTTTGTTATGGCCTTGTACAAAATACAAGGAGTTTGTGGAGCTGGTTTTGGACAGAGGTAGATCACAAATGCACTTTCTCCCTCTTGCAGGCAACTGATTGAGGGCACAGACGTCCTCCAGAGACTGGAAGCCGTACCTACCGATAACGAAAGGCCTACAGTACCCTGCAAGATTATTAACTGTGGGACCTTCGAGCCATGATCACCAGCTGATCCTGCCTGCTGTAAGGTAGAGCACTATTTTCCACTCAGTTTTTTACAGACTGGGATGGATCTCACTCAAGAGAACGATAAAAACAGTTCTTGCACATGCGAATGGCTTAGAATCATTCCTTTGACTTAAATAGAGGTTCATGAGCTGTTCAAAGCACTTTTACAGAAGTATAGAAAAAGACCTGTGAACATAACCCAGTGACAGTCTACATTTCATGAGAAATGGTGTTAATATGGTTATATAGTGACAAGCAGATACAATAAAATGCACATATGGCTTAAGCACAGTTGGACAGGTGGAACACATAGAGGTATAGAGATACCTGTTCCTGGCTCATTTCTGCCTCTACCACAACCTCCACAGGACAATTTCCCTGCTGCATTTGTCCCATACAGCTCAGATACCAGATGTAGGCTGCATATGGTAGTGCAGACATCTTAGAGGAAAAGATGAACAAAAAATACTTTGCAGAGCTGAGGCCCCTCTGAATGCCATAGATTTGATCCTGCACCGTAAACAAATGTTAGAGATGTTAGAGCAGACATAAGCTTTAAGTAATTTTATTTTTCAGATGGTCTCAAATAACAAAATTGTGATGCCACTTAAGCAGAGGAAAGTATTGTTTATCAAGTTGCTGCAAAACAGGAAATGTTAAGGTTATGCGTGGATGCAAATATATATTAGACAATGATTGCTGGTGTCAGGGATTTCTAACATGCAAGGCCTCTCTGATGCACAGGGCAGAGCTTGGGCATGGGTGGCTTCAGTAGAGGACAACAGGTAAGCATTAAGAGACGTGATAAATCAAAACGCAACCTGGAAAAAAAGGCAATAACCAAGTGTGTTGGAAGTTCAAAGGAAAGAGCATTCTCTTGGTGGGCTCAGATGCAGCTACAAAGTTAAACCAGCCCTGCTGTGCCAGGGCTACACAGGCACCATCAGCCTACAGCTCTCTCACTTTTTTCCAGCACTGTGAAGATTCCTGTGCTGAGTGACCTTTGCTCCTGGGCTCCCTGTGCAAGCTGCTAAACCCCACAAAACAACGCCTGTGTAAATTGGGAAAGGCTGGATTAGAGAAGTATTAGGAGAGACCTAATTTTGTCCAAGCTTAAGCCCCTGGATTTCATGAGAAGTAACGTGCTGAAGTTTATTTGCTGAATGGGAATTAGTTTAACAAAGTGGCAAGGGTTTAACTGAATGCCTGAAGAGGGCACAGACCTCGAGCCATCTCGTCATGCTCCAAGTACAGAGATTGTCTTAATTTTAGCAAGACAATTTAGGTTTTTCTTTATTTAGTGGAAGGAAACAGAAAGATCCTTTAATATGAAATATCAGTATATGTCTGTAGCTTTTTAAAGAGCCTTTAACACATTTTATTGTCTAAAGCATTCTGCAATCTATACAGAGACTACTAAATTTGAACTGAGTCTTTTGTAGGAACATTTCAATTCAATTAAGCTGCCTAGAGAATACATATTTTAACTTCATAGTTTTGTGCCAAAGGTGAAAATCTAGTGTTGTATTTTCTTCATAGAATAACACATCTCCTGACAAATAACATTTCTTTAATAATAGAGATTATTGCTATAAAACGATATGGCTTCAAAACACAGTATTGAGATGGAGGTTAGAGGCTCTTACTTCTTGCAAGGATTTTAAATTGTATTCAAATGCTTAAATATAAAAGTCAGAAAAGTAATTTTAGTTCTGCAGGCTACAGAGGACAATGCAAAAAGACTGATTAATTGGCTTTTTACTTGCTATTGGCTTGGGCACCCACAGCAGGTCTGCTCTGTAGCATGGTTGTGCCTCGCTGTCCCCAGCATCCCCATAGGGCAAGAGCACAGCACGTGCCTGGGTCCAAACAACCTGAGTTCAGCAGGCATCAGAGGACAGAAGCTCATGCTCTGGAAGTGTTCAGGATCCCTCAGGGCAAGCAAATGCCTGATCATGTCAAGTATAGAAAGCTGGTCCCATGTCAAAAGTCACAAGTATGGTGGTTGAATGTATAACATGCAGGGTTGGAATCTAGAAGAGCCCTACAGACTGACTGGGCAGGGGAGAACTGGTTGAAGTTACACCACTTGTAAAATGTTATAATGAGGAGAGCACAACCAGGAAACATTTTGAATTTCAGGCATAATGATCTTTCAGTCAAGCCACAATAATTGTGTTTGCCTCGGTCATGACAGGACAGTGCCAGACAAACTGTGGTTAAATCTTTCATCCAATATTAAGGTCACTTACAAGAGAGAGTGTGTCTTTCAACCCTGGTTCCCCAGTGCTGGCAAACTGGATGTGCTTAAGGAGCTCAAGACAATGAACCATGAAATGGGGAAGAATCACCTTAACCTTAATCCCAAATGATGTTTGGTGCTATATTTTCTTTTGTAACCTACGTCTCTGACCGAGTCATTAGGAATGCCTTGCCTCCTCTGAGGGAGCCAGACCAGAGCACTGGTGTCTGCAAGCATCCAGAGGACTTGCAAGGCCAGAGGCAAGCCACAGGATCTCCAAGAGGCTGGGAAATTCATGGGCAGTCTGCAGATGACTTCCATTGCAAACTGCTGGTTTTGGAGAAGTTCCCTTACTCAGAAACCATGAACAAAAACTCCCTTCTATAAAATGCAGATGGCAGCAGTCTGCATCCTAAGAAAGCTATTATCTTACTGGATTATGCAGTGTTTTATTTGTGTAATGTGTTACTGCTGTAGGAAAAATCAGTGTCTTTCAAGTTCTGCTTTATTAGTTTTATGCTGAGCTTCTTACTCCAGGAAAACACTCTCAGAAATTGCTCTAAATGAAAGGTGATGAAAGAAGCCCTCAGACTACAAAAAGGTTATTTTCTTTGTATGAGCATATGCATTGAAATTGCAAGGACAGTGTGGCAATAAACCATGGACAGTAGGCTTCAGTCATTACCCCTTACTAATGCAAGCACTGATAAAATTTGGAGTGTGAAGTCATTGACTACATCGTTTGCCTAGCTTGAGGTCAGAGGGTTCCTGAATCTGACCCAGGAGGGCTGCCAAGGTCAACAGAAATTGTTGGGTAGCCCCTCAGTTACGTAGATTCTCCACACTGAACTGGGGAAGTCCTGGGATCTTTTTTTATTCTATCATTTTAATCCTATTAGGTGAGCCTTAGACAACATATTTCATCCTCCTACAGGTCAGCCTCACTTCTCTTTGTATACTGTCATGGCTATAGCACTCTGCTATTGTCCTTCGTTGCCTTGGATACACTTACTAAAATACTGTTGACCCCCCAGCTGTAAGTCAGAGATTAAAGAGTTTTTGCCACCAAATCCAATGAGAAAACCAGTGCTCCAAAGGGTCAACTATGCAGCATGTTAAATGGAGAATGATGTAACAGCTACTGCATAAGTGGAAAGACCTTACAAACTAAATAGGAAGAATCTTTATATTCATGGGCAACCAAGCCAACAGCAAATAAAAAATCAATTAATGGAATCATAGAATGTTGAGGGTTGGAAGGGACCTTAAAGGTCATCCAGTTCCAACCCCTCTGCATAGGCAGGGACACCTTCCACTAGATCAGGTTGCACAAGGCCCCATCCAACCTGGCTCAGAGGGTGCTGGCACAGGACAGTGTGGAATGCTTTGCACAGGTCCATGCAGATGACATCTGTTGCTCTGCCTTTGTCCACTGAGGCATTACATGACCCCATCATAAAAGGCCACCAAATCAGCCAGGCAGGACTTGCCCTTAGCGAAGTCGTGTTGGCTTCACCAATCACCCCTTTGTTATCTGCTTGCCTTAGCAGAGCCTTCAGGAGGATCTGCTCCATGATCTTGCCAGGCACAGAGGTGAGACTTGCTGTCTGTAGTTCCCTGTAGTTCTTTTTTTTTCTTTTTCTAAGCTGGGGGTTATGTTTCCCCTTTTCCAGTCAGCAGGAACTTCACCAGACTGCCATGACTTTTCAACTATGATGGAAGTGGCTTTGCAGCTTCATCCACTAGTTCTTTCTGGACTCGTGGGCAAATCCCATCAGGTCCCATGGACTTGTTCACCTGCAGTGTGGGATCAAAAGCCCTGTTATCACACCTTGCCCAGCACCAATAAACGCAACATGATCTGCTGTGGTTCCCAGTCATTTTTTACTTTTAAAACATGCTTCCCTAAAATGAACATTTGCGGACCCTTAGCTTTAACCCATTTTTGCCAGGTACTTTACATAAATTTCCAGTAATATAGTGATTGGAATTCCTTATAGATTCAAACCAGAGGCTGATGTCTTACTTACCACTATGTATACATAACAGCTCAATGAAAAATGAATACAGTGATGAATGTGATATTTTAAATCCAACAACAACAATCCAGACTGCCATAATCCTGCTGACTGTATGCTACAACGAAGTCCTGAGATGCTGACTTTAATAAAAAACAGACAAGCCCCATTTATCATTCACTTGGATTCCCACCAGCTCCCAGGATTCCACAATCAACATGTTTTCACTTGATTGTGGAGACAAGCTGTAGCTGCAATTCTTGGCCTGCTGCTAATCTTAGTTCTGTTTTATTTTGAACTTACTTTTGCCTCATTTTTTTTCCATACATATACACACACTGATTAGTCTCATCTTTTATAAATAGTATTTAACACTTCCTATTTGTTTTCACTCTCAAGAGAGATGTTTAGCACATAAACCTCATGAAATGCAGACTGCAACAACCACAGCATGCCATGTGTCCAGTCACTGCTACTGCATCCCTCATAAAACACTGTGATAACTGCTAGAGATATGAGTTCATATCATAACCCACAAGCACTGCATAAAGGAAAACCTGAGTTCAAGTACTGCCACATATCTAGTAAAACCACAAGAGAGCCCATGAATCAAGGCCTGATCCTACGAGGAGACCTTTGGTCCTTGTGCCAGAAGACATAAAAATCTCCACAGGTGTGGCCAGGAGGGATGAGTAGAAGGCACAGGAAACTTGTATATTCAATACTCACTGTAGTTTCAGTTAGGTCACAGTATATATTTATGCTGCTCCTCAATTTTTTGTTTTTTCAGGCTGCTTATTCCAAGTTAGGACAGAAACACAGTATTTTCATAATGAATGTGAAAATTATTCCTTTATATTAAAGAGACAGCAACTTTAATCATATTACTGGAGTAGCTGAACTATTTTACAGTAACACTACAGTACAAAGCACATGGAGAATAAAAGATATCAGAAGTGAGTGTAAGACTTCAGTAATTTGATGACTTTTCAGAACTAAATTCAGATGTCATTGGCATTTATATCCAATGACCAAATGTTTGGTCACTTTACCGCAGCAGCTAGAAAGCTCTTGTTCATGCTCCAAAATTGATCTCTGCTGTTTTCTTTGTGTTTCCCTTTTTCTTATATTTTCATTCTGACTCCTTTGCAGGAAAGCAAAGCATTAGCCAACCAGCCACTAGCAGAAGCACCACAAAATATGACAGTGCAGAAGCTTGTCACAAAGCTCTGTACCCAAATAATGTATTAGCAACAGCCCTACAGACCTTTCCAGAGCTGACATAGTAATCATGATGGGTAACTTGCCCTAAAGTTTCTGAAGTGGTATTGGTCTCTTGGCAATAAAACACCTTCAGAAAAAACATTAAATGGAAGATTAAGCTAGAGATTTATTTGGCAGTTTCCTCTTTACTGCCCAGGTCCAGCTCACATTTAAGATGGAAGAATTTTCCTGATTATAACTCTTCTCTTTCATTTGTCCCTTCATTCTGGTGGCATTTCTCTCAAATCAGGACCATACTAAAACTTGCTTTATAGCACTAGCTTGGCTCTCCTTGATTGCAAGCAGACAGGGATGTTTGCCTTGGTTTCCCAACATTTGCCTGTGCTGGCATTGCACAAAATGTTGAGGCAGGTTTATACAAACAGATTTTTATTTGCAGAGTCCACTGTTGATGGTATACATTCACTCAAATGGCATTTGGAAAAAACAAAAGGACTGAGTAGAGGAGAAAAATAGGCAGAGCAGGAACTCGTTTCCATGACAGGATTCCCAAACATCCTTCTCCAAGTTCTCTACAGTGCAGCTGAAGGTGATAGCAAAAACAGAGGTTACAATTTTTACCATACTTCCAGTACTACAGGCATTTCATCGGGGACCTACTCAACCTCCCAGCATGATTTTCCTATCTGTGATGGCACCAGCACTGACTGGATCCCAGCAGGATGAACACACACACCCGTTGCACTGTGTTAAAATCTATGTGTGATTATTATTGATTAATAATTATTTCAACTACTATTATGTACGATCTGCTAAGTTTTCACAGGGTAGAAAAGGGATAGGAAAAGTAGAAGTGAACTTCACATTCACACCTCTAGCAATAGCTTTGTGAGAGCAATCTACCACAAAAAAAAAGCAAAGCGGTGCTGGATGGGGTTGCAAGGGCACAAGAGCTGGTACCCGAGGTGCCATAAGAGCAGAGTATCACGGGGGGAGCAGTTGGGTCAGCAACCCCAAGGAAGGCCGCAGCTCTCAGACAGGCTGCAGACCTGCGCTCCGGGGCCGGGCTGCGGAGCGCTGAGCACTCAGGATAAGGCAGGCCTGGCCGGACAGACGATCTCGAACAGCTTTACCGAAGAGCCCCCTCAGCCTCTTCCCGCCCCGGCCCGCAGCTGCTGGAAGGCACGGGCCGCCATGGCCGCCGGCCGGCCCGCAGGTCAGAGGGAAGGAGGCGCCACACCGCTGCCGGCCCTCCCCGGGACGCCCCTGCCTCCTGGTGGGACCGTCTCGTCCCTCACCGCTCGGTACGACCCCCAGCTAAGCGGTCGTTCGCCCACCCCGGCTCTGGAGGACCAGCACAGAACTGCGGCGACCACCACCACCCACCCCTTACGGTCAGCGCTGGCAAGGGGAAGGAGGAACCCGCCGCACCTCGGCCTCGGCCCCGCCTCCTGCCTGGCCCGCAGCCGATCAGCGGCCGCCGTTCTGCGGCCCCCGCTGAGGCTGGGGGAAGAGGGAAGGAGGGGGGGTTGGGGGGAGTTCGTCACGGGCGGGAAACGCTCCCCTGGGATCAAGTGGGGAAGCGAAGGCAGGGTTCGTTCTATTGCTCGCTGAAGATGGCGGGGGGGGGTGGGGGGGAGTAAAGGCTGGGCAGAACCACGGCACCGCCCCAGCTGATTCGGCCGGCCGGCGCGGCGGGGAGGGAGCGGGGCCGGCTTGAGGAGGGCGCCTCTCCCGTGACGTTGGGGAGGGCGGGGAGACAGCGCTCAGAGGGTGCGCGGAACGGAACGGGGTGTCGGGAAGTACTGACGAGCGGGAGCCGCTGCCGCTACCACCATCTCCACCACCACCTCCTCACCTCCGCCATGGGCCGGACACCTTCGCTCTCCTTTGCCGCCCTCTGCCTGGCGTGCCTGTGCGGGATGGCGGCGGGGGCCGCGCAGGGCCTCGGGGCGAGCGACGGCCCCGCCAGCAACGGCAGCGCGGGCGTTGGTGAGTGCCTCGCGACAGCCCTCCCTCCCCCCCAGCCCCCTCCCCTTTCACAGCTGCTGACGGGGCAGCCCCGCCCGCCCGGTGTTCGGCGGTACCGAGGGGGAGGCAGATGGGGGGGGGGGGGGGGGAGGGAAGCGAGGCGGGCTCCGCGAACCGAACCCGGGTAGGTGGGTGTGTGGGTGGGCAGCCGACCCTCGGCTGGAAGTCGGAGAGTAGGGGGGAAGGGCACCACCGTGGTTACCGGCCGGGGAGCCGCCCTGCCCTCCCTCAGCTGCGCTGCCACCCTTTCCCCACCCAGCGCCTCGGCCGCAGCCCGCCAAGCTTTTTGCCCACTTCACTCGTGGCTCCGTTCTTCCCGCTCTCGTTTTTCCCCTCGCTGGGGTGTATTTGAATGTGGGCGGTGTGAAACCCGTTAGCGCGGACGGTTCGGCACCACCCCCGGTACCCCTCTCCGTATGCAGCAAGCGGTTAGTGGGTGGCTTTGTGTCCACCGGGATGCTGGCGGCGTGCTCGTTTCTTGCCAACTTCGTACGGATCAAATTGCCGGAGTTCCTTATGTAAGCAGCGTTGTTCTGTCGCTGCTACCGGTTTGTTCGTTATCCCGGTGTTAGCCTCGTTATTCGCCCTCTGGGTTTGTCTCGTTTTTTCTGGCTCCGCGATCTATTCGCTAACGTGTTTACGTGGCTAACAACCACCACATTTTGCCGCGTGCCCCAAAAAGCTAAGGGAGGAAGTTGTGCTGCAAGTACTTTAATGGTCTCTGGCCTCATTGCATCATGGCGCTGGGTGCAGCTAAGTGTGAAGCTGTCCTGTAACCTCTGCTTCAGTTCTTCTAGATTTCCTCTTCAGCCCTTCCACCGACGGCGTGATGTAGGCCAGTATCGGGCACCCTTATCGAAACCGAGAACTGCTTGAGGACTGCTAATGAGTCAGATGTTAACAGCCTCTCCGGTGCAGCGGGAGAGGGCAGTGTTGGTTCAGCAGGACAGACTTATCTTAGTGTTTTCCTTATTTCCCCAAAAGTGTAAGGGGGATATCCGAATTTACCCTGTGTAAGAGCCAGTACAATAGACAGGGGACTAAATGTAAGCCTGTCTGTCCTTAAGAGCCGAATTCATGGTACCAGAGTCATTTTATTTCAGGGTAGAGCAGGGATTTGCTGGGGATCTTGCTGCCAACCTATTGAAGGACCCCAAGAGAGCCTTTCACAGCAGGAGTAGCACTGGGAGAACTGACACTCTGCTGCTCATTCTGAAATTAAGAGTTGATTGTTGAAACCTTTTGCTCCTGATCCTTTACTCTAGCACATCTGTTCCTCCCCCATGCTAGTCTGGGAAAGGTGTTATGAAAATAAACTTAAAAGTCCTAGTGCACCTGCTGTTAGCTGGTTGCACTGGCCATCCACTTGTCTCCACAGATGAATTGTGCTAAGTGTGCTGTGTACCAGTGAGGAATTTGCAAAAGTGAACATTGTTCATTAGTCAGAAGCAAGTGTTGTGCATGCTGTGATCTGCCTTCAGATGTATATCCAGAATAATAAATTACCTTCTTTTTTTTTTGTCTGAAATCTGTTGTCCAGAAACTGTCATATAGCTCCTGAAGTGGTTTAGGTGCCTCAGTTCTGAAGGGAACAGAGCAAGTCTGTTGCATACCTCACTGATTCAAACCAGCAAAGGTCTATTCAAATCTTCTACTGTTTCTTGAAAGTGAAGAAATAGCGCCAGTTATTTCTAGCCTGATCCTACAAAAAGAAGGCCATCTGGATTCAGGTTTAATTCAGATTACCAGAATACTGAGTTTAGTTAATGCACTTGTAGTTGTTATCTTGAAATGTAAATTTACTGTGTGGGTTGCCAAAGTTCAGTGACTAGCAGGTTCCCTTCACAGGTGGAAGTGAAAGGTCATCCAAAGGTGCCTGGAGTAGGTGGATATGATGTGAAATGTGATGGAGATTATTCGATGTAAGGAGTTGTGGGTTGTATGTGGGTTTTCTGAGTATGATGCCTGTATGAGTAAGTCTTAATTAAATCTAGTGCAGTAAAATTATAGATTGGGAGAACTTATTTGAGCCAGGTAGTGGATGACTTGTAATTGTGGTTTTAAGGTAATTATGTTTGACTGAGACTGACAAAAAAGATCTGGACTGTTTAGGTGGCCGGTTTATGCTGTGATCAAAATATAAATAGATTGACTTTCGACATATAATCCAGAGACATTTCTAGTAAGGTATGTCAGGTTTCTTGAAGCAGCAGCAGTAAGATGTTAACTGAATGCACAATGAATTTCTGTATTTTAGTATCTCCTATTATAGGCTTAAGTTGGAAGCAGAGGACTTATTTATATACTCGTACTTTGCTTCCAACATATCTCTGGCTACTGCCTTGGTTTCTTACAGTAAAATGAGTAATGTTTCCAATTAGGTATAGCATATCCTAAGAAACATGTCAGCATCCTCATGACAGTTAGCTTCATATTCAATAAAAAAGTGTCACCTGGTAAGTCCATTGTATCATCTGAGATGCAGTAAATAGGTAAAAAATATGAACCTTCCAGTTTTACTTGTTAATTAGCACAGCTTTTTATTCAGTCCTTATGTGTAGGGGCTGGATTGTAGGCCTGTGTATAGTGAATCCTTCATGCTAGGAATGTACTCAGTTGCATATCAGCTTCAGTCTTTTCATTAATATCTGCTTTCTGTGCAAAGCAGATTTTTAGGCTATGAATACTTTAAGGCTTCAATCACTTTTGCAAAAGCCCCTCAATTTAATTGTTCTGAAAGCTGACAAGAAACGGACTTCAAAATAGAATTTTCTGGTTTTAAGATCTAGAGTAGCAAATAAAAATCTGTAATTCTCTGGAGTTCAACAGTAGTGCTAAGGAGACTGGCTCACACCAACAGAGATAAAGGTTCTACCTGCTGTGGCCTATCTTGTGATGAGGGTGGCAGCCCATAAGAAGTAATTCTGCTTGGCTTGGACTTCAGGGTTATTTCTGAAGTTGTAACAGTCTTCTCTTAATTGGGAGCATTAAAAGTACCATTTTTTCAGTGCTTTCAGGGAGCTTGTTTTATATCTAAGGGTAGAATTGCTACAATCTGTTCCTACTAAACTTTCAGTGACATTATCAAGTGATTGTGCTTTAACTTCTACATATTCAAGAATACTTCTCACCTTTAGCTGGCATGAGAACAATCTGTATGCTTTATCAACTCTTACAGTATCGTGGCTTAGCACTGCATGCAGGTATTAATGGGGAAAAACATTAAAAACTGACTTGATGCAAGCAGGACCTGCCAGAATGCAGATTCTGATGTATCTAGCCTGTCACTATAGAAAGTCAGCTCTGGTTTTCCAACATGCTGAGTTGTTTCAAGATGTAAATAAATGCATTTAAATGATCCTGAGCCTTAAAAGCTTCTGGACATAAGTAGTATTTTAGCAGGAAACTTGCTATGTATCAGTGTATGATTAGATAAACCGTTGATGTGTGATTAACTCAGTTAATACAGTAAATTGCAGTTGGCTTCAAAGATTTCTTTAGAGCAGGTGCTGAAGCTGAGAGCACCTACAGCCAGTAACAGCTCAGAAGAGAAAGCTTTAGCTAAACTTTCAGATTCTTGAGGATGCTTTTCCCCTGTACTGCTCCAACTGTCTTAACAGCTTTGATTTCTAGTTGAACTTGATAGGTGAGGTTCAATTTTAGTTGCAGTGAGGTTGGGAAGCAGTACAGAATACAGTAGAAAAATAGGTACAAAGCTTGCACAGTTTGTACAATAGGACTCTTCTTTCCGTTTGCTTTGAAGAATCTTGAGTTACCAGTTGATAAAACGCTGTGCCTGTGGCAAGGTTTTTCATTTATTCACTCACCCAGCTCTTGCTGTTAGTGTGGTGACTGGAACATTCAACTGGTTTGTAATTTCAGACCAAAACTACAATAGAACTTGGTGCTATATAAATTCCCTAAAACTCAGTCTGCTGCTGTTCAGTTTTGATTTTGTTGTGTTGTGTTGGAGTTTTTTTCTTTGGTTGGTTTTGGGGTTGTTTTTTGGTTTGGGATTTTTGGTGTTTTGTTTTGTTTTTTTAAAGTTAAATACTGCCATTAATCTATTTTTATTTCATAGCCTCTATAGTTGATTCACCTTCCAGTACCACCCCCCCGGCGTCTCCTTCCAGTGCCGCCCCCCCGGTGTCTCCTTCTAATGCCACCACCACGGCGTTGCCTCCCAATGCCACCACCACGGCGTCGTCTCCCAATGCCACCACCACGGCATTGCCTGCCAATGCTACCACTACGTCACCTGCCAACGTCACCACCACAACATCGCCTTCCAATGCTACCACTATGTCACCTGCCAATGCTACCACCACAGCGTCTCCCAATGCTACCACAGCTCATACTGCTATAGGTAATACAGAACCCCTGAACATAGAATGGCAGTAAGCTAGAAACTGGTGAATTAAATAAAAGAGGCTTTTTTCCACAGATCGCTGTAGTAGCATGACTACTAAACATCTGATATATGGAATATATAGATGGTTCCCAGGTTTGGAAGAAGTGGGTTTTACAGAGCAGAGAAAAATGCTTCTTGACAGAATAATTAAGGATTGGCTGAGTGGTAGTTGTTTGAATTAAATTAGTAATTTCCATTTGTGAGTTTGATATAAAAATATATAAAATTAAAACATTTATAAAATTATTAAAAATATAAAAATTCATTATAATGAATTAAAAAAAAAATCTCATCTTTGAAAGAATGTGCTGCTTAAAGGAGTTTGGAGCTGATACTTGATAAGGCACAGAACAGCCTGATGTACAGTAGAGTGACATGTAACTTTAAAAAAATCTGCAAATGTTGTCACTTGTCCCAGGCACACAGTGGAATACTGCTTAATTTTTAGTATTACTAAACTTGGGGGTGAGGAAGGGATTGATCAGAGACTCAGTATTCTGGCTTGATAATGGAAGAGCTCTTAGGAGACAGTCTAGCTACAGGTGAGTGTTTGCTCATTCCAATGATGTAGTTCACAGAGTTTATCTCCTTTCTAGAGATATTACATTAAGTACTATTTTACTACAATAAATACTAACTGATCATAAGGGCTGTTTAATTGTAGTCCTTTGATGCTGATTCTCAGTTGTCTTGAAGCTGCTGTCTTGAATCTTGGTCAAATAACAGCATTTATATTATTGCTTGAATGAAAGCCTTGAAATATGCAGTTTAAGAAAAATAGTCCATATTGCAGAAACTTGGCTTAGCACCATGCAGTTGAACATCGAGGTTGTGGGGGATAACAGTCTGAGGTCAAAGAAAGTTTGTACAGAGAGGTGATAGAATCTCCTTGTCTGGAGATACTCTGCAGGATGTGATCCTGTGCAACATGCTGTAGGTGAACCTTCTTTAGAGGGGCTTGGACTTGTTGATCTCTAGAGGTCCCTGCCAACCCCCAGCTTACCCTTGTTTAAGCAAAAGAAGACAAATAATTAAAATGAGAACTTAAGTGCTTGCAGACTTTTTTCTGAAGCTTATGGTGTGTACATACTGTCTTCTCTCATACAGCTAACATCACCAGTGTAACTACACATGCTCCTCTACCTTCAAATGCCACTACTTCAGCTACCAGAACAACCAGTATTCCAGGTAATGGCTACTACTTGCATAATTTAAACATAAAATAAATAGAAATTAGTGTTGCTTTAAAATCATTATCTTGAAAGACTTGACAGCTGGCAACATTAAAGTAGTATTAGTGTATCTGCTGTTGTCACTTCCAACACACTAACTTTTTTGTTCAGGTGATGTATCTATGTAGCAAGGTATGAGAAACAGAACTAGTTGGTGAGATTAAAAATGTGAAGTATTTTTGGCAAATGAAATCAAATGTCTGCTTTTACCAGTTGGCTGGAAGTCACTTGTTAATTCACTCATTTTTGGGAGGTGGTATGTTATTTTTCACTTGCAGCATAATAATGGGATACCTATTAAAAAGACTGGGCTGCAGCGTTTTCTTTCAGCATCAATGCTGATTATCCTATTTTATAAAAAGTTAATTATAGCAAATGGGTGTTACTTCCAGACTTGCATGTGTTGTGGCTTCAGCTGATTTCTTTAACCATAACACTTGGAGTAAAGTAGATGGAATAATTTAAGCAAGAAACTGGAGCAAGGAGCAGAAATTGGAAAATGTGTTTTGAATGTGAACACATCAATAATATACTTCTGTGTGAAAGAGGAAAGCTTTGGCTTTTTGAAGTGCAAAATAAAAGTCCCACTGGGACTTGCTTAGTATTGGGGTCCAGAGCAGTTTGGCTGTAAATAACTCTAGCCTTGTACAAACAGTATTTAATCAGAATTTCAGTATCACTAATCTAAGTGGTGCCGCTGACGTGTCTTTACTTTTGATAAGTTTTACTTTTCTTACTGATGTTAGAATGTTTTGAATAATCTTAATACAAGGCAGCCAGTACTAAAATATGTAAAACTGTTGTGAGCATTGTGCATTTACAGACTGTACTGTGGTGTTCAACAGGTACAAATGCTACTGTGACTCCTGCACCTTTTCAACGCAAATCTACATTTGATGCTGCAAGTTTCATAGGTGGAATTGTCCTTGTTTTGGGTCTGCAGGCTGTCGTTTTCTTCCTGTACAAATTCTGCAAGTCGAAAGACCGAAATTATCACACGCTTTAGGACCTGCCACTTTCTAATGGACTAGTAGCCCAACACCTGTAGTTCACTGAACCAAAATATTTTCTGTTGCTCATGGAAGACAGCAGTTCATAATATCCTTTAAATCTCTAAAAGAAGACTTTAAAAGAATATTTTTGCAACCTTGTACTTGGCAAGAAGTGATATCAATCTGCAACAGGATGACTTGCAATATGCTGCATGGGTTCTAATGGCTGTCTTACTTTTTCCTTTAGCGCCTGCTGCTGTGGGACTTTTTTTTTTCACATGCCAAATGTAGAAGTTCAGAGATTCTTATTCAGTGGCAACACTGTCTTGAGTAGACAATCTCATGATGACTTATTTTGAAGGCTAATTTAATCAGCATTTTATACAGTATCCCTTCAGTCTTATCAAAATGTGAATTATTGGTCAATGACTTCAGGGAGTGAAATACCATTTATACTAGCTTGTGGCTCTTACAGTATGCTGCTAAAAAGGTGAACAAAATTATAGAAATAGATAATGTCTTAACAAAATAACATAACCCGTTTGTTTTTTTTTTACATGAGAATAAAGGTTGCCTGGTGAAATACTGCATTCCAAACAGAAATCCTATGCCCTTTCTGATTATATTGAGGGTGGAAAGGGGATGCAGGGATAATAATTCTAAAGGAGAAATGAAGATTAGTGCCTTAAAAGACTAAAAATTGGTAGACTGCAAAAGCATCCTGCCTATCTCAAAGATAAATAAAACATAAATACTAGCTTTATATAACATAGTGGAATACATGTGATTTCAGCATTCCAATTTAATTTTTTTTTTTACACTAAATAACTGTTCTTTCTTTACCTTTTATGAGAGTGAGGGAGCATAGTACAGTAAAGTCTGGCTATAAATAGCTTTAAGTTGTTACCTTTCTGTTTGGGCCTACAAACACCACCCATAAAACTAGTGATAAAATTCAGTTCACTCCCAGTATAAGAAGGCTAGAACTTACATTTTTACTTGAAATACTGGTGTTTGGGAAGTCCTGAGGCTTTTCTTATTCAAACGGTTCTTAAACTTCTTGCAGTTGATTTCAGGAATTTATTTCTTTTGTGGGTTTTTGGTTTGTGGCTTTTTTTTTGCTTTTTTTTTTCTCTCTTTCCCCTTTTTACTGCATGTCTGCTTGCTGAAGAAGCAATTAAGGATGGTTCAGAGGATCTGCTGATTTGATCCTAGTCAGGATTGCTGTAGTCCTGGGGGTGCCAGGGCTGCACCTGTTTGTTTCTTTTTGCCTCCTTCCTGGCATTAAATTTGTGTTACCCTGCAGCAAAATGGTTAAGGAAATCTGTTCAGCCAAGTAGTGGTGGTTATTTTTCTTTTCCTTGGTGGGATCAGCCATGTGATCTGATTATCAAAGGTATGTCATCTCCACTATAGATTGACTTGAGCACCTGTGACAATAAACACACAGGCAAAATGGAAAAAAAAATGAAAATCAAATGGTGGCTGTAGCACATCATACATAGCTTTTGATTATACCCTTTGATCATCAGTTACAGGATAAATTTTCAGTCTTACTATCTTTGACTTGAGTGGAATTTGGCACCCAATACAAAATTATAGTATTAATTCAGATAATATTCATGGCAGTGGAACTTAAATATGAAGAAAATTAAGTGCACTTCAGTGGGGAATTTTTAAGTGCACAGCATTGCTTTCTTGTGTTCTTCTAGTTTGAATGGCATTGTTTCTATTGTGCTGCATAGAAAACTCAAATTGCTACAAAATTCAGAAGTTGCAGGTACTGTATCTTTGAGTTCATTAGCTTTTGGTTTTCTAAACAAAATTAAGACAATCAGCTCAGGTTAATTAAAACAGCAGAGTGAGCAGCCATTTTCCAGCAACAGTGTGTGTGTGTGTAGGTTAGATGGTATATCCTTGGCCTCATTGTGAAATCACTTAATCTGTCCTTTCTCTATCTCAGAATGGTTTAATTCCATTTATTTGTTTAAAAATATATCCAGGGGCTTGTATCTGTGCTTTGAAGTGAGCAAAACTCTCTTCTAAATTGTGTCAGTTCTCCTTCAGGTCAGCAAAGCAAGCTATGCCTAGGTTTTTTGGGGTTTTTTTGTAATTTTTGCCTCAAAGGGCTATGTTTTGGAAAACTTGCACAAAACTGCTACAGAACACTTCATAGCATGGGAGACCTTGCCACGAAAAGTTGATCTGTAAAATGTTGCTAAAATGCTTATTCATGAGATAACGCTGATCCCGATTTAGGTTGCTGATTAAAGTATGCTGGTAAAGCAAACAAAAAATAATTTTGAAAGTGCCTTAAAGTTGCTTAATCTTTTGCCTCAAATTTTGTTTAAAAGGGATAACTTGCCTTAGTTACTAAATTTTTCTTGGTGCCAGCAATTGCTACTTTTGAAGACTTTAGGAAACCCAGGATCTCTGAGATGCACGGATGCCAATCTGAAAAACTCAAGCTTGTATTCTGTATCAATTTAGTCATGTTCTGGAAGGCCTGCACTACGCACTGCTTGCTCATTAGTTAGCCTTGCCTACAAGGTGTAATACACAGAGAGCTGTGGCTCGGATTGTTTCCCTTTCAGTTGTTTTGGGGGGAGGGGAGGCCATGGATTATACATCTTCACCATATGGTTGGCTGCCTCACTATAGAAAGTAGTTACTCCTTTGTAAAATGGCAGTATCAGCTGATCTGTGCTGTGTACCAGGAAAAAACTTGAAGTATCAACTTGCATTAGTTTCTTGGCATTGTGTTTTGAAGTGAAGGTAGCTCATAGATCTGTAGTTGTATTTTCCCCTAAACCAATTTTAGGCACTGAACTGTAGTGACTCTTCAAGTTATCTGGCTTCTTTTTGAAGCCAACTGGTGCAAATATCAAGCTGTTATCTTAGGAATGTTTTCTGCAAGTGTTGCTGTAAAAGTTTTTATTTTGTCTTCAGTGGAAGAAAACAGAAACCGTTGTAATTGCAAAACCAAATTGATAAATAAAATCTGTTGAATGTTGAAATTTACTTGTAAACTTTCTTCTAATGTGAGCTATCCCAGAAGGGACTGTCTGCTGACTTTCTGGAGGTAAGAGCTGTTTTCCATAGGAATTGAGAAATGCTATAGGGAAAGAAAGAGAATGAAAAGTTTGAAGATCCAAGTTAGCTCTCCTGAACAAAGTACTAATTTTTCATTTGGTGTGTGCAACAGTAATATTCAAATTTAGAATCATCACCCAAGGAATTCTCATTTAGGTGATGTTTTCCATGTTAGTTTAATCCTGTTTTCCCCTTAAAGCCGAAGAACAGCAGTGCATTTATTAAGTTTTCCAGTTGCCACAACCTGTAAAGTTTAATGCTTTTCTTTGTAACAGCAAAGTTCATAATGCTGGATGTCAGCCTATAAGATGGAAGAGAGACTGCAGTCTGTGGTTCCAGGGAGGCTGTTAATAATTGTAGCATCTTTTCACATTAAGCTCTTTGACCTTCATGAAAAATGTATTGCTCTGAGCCTTATTTCTTCCCTGATTGTGTGAGAAAAAAAGAGAATATTAGGCAGAAGCTGCCAGTGTGCAGAACAGAGGGAGTGCAATTCTGTAGTCACAGACTGACTGAACTGATAACCAGCTCTGAGCGAAGTAATCTCAGTGGTTTCACATCTTGACCTCGGTGCTTTTGTGGGTAATGAAGAGTGAATGTGTTGCTGGGTAGTTTGACATAACTTTCTCGTATTATGGGAAATTGAAAAAACTTTAGTAAGGTTTCTGGAAAGGCTGCACGGAAATGGAGGAAGACTAAAGCTTCCTTGATATCTTTAAAATTGCTGTGCCTTGGAGAAACTAATCCATTTAATGGGCCCAGTTGAAGGACTGAATCAGGTTTTTGTTACACAAGTGCAGCACTGCAAGTCTGCTCACAACTGTTCTGCTAATACCAGTCTTGTGTTACTCATTTTCTTTGAAGGTAGTCTTATGGATTGCATTGCTTATGTATTGCATAAAAAATAATCTTTGAGTTTTGCTGTATTAAGCTGAGTAATACTTGAAGACTTTTATCAAAGAGCTGTAATTAGCCTGAGACAGGCCTTTCCTTTTTACTGCTGCAGTGGCACACAAGTGCGTCATACAGATGATGCTGTTCTGCTTCCAAATTGGCATCTGGTTGCTGGAATGTGCTAGAATCACATTTGATGGCTTCTCTGGTGACAGCTGACCTTGGATAATTATCAGTCACCTTGTCATTCATTTAAGGCATACCTTCAAAAGAACTACTGTCATTTGATGACTGATTCTACCACATTCTGAGCATATTGACTTGTTTTGATGTAGCAGCAAACTTAGTGAAATAAAGCTTTTTTTAGTAATGAAGGATAACAGGATTCCTTATTCTAGGAATCCTGTTTCTAAATACTCAGCATGTCTAACAGTAGTTTTTTGCTTAGTGCTTAACCAATGCAATGCTGTTAAGGATTTCCTGAATGTAATTCTAGGTCTTATTTATGAAAAGTTCACCTGAGGTATTGGATCATTCACCTTGACAAGCATCCAGCAACGTAGGTGATGCCAAAAGGCACACAGGTTCATATTCTAACTCGTCAAAAGCTGCAATACAAATCTACACATCTGAAAGACAACTTTGAGTGCTTTACTGGCTAGATGATATAAAAGCAAGCATTTTTCCACACAAGATTGATGCAGATAAATTTTGGTGGATTTTTTTTTTTTTCTGTTTTCATTTCGTTAGGGTAGCATTGTGCAAGGAGCTGCTTCTTCCCTCCCCCTAGAAAGGAGAAGGTGCTGGGAAAGGTGGAGATGGTGACAGTTCTGATGAGTCATCTTTAAACAGGCAGGGAAGCTTCAGTCTATAGGCAGTAACCTCTGGGGGTGAGCACTGCACTGGGCAGCATGTAGCAGTCAAGAGCTGCTATAGGAAAGCAGTTTTAAAAGGAAAAACAAGAAAAGAACCCAGTCACCAGAGGTTTTGCTGCAAGCACTTAGCTGTGCTTTGCAGCACCATGTTCCAAAGTTACTACAATAAAAGAAGGACTTTTAGTTTTGACTGGTACCTTTGCCTTCCTGTACTGTGCTGCACTCTCTGAAGGGAGGACATGCAGTGCTGCATTTGCTTAGGAGAAGGATCTGCACAACTGTCCTGGTTTGGGTCAGGATAGAACTAATTTTTTGTCTTGTAATTTTGCTTTCAGCTAAGTCTCTTCTTAGAAGCTGTACTTGCTGAAATTAACAGCAAGCTACTCGGTCAGTGTCTGCTGGGACTGGTAAGGCTCAGTGTTTATAGTTGTGGCTGGAGAATGTTATGCAGAACCAAGGCCACTGCTCCGTTCTGAGGTACATCTTGTGCTCTGGAAAGAGAAACAAAATAAAGGAGTCACACCTGCAGCCTTTCTTTAGGGAAGATAGGTGACTAAAACTGACCAGAGTATTCCATCCCATACACATCATAATCAGTATAAATTTGAGGGATCACATGGGTCAGACCCCTTCCTGCTGCTTCTCCCATGGCTGGCATCCTGGGAGGATTCTGTTTGTTTGTCTGCCTGTGGTACTGATCCCTGTGATGCTGGAATCCATGTGCTCCTGTCTCCAGCTCTCATCTGTAGCTGACCCTAGGAGCCCAGCCTGGGACTTTTCCAAGGCCTCCTCTGAGCCTTGTTAGTGACATGAGCATTATGGAGGGGAAGGGAGGAGGAACATGATATTGCTCCTCTGTATATTTGTATGTTTAATAAATTTTCCTTTTTCATCATTACTGTTTCATTAAAGCTGCATAGTTTAGTTTTCAACCTGTAAGTCTCTTTCTCTTATTCTCTCTCCTTTGTCTATCAGGGAGGGGGATTAGTAAAGAGCATCTGTTGGTTATGCTGGCAGATGACATCTGTTTAATGCTGGCCCAGCATTAGTACCTAAAATGGCTTACCAGATAACTGACAAGCTGGTATTTAACACTGCATCCAAAGGCACTGAAGCACATATTCATAGCAATGGAGTACAACTGGCTCTTTGATTTCTGTATAAATTGTTCTTCTCATACTTCCAAGATTGCCAGTTCAGTGGTGTTTTCTAAAATGCCCTGGACTGGTTGAAAAGGCATTTAGGTTTAGGTCTGTACCACCCTTTCTTTTCTGTAGCTGCATGAAGACGGTAGAAGACCTGTCATTTAGATATGGCAATAGCCTGTCTCCAATTTTCTCCTTCTATCCACTAGGGACCTGAAAGTATAAGTAATATATAAAAAAAGTTACCAGCCATAGCATGGTGTCAAAAGAAACAATAAATCTTTCCTGAACTACTGATAACTAAATACATCCCTCCTGCTCCTCTAATCAGTTTTTGGAATATTTGAAACCTTTTTTTTTTTTTTTTTTTTCCTCGTGTTTGCAAGCCACATATATCTGTCCCTTTGCTTTTAAAGATGAATCTTCAAAAGGACTCAACTTACTGTTCAGATGAAACCCAGCTGGGTATATACACAAATCACAACTTGCAAAGTTGCTCATTTTGCAACAATATCAGCTTATTCCCAATGCCACCATTACTTACTGCCTTTGGTCTTGCAGTGTTTCCTGCTGTTCTGTTACTGTTCCATCAAACTTCAAAAGATGCTGCTAGTGATCACCCTGCTGAATGGATGCTGAAAGCTTGTTACTTTGGACCCAAGTTGCAGAACCTGGAGTGTTACCAACAACACAGAGTTAAAGCAGAACTCAAGTAAAAGCAAAAGCTGTCATTTCTGGCCTCTAAGCAGAATGTTAGGGTGAAAAAAAAAAACCAAAAACCAAACAAACCCAAACCAACTCAGCATAGTACTAATAGAATAATAGATTGCTTAGTTTGGAAAAAGTGATTCACGGATGACCTTGACATGAAGGAGAACAAGAACTATTTGCAGATAGTTGCGATTGCTTGCAAAAATTATTTGCAACTATGCAATTTTTTCAGCTCACCCCACACCCTTCTCATTCATAGTAATGAATGTATCAGCATTCATTCCTCCACCAGGAGACATCTCAGTGAAGCAGAAAATTCTTGCTGCCCCTGGTCTACTTTGTTATATGTGACTTTGTTCCCCATAACTCTGTCCTGGTCCTGTCAAAAGCCAAGATTAAAAAGGGTGGGTGTTAATGGTCTGTTCCCAGTGACACTACATTCCCTATTCAATTCTAGTCTTCATCTCAGTAGATTTCTGAAAAGCAGAGGTGGAGCCTCTTCATGCCAGCACTTCATCCACTAGAAAAAGCTCCACGGAATCAAATGTTATGCTTGCTATTGGCCATAAGGTGATTTAAACCTGATTTGTATCTATGTACAATGTGGTGTTGCTATGCCACTTGTTAACCTTATGGTAACCATCCCCACTAGCTCCAGGGAAAAAAGGTGAGGTTGTTTTTGCTGTGTAGCTGTAATCCTGCACTTGTTAATTGAGACAGTGTTCATCCTCCTTCTCAGGTATGATCTAAAATGTTTCAGACCATATTGGTTAGCTGCTTCTGGCATTATTTCAGGGTGCATGTCCAAGGGACTCTGGCTCTGATGCAGCAGGAGAGCAGCTGGCAGATGCCCAGAGTGCAGAACTATCCAGTCCCGTCCAGTCAGACTGTATCCAGCATCCATGCATCCTGAAGCAGGGGATAGAAGGAACTGACCACACAAGCACCACATGAACCCAGAAGGAAGTGCAGCAGCTGTTTTACATAAGTGAGACAGGCCTTGGTTCAGTGCCTTTGAGAGGGACGAAGATGGTGGAGAAGGAATGGAGAATAAGCTAGAGGACACAGTTCAAACTGCTAATCTACACATTATTCTTACAGAGTGGCTGAAGTCTTAGTCTTTGTGGGGGATTCTTGGAGCTGACATGACCTGTTCCAAAAACACATTCACCATTATAGTCAAAACAGGGCTATTGCAAGTAAGAGTTGCCACCCTTATGCGATAAATTTGGCCAAACTCTGTAGGTATGAAGTCAGCTTAGTGGCAGAGTGCTACTTTCATTAATAGAAAAGACAGATTTTTACATAATGCAAGTCTGGATTGCCTTATGAGAAGCATCAAAAATTATAGCAATTTAATATTGACTTATTACCTGAAAAACAACTCCTTGTATTGGGGGACAACATTTCTGTAGTCTTCCTCCTACCGTTTTGAAGGGAAAAAAAAAATAAGCCCATCACAGACCCTTACAACATCAATCTGCTATTACCAATAGAGGAATAAAAAACATCACAAGTAGAAGAGGTAGCTACAATATACTGCAGAGTTTTAAGAGAGATCCTTTGTTGAATGTCCAGAAATCCAGGCTCCTCAGCCAATTTTTCCAGCTCTGCATCATGTTTAACAATGGTAACTCACTGCAGGAAAAAAAATAAAATCTCCTGTTGCAGCTCTTTTCCATGTGCTCAGTTGAATCATTGTGATTTATGTTTTGCACCAATTTTTCCCTTCAGCTTGATTGGTTTAAAGGCAGGCAAACCAAGTATATTTATGTATTAATTAAAAATACCTCCCTGTTTATTTCCCCACATTTGTTTCATGTCTTTTCTTCAGCAGTGTGCTAATAAGCATCTCTGTTTCCTTTGGCAGCAACAGCTAACATTTTCTTGCAAGAAGGCAACTGTAATTAAATGTGGAGTGCTTTATATTCTTCAGGGCACAGAAATGCACCATGAAAGATCATTGGAGTTCTTCCTGTTTACTTAATATACCAGGAACTTAGGAATCACCCGTCAACTTGTTAACCTGAATTTATCAGACTGACAGTAGGATTTTGATACCACAGAGAAAAGCAGCAACTTCAGGCAGGTAGGAACAGCAATCCCTAATCAAGCTTTTTAAGCTACATGAATTACAGAAGCATTACGGTAAAAAGTTACCTAAGAAACAGTTGAAAGATTTTTGTTAAAGGTTTAAGTTCTAGGTTAGGTAAGTTAAGAGCTAGAAAGCTCTCACTGGTGTTTTAAGAGCTGCTGAAGGTACCAGCAGTCATAGGCACATAACTAATTGAATTATGAGGGTAGAGTCTTGTTCGGCTGCCCCACACCATTTATAAGCAAGCTGTTCCAACACCAGAGCCACTGATGAAGCCTGATTTCCTACAACTTGGGCTTCTTTGTTTCCTAATTGTCTCCTTCCCTAAATGAAGCTCCCCTCATATTTCCCAAGCTATCCCTACAAAACAAAAGACAACACAAGTTATGAATTAAAGTTATTAACTTGGGAGTCAGTGTTTCTTGTGCTGCTTGAGCAACTGTAAGAAGACAGCTTTAAAGTTTTCCTCAAGACTGTTTTACATCTTTCTCTTCTTCCTAAGTTCTTTCATATATTTAGCCTAAGCTGCCTATTGCTTCAAAGGTTAAGGAGGGATTCAGAGACATGGACACGTAGCTCATAAAACTTCCTTAAAAAAGCAGGTTACCACACAGCCCATCCTTACCTGCAGTCACTCACATTCCTCTGGGAAATTGCAGCTTCCAGGCCATAAACTTGACACGCAGTTCATCAAGGTGCTGGAAAGCCTCCAGTTTTAAACTGCACTCTTGGGTTAACTGTCTTCTTATCTAAAAGATGGTAAAAGGATTAATAGCAGCAGCAAAAATTCATCATCTGACAGCCCCAAAGCAGGGAGCTAGATTTAAAGGAAAAGATGATGTTGCCCTGTGCACTCCTGAATAAGAGGCCATCCTTTCTTGTTGATTGAAATTACCCATAATTATGGCTTTGCTAAACATATCAGTAATAACTCTGAATGCAAAATATGGCACCAATAGTAGCATGAAACCCTAATTAGACAAGACCCTGCCTCCATTTTCAGGCCAGAAGTACATGATAAAAACAGCAGCCTTGCCTCTCCCAGACTCTAATTTACAAAGTTTAGAGATACAGAGTTTGTTAGTGTTAATGACCACATAGGTGACAGCTGAGACTGTTCTGTGACAATAAACCTTCCACAGCTGCAGTTGCCCTTTTCCTTCCTGCTCTCCTAAAGCCTCATATTTACATCTCTCATCTCTTGAAGAGTTCTTTTGTAAAGCAAAGCAGGAGCCCTATCAAAGATGGATACCAATGAAATTAATGGTCTTACATGTCTGCAGCAACTGCTTTGGCTGTGTAAAAGTCTCTGGCATGATTTTGGTTAAAAGAAATGCCATCAGCCTGTGAAATTATTCCCAGCAGAATGGTGTTTGTCATCCTGACTCTGGAAAACAAACAGAGTGCTTTCACCTTGATGCTTTAGAAGACTGAAGACAGACAATACTTTGGTTGGCTTACAGGAGAGGCATTTGGATACATTTACAAAGTTTTTGGGGTTTTTTTGTTTGTTTGTTTTTTCTAGACAAGAAAACAAAGGCAAGGAGACTTTAATGGCAGCAAAGCTGCCAGTTAATAGATGGATTCATCTAGTTAAAGTCTGATCAAGTGGTTTCAAATAACAGTTTGGTCTGCAGACTATGCTACAGAAGAATCACTGCACATTTCACAGCCAAGAGCCCACTCCTCCAGCTATGCTAAACACAGAGATTTTACTTTCTTGGGCAAAGCAGTTTTTAAAATTAGAAGTAGTTAAACGTCTTTTACAGGAAGATAATCTTTAAAGTGGATCTGGTTATTAAGTTACACTAAATCAATGATTAGCAATGCAGTAACAGATTTAAACTCAATACATCAGTTCACTAGGATGGCATGGCCTCAGTGAAAACAAAAACCCTTTCTGTGGCCAGATGGGATTGAAACAGTCCCCTTCCCAATACACTCACTTGGTAGTCCAAAATTTGGGAAACAGTGGTAAGGGCAGAAGGTTTATGTCAAATGCATTGCAGATGAAGCAAAAAAACAGCAATTTGTCAGCTGGTGTCAAGGTAGCAGAGCCTTGTGTGGGAAATGTTGTAATGAGAGCCACAGGCACTGCAGAGACAGAAACATGGCCCCAGCAGGATGCAGAGCCCAGGTGAGGCTCCAAAGCTCCCCATTTTGTCAGGTGACAAGGGCAGCAGATAGCAGAGGCCTGGGGCACATCCCAGCTGTAGGACATCCCAACAGAGGATGCCCAGCTGCCCAAAGCCTCCAGAGCCAAGGGAAAGGTTGCTGGTTTTATCGTGCACTTCTGGCCTGAAAATGGAGGCAGGGTCTTGTCAAACACTACACGACCATTCCCTGTGCACCCTTGCCTTACACAAAGTTTCAGGCAGTTTACCTCTCCAATAAGGAGAATATTACTTTCTAGAGCAAAGAAAGTATCAGGCTCAATGGGAAGCTCCTAAGAAACATCAGAAACACAAGATGCCATTGAAAAATGGAACATGGTACAAGGTCCCCAGCAGGCAGGGCCCAGCACAGTGCCAGGGCTCCTGCTGCAAGACCCTGGTCCAGAGCACTTGGCAAGCTACTTGGAAGATATACTCACACGCAGTCAGATGATGTAAAATTTGGGACATTTCTCCAGAAATGCTACTGTTTCTATTTTTCAAGTCTGTGTTTTGAATTTACTTGCTGGACTTCTTTTTTGATGGCATATTTCAGAAGTTTTGTCGTTTTACATGCTTAAGCATTTCACTCTCTACTATTTTTCTCCCATCTTGTCAATCATCTTCTCTGTGTATGCAGCTTTTGTAGCACTGAGTATTTGTCTCTTTTTTGGCTCTTTTGTCTTCCTCTGTACTACTTCCAGCAGCATTTGTTTCTACAACATGCAATCATAAAAGTTTCAGATTTAGGTTAACTATCCCTCAGTTCCCATATACACCTTTTTAGATTTCCTCTTAAACCTTGATGACCAGTCCTCAGATGTTGTGCCCACCTGAGCTGAATGAAGAGAGACCTGATCCTGCATGGCTTGGTTCTGGAGGTAATGAAATGTTAGTATCAAATATGGACTATCCTATGTTCTTATGAAAGGACAACAGTTAAACCTAAACCCAAAAGAAAATTTGGGTTGTGAGAATGGGAAGGGAAGGTGGAGTGGGAACAGAATGTTGTATTTACATCATTGCTTGTTAGAGAGAGAAGCCCCAAAACTGTATTAATGTCTAGAACTCATTCATTTTCAAATAAAAACAGGGCAGTTGCTTCCAATTTCCTCAGTCTGCTATAATTTGCTTTCCACAGCCAGCCTCTGGTCTGCATGTGGAACTTGTTTTCAAAGCAATGTATAAACAATGAAAGAGAGGGGATAATGAGCACAACTTTTCCAAACATTGCTGTTTATATAAGATTTGTAGAGACAGACAGTAAATATGGCTATGCTTTGGAATCTGTACTGCAATTGAATGCAATGGTATTACAAGCCAAACATCAGGTCAAAACCTTCTGTATATCCAAGGGGTTTGGGACTGTCTGCTATTTGTATACAGCATCAACACAATCTCTACTAAGGAAAGAAATCAGGAAGAAGAGAAAGAACCAGAAGCTGATGTTAGGATTTAAAAACCAACAACGACAAACCCCAGCTGCTAGGAAGATGGTAGATGCAGTGGGTATTTTGGAAGTAAATTGACAGCCTGTCAGTGAAGAAAACCCATTTATCAGCCAAACACAACTCCATGCTGGTGAAAAATATGAACACAAATAGCTAAAAGCAGTCACAGCCCAAACATTTTCCATTAGGGAGCTCTCTTAAGGCTTACTAAGGTTGGCATTTCATAGAATGATAAGCTCAGAATGGAGCGAGCGAGCCATCAGATGTGACTTTTTAATATCACGTTTACCTCAGTTACCCTTGGACTAGAAAGAGCAAGTTGGTTTGGCTGTCTTTCCCAGAAAAGTACCCAGTCTTGACCTGAAGATAGACTTAATGTCATTTCTACAGTTAATTACATTTTGAAAACATTGTTTCTAATTTCCCATTTTCAGTTTGTCTCACATCTTACATTCAGTTTGCCTCTTGTTACACCTTTGTCTGAGAGCCCATTAATACTTGCTATTAATACCTCTCCCAACAAATTCCCAAAGAATTCTCTCCCTACAGCTCTGTGGCTGTAAACTGTAAGCAAGTTGCTCTTCTTTCAGAGAGGCTAAACAGATTGGGCTTTTTAAGGGCCCTCAGCTAGAAAGCATTTCCTGCAGCCCTCAAATAATTTTCATTACTGCTCCCTGCACTCTTACTTAATCTTCTTTAAGTTGTATACCCTGGAACCAGCAGTAGTATTTCAGTATGTCGAGTTACAAACCCATTTTTAGTGTATCAGTCTGCACTATTCTCTTTTTTAGAAACTAAAAGGTTGCAGCACCCATCCTTTCTTGTACCACGTTACACTGCCAGTCACCTGTCTGCTACACCACCTGTCCTGTCCAAGTATGCATTCACCCTCTTCTCTACAAGTCCTGCTTTCTTCTTGTTCATCTATTCAGGCACTACAATGTGTTTTGGAGGGATAACCAAGTTACTGAATTATCTACATTATTCTGCACACCTCCTCTGCCCACACTGTTACTCATTTAACGTGCGTTATCAAATTCACTAACATTTCTCCCTAAACATGTCATATAGTCTATAATTTTATATTTATTTCCAAGCCATTGACAAAAGTGTTAACTACTGATAGTTCTGCTGCCAAGCCCTGTGAAAATCCATCAGAAACCATCTTCATTTAATTAATTTTATATGTCCAAAAATCCTTCTTTCAATCCATTTAACATTTTTACTGATACTGTATAATACTAAAATTTAAGATATGAAAGTTAGGCACTGCTAACCCAAGTGTTACAAGAGCCTTTCAAATATGTATTACATCTCTAGCATTATGTTTATCTATCTAACTTGTAATCTTCTCAGTGGAATGAAATAAGGTTGGTTTGACAAGACTTATTTTCCCTGCAATCATGGTGCTAAGCATTAAGTACATTGCAGATGAAGAGTGTGCTTTTTGGTTTGACTTTGAGGAATGGGCCATTTTATCATGTGTAGCCATCTGTAGAAGTGAGATGGAGCTTGCCATGGGATATATCCATGAAAGTGTTCAAATGAAAGAAAAACAAAACGTGATTAATTTGTTTTGGACTTAATGACAACATCCCTGAATGTTTCCTTAAAATGTAATGATTGGGTGGAAGATTAATAGCCTCAGGATCTGCAATTTACTTTTTTTTTTTAAATTATTCTTTGCAGAATAAAATATTAATAGTGTCTTTTCCTCTTCTGAAGCATATATCCAGCACTGCTGATGGCACATATAAATGTAATGTCTGTAGCTGTCATTTTGCTATGTGGCTCAAACCTTATCCAAGATGCTACACTTTTTTTTTTTTTCCATAGTTCTTTCTACCTGCAGAGGTGAAAACACTAAGATGGACATAAAATACACATCCAGCTTCAGTATTACATGGTTAGTTTTGAATCCCTTTTTTCAGGAGCTGTTGAATTCAGATACCTGTTTATGTAGATGTCTCTAGCTTGTCATTGCCTACCTGAGATGTTACAAGAGCTTTCCATATAGACACGAGTTGACCCTGAAATGAAGTCACCTCTTATTCTGCCATCTTCTTAGTATTCAGGTTTTTTTTTGTTTGGAAGAGCTTCCTGTAAACAGAAAGTACATAAGAGTAACAATGATGAGAGCGGTGATTTTCTCTCTTTTATACATCAATGGGTTTGCTGAGATGTAGATCTCACAGAGATTTTTATCAAAGTGAAATGTAATTGTTCCTATTTTCTAATAAAAGTTGGATATTTTTAAGGCAAAATGGGGAGAGAACAGGGTGAACAACAGGGATCCTCTAAAGGGGAAAATGTAAGATAATCTGCCGGGTCCTGCACTTTGGCCACAACAACCCCATGCAGCGCTACAGGCTGGGCACAGAGTGGCTGAGAGCAGCCAGGCAGAAAGAGACCTGGGAGTCTGGATTGACAGGAAGCTGAACATGAGCCAGCAGTGTGCCCAGGTGGCCAAGAAGGCCAATGGCATCCTGGCCTGGATCAGGAACAGTGTGGCCAGCAGGTCCAGGGAAGTGATTCTGCCCCTGTACTCAGCCCTGGTGAGGCCACAGCTTGAGTACTGTGTCCAGTTCTGGGCCCCTCAGTTCAGGAAGGAGATCAAGGTGCTGGAGCAGGTCCAGAGAAGAGCAAGGAGGCCGTGAAGGGATCCAGCACAAGTCCGTGAGGAAGGGCTGAGGGAGCTGGGGGTGTTCAGCCTGGAGAAGAGGAGGCTCAGAGGACACCTCATCACTCTCTGCAACTCCCTGAAAGGAGGGTGTAGCCAGGGGCCGGGGGGTCAGTCTCTTTTCCCAGGCAGCTATCAGCAAGACAAGAGGGCATGGTCTCAAGTTGTGCCAGGGGAGGTTTAGGTTGGATATTAGAAAGAATTTCTTTACTGAGAGGGTGATCAGGCATTGGAATGGGCTGCCCAGGGAAGTAGTGGATTCTCTGTCCCTGGAGATATTTAAAAAGAGACTGGATGTGGCACTCAGTGCCATGGTCTGGTAACTGCAGCAGTAGTGGATCAAGGGTTGGACTCGATGATCTCTGAGGTCCCTTCCAACCCAGCCAATTCTATGATTCTATGATTCTATATGGGTACAACTGCACATCTTTATTTAAATTCACATGTCAGCAATTCAAGGTTTTGTGCACAAATAACTTCAGAGCAACCCAAAACTTGATCTTTCTTATGCATTAGAAAGACCTGTCCATCTACTAATTTGTTTATTCTTTCATTATCTCTAAAGTAAAAATGTGCATGTTTGTTTTCCTTCTGGGCAGGGTCTTTTTGTTTTTTTCAACCACAAACATCAAAATGTATATGCACATTGCTATGTCAAGCCCAGATTTAGCAGTGCTTTCTCTTTTTCAAGCCATTTAAACTGAAAAAAGCAAGGTCTATTATCCTCTGAACTTTGAGTGGAGGACAGTGAAATACAAGTTCTTAGATCCTCAGTATCATTCCAAAATCAGACACAAGAATGCTCTGTCTCAGCAAGATGAGCTGATTTCTAATTTTAAAAAGCCATTTCACCATTTATTTTTCTCACTTTCAGACTTTTAACTCCTGTGAAGATAGCTGGTTTTTCTTATTTAAATCCACATATTTGCAGTAATTCAGTTAATCTTTGACAGATCTGTTTAACAAAATATTTTAATGTATCTCCCTGATACAGCTGAACTAAGTGCATGCACATCCAGTTTTATTTGGGTTTAAATCCAACATGCACACTAACCCCTATTTTTTTTTCCACCCTGTGTTAACAAATATCCATTCTGCCTTTCCTTTGCTTAACATATGCAGTTAATCTGTATAACAATCAATAACCTGTTTATTCCAATCTAATCAGCTTCATTTAAAGCAGTGAGGCACTTTCTTTTCCATCCATCTTCACGTTAGTTTAATTTAGTAATTTCTGTGCTTCATCTTGTATTTCTGTAATTAAATTAATGAATCTCATGCTGTGTTCTGCTTTGTTTAAACAGATACCAATTTAAACAAAACAAAACAAAGAAAATCTCAGGCACCTCCAAGGTCAACAGCCTCTCTAGTTTATTTTCACTTCATGTCTGCCTGCCTTCTTTTTCATATGTTTTGGTCAGCTGTGAAGTAGTTTATTTTGATACAATTTAGTCTTCCAAGTGAACAGGAGAATTAGGAATTCCCCAGGCTACTCGTCCGTTCTAGATTGTTGCTTCAAGCAGGAATCAGGGATTTGTTTCATGCTGTTAACATTTGAAGACCACCCTTATCCCCATAATATAAAGAAGAAAAAAAGTTTCAATTTTTTTACCTAAAATCTGCAGTTACCATAAGGTCCTGTAGTCTCGCTGAGTAATCATGAACCTGCCCAATCTGACCATTAGTTTTGCCAAAAATTATGCACTATTAATGGATGAAATGGTAGGGAAATGCCACCTGCTTCTCTAAGCTTTGCAGAATGCTTTTCAGAATAAGCTTCTGAATGGTTTGCATCCAACAGTTCAGATTCTTTAGTGTAGAAATCAGCCTGCAGCTGTTCCTGCTAAAGAAGACATCAGTAGGAGTAGACCCACAAAGATTATTTCCCCAGGAAGAAATGTGTGGCTTGGAAGTAAATGTGATAGTATAAGCATCCAGCTATTTGTATTTCATTTTAATTTTCAAATGCTCAAGCTTTGTAGTTTGAAACTGTGCAGCCTTTGGCAATGAATTTCTATTGCTGTGTCTCCAGGGAAACAGGAAATGTGAACACTGCCCAAAAACTGGGGGGAAAAAAAAAAAAAAGGAAGAATGTTATCCAAAACAGCAGGCAGGTAGATCTCTCTGAAATGAAGCCATGTTTATAGTCATAAATACTATTATGGCAAATGGGGATTCTGGTTCATACCATATTCAGTAACCTGGTTCACCATAATCACAATGTCCTTAATAAAAACAAAATTAGTATTCATGAAAAGTGATGGAAAGTGTAGTCATGAGGTTTTCTTCTTCTTCTTTGTTCAAAATAACATACTTCATCCTGAAAACTGGTCTTTAAGGCAGAGGAAAGCAATTTCATTTAGCAAAGATCATAGAAACAAGGGTTACAGAGGACCACTAGGGTTCCTGGACAGTGATGTTTCTGCACAGAAGCTCTACTATTCAGTGTCAAAGTCACCTTCCTACCCTTTGTGTCCCACATTGGTTCTATGGGCAGGCAAGTCTCTTCCTAATTTCATCACTATGGATCTGAACTCGGATACCCTCCCTTTGTTGCCTGACCATGTTTGTGTTCATAGCTAAGCCAAGCAAGACCAAGTTTCTGATAATCTCCCTGGCTTTCTTGCATAACAGGGCAGCTGGTTTGGAAATCTCCTCAAGTTTTCTTCAAAAATCAACCAGCTTTCCTCAGCACTTTTCCCCTCTTGGCAGTTTCTCAGGTATTCTGCCCAGCAATTCCCTAAATAAGTTACAGTCTGCTCTCCTCAAGTCCCAAGTCCTAGCTCTGCAGCATGCTTATGCAACCTTCTCCTGATCCTGAAATCATTTCTTAGTCACTGCAGCCTCAGATGACACTCACCACCAGTTTTTCTCTGTTTGTGAGCAGCAGGAGGAGGAGTTTACTGTGGTTGGCTTCTCTAGCATTTACTTTTAGGTTATTATCACAAATGCTGTCTAGGAACTGCTGAGGCTTCCGCAGTGCTGTGGGTTTCCAGATGGATAAAACCTCCATAAACACCAAGGCTTCAAATCAGAAACACTCTTCATAGCCCTCTATAGACAGGTTCATCCGATTAATTTTCTTGACCAGGCAGCCTGTAGCAGATTCCCCACCACAGTCATTAATCATCACTATCATTCCTCCCTCCTCTGCCCTTGACTCAGTAGTGCATCTCCACATTCATACACAAGCCCCGTGTAGGGAATGAACTCCTTGAACCAAGTGCAATTCTCACCTCTCTGAGCCTTCTTAAACACCCTGTAACCACCCATGACCATGGTGTGCACCAGCCCAGCAATTTTCCATAACTCTGCCCAAACCATAGCCCTCTGATTGCACCTGAGCCCTCCACTTCCCTTGTTTACTGCCTCTGCACACTGTTCTTTCCCAGTAGGATGTGGGAGTCTCTCTCCAGCCTTCTCACACACCAACCTCCTCCATTTCCCCTGGTTTCTCATTTACATATGGGGGTCCTCCCCCCTGGGTTTGTTTGGGATGCTGAAAGCCTCTCTCTCACTCTGTTGGCATCACAGTTAAATCCTGCTTCTCAAGTTTCTCTGCTTGAGAGATCTGCAGGCATATTTGCTTTAGACAAAAGTATTTAGCCCTTATCAATTCGATTGCATTGTTATTCACTGACTCACTGCCAAAATTTTAGTACAAATTGAACTTTGCTGAGGAATAATATGTTTGGCTAGACAAGGGACTCATGGTAGTTGCAGATTACATTCCGGGCTTTAGTTTGTAACTCCCAGAATGTCAGGTTTGGGGGCACTTTTTCCAAACATAAAGCTGAATGTATTTTTGATTCTGAGTAACCCCAAGTGGAAAAAAGGATCCTGTCCCCATTCTTTTATGTAACCAGCTTGCATGACAAGAAGTTAAAACTCCCATCAGGAGCTTTTTTATCAGGGTCACCGAAACATGACACTCTCCCCCACCCAAAAAAAAGGGAGGACAACTCATGACAATGTATACATCTGATAGAATATAAATTCCCATTTACAGTTCTTCAGATCAGAGTTCAACCTGGCTGATGTTCACCTATGCAGAAAGCGTGGTATTAATTTCACTCAGAACAGACTGAAAGCAGAAGTCCTAAGTTTAGAACCGAATTCAACTTAAATACATGCAGCTATTCAGGGTCTGTGAGCTCTGTTTCACCCAAAATTTCTGCACTTGGAGTATAAACACACAGTCAAGGATGACTGATGTATGACAGCCTGACAAATCAGAAGCCCTTAACTGAGTGAAGTCATGGACCACCGTGCTCTTCATTCAGCCAGTATCCCAGATAGAATGCACTAACTTACGCAGTCTTCATCATGCTTAACCAGGATATTATTCTTGTGCTGAGGTACTTACACACATATGTATTTCCTTACTTTAGACAAATATTCTTTCAAGTCACCATTATTTTTAGTGGAGCCAAACTTTTTCTTCAGATCAATCATATTGTCAGCTTTTTTGCTTCTCACTGCACTGCTGATTTCAGACACTCATTGCTCAATGTTAAGGCAATGGATGTTCAACTTTCCCTGCAATTACAAACAGAAGCCATCAGAGATGAAGTGTGCACATATAGGAAAGAAACATTCAAAAGATTTCAGAAGTTTCAACTACTGCCAGATGGTTTTTCTTCATAATTATTTTCTAAAAATCAAAGACAGAGCAATATTCCTCTTGCATCCAGGCACTACAAGAAGTGGAATTTCAATTTTATCACTTTCAAACAACCTATTGGCAATCCTAGGATGTGTGTATTTAATGGAAGTAGAAGCAACATGGTGAATAAATAGGCTTTCTGGTGAAAACTGGACTCACACTCTGGATTGCAAAAGAACTCACAGTATTCCTCAAGTCACTATTGTCCTGGCCAGAGGCTTTATTGAGCCTGTGGACCATGGATCAAAACCCTGGGGATATGCAGTTGCTCTATAATGCACATGGTCACAATTGGGTCAGTTTTTACAGGCTAGACTGGTGTATCTTATTTTTATAAATAATGACATGTCACCTCAAAGAAATCAGTGGACTACTTGAAAACAGGGGCACTGTTAGAGAGAGCAATACAATTACACCATGGACATAAACTTTCTAAGAAAAGTAATGCAGAATATTACAATCTGAAGTATTATATCCCCTAAGTCCTCTCCACTGTAACTAAAAAGAGCTTCCATCACTCTCTCTAATGTGGTACCTGTTCCATCGACAATACGCCTCCTCTCTTGGAAAAGGAACACTATTTTTCTACCAGACATTTTTACAAGATGCTGCTAGCAGCAGGAGATAAATGATTCACCCATTCATCCACCTGGAACACTACAGCAATTTATTCTTTTGAGTGCTTCACTTGTTGGCAAATTATACAGCAGAAAACAAAAAACAAAAAACAAAACACAACCGATTGAGTACCCCTTTTATTCTATACTGACTTTTGGGTTGATACAAGTCACAAGTAGGCTCCAAACTAATGACTCATATTCATCCCATACTTCTTTTCTGATCTTCTATTTGAGACCAAGATTTTCTTCCCCTAAGTGATCAAGCCAAGCTCTCAGAGCAGTTATTTCCATAACCATCGCACAGCCCCACAATCTATTGCAGCAGAGAAAATGAATGACCAAATCCAAGGATAAGAAAACACCATAACCTAGGAGTAAAGGATCCAGAGATCTGAATATGCTGCATGATACCTAATTAAGTAGAGCAAGAATATCCTCCTACCTGATTAGCTTGATGAAAATAATCCATTGACAATATAGAATGATCCATTTTATACTTCTCTGCTGTTTTTAGAAACATTTCTTCTTTGGAAACAGTAAGAAGAATTGTGGCAGTTCATGACCAATATTTGAATGGGACACATGTACAAGTTTCCTAAATAACCTTT
The DNA here is from genome assembly GCF_003957555.1 of Calypte anna. Classification (NCBI taxonomy): domain Eukaryota; kingdom Metazoa; phylum Chordata; class Aves; order Apodiformes; family Trochilidae; genus Calypte; species Calypte anna. The sequence goes on from NC_044246.1 coordinate 70,289,532, forward strand.
AAATGTCTGTTTCTGGTCATTAGGAAAGAAAGATCTCCTCACTAATAGGAATGAGAACTGACAGAACAAATAGTGTGCAGAGGACAGAGGATCAGAAAGACTGAGAAGCAGGATTAGGGAATTTGTTTTTAGGAGAAGACCATGCATGGGTCTGTGATGTAGGTGAGCCTGGCCTCCCATACCATAATCACCTCTGCCTCCAGAGAGAAAGTCAGAAGAAATGTGCCCAGGCTTGATTCGATAAGCTGTGAGGTAATGCTTTATCGGAGCAGATATGCTGTGCACATACAGACCATTTAATGTATGATAAAAACAATTATATTTTCCATTTCTTGATATTTGATAATCACCATACCCTCAGAAAGGGCACATGGGTTAGCACAAATAGGAAGGTATGTGATAGAACTTAGATTTAAGTGACAGAATTTAAACTTCACATGGGTAGGTCATCACTAAGCATAAGCATTTGGTCATTTTCATACCACCAAACAGCATTTGCAACCAGATGAACACAATGGAGGAAAACTAAAAATCATTTTTAGCATATTACGTTACTCAGATAAGAAACAGGCACAGCTGCAGCAGGCACAGCCAACAGCACAGTCTGATTTCACAGTTGCCTGGCACCTCCACATGCCAGACCTAAGTAGTGAATGCAAATAACTTAGCTGGGTTCTGGTTGAAATTATCAGTGAAAATTGCAATGAAGACTTATGAAAATGAATGTTGGGGGGGAAAAAAAAAACAACATGTATTTAAACCCTGCTGAAAAATGTTGGTGATCTTTATTCAGAGCATTAATTCCTCTGGTTTTAATGTCTGTTTTATAAAATCATCAAAAATTTGCTCAAATCCTAAGGCTTTGGGTAGTTCATGTATGTTCCTTTTGAGTTATTTAACCAGGTACCACGCTATTTTGGCTGATCAGATCTGAACCTTTCCGTTTCAAACAACTCCACTGAGCAATGAGTTTGCTCTTCAGATTTGCAATAGTCTCTTGCTTTGGGCAAGGGAAAAGAGAAGAAGAAGTGAGAATGGGAAGTCTCTGCTGAGGGTGGAGGCAGCAGGCAGCTGAGCTGTGTCTCTTCAGTCAGCCTGGCAGGACTTTTTTGGCCACAGAAACAGCAGCCCCAGTACAACCCCACCTTTCCTCTCAGAGACTGTCACCATGTGTCTGCACAGTGGGACTCTGTCCCAAACAAGAGCACCAAGTACCACCAGTTAATCACCATCATCACCAACCTGTGTCAGAAAGGTGTCTCTTTGGTTGCCACCTTCTTGCAGTGCCCGCAGCTCCCAAAACAAAGCAGACAAAGATGAGCCAGGACTGTGCTTGTGTAGCCCAGCTCCACGTCAACAACTTCCCAGCCCGACAGCTTGATTTTATTTTTTGACTCAGCAACTGCCTCCCACCCAGAGAAGACGCCTTCCCCTACTCTTGAAGAGTAAAATCAGCACACTGAGCATACTTGTTCTCTGTGGTAAAGTAGATGCTGCTGCTGGAGAATATTTTCATAAAACATGGGGTTTTATGAAGATAAAACTTGGCTGCACTCTCTGGCCAAGATGTCACAACCCAGGACAGTAAGTTGTAAGTGGCTCTTTTTTTTAAAAGTAACCTAGAAAAAGAAAATAAAAATCCTGGCAGGTAGCCTGAGTCACAAGAGTTGCTAAATACAGCATATGGCAAAATGAAACAAGGTCACCTTATCATAAATTAAATGCTTCTGTGATATTAAAAGGAAGAGAAAATAAAATTGTTCAATGTAAAAGTTTGTGACCAATCTACAGTTGCACTGAACTAATGGAAAACAGATTTGTTAGTTTTTTTAACTGGCTGTAGCTGCAATTATGTAGTGTGTTTTTTTCCATCTGAAGCAAAAAGAGAATTTTCAGTAGCAAAATCAAATCATCAGTTCAGCAACTGCCTTAATCACAATTGTGCCCCAACATCCCGTCTCCCTCCAAAAATCTTTTTTTGTTTTTGAACTAGAAGTGGACATATTTTCACAAATATATTTCTTACAGTTCACTGGGGAAAAAAAAAAGAAAAAGTGAAACTGCTTCCTAACACCGTGCTGGACCTCTGATTTAGCAATGACTCAGTAAGAAGAGTTTCCACTTCTGAATCTGTTGACGTCCTGCAATTCTGCATTGCAGTTGCATATAAACCTCCAACCCTAACTCATCTTCACATTATTACAGTCCTGAGAGCTGATATAAACCTGTCACAAAGCAGCAGGGCAATACACAAGCTTGCTGCCAACGCTGCTATTAGAAGCCAACGTAATCTGAATCCAAGCTCATAAGCTTAAGAAATGTGTTTTTCTTTTAGGTTACTGATTGACAAGAGCTTTAATAAATAAAGCCCTAAACATGATTTAGCTGTTGCCTAGATTCAAATGTAAAATATATAACTTTGTATCTGATTCCTGGTAGTTTTTCAATAACCTTTGAACAAATATTTCAACTCTGCCTTGTAGTACAACTGAGAAATTTTTTTGCAATACTCTGTGTTTCCAGAGCTCTGCAGGAAGAGAGGAAAAAAAACCAACAACCAACACAAAAAACAAAACAAAACAACAAACAAACAAACAAACAAACAAACCCACACCAGAATAAAAGCACACACCAGTGGGTATCACTGTCACAAACTATTGATCCTTCAGTAATCCCTGGGATTTGACACTGGGTACACTTTACACTTTAGGGTTTCTCAGCTCTCCTACAACAAAAGTGTCACTGCAAACAGATTGCAAAGCCCGTGTTGAGCAGCAATATCAAATTCACCCTAGTACCAAAGCCAAAATGCAATTTCATTATGGACTGGTTCTGTCAATAATGACCTGGCCCACAGTTGTGTATTGAAGTTTCCTGTAAATATTGACTAAAGAATATGGCTTTTGTTTGAACATTTCTGTGCAATAATTATTGCTGCCTGCAACTTCGATGGGTGGCAGTAAAGCACATTTTTCTTCCCTCTTATTTCAACTTTTTGTTTCACTATTTATGCCTGTGAATACCCGAATTGCCCACACCCATGCAGTAATTGTACCAAGTAAATACCTAACATCCTAACAAGTCTGGCATTTAAATTGCAGTTTTAGGCCTAAAATACTTACACTGCAACACAGAGGAGTTGAGAAGTAATTTCCTATCAGTCTGTTTCAGGCTAGCAGCAAACTCCAGAATAATTTGTGGTCAGCTGTGTTTACACCATTGTCTTTGCAATGATTATGGCTAAATGTTCACTTCACAAAGAGAAAGTGAGCTCTTAGATTTAGAGAGTCTGACTTGGTTGAACTGACAGAATAAACAGGTCCATGCCCAAAGGTGTATAGTGTCTCAGTACACAGCTGTCCAAAATTTCTTTCAACTGTCTGAAATTTCTTGCAATGGGGCCTCCAAAAGAGGGGGTCTAGGGGTGAGCCACTTCTCCTCACTGACACCTCCCCCTGGTCCCTGGCCTCCAAATGGGCACACAAAGCACATGCAGAGCATCTCTTAGCTGCCTTTATGCATCAAGGCTAGATTTCCCACTCAAGATTGGGGCTCCTGTATTTCCCAGGAAGAGTATTTTGATTCTCCTTACCAGTGGGGAGACTGCTCTCTTGTTTGGCTCCTTCAGATGTCACTAGACTCATCTCCTGGTTAATTTTCTTCTGCACATCACAGGCCATGTGAATTTCTAAGCTGTCCAGAAGCATTTGAGGCTATAATCAAGTTTAATACTTAGTACTTACTTATTAAATTTGTATGCTACATATAAGGCACATTGTCAGCTAGCAAAACTGGGCAGATTAATCAGAGAAATTCTCCTTCCATTCTTCTCTGAAGTACAGTATTCTGAGATACAGCATCAAGGTTAATATCATTAGGGGCTGACTGTATGCCTAGTGCTGTGCAACAAATACTCTGGATAGAGGCAGGTTCCTGTCCTGCTTTGGGCTCTCCCAGGACCCACATCTGGCTCCACACAGCAGTGGTGCCACTGCAGAACCCCTCACATCACCCACATCTGCCAGACTTACCCAAGACAGCCTCTACAGACCCCCACTCGAGATTTTGCTTCACTTCCTAGAAATTGCAGGAAAATGTTATTGTGTGTGGTCCTCTAAATACTCCTCCTCTTACCTGGCACATTTCATTTCCATTTCCGGTGCTCCTCTGGAGGTAACATGCTGAGTGCTTTGAACAGGCTCTCCAAATGCCTCCTCTGTGCCCATTTATCTGACTATAGCTCTCACAGCTGGGTATAGGATACCTACACTAGAAGCACCAAGACACGGGAGCTTCACACATTCTGTCTCAGAATTGCTGTGTTTACTTGTAGTGACCTGGGACCTTAACTTTCCTTTTTCTTTTCCTTTCCCTGCCCCTGTTCCTAAATCCCATCCCATATAATATGTCCCCTCTCTGGAAGTGTTCAAGGCCAGGCTGGATGGGGCTTTGAGCAACCTGATGTCCCTGCCCATGGCAGGGCAGGGTAGAACTAGACGAGCTTTAAGGTCCCTTCCAGCCCAAACCATTCTATGATTCTATGATCATTAGGAGTCACCTCTCTGTGTTGGCTCTACTCAACCTGCAAGATGGGCAGGACAGGCTCTTCTTCACTAATTGTGCCTTATTACATAAGGCATTCAGTAACTTCTCCAAGTTCATAATAATACAAAACAAAAACTGAGAGAAAGGAACATGGGGTCAACCAGATAAAGCAGGTAGATTTAGTCAGCTGTAGGAACTTGTCTTTCACCCTCATTCAAATAGAACGAGAAATGCTCTCCACCTCCTCCCCCTGCTCTCCTTCCTATCTGATCATGGGTTTACTTCTGCATGCTGAGTCCTAAGGAAGGCATGTACTTTGCTCTTAGAAGCAGAGGAGCCATTAGTAAGACACAGCTACCTTGTTACATTTTTCTCGCTTTAATCAGGCTTCCTATTAAACCCTTGAGAGAGTGACACAAAGGTTAGGATGGAGTTCAGAGAGCCAAGTAGGGAGTTCCTGTCTATGGAAGGGGAAGGGTGGAGATGTGGTGGAGGGGAACAGTGGGATTTTTGCATGCAGTACATTCCAGGTGTTTTTCAAGAAGTTCCATCCTTCCATCAGAAATATCTCTTGCTATGAAAGACCTGTTGGAGGTGCCTCTACAGAATCGTCTCCTGCTCAAAGGCCAGGATAAGCAAAGGCGGGGGCAGAGAGCTGGCCTCTCCTCCTAGGAGACAGTAACTGCTGACCCTGATCTCAGGGACTGCCACAAGAAACCCCTGGGTGAGGAAGGGCTCGGGGATGCTGAGGCTGGGACAGCTGCCCAGCCTCATGGGTGGAAGCACAAGTCATCACTTGCTCTGCTCCCAGCCCTCCTGTCAACCAGTGCTGTTCTGACCTGGGGCTGTAGCCCTGGCAGAGTTTTAAAACTATGTAGGTACAGACTATGGGCCCAGGATTGAACTGTGCACCCTCCAATCTGGTGTTAATGCTCTGGCGATAAAACTGGGATACAGATAAATGGAAACAGATGAGAACGGAGCAAATCTGATACCAGCTCTTCACAGACAAACACAGACACAAATTTTCTGTGAATCTAAAAAGCCTCGGTGTTGTAGGGACAGGCCCACTGAGCATTGATTCCTCCATGCTCCAGTGCATAGCAACAGTATCTTCAAGTGCCCTCATGTGCAGATTTCACCCTTACTGTGTCATTTCTTTCACTTCCTTTCTTGTGGTTTCCGGGGATGAGACTTTGTAAAAAGTGATGTTCCATTTTCTACTTTCAGAAGGGCCTCTGTGATGGAAAGTTTCCAATATTATATTATTGACTGCTCATAGATGGGCCAAGTAGGAGGCTTAGGAAGAATTCTGCTACGTTTCATCTGAATGACTTCCAACATTTCCACTTATTCAAGTACTGTGTTGAACATTGTTATGGAGCCAGAAATGCAGAGGTGGGCCACATGACTGAGAATAATGCACTTCACCAGTCTGAACACTCACTCAAAGAGGAAAAAACAACCATTGTGAAAATCAGAAACCAAAGGTAGTTCTCAGACTTTCAGAGAAAAGCATATTATAAGCAAAAAATTATGAAAAGTAGAAATTACAAAAAAAAAAAACCCACAAAAAAACCAAAACAAACAAACAAAAAAACCCACCAAAAAACCCACAAACAAAACAAACAAACAAACCAGAAACCAAAAAATCCCAACCAACCAAACAAAACCCCCAAGTGAAAGAGAGGGACAGGAGTTGCCAGAGGTACCTGCTTGCTCTTAGCTAATGAGGCTTGACAGTCAGCATGATCTTCCACAGCACTGCTGTAGTTGTTCTGCAGTGCATCTTCCATTAGAGCACTGCATTCCCATCAGTTCCCTGTGAGCAACTTTTTGGTCTGCATCACTCAGGCTGCACAGGCACAGCTGGAGAGAAAGGGAGAGGCTCTGAAGATCTGCTGCATAGGGCTTAGCCAGTAAAAGCAAATCTCAGATAACTGTCAGCACAGGGCTTTTTGGGTCATAAACACAAATAGATTTCAAGCTTTTATCACTGTGGTCTTAAAACACATATGGCTGTGCAGAAAAATTGAGTCTCTAGTTCTAACACACTAGGTCAATGGTAAGTATAGGTTCATTATCAATAAACATGCTCTACTGTGCTTGAAGAAAGATCAACTGTAAAGTAAATGGTTAAATGGGCTTTTGAACAGAAAAGGAAGAAATGTGTTCACTTCCATGCCTTAAAAAGCAAAGATGGGAAACAAGATATTATTAGTTTGTTTTTTTCCTGCACCATAAATTCATCTTGTCTTTAAGTCTCTGGACATAAGCACAAGGCTGCTGTCTCACTGTACCTGAATGTTGTAATTGATATTAATTGTATTGTTGATAGTGACTGGAAACAATCCTCCATCCATTAGGAACATCCTCCAAGGAAAATGCATGAGTGTCTGAAAGAATAGAGATGGCTGTTCATAAATAAGAGCAACATTCATTTAGTTATGAGAGTTCCATCTAATTTGATCAGAAAAAGGCAGCTCAGAGGCCAAGCTGCTACTTGATATGTGATGCACTCTGCCCTGGCTGTGAAAGTAGGCTGTGTACTAGAAAAGAGAAAAGCATCTATTATCTCTCCCTGGGAAAGAAAAAAAACCCTGATTCATTCCAGAATATATTTCCTACCAAGATGCTGTGCTACTTCTGCCTCCACAAGCTCCCACAACCTTACTTACCATCTGTCAATCACTTATTGCTGGTTCTATCTCAGAGGCATCAGGACATCTTATTCATCAAAGGCATCTGGACTTCGCATGGTAGTACAAATCCTCTTTCTCAGTTATGCTAAGGAGGTCCTCTGTGTCATTGTCATCTAAATCAGGGCATATAGGGTTGGCCTATATTATATTCTTGTAACAGTTGTTTGTGAAAGGCATTATTAGGGGTGAAACAATAGTAGCTGATATTGGATAATTAGCAGGATGAGATGAAAATGAAGAAACATGAAGTTAGAGTGATTATTTAAAGCTACCTGTTACCTTGGAGCACGTTAATGTCACCAGCAAGACTTGTCTTCCCTTCACACTACACACGCTTTGTTTGCCAGTGTCACTCAAGGTGTCCCTTTAGCAAAGAGGTATCTAATTATCATGTAGCTCTGGGTGGCACTACAGCTAAGAAACCAGCAGACATAAATAGCTTGCACACAGCTATGACAGACCTGTCAAGCAATCAAAACTGCTGCCTGATGATGAGAGAGCTCAGAAGGCTAATTGCCAAAACTGAAAGTGGAAACACTGACATCTCTCATGAAGAATAATTCCATTTTGGTGACATCAGAGTGGTGACATTCCATCTGAAATTTTTATTCTTTCAGAGAGTGTTCTCTAGAACTCCTAGTGGTGAATCAAGTTAATAACTTGTGATTATGGGAATTTTTTTAATGAGTTGTTAGCAGCTGGGTTCTTTGCACCACAGAAGGGAAGGAGAAAGCTCACCAGCAAGAACTGCAGAGGGCTTTGTTCTCCCTGGAGCTCAGTGAGGATGGAGGAGAAGTACCTCTAAGGATGTGCTTTACTCACCCTGCAGCTTTGAGGATTCAGAAGCTGTGGAAGACTCAGCTGTGAAGCAAACACCCTCTGAAACGCAGAGTTGCTCAGTGGAGGCAGAGTATGGCATATCCTGTCCATAACATTATGGTCGCTGAAACAATCCCAGAGGACAAAAATTTCTCTCTGTTAAGGAACCAAAATGCTTGTGTTAAAAAGAAGTAAGATGACTTCAAAATTCTCCAGTTGGTCTATAACAAAATAACATGCACATCATTATAAGCCGACATGGCAGAGAGTGATAGTGGAAGATACTACTATTAAAACAGGCAAACACAAACCTTAATGGTGCAGATGTATGTGTGAAAGTGCCTCTGATTGGGGACATTTACAGCAAAACATATGGTAGAGGAGAGGGATGCTTGGGGAGCTAATAGGCTGGATAATAACTCTACTGCCTCCTGCTCTAACTCTACTCCTGATATTAGGATAGTTTCCTTCACAAAGTAGGAGTGGCACTAAAGCTTTCCAAAGTTTTGGAAAGTGCTTGTGAAGCTTTGGAACCTAAATTATAGGATACTGGGAGTCCAGAGATAGGTTTAGCAACAACCCTTCCCACTGATTTTTATGTGAGCTGGTCTCACCTAGCAAACCCACTGGGTCTGACAGGGCAAATGCTGGGCCATGCAGAGACATCAGTGCCCAGTGGAGCAGCAGGAGCTGCTAAACCAGCAGAGTACTATTCCAGCCAGGGTTTATGATGCCTCTGGGACCCAGCAGACTCTACATGCTTGGATTGCACTGTTCTGTGCAATCACACATATACAGCTACCTTTTACTACACTTTATGCACCATATAAATAAATCACCCAGCCAAGCTGAGGCATGGTTTCATCGTTTCATTGCAGGCTCTTCATCACATTTGATTCTCTTGTACTTCATTCACACACTTTCAAAACAAAAAAGTCCCTGTTCAACCAACATAGACTGCAACTCTTGCTGTAGCTGCACATACTCCTTTGAACAGCAGCTCTAAGACAAGAATTTCACTCTTTTGTTCTTCTCAGACACACAGAGGATCTTTTAAAAATGACATGGCATTTGTACCACTTGCAGGACTAACAAAGGAATTAAAGGGGCAAATAAAAGCTTCCGGGATCAAACTTGACAGAGAAGCTCATAGGAGATTAAATGTGATTTAGCATCACACTGTAAGTTCTGGCATGGAGAAAATGGAGACTAATTGCATTGGCAATAAGGAACAATTGCAATGAAGCATCTGATACACTGCGTTTCTTCTTACTTCCTCTTAACACAAAATTCCTTCTACAAGGAAACTGTCCCTTCACAGCCCCTACAGTAAGAAAAAAATACAAAGAAAAGCATAAGGTAGTTTTATCTTCTTATGAGTCTCCAGAAAAGTCTTTCATCTACAAATTCATACAATCACATCAGAGCAAAGGTCTGACCAGCTGGAGTCCTGTCTTCCACAGTGATCAAAAGTGGATTCAGGAGAAGATTACAAAAATATTCAGAACAAGCATATGCTGATATCTCCCACAGATATTCTCATGGCCTCCAAGAATTTGTAGCTCAGGCATTTTGTCAGCCAGAAGTGATTGCTTAATGTTTAATAGCCCTTGGTAGATTTATCTTCCACTATCCTGTGCAGTCTCCCTCTGAGTTCTATCAACTTCTACCACCTACCACATCCTGCAGCAAGAAATCCCACAGCCTAATTGTAAGCCATGTGCAAGAACCACCCTTTGTTGTTGTTGTTCTTCAGAGCTGGATACATGCTGTTCACCTGGGATGCACCTTATGCTGGAAAAGACTGTGAGCATACACTCCTTGTCTATCCCATAACTTTCCCTGGCAATGCTTCTACTCGCAGCATCCCCTCTGATACATCTCCCATAAAAAAAGGTTTCACTGCGGGAGCCTCCTCAAGCTCTCCCACAGGGAATGCAGAAACACACAAGTAACTTGTCAAAAATTGTGATATTGACTTATCTGTGCTGAGCATTCCAAATCACCTACTGGCCCCATAGACTCTCTGGCAGGTTTCCTGCTCCTGGTGTATTTGAAAAAATATTATTATTAGTCTTGAAAGCAAAATTGTTCCTCAAAATCTTAGCTGAGCTGTCTTGTATCCTTACACATTTATCTCGTCACAGTTCACAGTCTTTTCTGTTTTCTTCATTTGAATGAAAGTCCAGCTTTTTATAGGATGCCTTCTTGCTTTAATAATCTGTTTATTCCTGCTGTTTAGCAATGCCAGCATCCTCTTACCTTTTCTTAAGTCTTTCATCACATATGACACGCATTTCTTGAGTGCCTGCAGTATATTCCCCAAAGAGTCTCCATGCCATCTGCAAGGATTTAGCATCCCTAGCTAATTCATCTAGGTTTTTTTCAGCAAGTGTTCTCATGTTTATGTACTTTCCTATTTTGAAGCTGAGCTTAGTGATGGTGATATTTGGCTTTCACTGTTACGTCAAAGATGTTTTGTGCAAGCACATCTTGGCCTCTGTGAGAGAACAGCTCTTCAGATTCATTTTGGACTTAGTCCTGCGTGTTACTCAAAAGCAAATCCAGCAGTGGTTCCTCTTCTGGTGCACTCCCTGGCCTCCCTGCCCTGTGCAGGCTACACCTACACATCTAGTCTTGCATCATGCCACCACCTGGCACCTACAGAGGGGGGGAGAGTTGAAATATCTTTTGCTTTTGCGTGTTCTGCTCTTGTTTTCGCTGTGCCAAGGTTATTCCATTGACTACATTCAATGACTCTGTGACTATTATTGAGAGACCACATATGGGAGGACAATGGGGGAAAAAAGGAACACAGATGCGTTTTTAGAAAGACCTGAAAAGAGTATCTTACTTGGGTGTCTGTTATGGGGTACATGACATTTTAAAGGAGGGTAAACCTAGATCATGATAAAAGCAGGTAAGTCCTGTAACTTCTTAAGCATTCTTTGATAGAGGAAAATCTGACACTAAATGTGGGAAAACAGTCTGCGGAGGCTTAAGGATTCCATGTACGCATCAATATGATTGCAGGAAAATCGTTTATTCGCAACTTGCACTCACTTTATATAGAGAAGCCTTGTTTACACCATCTTATCAAGCAGGTGGCCTTGTACTCCAACCACACATACCATTCTCACGGAACCTTCTTCTCACATAATTATTTTCCTCTCCTGTTGCCAATTAGTTATCTCTTTCCCATTAGCTTATTCTCAGGCCTCTAACTAGGCCTCAATAAGTATTAACCCAATGTAGCCTAAGTTGAAGTAAGTCAGGATTGCTCACAACCTGTATATTTCTGAACTGTTTCCCCAACATATTCCCCTTTTTGTTTTTTGAGCAATTCTGACTTATTTCATTACATAAGATAACATGCTAATGATATATTGTCATAAGCAGCATACTAATAATGCCAAAACAATAACATACCAATAATGCAAAAGCAATAATAACATATATACTAATACAAAAGCAATAATAACATATATAACTGATAAGCCTTGCCTAATTAAATCTGTAAGCCAACAAGCTAACTGGCATATTTTATGATTTTTATCAGTTCTTACCAAAGGCTTTTCCTCTTGCTATGTGTGATACAAATGAAACAGCAAGAAACCCAAATTTCAAATTTTCCCTTATATTCTAGGCCTAATTCTTACATTGACCAGTTTGATCGCAAATGTTATTATTGATAACTCATTAGTGCTTTCATGAGGTCACGCTCTTTTTTCTTCTCATAAGGGTATACGCTCTTCCCTTGTCTTTCCTTCTTTTTTTTTTTTTTTTTTTTTTTTTTTTTTTTTTTTTATTGTAATGAAAATAGTTTTGTTATTGAATCATGTGCTCTAATGGTTTCAAACTAAACTTGAAGAAATTTCTTTCTATCACACCACTCCCTGCATAGTATACAGTATCTAAGCTATCCCTATATCCTTAAATGATTTAACCATTCATTTAACCCAGTATATGCAACTGGTTAAATATTTTTTCATGTTATCTTAATCAATAGTTTTTGGTTGTGAATTGACTCTGAATGATCAGCTAAATTTATGCTAATACACTCTAGCCAAGTCTTCACAAACATAACCTAAAAGCTAACAATAAAATGTCAGTGGCAGCACAATATTGTAAAACTGCATGTCTGACACTATCAACATCTTTTAGCATCTGTTTTAAAATACCAAAAGTTAAGTTCATCTGCTTAGCAGTGCAACAAAATAGCATAACCAACAATCAACATATAGGCGACGCATCCCATAATCAACGTATAACCGATCACATAAATTACAACATTAACAAAAACCTGTTATCAATACAACACAATACTAAAAGCACATTTCACGGGCTTAAATAACTTTTTAGTATGAGGAAATTCAGATGTCCACTGGCGCGTAGAACCAAGGGGGTAGAGGAGGCTTATCCGACAAAAGTTAGTCGGGGGGGCCCCAAAAGCGTCCCCAGACCCCTCCCGGGTCACAGCACGGTGGAGTCCTGGTTTCCTCCACGGTTGCCAAATTGAAGCCCAAAAAGCCAAATAAAATTGTTTGGAGACAAAATTTTAAGCCTATAAACAGCAAAAGCACACACACACACACACATTTTTTTTTTCTCTGCTGTGGTGTCTGCAGCAGGGCTCATTTTCTGAGCAGCAGCAGTGTGTGCGGGGGGGCTAGAAGCGGCTGCGGAGGCAGGAGTGGGGGTGCTCTCCGTACCAGGAGCAACTCTCACTCTCCGCAGCAACTTCCAACCACCAAAAAGGCATACTTATTCTCATAACTGGTTTTTTTTGTCTTACTTCTCACCAATATATAAGAAAAACTAACAACAACCACTAGAAGATTCAAAAATGAAATGATATTGCTACTAAAATCTGGTAAAGTTACCCTGAAACAAAATGAAATGGTACAATTTCCTAAACCAAAACTGCAAGTATAATTACCAACCAAGTTTTTTATCTCTGTATGAAACACCAGTGTACCATGCACCACAATATACATCAATATTGAGAACTATATTGCAATGATGGTTCTTAAGCAGCTTTATCTTAAGCATTTTTACCTTAAGCAGCTTCTAACAATTGGGCTGCTGTAGCACCTTTTTGGGAGTAGTCCTAATGCACATTTAGTTTTTTCATTAGCATTGTCATATGCCGACATACAAAAAAAATTTTTTTTTTTTTTTTTTTTTTTTTTTTACAAATTGAGATGTAATATTACCACTGAATAGAAGTGATCCACAAATTTTGAATATGACTCTGATCTCTCTATTTAATATTTGTAAAGGAAAAGTTTCCTTGTGCAGGATCATGAACAATTTGCAAAGCTTTATAAGCCAATTTTTGTGAAAGTTGTAACACTTCAGTTTGAAACCATGCCTGCAAATCTGCACGTACAAAAGGACAAGCACCGAGTAACATTTGTGCTTGCACTCCGTGTAATGCATCGGTGTTCTGTCTAGGAATCACAGCTGCATTTTCACACAGCATTTACCATTTATGATGAAATTGCAATTGTTGAGAAGGAGTTAACAGAGTATTAATGAGCATTTTTGTGTCATATGGCATCAACAACTGAGCAGTAAAAAGATGTTGCAAAAGAGATTGAGTAAATGACTCAAACCGATTTCAAATTGTACTGTGCAATGGCAACTTCGACTTCTTTTATCATTTCCCAATCTAATGCAACCCATTGACCTCCTCCTCCTGGTCCCACAATCACTGGAAAACCATCGGACTCATATTGGGAACCATTTCTCCTTCAACTATAGCATTTGAATAATTCCCTTCCATCTAGTTACTGGATACACATTACCACCCCCCCCACTACCCTCCCCTCCCCATGCTGGATCTGGAAGAGGTAGAGCAGTGGGTGTTAAAGGGTTAAGGGAAATAGGAGCAGGAATAGGGAATGGATCAGGGGGTAAAAATGGATTAGTGCCCCATTGTTCGGGATGTTCCCTGGAGCAAAAATTAGGTTTTTTTCAGGGGTATACTCATCCTTGGTCTCCAGTTCTGTCAGCTTCTTCAGCAGTTTCCTTAGTTGCTTGTCTCCGAGTCCCAGTTCCTTCCTTGGTTGTTGCTCTATAGCAGGCACTGATGGTGTTGACAGGTGAAGCAGAGGATTAATTGATGGCAACTGTGGTCAAGAAGATAAATCAGGCTTCCAAGGTGGAAAGGTGGCAGAGCAGTCGGGAGCCGTGGCGGGCAGTTGCAAGGTCGGGAGTCTGCATTCCAAGATTCCTCGCCTGTGTTCTCCGGCTTCTCTCCCTCTGGGAACTCCGATGATTCTGGTGGTGTTTTCGGTCGCTTTTGGTCTTGCTTCTCGGTCCCATTTTTACTTTTCATCTGACCCCCAGGGTCAAATGGCACAGTTGACTGAGTTTGAATCAGTACAGTCCCTTCAGGTGCTGGTAAGGGTATTTTAGGTGTCTCAAATAACTGTTTAGAGGTCAAGTTCATATTTTGAGCATTCATCAGTACTGGTGGATCAAACATTAAGACAGCAAACGCTGAGGCTGCTGCTGACCTCTCACTTTTCATTTCTTTTAAGGTTTCTCTAATCAATTTCCAGAGTGTCGCTAAGCGTTGTGCCTCCTTATCTCCATCGCTAATTTTATCCCATAGGGCAATACCTATGGCTTCCCAAGTAGGTAACTCAAAAACAGTACCCATCGAGGGGATCAAGTCTCTACCCTGTGCCCATTTCAGTAATTCACGTAAGGTCCTGCCTTCGTGTAATAAATCTCTCATAGAGAGAATATATTGGAGGAGCTTAACTACTGTCTCTTCTTGTTGTACATCAGAGTGTAGACCCCATCTCCTCCCCAGCCGCTCACCTGATCAGGGCAAGATTCTTTAACTCCGAGGTACCTCTTTTATTCCATAGCCGGGCACCAGCTACATAGATTGCCGGGGCAGCAATCTCCTTTCGACTGGCCTCTCCGCCCTCTTATTCCAGCTGTCTTTATCGCTCCTGGAAGCAACAGCATAAGAGTCTCTGGTCCGGGCCGTCCTTAGACCCTGGTCCGGGCCACCCTTAGTCCCTGTTCGGGCGCCATTTGTGGGAAAACAGTCTGCGGAGGCTTAAGGATTCCATGTACGCATCAATATGATTGCAGGAAAATCGTTTATTCGCAACTTGCACTCACTTTATATAGAGAAGCCTTGTTTACACCATCTTATCAAGCAGGTGGCCTTGTACTCCAACCACACATACCATTCTCACGGAACCTTCTTCTCACATAATTATTTTCCTCTCCTGTTGCCAATTAGTTATCTCTTTCCCATTAGCTTATTCTCAGGCCTCTAACTAGGCCTCAATAAGTATTAACCCAATGCAGCCTAAGTTGAAGTAAGTCAGGATTGCTCACAACCTGTATATTTCTGAACTGTTTCCCCAACAACTAAAGGTAGGACCTTCAGCAAAGCAAGAACATGAACTCTTAAATCCACCTCTGTAGCAGCTATCAGCCTCTCTGATTTAGTAAACTAAGAGTCACAACATAAAGGTGATAACAAGGCAGCTGTACTCAGACATGGTGTGTTGAGATCCCTCAACAAAGCGTATAAGGACTCCCATCACTTTTACTTAAAGGAAAATTGGCACTTTCAGTGAAAAGAGAAATTTCAATACTTACAGGGCACTTTTCCTGATCTTGGAGCAGATACCATGGACAAAATTTAAAGTAATTTTTCCTGCATTTTTTTTCTTTGTTTGTGAAGAGAAAAAAAACTTCTTTATAAAAAAAAAGTCCTAGTCCCACCACGAATGGTCTGTAATTCCTCCCTTAGTCGACACCTGATGCCTCAAAGTGTGGAGAGCTCACTCCTCTGTGAGTGGCTGGCAGCTGCTCTACTTCCCTGGGATCCAGTGGATCCTAGAGGCTGCCAATCATTTTTCGTATCCCTCAAAGTTCAGTCTCTGGAGTCCCAATAAAGAGTAAGTTCATCAGATAAAGTCTCACAAAATGTATGCAAAATTATCTCACTTGAATCAACTCTTTTTTTCCTTGGGATTTTTGTACTTCACTTTCTTAATTTTTCCTTTTTTCCCTGAGAGACAGAAGAAGAATTTGTCTATACACCTCCCAACACTACAAAATGTGGCAGGTAGAGAATTATGAGGATGTAGTAAGGTCATGAATGAAAAGGAGTAGGAATGAAAAGTTATAAACATTGCCAAAGAGTGGTTCATTTTCTATCTGTTTCATTAAAAAATCAGTTATTACAAAATACCAATAAAAACAATATCAATATCATTCTCATTATCCATAGCTGGATGATTGCTGTAGGTCCCTAGAATCAGGTCCTGAGATGGTATTTTACTTACTCCAAAGATGTAAAGTAGTTATTGCCTGGTAGGAAGTGACAGGGACAACTTCTCCAACTGGCTGCTTTTAATAAAATACTAATGGGGTTGGATTTTGCAAGCTAATGGATATTTTTCAGCTGAGAATCTGAAATTTTTCTTTCCCTTTAAGCCTAACAAAAAAGCTTCCCAAAGCAATGGTTCTCTACAAGTCGTTTCCCTTACAAGACCTTGCTCTTGCTTGGTGTTTGTAGGAAATGTGTGTATGGGGCATTACTGCCTCCCAGGATACAGCCACCACAGAAGTGATTTAGTTTGGAAGCACCTGTTCATTCAAGGAGGTTAAATGTTCTGATTTTGGGGTAGGGGGAAATTATTGCTTGGCAGCAGCAACAACAAAAAAAAAATCTCTTGGTCAGGAGTAGGGGAGTTAAATTGTCTGTACCAAATGTGTCACCGAGACAGCAGAGTACCAACAGCTCCATCCTTGTCTACATTTTCTGTTTTAAATGTGTGCTATCTAGGCACAACTTAGAGATATCTGAAATTGAAATGCATTGCCCATAATATTCCTCCTACATCTGGTTATGTGGTTTCTCACTGATCACTAGGCTCAGCCTTCTTGATTGCTTCAAAGCTCATTAATGCTAATTTACATGAGTTTTCTCAGCCATACACAAATGTAGTCACTAATATTTGATGGTACAATGAGTGCACACCACAGAGCAGGCAGTGATTTTTGTTAGAGAAAATAAACCCACTTCAAAATCAAACATTCACAAGCACATTATTAAAAGAAAAGCTGTAACAAGTATTTATGATTCATGGAGTCTTTTCTTCCCTTCCAAAATGAAATTTCAAGAAGATAAATTCACAACCTATAATAAAAATCTTACATAAAAAGAAAAATACATAAGGGATAATGTGACAAATCTGGAGACATTAAAAGACAAAGCTAGTCTTCTTTGTGCTTTTCCCAGTTCTGGAAGAATTTCATATTTTTACTCAATTGTCATAATCAATTTTTAATTTTTACAAGACTGTGGGACAGAAGAGAATCTGCAGGCAAAGATTTTCCTCCTGAGTTGCATCTGTGCAGCACCTAATTTACAGACATATAAAGATATGCATTTCTAGGTGCCATAAAACAGCCCAGACATGCAGCACACACACCCACAGAAGAGGAGGTATGCATAACGTGCCATGCTTTGACACTCCAGTTCACTATACCACAGGAATAATCCAGTGGCTGAAAAGCCAAAGGCACTTCAGCACTTGGGACAGGATTATTTTATGTGGCTTTAGTTGCCTAATTGTCAGGCATCAGGTTTAATTTGGCTTCTGCAATCTCAGGCTCCTCCAAAGAGGATTTCATCCCACTCATTTTGAGCACATTTAATTTGGGATGAGCAACCCCTCTGCAGGTGTCTTTGTGACAATGCCCAGCGAAGGTGTTCAGTGACAGCAGAGGTACCAAAGTGGTGATGAGATACCAGTGGTTTCATACCTCCCTGCTAACCATTAGAGGAAAGGTAGGTAAATCCCACTCCTGTAAAACCTGAACAACAGGTCAGAGCTATTAGGGAAATGGGTACTATTTCTGCTGAAATACATGTTTATAAAGGATGAGCTGTTTCACCCTTTGGACAGAGGTCTCTTTTGTCTTTTGTCCCTCACCACCTACCTTAAGCATGCAGTATTTGCTGCTTACCAGTCTTGTTGGTCACTCCTCTGTATGGGGTCAGAAGCTATGGGTTTAAGGCACAAAAGCAGCTTGGTGAATTTCCTAATTGAGCGAAAGCCAAGAGATTCAAAACCCACGTCATGAAATGCACAAACAATTTCTTGCTTAGGTGGAGAGCTCTGGGAGCAGCCTGCAGAGGAATCAAATTCACAAATAAAAGCATTCAGATTATAGTCCCTAAGCAAACACACAGAAGTAGCAACTACTTCTGCTTCCTTTTATTACAACCACTCCAGGGCACCAAACAAGACCCAGGGGCTCCCAGAGCAAGGTCAAGCACTGGATTTTGTTCAGATTTAGGATATCACTCCCAGCTGTCACCATCCCATCTGGTGTCACAGCTTTCAGTTTAGAAACTGCTTCCCCAGTCTCTCACACAAATGCTTTTTTCAGTGTTTAAATCTATCCAAATAGACAGACTCTGCCAGGCAGCCTTCTCCTCAAAGTCCTTTTCCCCTGCACTGCAGCATCTCCAGCTCCCACACTGTCAGGGCCAGCCCAGGAAGGTTCCCCTCCTGTCCCATCTCCTCCTTATTTCACCAGAAATTAATCAGAAGACACAAAGGTCCCGTCCTGCTGCTTCTGTATACGTGGGGAGAGGTACAGTATTTGATAAACCAGTTGGATGGGGATTACTTTCACAAATAGGAAAAGGCAGCACAGCATGGCTGGGGTTTAGTGTAATCATTTTGATCTTTAAAGCCCTTTAGATATTTAACTATAGGATCCTTCCTTTCATTTTTCTGTTGTTTCTACCTCTAACCATTGAGGACTGAACCTATCTCCCTCCTGACAGGCCTCTTCATCAACACCCTTCATCAGTGGCAGGTATAGTAGCTGCCTCTAGACTAAAACCATCTAAAATCCCCCTCTAAAGTGACAAGAAAAATTGTAGTGCATGTGGAAATATGTGTATGGCTTAGTGCCTGGTAGGAAATCTCTTTTAGCATTAGCAAACATTGACCTTCTCTGGAAGTGTTTTGAGCATGATCAGCACTTTGTCAGGCTGAGGGATGAACCACAAGTTGAGGAGATTCAGCTATCTGGAGACAGAAAAGAGCATGGCTGAGGATGGAAGGATCTGAAGTGAGAAAAGCTTTTTAAGTTTTTTTATTATTATTTTTATTTATTTTATTTTATTTTATTTTGAGAAAACTATTACTTGGACATAAGATTTGCCTTTAAGATTTGAAGCAAGTGCATTTTAGCCCTAACACAACTTAGTTTTGATGTGCAGAATACAAAGTAAAGGTCTGACCTCCAAAACCTGCTGAATTTGAGAGAAATTTGAAATAACCTTTCTTAAAGCATCTGATCTCAAGCTGCTGTGCGGAGGGCATTCAGGGTCTCTTCCCCCAGGAATGTGATTTTGCTGGCTGACGAGGAGACAGGGAAAAAGAGAAGACTGGCATAAAAATCTGTATCATTATTTTAAAATATGATGTGCAATTACTAGTAGGCAGTCCACCTTTCTTTTTGCCAGAAGATATGAAAATACAATACTTATTACATGAATAATGTATTTTCCTGTTTTTACATACATGTAATTTCTTTTCTTCACATACATGTAAATGAAGTACAGTATGCAGATAGTGCATTCTGAAATAAGAGATATAAATTCAACTTGGAGATTAAGTTCAGCTATTCTGAAGTTAGTTTTGCAGGGTTTTTAATCTTTTTTTTTTCCCTTCTTTCTGAAAAAAAAAAAAAAAAGCTAGGCTTAATGCAAAAAAGTAGACCTCTGGTTTGGGTGGAAGGAAGGGCTAAATACTCTGTCTTGTAAGCATGGAAATTATATTTAGGTTTGTTTAACCAGCTGTGCCCTCTAACTTTTGAGCAGGAATGATAAGCACAAATTGTACCTAAGGAAACGAGCCAAGTGACACTTTTCAGGGTGAGATTAGTATTCATACTTTCCATTTCCTCCACTTTACAACACAGGTAAATGATACCAGTGGGGAGATAGCAACCAGGGTTCTGTCCAAAGGCAGAAGCACACATGCTTCCCAGATGTGCTTTATCTTTACAGACTTTGCAGAACAAGGGCTGTGGGCAGCTCTCACGGATGCTGTATTTCCCCAACTCCCCACAGCACGTCAAGGGTGGTGGCTTCTCTGTAGCTGTGTTTGCAAAGGAGTGTCACACTGCAGCACCCTGCTGTGATGTGGCACCTAACTTCTTCAGCAAAGAAAATAAGGACAGGGCACAGCATCCAGAGAAACCCAGGTGCTGCCTACCCAGCAAGATGTGAACCATTTGTAGTGCCATCTCCAAAGAAACTGCTAAAATAGTTTAATCCCAAATAAAACAGATTTTCTATGTTATGTAGAAAGAATTCTAAAACCCCCTAAAACTTCCCAGAGATGATGTCATGCTCACAGGGTGACTAGTACTTTTCAAACATGTGGCTAAGAGCTGTGACCTAGTTTCATATGCCAAATGTGGGAACAAAAAAAAGCAGGGGGAAGGGAAGAACAGGACACAATGCATCTCATGCTAAAGCAGGAGCCTGAAATGGGTCATGTCTTTGAAGTACCTATTGATCATCAGGGGGACCCCAGACAGATACAGATGTCTAAAGTTAGGTGGGCTATTCTCAAACATTTCCCCATTCCTGTTAATGAATTATCATTACCCATTCATGTTAATGACTTAGAGGCTTAGAGAAAAACAATATATACATTTGCAGGAAGTTTTTCATTATAACTATTTCCATTCTCATTTCTTCTGCTCCTTCCTGGTAGTCTCTTCTTCCCTTTTTTCTTCTTCATCCCATGCTACTTTTTTCCCCCTTTCTTTCCACACGTATCCTTTTTGCTCCCTATATTTCCTGCACTGTAACCAATCACCTTCCCCCCATCCACCATGAACATTGTTTCTTCCACCCAGCTGCAGATTCCTCTCAGAGAGGGAGGAAGAGAGGAGGAAGGCAGGACCTGCTCACCCCCCCAAGCACTTGGCAGCCACAAATGCAGGCAACGAGATTAGTTCAGAAGATAAGAAAGCAATTTAATTAATGTCCTCCTATGACCCTGTAAATGCAGGCAAGATGGAAGCTAAATTTCTGCTTTCATCATAATTAATTGACAGTTGCTGTCTACAAGATGCTTCTTATCTTCAATTAAACAAGAACAGAAAATGAAACATTAACTGGTAATAACTGATAAGGTGGGGACAAAAAAAAAAAAAAAAAAAAAAAAAAAAAGGCAGAGGGGCTGAAAGGGCAGGAGCCTTTTTCAATGCCTTTTCACCTGGACCCTGCAGCACCCTTTCTGCCGTGAATGCCAGGGGCAGGTCAGCACAGGTGTGAAGTGGGTGCTGGGGTGGTCTGCTGCCCTCCAAACACGTTCCTGTCTGCCTCCCTCTGGTGGATGATGATTTGCTCTTAGCAGACAAGTCAAAAAGCCACAAGCCAGTATCTGAACTGAGTGCACAATGTTAGGACTTGCTGATCTGTTTGTTGAATATCCCAACAAGTTCAATGCTCTGCAAGATCTCCCCTGTCACAGGATGGATACCCCTGAAATGCACCAGGGCTTTATTCTTTGCTCCACATCTCCATGACACCAAGGTAGTGCATAGCATGAAATGCAGCAGTATGGGTTCTGCAATGGAACTCAGCTCTTCTGTGCAAATCAATCATCTTTGATTTAGTCCTTGCTAATAAACTAGGGTGGCAAACTAGTTGCTATCACAAGTAACCACTGTTCCTAGCTCCCAAGAGAATTTAGGGCAGAAGATGGACACAGTGAAACCCACAAACAGGCAGACTGAAAGAAGCTGGGGTGGAGGGTAACTTGAGCTTGAAGCATAAGCCTACAAAAATATTTTGTTCTAGGATTACTATTATTTCTTCTGTTGCTGTGTCCAGAGAAAGCTCCTTCTAAAGCTAACAGCAAATGTGTTATGAATGGTACACGTACAACTTTTTATGATAATATGCTATAGAGCTTAAAAGCTTCTCAGGCTTATATATTTGTGTCTCAGGCAAGACACCAGCATAAAATACAGTGCCTTAGAAAACACCCAATAAATATAGGTAGATAAAGGAAGAAAAATGGCCCATGCCAGGGTCCTGTGACAGTGGTACTCTGCAGAAACTAACAGCAAGATAAGAGCTGGCCCATGACCTGCATAGCTCCACAAGCCTGCAGCTGGCATGCAGTTATTAAACAACAGAGAAGGGTGATGATCACCTTCCCTGGTATCACATTTTATGACTTGTTGAGTTTATAACCACACTCCCGACCTTTGCTATTGGAACTAAAGCTTTTGCCTGAACCTTAATTGGTGGGTTTGGGGTTTTTTTGTGCTTGCGGCTGAGCTGCTCTGTTACTGGGGAACAAGGTGAGTAAGAGCAAAACCAATGTGCTGGGTGACTGCTTTCACATCTAAAACCATCTGCCTGCTGGTGGCAACGTGGGGAGTTAAGAAACTCACAGAGAGTCAGCAGAAGGGCTTGCCTTGCTAGCCACAGGTTTTGAGGAAGGAGAGCCTTGTGACATGGCCAAAAAAATGTCCTTTATGAAAGGAGCAGCTGATACAGGGTCATTCCCCAGCCTGTTGTGTACTCTGCCTCCCCTTTCTTAACTTCCTTCAAGTCACATGCCTGCAACTTATTAACAGGTTTTGTTAAAGTACTAAATAAATAAAATTTAAAGGGTAAGACAACCCCCACTACCTAGGCTTAATCATTAAAGCAGAATATTTACATCCTGAAAAAGAGATTATCCATTTCTTTCCCGCCTCATGGAGCTTTGGGATTAGAAGCAAACTCATTACTTTTTTTTTTTTTTTTTTGCATGCCAGCTTTAGAGGCAACTCTGACTGTGCATATTCTCCATCCATCAAAAGTGCCTGAAGACTGACAGAACACATTGCTCGGGGTTATTATTTCCCCTGCAAACATGTATTCACTTCATTCAGTAAAATGCACTGAATGAGGACTCTGGCCCCAAGGACCACACCTACAAACATGATACAAACCTGGGATCAGCTGCAAGGTTTTTCTCTGAGTCTTACTCCTCTTCTTCCTCTTGTGCTAGTCCAATTATGAAGTACATGTCTCTGATGATGGGGAAGTCATCTAAGAGGCTTCTTTAGGCTATTGTAGTGCACAGTGAGGTGACCCCTCAGGGCACGCTGGGACACATTCTGATTCAGCCTAAAAAAGGTACAATTAAAACACGTAGTGTTTGCAGGGTGTCATTTGTAGATAAGCTCTACCTTTGTTGAGCTTAATATCATTCTATATGAAATTCTTTGGCATCTTCTACAGCAAAATTTTAGAAGCCATGATTCTTCTGTGCTGTGACAACTGGCAGGACAAAAACTGTGAAAGTGGCATTTAAGAATCAAGCAAAATTTTTTATTTAATGCTTTTCATCACAGAGATGCCTTTGCATTGCCTTAGAAATATCTCTGAGTTAATATAGCAATGGCTTTGCTGTAGCTATTGATGCTTAAATTACAGTGAGTAAACAGAATCAGGAAGGAGCTAAGGGGTATGATGAGAGAGTTGCACAACTGGGAATTAGAGAGCGTGACCCCGAGTCAAATGCTGAAACTCCACTCCAGTCCCTGACTGTCTCCAAACCCATCCATCTGGCCTTACCTACAGATATGGTAAGCTGCTCCTGGGTTGTATTTGCAAAACATGCCCTCCTTGCATCTTGCCAGGCTTTTTCCCAAGGCTGCTTGGATGCACCTTTGCATAAGAGGAGAGGAGATACCTGGCTGCTGGCCATATGCTGGGTTCTTGCCCAGGCTTTTGACAGAAAGGATCTGTAACATAGAGCTCTTAAGGTGACTTCGTAACAGGCTACACACTCCAGTAGAAAGGTAATGCATAAACTAGTCTAGGGCAGAATATCAAGTACAGCCAGTTTCTCTGGGAAAATAGACAGGAAATAGGCTATTTCCTTATTTTTCCCCCCTTCTTTATTGTGTGCTCAATTTCATGATACTGTGTGCAAGACAAAGGACCCAGAAACACAAAATTATCTAAGAATAAAAAAAATAAAATGCTGAGCATTGTCATATGAACACAGATAAAATCAAGTCCAACTCTGTTTGGAAAGCACCTCTGCTTTCTCCCAAGTTGTCTTACAATCTAGATTGAATTCACAGAATAGTACACCACAGTCTTTCATTCTCTGATCTATGGCACATTATTTCCACTACAGTTTATTACTCACATCAATTATGTCTAAATACCAAAAAGGTGGTGGTGGTGTGTGCCTCTACTTAGCATCCCATCATCAACCTTTCTCCTCATGAAGAAACCAAGTGGTATATTTCCTACTCATCCAGCAACCTGGTTTGTATTGCCTATAATATTATGCCACTGAACCACTGAAAATGTTTTTTCCTCAGCTTGCAAAATGGCTTACAAGTATATTCATAATATATATTCATAATATATATTCATAATATTTTGAATAGAAACTCCATACATTCATAGTATCACATGAAGAAGATGCCCTCAGAGTAAGAGCTGTGTTTAAAACATGTTTGTATGGAAATGTCTATACTAGGGCTATATTAGCATTACATATTAACACAACATAACATATAGATCTATATTAACATGTGTTGGACACATAATAAACATCTGTATCTTACTTATGTATAGACATACTTACTTATAACAACATGCAACAATAATGTCTCTCGAGTTTCAGAACTTCATCCTATAATGAGACAATAGTTTCTCCTTAGTATCATAGAAGACTTCCATGTACTGTGAATCTAACAAAGCCAAGGCACTGGTAACATTTTCTATTAATAAAATTTTTAATCCCCTACAGATTATGTACAGTATTATAAATATCTAAACTATGAAATTCTAAATCTTTAAAGAGGATAAACATCAAGAAAGATTTCAACCAGTATGCCAAACCCAGTAGACAGTTAAAACAGTCTTGCAAATAAATTCAGAGTTATTTTATTAAGTCTGAGTCATCTAATTTCATTCAAAAATTCTGTAATATTTCCTAAAAGAGTCTGCAGCTAGCAGTTATTTCCTCATACACTCATATAGACTACTGAGTAGGAAAGAAGCTTATGAGTACATTAAACTAAATGATTTATGCTGACTATTTAAAAAACAGAATAGCCATTAAGGGTTTTTTGTAGAAGGCATTCGATTTTACTATCTGGTAAATTCTTAAAGGCCATGCCTAACGTGTAATATATTCAGCACAAGATGCAGAATCACAAGCAGTTTACTACAGGATCCATGTCCTCACCTTTAGTCAATGGATAAAGAGGAATTTGCAAAAACTGAAATCTACACCCATTGAGGTATCTTTCCAATTACTGTTCTCATAACTCTCATGTCTTCTCCTAAAATGGAAAAAAAAAAACCTGCTAGAAAAATAAAACCTGTGGTATTAAATGATCCTTCCTCACATAATGATGACTGTTGGATGCTTCATATGTAGAAGCCTAGAACAGTTCTGCACCTATCAGCACAACTTCAGTCAGAATTTACCTCCTTGCCTAGGATGAAGATAGTTCAGGAGCTACAACATCATTAGCATCAACAATCTTTAGCTCCCCACATGCTGCTGCTTTCTACACACCTCTCCATCACAAGCCTTGCAGCTGTGCCCATGGGATACCACCACAGGAATATGGCACAGTGGAAGAAGGATCACCTGAGTATTCCACCATGGCTGGTGAACACAGGCCACCACCTGCACGTGCCTGACCATGTCCCAGCCTCCTCACCTCCTCTGGGGTTTCCACACCTGCCACTGGCTCACATTTCTCCCTAAAGTAACCACAGAGTAAGGACAACACCAGCTCAACGTTACCGTTTGCCTATATGTCAAAACCCAAGAGTCCTTCTCAAAAATGCTGAGCCTGCTGCCCAGTGAAAATCTTCAGCATCCTATCTTGGGGTGCCCATTTCTCCATCTGAATGGATACTGAAGTTTCTGGAGGCCTAATGAGGGGGGAAAAAAGTATAGGAGCTGAGAAGAGTCACCTCTCAAAAGGTAAACTGATAAACTTCTGCTGAATCACCCGAATAGCTTCTTTAGACACAGCTTCTCCAGCAACATTCATTTAACAGATTCTTTATGCACAACAGGTACAACACACTGGGTTTTGTGGATCACTACCAGAGATGAGATGAGCTCTGGGGAAAGTCTCTCCATCTACTGATTTTTAATTTCAGTGCAAGTGAAATTAATGGTGAAAGAAATAGTGACAATTTTTTTAAAAAAATAACATTACTCCTCATACTGGCATTAAGGTAGTAATGGGAACTGTGAAGCTGCCTGGACTAAGCTGGCCATGTTGAATAACTTTTTTACATATACCTTCAAACAACAGGTAGCTCAATTAGCACAGAGTTTTCAGCATTTGACTTCCAGCTGATCAGCACTATACAATGCAAAGAACTGCTCTGACTGTGTCCTGCCAGTACCCATTTAGTACATTTCTGCAAGCACAAGCCAGGAAAAGAGGCTGAGGAGCTAGGAAGTGGGCATACAAATACCATACAAGTTCTACAGGAGGAGCAAAGTCATATTTAATGGCCTTATTCTGTCCTGCTTATTATTTGTCATAATTTTTCACTGTTTTCAGCTGTAAACTTGCTGATGCTTAAAGACTCCTGTGCGGTATCTGGATTTCCTCTGGAATTTACACCTCCATGGGGTGTGATGTGAAGCCAGAGCCCCATCAGCTGGGTATGGTGAGACAACCACACAGCTCAGACCTGCAATTCACACCAAGGAACAGGGTGTCTGGCAGTGTGCTCTTACAGTCGAGAGCCCATTGCTGTGTTTTATCACATCTGAGGCCTGGCACAGTGTAAAGTAGGTAGGGCTGGGGTTTTATATGTGTGCCAGACCAACCTCTGCCCAGTGGAGGGGGCTTGGCCAGTCTGTTAACAATTACCTTTTAATGGTACAGAGGAAGCCTGGAGAATGCTCAGGAGAAAATGAAGTGGCCAGTGTGGTTGCTTGCAGGAGATATTCCTCTATTTCAGTCCCAGACACTCAATCTTCCACTTGCTGAACTGCTCCAACTTCTTAGAGTTACATTTCCTTCCTAAAATATCATTAATATCCATTCTGTGCTTTCTCACATAAAGACTGGCAGCTCTTCCTACTAAATCAATGCAGATTTGCAGTTCTATGTCGTTTCATTTGCCCTGAGTTTATGATATAATAATTCACTGGGATCATTGAAAGTCACAGAAAAAACTATTTCGCATTGAGCACGGGCATAATTAAACTGTAGCAGCAGCAGGCTCAGAGGCATTACCCAATTTATAAATCAGATAACATTCTTGACATTCAATCAGCTGCAAATAAAATATGAATATTCCCAGATATTCACGTTTTCAAATATGTACAAATAATTGTATATATAGATCACTTGTCTGGAAAGTCAGTTTGCCTCCCCATGAAAACAAAAACCTACACTCTTCAGTCATCCCCCACACCTCCTATTTAAGTACCAGTGGCTTCTGGTATGGAGGAACCTCAGAAATTTCTGCATATTTAAATAAAAATAATTCAAATTTTCAAGCAGGAACAAGTGGTGCTTTTCCAGGTTCTTGAAGTCATGTTTCAAATGGCACAGGCACTTTGAAATCCAAGGGAGCTAAAAAAAGCATACTAATGCCCCTGCAAACCAAGGAGAGCTATTGTCTTTTGTTTATAGCAGGAAAGGGGAAAACCCAAAGGGGAAAAAGAAGCCATGTTTCGCAAGTTTAGTTCCTTCTTCTATCTAAGTACTAACTTGGCTTGGGCTAGGGCCAACCTGCAGATGGATCTACCAAGAACACCTTTGCTCTGTTGTGGTAGAAAAGTGACTCATTGCTGAGAGAAAAATTCTTCCCGTTTGGCTGAGCACAAGGAATGTACAAGATACACTTAAAAAACAGTGGTCAGCAACTGCCTGAGGAGTAAATGGGCAGATCCAAGCAGTGTCTTTGTTCCTGAGAAATATTTCAGACTATAAACACGGTATAGAAAGGTTGGGCACTGAGGTTACACACACATTGGAGCTGGCCATTGTAAAGGTCCCAGAGCAGCATCAAACAGGCTGGTCTACATGAGGGTTTGTTGCATGGTGGTGAAACCGAGCTGGTTAAGCCTGTGCACTTCATGACACAGCCCATGTATCTTGGCAATCAACCAACAAGACCATGGTGGGTGTTGCGGAGCCTGCAGCTCCCTTGACATCATGCAGGCATCTCTCCTTCACATGGGCTGAAAGGAGACACCACAGACCTTGGCCTGTGTCAGGTGGGTACCCATAGCATCCATGACACTGGTGGGTCCCTCAGTGCAGACACAGACTGTGACATGCTCAGCCATCTCCCTTTCCTATCTAAGGAGGTTATTCAAGAGTTTTTCCAATTTTACATGTTATACTGGAGTAACTGATGCATGATCTCTTTATCACTGCCTCTGTTGATTGTATTAATTGCCCTCTCAGTGTGAGTTTGGTTAGTTAGCTAATAACCACTGACTGTAAATCAGTCAAAACTGATCCAGAAGGGATGCAGCAGCCACTAAATGATTTGCAGAGGAGAGATCTGAAAATGAAAAATACAGTCGCTGCCATTCTATGGAAAAGAAACCGTTTAGCATTTAGACAGTAAAAGAGCTCCAAATGTTTGGAAGATCAATCCTTTTCAACTGTAGGATGAAGATCTATTTCCGGAGTAAGACTACTTAGGGTTATCAGCAGAGACACACAACACCAGCCCTTTGTATGGCAGTGCAGAGGATAGATTTGGGAAAGAAGCCAAGGTGTCTCAGTTTCACTGAGGACTTCAGTGCTGCAGGATCTGATTAGAAACCCAGACAGGGAATCTCAGACTTCCTTGTGAGGAGGAATGGAAACCGGGCTCTGGGATGAATGAACAAGATCGTGGGCAGCCCTGGGAGGGGGTACTCTGGGTGCCCACCAAGTGGCTACAGAGTGCAGCAGCTCCCTGGGACCAGCCCCACGTGCTGCCAAAAGCTGCACAAGACCAGGGGTGCAGAGGGTTCCTGCTCAGCAGCATGCAGGCAGCTCTGACTGAGTCTTTTTTTGGCAGGCTGTAAGGATATCAGTTTGTTTGGGCCAGTGGATCTCAGCTGTATGGTGCAGAATCACAGTCCCACTTCTGCTGGGGCAGGATGCAAACCACACAGCAGTAAAATAAATTTGTCCAGGAGCAGCACTCACTCTGCAGTGAGTGGTGGCTGTAGGACCTTCCTTACATTCACCTCTAGTGTAAGGAAAGAAAGGGTGTAGGACACTGCTCTAGGGAACAGCAATTCATGCTCAGAAACTTGCAAGTCACAGCTGCATGAGGCATCTTTCCCCTCCCCACACTGCAGCTCTGAGTGACCCAAAATGAGACAATGGGAAGTCATGATAACAGCTGTTTTTCTTTTTTAAACTCAGAAAGAAACTGGTGTCACACAGGAAACATTTCAGCCTCATTCCCTTAGCTGGTCCAACCCATCGCTAAGTGTTTTTCAACACTGACTAAGTTTAAATACATTTGACAAAAGAACAGAGGTCTCAGGAGTACAAAGCTTGTTCCAGTTTTCCAAAATCAGCATTCAGTTAGTGAGGAGAAGCCCCTGCTGAAGGAAAAGGCAAGGAGAGGTTGATCCCCAGCCATTTTGCTTGGCTTGCTCAGCTCCCAGGAGGCAGAGGCCAGCTGGGTTCCCGATGTTGTCAGAGCCACTTAGTCAGCACGTGAACAGCCACGTACCTGCCACAAAACACAGTGTTTCTAGACCTGTTAGAGAGCAGAAAATAGGCACTTCCAATACACAGGCACGAGCTGAGGGTATTGCCTGGTGGCAAGGGGCTGAGCATGGGGAGCCACGGGCACCTAAGAGAGGACTGAGGGGGATGGAAGAGGTGTCCTAAAGAACATGGGAAAACAATATCAGTATAAGCATTGAAAAGGAAAGACAAGCCCTAAGGAGTCTCTGTTTGCTTATGAATTCAAAATTGCACGTCATCACTCATTTCATCACTATAATGCAGCTGTCTCTGGAAGAGACACAACAGATACGTACCAAATTTGCTACAGCAGAGCCCTACAACAACTGAGCAGGCATGAAGCAAGGGCAGCTCCTGAGTACCACCTATTGAACACAGGATGAAAAAAACCTGCCAAACACAAGGAAAAGTAATGGCTTGGTGACTCTGGTGGGTAGCTTTTGAAACAACGTTATGAGTGTTTTCTTATTGTAAATGGTGGTGACCACAGTTCTGTTTTCAGAAGACAGGACAAATGAAAGTGACAGGACCTGATGGTTTCACCATATCAGAACAATGTGTATTTCAAGGTCAGGCTGTGATTGCTAACCTTAGTGCATACCACAGGCTATAGGATTTTGCCTTTTGAATCCAATTCATCTCCAGCCTTTTAGTTCTCTTCTGAGGTATATTTTAGCCATGCCTCATCACTCAGCAACTAATAGACTTCAAATAAATAACTGATGTGACACCATTTGTCTTTATGTCATATGCAATATACAATCACTGTAAACCCTGCAGTCACCAGTGATACTGTTGCAAGTGTTGTGTAAGACTGGCATCCAATTGATTATAAGCAGAATTATCAGGTGCCCCCTTTGGGCTGAGTCTAACAAACCCCATTATTACTAGTGCAATGTGAGGAAGAAGATGATGCTAACTTTTATATGTAGGATATGGGGGTGCTGAAGCAAGTAACAAAAGGAACAGCTGCCAAAAGGACATTTTTGGAAGGATCTGACAGGCCAGGATAATTTGCATGTTCCTTATTCCAGATGGACACAAGAACTAAGGAGAAGGAGAATAATGTGTTATTAATTTCCCCTGCCATTTAAAAGACAGGTTACTTTACAAACATTGCTCTCTGTCTTGTAGGACTTCAGCAGCTGAATTTAATAAAAGGAGGAATAAGGGAGCACATTCCATCATATTTAAATATGTTATCACTGAAATATGACTAAATACAGAGATGAAGCACACACAAGGACAATGGCATTTCTTTCATTGACATTTAGTGAGCTGTATTCTCAACCCTACTCTGTAGAGCAGGATGGTGCCAGGCAGCACAGGTAAGTGCAAACAGGCTGGGAAAGGAGTAGGTTCCTGGATTAGGCTAGTTGGATGCAATTTTATGAGGTTAATTATAAAACAGTAGACTGAATCATATTATTACTCAAAGAAAAACGGTTGAGAAGTTTATAGTGTCTAATAAACATATGATTGACACCCTGACATACTCTAGCAAATAATTAATAAGGTAATACACTTTTTTTTTTCTGCAATTTAAATCATTCACCTGCGTAACATCATCCCTTGTATGGGACCTAAACTTTCTAATATGACTGTTGATTTCTCCAATGATTAGTGGTAAACTTCATGGAATGTATCTGCAATAAAAGTAAAATTATCCATAAACATGCAGTATGACACAAAAAGAAGCCAAACTGTGGATGAAAGGAAAATAGTGATAGCAGAAGAAATACTTTTCATTTATTTCTCCTTTTGAATTTACAACACAGAAGGAATTGGTCACTCTAGGCCCTAATTTAGTGATATTAGGACACGGCTTGAGTTTTCAGAAGTAGTTTTGTAACAAAAAGAGTATGTTTTTTTGATGTTTTGTGGTTGACTTCACGATGACTCATTAGTTCCTCCTAGATGAGGTTGGTCTGAACTAGTGAAAAATGGCTTGTTCAGTTTAATCATGCCTTGTTTCAAAGATTAGTTACTAAAGTTTTTTTTTGTGCTGCTGTTCTGGGCTCTGACATCCATCACTGCCCCAATTCAATTAGCAGCTGAAGCTTCATTCCAGGTTGCTTGCAATTGCTAAATTTGTTTGGAACAACCCAATTTTCACAGCAGCCTAGGGTGTATCTCTGCAAATAGGATGCAAACAGCATGGGACTGCAGGTGGTGTATGTATGGGTCAGAAGGGAGCCCTACTGCCCCTGCTAGCCATAGGGAAGGACTGACAGGATGCCCTCCCTGAATCTCTTATGAGAATTCACAGGTTATTTCTTTTCTTCCTCAGCAACCTTGATCTAAAAGACACACAAAGACACAAACAGGACTGTGTGTGTATAAGCACACATATGCACCAAGTCTTTTAAAAGTAAATCAAAGCAAATGTAAAACCTGCTTGTTCCAGGGGAAAAGGCATGATCATAAATAGACTTTTCCTTGTGTAGCAATTTGGTTTAGTAGTCCCTGAGCTGAAAAAAAGATCAAAGACGCTGCTTCATGAAGTGCATTATAACTCTAGGAGACCAAGCTTTCCTCGTGCTCAGAATAAGGACTTCACAACAGTTTTTCAGCTCCCATTTTTCTATCCGTGGAGTTTCAGGCAACATTTTTCAGGCTAGCCCCAACAGGAATCCCTCATTCTGAAAGAAAATGCACTTAAGTTCTAAAATTGCCAGCGTTCCACAAAAGCTCAAATTCTTGTCACATTTACTGCTCAACACTTTAAAATTAGCATTGTTCAACCCCAGACTCCATACAAAAAAAGGAAACAAATCAGGCAGCCTTTTATATTTTGCATTTTCTGCCCGAGTAATATTATGTATTTTACACATACAATCTTTGTAGCTTATCTGTGAACTTAAGCAGACTAAAAGCTTGATTCCATCCAATCTAAAGTGATTATGCCCTGTGAAACACACAAAAATGTTCAATCTACCTGTCAACACAGCTGTCATCTTCCAGGAGAGATGTAATGAATACTGGTGGGAGGTGCTCTGCTTTCTCCTTGTGAGATGCAGGTTTGAAGTGCACAGACCTCAGGTATACATGGAACTCCCCCAACTTTTTATAGGGCTTTTGCAATGGAGACAAAACACATGGAGGCATCTGAAAAATTGTCTTCCTGTTGTAAACAATGCACATCTAGAAACCTACATCCATCTGGTTCACGTTCACTTCAACGAGACATCTGCATTCAGCTTAAAACATTTCTTGGCATCTGAAAGAGTATGATGGATACAAAGCAAGCAAGTGTTGCACCCAGATAGCTGACGGCTGCTTAGTATCACCCATTTGATTAACACAGACAGCAGCTAGAAACCAAGGACAAGTGGCTAGTCTACAATGCCATAAGGCAGAAACAAGGGAAGTATGCTAAATGTTCCTATTTAGAAAATTATTATATCTGGCAGAGAGGTAAGAATATTGACTAGAAATTGGGAAGAGGTTTGAATGCCATAGAGGAAGTTTCAGTAGACAAGCAGAGCTCATACACATTATTACTATTAAAACAGTGACTTCATAGTTTAAGAAACATTTATTCTAGACAATCCCAGCATGACATAACCCCAATACAACTTCCTCTATACAATAAATTACGAGGGCAGCCTAGAGGCAGATAATAAACAGATGGTCTAGATGCAGCCACTAGGTCAGGAAATCTCTACAGCATAAAACGTCACAAGTTGGGCAATGTCCTCCTTTTTGTAATCCCTCCCCATGCATCCATCACTGCACTCCTTCAGATGCAAGACCACAGAACCACTGATCTGGCCTGAGATGTCTTTCTCATATAGCATAAGAAGTTGCTAAAAACAAAAACACTGACTTTTTGATACAGAATGCCAAGGAATAAGATACTCTCTTGCTTCCTCCTAAACATCTAAAGATGTTTTATCAGTCAAGAAATCAGGTCACAGAGAAGCTCTGTTGTGAGAATGTGATGAAGGCACAAATAGGACCTAGAAGACATAGGTCTCAGTCTTTTAAAATGAGGTAGCTTCCCCTGCCTGGAAAGTAAAGAGAAGAAGAAGAAACAAAATAATATATGAAAGGCACCCTGAGCATCAGTCGGGAACCATATGGAGCACAGCCAAAATCAGCTTTTAAGTCAGGTCTTAAAACAAAGAGCTCTGTGTAATTATTACAAACAATTATTACAAATGCTGTTTTCTTAGTTGACTGGTATAGACATATGAATAGCCTGTACAGAACGGGCATCAGCACACAAATCAGCTCATTGGTACTGTGCAAAAGGAAAAAATAGAGAAATTTTAAAAGTAACCATGCCAACCAAAACAGAAAGAAGCAAAATTCAGATTAAATCTGTACTGTCTAGCTCTACTGTGATGGATCATAAAGTTACCACGCTGCTGATGCCAAGGGGGAAAGGGAAGGGGTTGTTATGTTTACTTCTTGCTCATTCCTTTTCCTCCAGCAGAACCTGCAGGAACTACTGTTCTACCAAAGGGTGCCTCTTTTCATCAGGCAGCAGAAGACAAATACTGAGGAACAGAGGGACACTGAGGAGCAAATAGATGGAGCCAGGGCTGTGTGGAACCATGTAGACGATGTAAATGTGTACCTGAAGATGTGAATGACCTTCCAGTTCAGGCATGGAGAGGCAGCCAGGTAATGGGAGTAATTCTGGAAGGTCTCCCCCCCCACCACCACCAAAATCTGATAGAAGATATAGTACGAGGTAGAGGAACACACAAAGGAAGGTGAACTCTCTTCATTTCAGTCT
Organism: Calypte anna; assembly: GCF_003957555.1. NCBI lineage: Eukaryota > Metazoa > Chordata > Aves > Apodiformes > Trochilidae > Calypte > Calypte anna. The sequence continues at coordinate 70,324,152 of NC_044246.1, forward strand.
GCTTAGAAGTAAAAAAGATTATAAACAGTTCTGTTATTTCAGTCTGAATCTGAGTCACTAAATGTTCATGCTATAATAAACTATGAACTTCATCACATCAAGAGAAGATGTAAGAACAGTACCTGAAAAATATCAGATTAAATGAACCATTTAGGCTTATCTTAGTATTTCGACTGACTTAACCATCTGTTATTAAATTAAGATGAAATTATGCTTAATGGCCTTACATATGCATCATGAAGTTTTACTTTTTGTCATAAATTTCCATTAATTCCCATCCTGGAAAATGACAATTTACTGCTGTTTTTTCAAAGATTTTTAGGTAAGTCACCTCAGATGAGTATGTCCTCTTAGCCCTGTTCCCAAAAGAAATGCAGCTATGTGAGGATCCAGTCTGGTCGTCTGTTCTCTCTGTGTAACTTTTAAAACAGTGAATATTAAAGAAATCTGACACAGAGATGGGACTTTCAAGCTATCAAGTTCCTAAAGGTTTAATTAAAAAATAATAATAAAAAAATTGGATATTGATTTATCAGCTAAGTGAAAAGTTGCAGTGTTACGTAACTCCCTGTTACATAAAATATATGTATATCTATATGTGCATGAGTGAAGAAACACAAAGATAACTCTACCAGTGGGATAAGTGTAGTCAAAAATCTGTATTTTGTTAGAGAGCTGAGTATTCAAACAAGAAACACAAAAGAAAGGGGACATTCTTGCTTCATGGAATTACTTGGGTTGAAATAAATAACCTGTTTGTTAGTTTGCCTAAGTTCCAGGTATCAAATAATAGTTTAATAAGTTCTTGTTTTATTGGAAAAGGGTTGTGACAGAAAATTATGTTTTCCACCAAAGTAAGTTGAATGGTAGTGGCTCACATGTCTTAAAGATGTCTAGGTTTTCAGCTCCTGAAAAAAAATGCTGACTTTTTGATAGATTCTCAAGAAGAATAAGTTCTCAAGAAGAAAGCTAGAGAGAGGGTTAAAACAAAGAAAACCTATGCCATCTATTCTACATGCACAACTCTGCTCTTGTAAGCAATCACATCTCACAAATCCCTTTCATAAATAAATCAAGAATCATTTGAAAACTGTTGGTTTTCTACCCTCTGCCCTTTCCCTTTCAGAACTTCGTTGTCTGATTCTTAGAAATACCCTTTTAATTTTCAGCTTAAATTCATTCACCATGATTAAAACCATTTGTTCTGCTGCCAAAATTGGCCTTTAGCTTAAATAGCTCCTCTCCATTCCCAGTGCTTATCTTCCTGGTGTATTTATAGAGAATAATCTTATCTTCCCTCAGCCTCCATTTTGCTAGAATAAACAGGCTGAGATATTTCATTTGCTTTTGTAAGATGTGTTCTGTTTCCCCTCAGCATGCTATTAGATCATCTTTGCTCTCACTCCAATCTGCATTTATCTTGTCTGAATACAAATCTCCAAATTATGCTTAATAATCTAGGTGAGGCCTCTCTGGAATCGGGTACATATAGCATCCAGTCTCCCTCTCTCTACTGGTTACAAAACTCCTGGCCTGATTCACAGTAAGATATAATGGTTTTCCCTCTGCCATGGTTGGCAATATGTTGGCAGTTTACAACCAACCCATAATCAACTATACACCCAGTTCTTTCTTCTCTGTTGATTGCAACTAAGAAGCTCAAAGTTCACAGGAGAATTTCCTATTATTATGCATAGCCTTAAAGTTTACGTTATTGATGCTTATCTCCTTTCTGCTACTCCAGCCTTTGGAACAGTGAGTTCTTCCTGTGAGATATTCCATTTATTTTCCGTATCAGTTTTATCTGCCTAGCATTACAATGTCCTGAATTTAATAACACCCTCTTGTGTTTTCTACTGAGATCATTAATAAAAGTGTCAAGTAATAGGCAGCTGAACAATAGGAATTTCACCAATAACCTGCCTGCAAGCCAGTAGTTCAACCCTCCCCTTTGTAGTCTCCCCACTAGTTCAGTCCTTATCTTCTTTGTCTTCCTGTACAAATTGTCATCATTTCCAGCTGACAATTACACAAATGCATGATACTGACTTCCCTTGTGTAGATTATTTCATTAGCATTGTAAAGATCAGCAGAGCCAGAACAATTTTTATGCTTTCCTACCTCTGGTGGCAAAGAAAGCTTTTGCTTCTGTGCCTTTTCTGACATTGCACTACTCTCTATAAGAAAGAAACTGAAGTTTTACATAAAAAAAGAAGAGGGCATCTTTGTGTTCATTCAAATAGTGAATTCTTCCTGCTCCTTGTCTTTCTGGCAAAGTTTCAGCATATTCACTGGGAAAGGGCCTCTCCTGTTAAACTTGGAGGAGCAGCACGGCCTCGAATTTTGAAACTGACGCACATCTTGTGAGCCCCAGGTAGATTCCATCTCCATGTAACCAGCAAACATGTTTTCCACAGCACAAATGCAAGTACTCTGCCTCTTGTTGTGTTCTTTGTTTTTTGGTTTTTTGATTGGAGTTTTTTTGGTTGCTTTTTCCCAACAGTATCAGATGGTCTACCTAAAAGAAGTTACTTCTTGCCTACAAGCCCCACCTCTCTGAGCTTACCATAGCTAAAGCAGCAGTGCTGACTCCAGAACCTGGACAACTGCATGCCCTCTGCCACCAGTTCCATCAGCTAATGGTAGAACGTGGCAAGCTCCAGGAGTGTGGAGAAGAAAGTCAGGATAAAAACCTGTTTTTCTCTGCCTTTTTCTCTTTGTTCACACCTCTAATAGTGACAGAGCAATCTCTGGATCCGTTTAGTACTGGATGCTGGAAGCCTCCAAAAGAGCAGAAACACCAGTGAAGAAAAATTATCAAAAGTTACCCAAGCTTGGCAATGTGGAGAGCTGGAAAGAAGTCAGTGGTCCATTGGCTGTAGTGCTGTGGAAGTGGTGGCAGGAACAGCCCCTGGCTGTGTGCAAGAATCTCCTTGTCTCCTCCTGTCACAATGTGAAAATTTGTGTCCCCCTGCTCATGTCAGGCAGGATAGAGATGGGCATGGTTGGAGCTGAGTAGCTTCACACTTTGCTGCTCATGACCAATGAATCACAGATTGTGAGGGAATCTAAATGCAGCCATGCAGTTATTAGTAATAACAGTCTAGATTTCAACACCATTCTCTACACTTTCACAGCCCCAAAAGAGTTTTAGATGACAACACCCCAAAGTTAGGTGTCAGAAGCTGTGCAGCTTTATTTTATCCCTCTTCTCAGTGCTCTGCATTGTGCTTTTGTAATTCCATGACTCTGGATGGGTGGAACAAGACAACCTTCTTCACAGAGCTGCTATGAGATGCATCTCCCCTATTTCCAAAGAGAATGAGAGAAGAGGCAACAAGCTTAGTCTTTTGCAAGGTAGAGCAATGAGAGATTTTAAGGAGAACTTGCTGAAGGTGAAGCTGGTGAAGCACTATAACAGACTGCTTTAAAGTTTGTCACACGATGTGTTCAAGAACAGGACAGCTATTTATCTCATGGGAATAATGTATGTGCAGATGATCCTGGCTTGGGATGAGCAAGAAAGATCTAGCAGCTTCCCAGGAAGCACACCAAGACATAAATAAAAACAATATGTGATAATGTAAAAACTGCATTACCATGCCTATGCAAAAGGAAATAAAATTAAATCTGCTCTAGCAAAGGTAAATTTCCTGAAATTTAAATCCTAGGCTTTTAAAATCCTAGTATCTTCTAAACATTGCCTGCTTGCGTGCATTTGTTTCATCTGCAGCTTCTGCTGGAGGAAAATGAATGAGCAAGAAGTAAACATAACAACCCCTTCCCTTTCCTCTTAGCATCAGCAGTGTGGTAACTTTATGATCCATAGCAGAACTCTGCCACTGATTTCTAGGATTTAGAATTAAGAATGCAAAGAATCATTTGTGATCTGCTCTGGACAATCAAATCCACTGCTGGTGGATTTTAGTGGCCGTAGAGAGATGCTAGGTAAGTAACTCCTGAGTTTTGCTCTAAGCTAGGGATGAGAGTATACAGCTCTTCCGTTCTGCCTTTAGTTTGCCTCTATACTTTCTTAGCCACCACTGTCCTCACTTGTCTCTTTATCTAACCAGTTCTGTCTCCATACCTCCAACTTTTAATTTTCATCCCACCTCCCTTGATTAGCAAGTCCTTCTATCACTGGTTTTGGGCAGCTTGAGTTTATCTCTTTACCAAACCATTCTCAACCCTCCACCTTCACCTGAGGTGCCTTCTTGCCCCAGCCCATATTTCCAGTGCACTACTCCCCTCATATATTTTCCTTCCAAAAGGAAGGAACTCCCCATGTCTCAGTCCTAGCCTCTGCCTCCCAGCTTTTCATCTGCCTCAATCTTCATTCCTATTTTCTGGCTGCCATCTCACCTCTCCAGCCAGCTCAGCAGCTTCCTCCACTGCTTCTGCTGAACTCAGCATCAGTGATGGTGTAGGCTGACAGCTCCTCCTGCTCACCCTCAGTGAGCAGACCCAAATCAAACATGGATCACTTAGACCCATGCTGGTACTGCATCAAGGACTCCTGATTTGCTTTGGCTTATACATACATGATGGCACAGAGAAACTTCAGGTAATATCTTCCCACTCAGCACGTTGCAATAGCATATTTTAGTTTAGTTTATCATGGCCAAACTGGGCAGGAATGAAAACAGAGCATCTTGCTACCTAATGAACCTTCACAGTATGCTCCAAAGCAGAGCTGTATCACAGTTTTGTAGAGAAAACATTAAAAAAAATTATCTTCCATTTCTTGCTCCCAGCAACCAAGGTAACTAATTAAAAAGAAAATAATCAACCTGATAGGGGCATCCAGCATCAATAATTTCATTCACAAGAATTATCATTTATCAAAATTATAACCAATCAAATTCAGTTTTCTATACCAGGAAATGGTGCATATTACCATAATAATCAGCTCCACAATATTTGTTTTAATGTTCAGTCTTTTTTTGGGGTTGTTTTTGTCATTTTTTTTAGACCATACACACACACAAAACAAACAAGCCCACAAACCTGGAGACTTGCCATGATCTCACACCAGTTCTAACTGTGTGTATTTTCCTTGTCATTAGGCTGATTGCTCCTACCTTATACTGGCACGAGATCAAGAGTTCTGTCTTTCTGTGTTCATTTAAAGAAAAAGATTTGTTTTAAAGATAGCTGGAATGGATCTTCACCAATCTTAAACTAACCAGTTAAACCAATAATTTAATTAAGAATCACATAGCCAGAACTTTAATCAGCAAACAAAATGGACCAGTAAGATGACGTTCTTGTGCATTTTGAATCTTCTGAATCTGAGAGCTGTACAAAGTTTCTGGTTTTTCCACAGTTAACCACTGATCTACTACTAGCTGACATTTCTGTTTTTCTAGATTAATTGCTTTACTGGCTGTTTTTGATGTGCAGATGCTGCAGAATTCCTGGTAGATATACTCAAGAGCTTTGGGGATCAAGCACACCAGACCAAGAGACAAGTGAAACTCCAACAAATGAATGCCTTTCAAAGTAGGACTTAACAAGAAGAAAACCAAACCAAATCAAAACAAAACCAAAAACTCAAAGAAAGAATAGCTCTCTAATAAGACTTTTACAAATTGTATACATAAAGAAACCTTGCAATTGTTTAATTTTGCAAGAATAAATTGCAATGTGTTTACTACACATCAGAAATAAACCATCAAGTCTGAAAATAGAATTGAAGTGTTCATAAACATAGTCCTGTTGGAACACAACAAAGTAGTCTCATTTGCTAATCAAAACAGATGTTTAACATTCTCATTCATTAGCTGACATTTTTATTAACTGCATTTTCACATCCATTCTGCCCGCCCATTAAAACTGTCTGCACTTGAAAATAAGGTAACCAACACAAAATCAAAGTGTGTGTAGGAGAGGAAGAGGCCGAGGTCTCTGTCTATTAGGTGGGTGCCTATTAGCTGATTCTGTGTAAACCTTTTGCAGAAACCCCAGTGTGGCCCAGCTGCAGGATGGGGAACATGGAGCAGGTCTGTACTGCAGGTAAGGTGGGGATTCCACGTGTGAAAACACAGCACGTGCACACCCAGTGAGGGAGTTGTGCTCACAAGAGCAGCAGACTGTGGCCAGAAGGCAGTGAAAGTTGTAAGGCCAGGTCAGGTTACTGATGCAGTGAGCCTAAAGTGAGGCTAACCTCAGTATCCACTTTCCTCATTACTTTTTAATAGTCTGTACCCATGGGAACATTTGTGTCCCAGTGCACTGTGAGATCATAGAAACACAGGATGGGTTAGACTGGAAGAGAACTTAAAGGGACCTTAAAGATCATCTAGTTCAAACCCCCCTCCATGGGCAGGGACACCTCCCACCAAGCCAGGTTGCTCAAAGTCCCATCCCACCTGGCCTTCCAGGGAACACTTCCAGGGATGGGCCATCCACAGCTTCTCTGGGCAGCCTGTTCAGTGTCTCACCACCCTCACGGTAAAGAATTTCTTCCTGATGTCTAACCTAAGATGTAGTTATCAAATAAATTCTCATGGAAGTGCAGTGCAAAGGCCATGGGGAACAAATCATTTTTGTTCCATAAGTGTTTTTCTGGCTCTCTAAATAGCATGAAACATTTATCTATTGCTTGAGTCACCTTAGGAGTATTATTTTTTCCAAATAGGCTTATTTTCACGTGCCGGAACCCAAATTTTTACAATCCATCACAGAAACTAGCACAGAAAGAGTTACTTTCCAGAAAAATAAGACTGTATAATTACTCACTGTCAAGTGCTGAGGGAGATAAGCTGCGTGGTAATCGCAGTGTAAGGAAGTCCAAATTCACTGATGCCACCTGTCCGACCTTCCTGCCAACTCCTGTGGACTTACTCCCTCTGGCCATATACCTAAGACTCAGCAAAAAGCACAATTGACATGAGCCAATAAAATTCAAACACAGCAAGAAATCAAGGCCAGCCCAATTATTCTTTATTTAAACATAAGCTGCAAAAGTATCTAATTATACATATAAATTTTAAAATCCGTTATATATATACCCACTCTAGGTGTATTAATCCTGCTAAAATTATTTTCAAACTTTCATACTCCTTCAAAAAAAAATTTGAGCCCCAGTGATGCTGACCACAGCCTATTTTTATTGCTAGTAATATGGCAGCATTAGTCTTATACCAACCCCCAAACTTCTGTTTGTGGACTAAAAGCCAAGCTACAAAGGTTGGCTCATTAAACTTCCTAACCTGAAATCAAAGCTCAAAAAAGGGAAATAACTTGTGGCAAGATATAGAGGAAAGCTGAGGCAGATTTTTAAACCAGAGGAAAAATGTGAGGGTTTCAAATGTCATGCTTTAATTATTAGCACAGGAGTTCACAGCAACCAGAAATAAACTGCTTTTCAAAGTGCATTTTAAAGCACAAACTTTGTTTATACGCTCTTTAAAGTTTCTTCCCTCTTTCTCTAAACAGGACTAGTTTTTTACTCACTGCATTACAGAAACAAGTATAATTATAATTTTATTTAGCTTCCACACCTCTCAGCTACTATTTCTAACTGTCTCAAACAAGCACAGATGTGGCTTTAGCATGACAGATGAAGCTTTGCAATCTTACCAACATTTTGTTTCTGATATTGAGGAAATCATGGCTTTCTGCTCTTGAGCTTCAAGTTTTCAACTTACCAAGCACCCACACACTTCATTTTTTAATGAGCCTTGGCCCACCTGAACACTGTAAACCCATGAGGGCCATAAGCAAAGTTTCCTGGTCTGGTTTTCACTTCCTACTTGTGCAAAACAGATATACCATAAATTCAACCTACTTGTTGGTTTTGCTATGTCCCTAAGCAGTTGGAGGTGAAGTTGCAAACAAACACATTCATCTTTGTAGGTGCTGACAAAATAGTTAAGCTTGAGATCAAGCCATGGACGCACGATGTCAGATATTGCTTGGACCAAAGAAAAGCTTTCCTCTGAATGCAAAAGATGTTGGTAAGTTTCAAAGGAAACATCCAGAAGCTGAAGAGATATTCAGAAGCACATTTAGAAGTGTTTGTTCACCTAAATATTCATTCTTTGCTGGGGAGAGATTTCTGAATATCGAGTTTGCCTGTATCTGTATCAAACCAAGAGTGACCTGGTATGGCATCTTGTTTCTGGCACTGGGTATTACTGGAAGCTTCATCAGAACAGTCAAGAACAGACCACAGAATAAAATGCCCACTGGAGAAATGTCTTCCAGATTTCACCCAGTTAAGTTCTTTTCTACACTGAAGCATGAAGATATTTTATTCTGCACATTTTTTTCCTTAAAAGAAAAGTAGCACAGCAACATATTTACTACTTTAAAAACACCTGCTTCTTGCCACAACTAATCCATTTCCTGTTTTTTTTCCAGCACACACCCTGGTTTCGTATCTTTGAAAAACTCCATTTCCCCCAACATGAAACCTGCAGGCTCACCCAACACTCTCTTTTTATCTCATTTGGCAATGACTGTCACACTTTACATTTTTTGAAGAAACTCCAAATTATTTGAAGATATAATTAAAGATGTACAAAGGTGCATGCCCTCTTCAGGCTCCTCAGTCATGACTAGCTGTAATGCTTTATTTAAGCTAAAATTTTAAACCTACCACAGCTTAGGACAGAAAAATAAATGTGCCAAGCATGACAACACATGGACTTCTGAGATAATTCTGTAGTACTTCTTGGTCAGATGGCTACTAGGAGAGTGAAAACAGAGATTCCAAGTACCCTTGAATAATAGACCACGCCAATATGAAATGATCTAGGTCTGGTTATTTTGAATAGACACAGAAGTAGAAAAATAGCCATGTTACCTTCCACACTGAGACCAGAAGACTGTGGAAGAGGAGGGTGTAGAAGGGCTTAGGAGGCAACTTGATTGCTAAGAATTCACATTTCAACATTTAAGTTCTCTGATTTAGACCTGCCTGATCTTCACAGTTCTGGAGGAAGTTAAGACAGTGGTTGAGCAATAGGCCATTAGCAAGTTTGTTTTGTTTTTTTCATTAAGCTAAGCTGTTTCAGCTGCTGGACAAAGTGCTATTGTCTCCTCATTCAGTAAAAACTCTGTCCCAGATGGAAACAAAGCTAGGGAGACCTACTTCCATTTTCTTTCAGCTAAAAGCACAAAACCTCCAGCAGCAGCACATCCGTACAATTAATCCTGCCTAGAGAGATGGGTTGTGAGAGCAGTTCCAGAATATACTCTTTGATGGTTTTGGAAGAGAATTAGTGTATTGTTGCTGTAGAGGTTTCATTCTTCTCTAGTGGGTGTTTTCCTTCAAAAAAACCCCAAGCTTCCCTACATGAAAAGCCTGTGATAAAAATAAAAGGCAGATTCACAGAGGTAGCATGATCATACAGCAATGGAAAGAGAAGTCTATTGGGATGAGAGCAGAAATTTAGTGAACTGGGCAACAAGAGAGAATTTTATATAGCTCTGTAACACAAAGCCCCTCTGTGAAAATGGGAGATTTGCCTTAGGAGATTTCCTACACAACATATACCTATCTTAGTTTAAAAGGTTTTCTATTTAAAGCCTCTTCAGTGGTACACAGGAGATTCCCTAACACCCTCTAGCATTCCTATTTTGAGAGCTGCCCTGGGTTACTCCAGGGCTGAGAACAAAACTCTTCAGGTGTGTGAACACAACCTCCATTGGTGCCTTTTCTCCCAGCTCCTGAAGTGGAGTATCTGCTCCTTTCTGCTTCCTGACACTCTCAGCATCGTCCTTGGGACTGGTGAGTCCCATAGACAGAAATACCCTCCCAGGCTCTCCTGGGTCCCTTCCTATGAATTTGTTTACTCTTCATCTTTCAAGACTGAAGTCTTTGGGCAGAAACCTGTGATGAATCCAGTTCTAATGACAGCTATAAAAAGTTTCCTGCACCAGAGCCAGAATGTGGGGACAGCAAGGACAGCAGGAAAAATTTTCTCTTTGGACTTCCTGGTGGCCCAGGATCCTCAGGATCAGACCTGATTTTTCCTCATCTGGATTTGCTTCATTCCCTGATAATAAGGGGCACAGCATGCTCTGTAGTTTTGATCTGAAATGGCCTTGTTCTTCCCAATTATCCTATCCAGTGGTGGATGACTTTCTCCTCCCTCAGTACTCTCTCGAGTCCTGTGTCCAGTTCTGGGCTCCTCAGTTTTAGGAAGGATATCGAGGTCCCGGAGTGGGTCCAAAGGAGGGCAACCAGGATGGTGAAGGGACTTGAGCACAGACCCTATGAGGAGAGGCTGAGGGAGCTGGGGCTGTTCAGCCTGAAGAAGAGGCGGCTCAGGGGAGACCTCATCACTCTCTACAACTCCCTGAAAGGAGGGTGTAGCCAGGTGGGGGTTGGTCTCTTTTGCCAGACGACTTTCAACAAGACAAGAGGGCACAGTCTTAAGTTGTGCCAGGGGAAGTTTAGGTTGGATATTAGAAAGAATTTCTTTATGGAGAGGGTGATCAAGCATTGGAATGGGCTGCCCAGGGAAGTAGTGGATTCTCCGTCCCTGGAGATATTTAAAAAGAGACTGGATGTGGCACTCAGTGCCATGGTCTAGCAACCGCAACGGTGGTTCAAGGGTTGGACTCGATGATCTCTGAGGTCCCTTCCAACCCAGCCAATTCTATGATTCTATGATTCCCTATGGCCTTGAAGAAGTCCTTCCAACTGGTACAACAGCTACAGAAGCTGCTGTCTGACAGCAAGAGAATTTCTACTCTTTTGTTGCAAAAGCCATTACATGTGGTCCTTTAGACCCAACTCACAGCACTCAGCAGCTCCAGCCCTCTCCAGTCAGCCCAGAATCATGTTCCAAATGGATCTGAAACCCATACCACCACCACAGTTGCTGGCTCTGGCATTTATGTGTATACATCATGGGAAATGCTGTTGAAAGGGAAATTTTCACAACCTGAAGTGAACTGATTCCAGATAACATTTTCCAGACCGAGAAAATTTCTGTACCTGGCATCTTTTCCCCAGGATAGCACTTTCACAGGTTCAGAGGTCAAGCTTGTACCCAGCCAAAGATGTTGCTGCCACTGAATTGCTCACAAGTTATGTTCCTGAAGACAAAAACAAAAAAACCACACAAAAACCAAAACAAAACCAAACCAAAAACCCAAACAACAACAAACGAAAAGAAAAGAAAAGAAAAGAAAAGAAAAGAAAAGAAAAGAAAAGAAAAGGAGAGTAAAGAAGAGAAAAGAAGCAGATGCCAGTATTAGATTTAGAGAGATTTCCACATGCCTTGAGTCCCAGGACTTGTGGAATTCTTATTTATAGGACGGTGTTGTGGTTTTTGCTTGCCAGGGAACCCCAGGCCAGGAAAAGATTTCAAGTCCATAAGTACTGGAAGGCCCCAGAGTATTCTTCAAGGAGAAGAAAAAGTGCACCAGGCATTTGGTTTAAATATCTCTCTTCTATCATCTTTTAACAAATATTCCTTAAAAAAAAAAGGTCAGTGGCTGGAGTTCCAAAGACTCCATCAAAAGTGTATGGAGTTCACATCAAAAGACAAAGCCAGAGAAAGCATAAGAAAACTGGGGGGGTAAGGGTTCGAGATAGGGGGGTGGAAGGGAAGGGAAATTTAATTTCTCACAGCACCAAATCATGTTGGGATCATCTTCACCTCCTCTCCTTCACTCTCAGATCAAAGAGAAGTGGCACAGACTACTCAAAGATAAATTTTAAAAAGAGATATGGTAGGGTGGAATGCAGACCCAGGGGAGAGCTTTCTTTTCAGATAACTTGCTATTAGAAATGTCATCATAATTAGACATTAGAAATGTCTTCATAATTTAAAAATGATTGTGAACAAAGGAAAATAATCACTGCAAGTATTTCCACACCAGTAGCCCATGAGAAATCCTTAAAGAAATCATGTTTTTAGTTTCTTGTGATACTACCTAAACTGAAGCTAATTTTGACAATAAATGATAGATCCAGTAGATTGCATGTGAAATGCTTAGAGCTGCAGAGTTAAGAATCAACCATGGGAAAACGTAAGAGGCTTCAGAAGCTGCTCTTCAGCTCCAGACTTCAAGTGTCTCATTTTTCGAAAGCTGAACATGGGAGTCATTTGAAGACCATGATCACTGCAGAAGTCATCAATACAAGCATTTATGTCCATGGCACACAGAGAGAGGCCATAACAAGAAGGAGCATAAGAAGGTAGGAAAGGTTGTACACGGTCAGTCCTCAAGAGTATCATGTGAGGGTGATAAGAAAGTGCCATATAAACAAGGGAACCCTTTTATCAGCCTATCAGAGTACCCAGCCTCCTTCAGGAATCTGTCTCTTGTCATGACAGAATCACAGAACTGTTGAGGTTTGAAGGGAACTCTGGAAATCATCCAGCATCCTCCCAAACAGGGCCACCTTAAATGGGTCATCCAGGACTATCGAATCATAGAACTGGCTGGGTTGGAAGGGACCTCTGAGATCATCAAGTCCAACCCTTGATCCACTACCGCCGCAGTTACCAGACCATGGCACTGAGTGCCACATCCAGTCTCTTTTTAAATATCTCCAGGGACAGAGAATCCACTACTTCCCTGGGCAGCACATTCCAATGTCTGATCACTTTCTCCGTAAAGAAATTCTTTCTAATATCCAACCTACACCTCCCCTGGCACAACTTGAGACCATGCCCTCTTGTCTTACTGATGGCTACCTGGGAGAAGAGACCGACGCCCCCCTGGCTACACCCTCCTTTCAGGGAGTTGTAGAGAGTGATGAGGTCTCCTCTGAGCCGCCTCTTCTCCAGGCTGAACACCCCCAGCTCCCTCAGCCCTTCCTCACGGACTTGTGCTGGGTCCCTTCACAGCCTCCTTGCTCTTCTCTGGACCTGCTCCAGCACCTCAATCTCCTTCCTGAACTGAGGGGCCCAGAACTGGACACAGGACTCAAGCTGTGGCCTCACCAGCACTAAGTACAGGGGCAGAATCACTTCCCTGGACCTGCTGGCCACACTGTACCTGATACAGGCCAGGATGCCATTGGCCTTCTTGGCCACCTGGGCACACTGCTGGCTCATGTTCAGCTTCCTGTCAATCCAAAGTCCCAGGTCCCTTTCTGCCTGGCTGCTCTCAGCCACTCTGTCCCCAGCCTGTAGTGCTGCATGGGGTTGTTGTGGCCAAAGTACAGGACCCGGCACTTGGCTGTGTTGAACCTCATCCCATTGGAATCAGCCCAACTCTCCAGTCTGTCCAGGTCCCTCTGCAGAGCCCTCCTGCCTTCCAGCTGATCCACACTCCCCCCCCAGCTTAGTGTCATCTGCAAATTTGCTGATGATGGACTCAATCCCCTCATCTAAATCATCAATAAAGATATTAAACAGAACTGGGCCCAACACTGATCCCTGGGGGACACAGGTGGGTGTCTGCCAATTGGATCAGCACCATTCACCACCACTCTCTGGGGGCCTCCAGCCAGTTCCTAATCCAGCACAGAGTGCCCCTGTCTGAGCCCTGGGAGAACAGCTTTTCCAGGAGGATGCTGTGGGAGACGGTGTCAAAGGCCTTGCTGAAGTCCAGGTAGGCTCCATCCACAGCCTTCCCCTCATCCACCAGGTGGGTCACCTGAGCATAAAAGGAGATCAGGTTGGTCAGACAGGACCTGCCCTTCCTAACCCTGTGCTGGCTGGGTCTGATCACCTGCCCATCCTGTAGCTGCTGTGTGATTGCACATGTGTGACTGACTATGTCCAGACAGGTATTGAATACCTCCACAGATGAAATCTCCACAGCCTTGCTGGACTACCTGTGCCAGTGTTTGGCCACCCTCACAGTAAGAATGTGCATTCTTGTCTTCTGATGGTATTTCATGTGTTTCAGTTCATGCCCATTGCCTCTGTCCTGTCAACAGCCACACTGGGCATTGCTGAGAAGAGTCTGGCTCCCTCTTCTTCATCACCTCCCACCAGGTATATATGCACACTCATTAGATCCCTCCTGAGCCTTTACAAGGCACAACATTGCTAGCTCTCTAGGCCTCTCCCTGCATGGAAGATTCTCCAGAAAAAGTTCACAATGAGGAACTCCAGGGGAGCTTAAAGTTGGTCCCACCAGACATTTAGGCATTCACAGGTTTGTAAAGATGTTTGGTCATTTTAATCCTTAGTTCTACCCAGCATTCTCTGTCAGAACATTCAGTTTTAGGGAAGCATACTAAAACATCAAAACCATTATCCTATCAATATGGAAAATTACTCTAGTAATTTAAGAGCTATCTTGTGCAGTTGTCTGAATATCATACATGTCTGGGGCATTTATTCACTGTTTTTAATGGCCCTCTCCCTTTACTTTCTATATTACAAGCTTCTTCCTTCTCACTATTCTAGAAGTGCATTTGCTCTCTTCAGAAATCAGCAATATTCCCTCAACTCAGTTCCTACTACATAAAAAAGCAGCAGGAAAAAAGGAAGTCTGAAACATCAAATATTTTGCAGCTTCTTATTTAAACTGAGAAAAGTTTAAAAGTGGTAGGAGATAAATATAGTTCTGCAGAAAAGCAATCCAATACATTAGTTAAAAGACATTCAGAAACAATTAACATTTTTCTTTTCTGACTTTCTGTGCCTTGAAGATGTGCTTGCTCATTGTATTACTTAACTACATCAGTAAATGTCCTTTTGTGCTATTTTTTCTTCCAGGATGACTTTGATGTCTATGACCCTGAATAACTGCAAAACTGTGACATTAATTACATGTGACAAGCAATTCCACATGCCCAATTAGACCTTTGCAACACATTCATCACTTAACTAACTAGAAGGATAAAGAAAAGTCCCAAAAATCCAGTTAGAACAGCAGAACAGCAAGGATTCAAGAAGCCATGGGGTTGGCCTACCTTGAAAGCAGCAAATGAAATTACTGTAGGTGTTTTGTACCTGCAGAAAACTTACTTTTATCTTTTCAATGTACTGGCTGGCCACAAGCAGCAGATGGTTCTTATACTCCTTTAGGTCCTCCAGTGCTGCATCATATGAGATGTGAGCCCATACTGGTCCTGTGTGTGAGAGTATACATCTTAACCAGTGTGACAGTTGTCATGGTTTTCCACCTCTGCGAAGTCTGTGGGGTGAGCACTGTGGACCTAAGCCATGAAAAAGAGACACAGAGATACAAGCAGTCAGCTCTGCAAGGACTGCAGTTCTGTATAATCATGTACCTAAGGGTGGACTTGGCCTGGGGGCACAGTGTTTTCTCACTAGCAAGGAATAATAAAAGAGGATATTGCTGATATATTATTTTTTACAGGTAATACTTATACTGTAGCTTTATTTATCCTACCATTGAATAGGAAAACTGTACAAAGTTTCTATTGTGCTTTGTTTTTCCTTCAGGCTTCCACAAAAATCACCAAGAAGACACCGAAACAAGAACAGATCTTGAACTAAGGTCAAACGTTTTTCCCTTTCTCCACCTTCACTCAAAAAAAAAAAAAAAAAAAGGTCTTAAATTCTGATATTCAAATACAAAGTCATTTTTTAAAAAGCCTTTTGAAGGAAGTTACAGTTGCAAGATACTGAGATAACCACAGACTCAAAGAATTTAGAACTAATTTACAGGAACACCTATTGACTTATGTCTCGAATTGTGCTGTGACAGCAGCACATATTTCACAGAATAGTTTAACAGTTGCCTGACTTTACTAAAAAAACCAATCAGCTTCTTCTGAAGGTAACACAGAATGCTTGTTTAATAGAAACTAAGGGAACCATTTACCTTGGCAGTGAGTCACTAGTTAGCTTGGTAACACCCCAGGCATGGATCCAGTACTGCACTCAGCACAAATGGTATTAGCTTTCAAAGTACTGTTTCTTGACTAGGGGTGCCACAAAGGGAATTATACACATCTATCTCTAGGTGTATAATTACAGAAATTAATCTCCCAGTGTATGTAAACACTTGTAGAGGTACAGCCATAGAAGCCTTTAAAAATGGTTCTTCTTGTAAGAAGCTAGTAAACTAATGCATGCTCCTCATTTTCCACTGTTTGTTTTTACTATTCCCTTGTATGTAACCCACCTTTGTCCTCACTCCAGTGCCAAGTAATGATACACAATGTATTGAGACATCCTCCTTTTACTGGCTCTCCTGACTTCTGCCTTTACAAGATCTCCAATGCTACTCAAACTTTACCTGCTAATGCCTGGATGACTCTCATTCGACTAAAAGAAAAAATGGAGGAAAGAAAAAGGTATTCACTTTACTCAGGGAAATCTTAGTCAAAATTAAATGCACCAGGAAGAACAGCTTGCCAGCTTCACAGATGTATGCTGCATCAGAATTCATCTTTTACCATAAAGTTAATGAGGCCACTCTGCAAAATATACACCTCACTGTAATATATATTGGACCTGCATGGTCAGATTTCTTTCCTTTTTCAATACAGTGTTCTGTACTCTCTGTTCTTTCCTTTTTCTTCTGAACACACTATTTGCTTCACTGCTCTTACTGATGGGGTGCAGAATTTGCTAAAGGCTAATTCAAAGACTTTTACTGAATTAAATTCAACTTGATTTAGGTAAAAAAGTGAGCAAATACTGGTCTGACTTCACCGTAGCAGGTAGAAGGGGTTTTTAGTTGTGTTTTTAAACTCCTGTATGGAGAACATTCATTAATATATCTCAACTTTCACACTATTTTTTCCTGGTGATTCCTGCTCTGTCCTGCTCCTAAAAAATCTCAGTCAAAACTGCTGCATTCTGCAAAAAGGGCACCAGACTTCAAAACCAAAAAGATAGGAAGAGTTTCTCCCTGCCTTGCTTCTTTTGGGAGTTGTATTTTAAAGAGACTGCACAAGCCTTCTAAATTCTACTTATGCCTACAAAAAACATTAATACTCTGTTATGTACCTATAGCAACAAATCAAGTAACTGAATATTTATGCGTGGTTTGTTTGCATGCAGGTTTTTGCTTTCTTCCTCTAGCTCTGCTCAGGTTTACTGGAGCTTAACAAATCCCTTTTGGGTTTTAAAGCAACTCCTACACACCTACATATATTTTATGTACTTCCTTCCAAGCTGAATCCTCAACAGGGAAGAGAATAGAGTTTTACTTTCATGCAATGCTTTGTTTTGCAGGGCCTTCTGCCATTGAAATTCATGCCTCTGGTGATCTCCATCCCAAGCAGTCCCAAGATAGGAAAGGTGCAACTCAATTTTTAACATGTTGTGAGCTGAGCCCTCACACAGGCTCAGAACTTACAGCATGGAAAGACTCATGATACAGGCATGTCTCAAAATTCAGGCATAGATTAGATGCTAATAGTATTTTTAAAGCAATGTCATACAATTTGGGCTTTTAGCACATGCCAGAGAGTATATTAGATGGGACTCAATTAGTTTGACAGTGAAATGGCTCTATTATTGCTTCAGTCCTTAAGAGTTTCTGTAAAACCAAAACACAACCACATTAGAAGCTTGTTGAAGAAATCTTGTTGTCCCTGCTTCTAAATTTGTTGCCATAATCCAGTGCTAAATCCCAGCAAGTCCTAAGATGTACCTAAACCTAAACAATACATTTTAGAATTCATAAGGAGTTACTTACACTTGCATTTCCATAAATTGCAAATTGCCTCAGATTTCTCAGGAACATCTACTCTGTGTGATAATTCCACACTTACAAAGATCCTAGTTTAAGCACAGCCAACAGCACCAATCTAAGCAAATGTTTATCTGGAAGGTTTATACTTTTACATGCTTGAAGTTTCCCAGAGGTTTGCTACAGAACACTGGTAGATAAATGTATTGAGTCTATTGAGGTGAGCTATGTGATTGAGAGGAATAAGCTACACTGAATCCCTCAGGTGATTCAGCAATTGACCACAACATAGATTGAATGGAAGAGAGAGCTGAATGAGGCAGTCCTGTTGTAGAACACCTTTTGGAAGACAAAAGTCTCAGTAGTCCCTCACCTTGAATTCAATTGCCACATAGGGAACTCAGGCCACAAAACCCACCAGCACCTTCTGTGGCAGCACTGACCCAGGAGAGGGTCAGATTCTGCTCTGGGAATCAGGGGACCTGCCTTAAAGGAGAGGATGGTGGTACTGATGGTCAGACTTCTCTCCATGGACCTGGAGCAGTTAAGGATCTGCAGGCACATTTGCTGGAACAAATCAGAGCAAAGGCAGTTCCATTTTCCATTTTTTGTTACACGGCAGCCCTCCTCTCAAAAAAATTATCTCTGATCTATGCAGATTCTGTGTTGAATTTTTTTCACCTTTATCTCCCAGAGTCTCAGGTGACGTAAGAAAGCACTTGTAGGCTCCTCTCCTTACCACGTGCTCCCTGTGAACAGTTGCTGTGCACTCTTCTAATCCTAGCAGCTGTAAGCTGCCAGTGTAACTATATCTTTTTCTAGATTGGAAAAATGTAATTAAATTTTTGCCACTCAAGGTGATTTCTAAACCTTTCTGCCTATGTTACTTACTGCCGTGGAAACCTATGGAATAGTAGAGAAGGATGACACAACTGCTTGTGTCAGAGAAACAGTAGGTTTATATAATTTTTCTCTCTTCTTTCAGATTTATTAAGTATATATGGAGATATACACATATAAACCATTTTTTACCCTCTTTCATTCTTCTTTCTGAAGGATGCTGAAGTCATACTGGAGCTGCTATTTTCTACATCCTCCCCCCACTGTGAGCAACAGCTGTTTTATCATCCTCAGTAGTTAGTTCCTATTTCCAAAACACATTTAAAAATGTACGTATATGATTATTTGACAACATTATGCATAGGCTTATTATAACAAAAGGAAAAGCAAAAGAAAGGAAGTGCCATACTGGATGAAATTCATAATCCAGACAGCAGTGAAATTGTCATGGCGTACGACTCCACAATATTTGATTGCTTTCCAGTCCTTAGTAGTTTATCTTTATAAAGTCCCTGGGCTCTATAAAAGAAGCTATCCTTGTTCCAAAGACAAGAATGCAGCAAGGATCAGGTTGAGGAAATGTTCCAAATAAATTCAGAACATCTGTTTCATCAAAACCTCAAACCAGCTATGGCTAGTGACTTGTCTGACCTCCTAGTCCATCCTTTTATCTCCTGCCATAAAATAAAAACTGATTTCTGGGCTCCAGGAGATCACAGACTGAGGAGGGGGCAAAATCATACTGTAGCAACAAAAAAGTAACATCAGACTATGCTGCAGAAAACTTTTACTCTGATGTATACACAATGCCCCCAGCACAAGTACGCTCTAGCTGATACTCTGTAAAATTAAATTCAATACTTGCATTTTTTTCCTTACTCTTTCCAGCACACTCAACATTGTAGTACAGGGAATAGAAAACCAGCAAGCATGATGCCTTGTTTTTAACTCCATCAAGGCCTTTCCACATGCATCAGGAGTTGCTCCACCAACATCAGTGAAATTAAACTGGTATTAGAATGTGTGTAAATGAGAAGATAACTATAAGTCACACAGTATTTATTAACTGTGGAAATTATACACAGTGATTTACTAGGTCTTACTCAATTAACATCCTCTTAACCCACTTCTCTATCCCAATTTCCTTTACCACTTCATTTGAACTTGAGTGGCGTAACTTAAAATTCTTTTCAGTGTGTTAAGGACTTTGTAGCATTGATTTTGGCACTGTTTTTTGTGATTAAAGAAAATCCTATTAATGCATCTTCACATATTGGTGCTTGACAAATTTATCCTGCTCAACATGAGACATTCTAACAAAGCTACTCATAGAAGTGACACAGATTGTATTGGCTGTTCTATA
This sequence comes from Calypte anna, assembly GCF_003957555.1. Taxonomy (NCBI): domain Eukaryota; kingdom Metazoa; phylum Chordata; class Aves; order Apodiformes; family Trochilidae; genus Calypte; species Calypte anna. The sequence goes on from NC_044246.1 coordinate 70,343,896, forward strand.
AATTTGCAAGTTGACATGAGTGTATTGGTTGCAAAAACTCCTTCAAGCCAAACAAACCTACTTGTGAAACTTTCAAACAACAAATTGTTTACATAATCCTTGCAATTATGGATTATTTGATTTCTCTGTCCTTATTAAGCCTTATCATCCTCAGTCATCCTGTCCTCAGTGACTCCAAAGGTCTATTTTTTAAAATTGAAGGTCCTTCAGCCTTTATTACTTACAATTATGTAGAGGTCAAATAGAGTTAAATATGTTTTCCTGAATCAACAGTATTATTGTATATCTCTATAAAATATCCCAATAAATATAAGGACTAACCATGTAATGAAGCATTTCCACTAAAAAATTATTTTAAAAAGATTCAGACAATGCTGTCTGAAAAATGCCAGTAAAATGGGGGGAGAAGGGTAGTGCTGAATTTTTATTTCATAAACACTATGACATAGATAGTACTTTTTTTTGGTGAAAGATCTAATTCTAGCTTTGCTATACCATCATGACTAGACTATTTCAAAATTAGGTTAAAATTAACCTCATGCTTGTGAGATCAGTCATGTCCCTTGCATTGCCCCCAGACAGGTACTTTCCCAGCCCAGTTGTGGACTCAGTGCACTTGACAGGAGATGTACAGTGTAATCATTTTTCCTTTCTTTTTTTCATTAATCATCATATAGCTTGCATGAGTCAACCCAATGTTTGTGTGTTTTTTTTTTTCCTGAAGTTTTCATTAAGCAGTTAAATATTTCCTGGTTCAGCTCATCCTGAGGTAGGAAGAACTGTATGTTTTTACACGTGGGAGCTTTTTCTGACAGAAGTGCAGGTTTATTTTTGAACGCAGTTGATACGAGGCTGGAGGCCAATTAATCAGCAGGAAAAAGGAATGAGGAGAGGCTAAATGTTATCTCTCTCCCTCTGTTCCCTTTCCCTTCCTCCTTTATCACTTGCTGCCCTGCTTCATCCTGCCCAAGAGCAAGAACTTCTCCTTAACACTGGGGCTGTATTCAGCTCCAGTAGCTGAGACCTTTCCTCTTTAAAAAAAAAAACAAAACAAAACACAACAGGGGAGCAAAGAGATGGTTTGGTCCCTTCTTAGCTTGCCAGCAGGGCCCACTGGTGCAGTCAGGCAGGCACATGAAGCACTGGGCTGCAGATACAGGAATTTCTGAGGTGTAACAGTTCTGTGAGACACTTCTCAAAGTAGCAGCTGTGAACAACTTCTGAGTCAGAGAGACTAAGACCATCTTCACCAAAGGAATAAATTCAAAATCAGGTGAACAGTCAAAGAGCTCACCACATAAGGCATGGCACAGTTACTACCAATTCCCCAGCTACCAGAGAGCACCAGGTCCTCCTTCTGACTCTCCTTCCTCTTAGGTAATTTGTGGGGTTTTTTCCCCGTCTCCAAAACATGACAATCTCACACAGCTTCTGCTCTCACAGTTTCTGTCATGCCCACAAATGCCTCTTCCTCCCCCAGAGGGGGAACTTGCTATCACACCTGCCCCTGCACAAAACAGGTGTGCAGCTGCTTCATGGCCTTCAGCAACCAAGACATCCTGCCATCCTTTCTCCCTTCTCCATACACACACCCATTCCCCTAATAACACACTCTCCAGTAACTCCCAGGACACACTTCTATTTCTTGCAGCCAAATTCAGACCCCAGCTCTGCTACAGGAATGCATGCACATTATTTTTAGGCAGGTGCAATCTCACAGTGCTTGTACTGTGACTGGGCCAGTGGCTGCACTGCAGCAATTTGTATAGTAATGGTACATTGCAGCTGGGCAGGCCCTGCTTAGCAGCAGTAGCACGAGACTGAATTTTGAAAAAGGGCAGCGTTGGTATGCAAACATAAATCTCCTAGAGAAGTCTTCTGTCAGAAGAGACAAATGCCTGCTGGACATATTAATTGACCATTATTTATCCTTTCCCCTTCTAAGTACCTGGTGGAGCTCAGTGCAGGCACAGATCTCCTTCCAGACATGGCTGTATCCCTGCTGTCCTGGAGAAGAAGCAGAAGCAGCAGAACTTGACCCTGCCAGGATGTGGTTTGAATATCACTGCCACATGTTCCTGGAGAGCCTCCATCACCCTCTCCATGTCTGAGACCTTGTTTCAAACCACATCAAATACAAACAAAAGTTTAACAAGGCGAATGAATCACCATGCCAGCCCCCATCCCACAGTGAGTCAGGGGCAATTCAGAGCATCTAGGCAAGGGAGCATCTGTACTGCTTGTTACTACTTCTCCTTTACTTGGAAAATAACTGTCTGCTGCAGCCTTTCCATGGGGAAAATGTAGAAAGGGATTTACCTGTCATTGTGTACAGAGAGAATGTGCTGGATAAGAAAGAACAGAAAGCCCTTTTTTTATAACCGTGATGGAGAGGAGGGACTACTGGCTAATCCCCTCTCCTTTCCTGTTACCCCTTGTCCTTAAGGACACGTACATGTTTCTTGACCAAAACCAAACATGATATTTGATGAGCAAAGCCACTATGGAAAAAAAAGAGGGTTGGGGAAGAGACAGCTTTCCATTTGGCCAGAATGTGATTACTGATAGAAGAGGGCACACAGAGGACAACTCCTCCACAGTTTCAGAGAAGGGATTTATTTTCTGTTTCCTGGATAAAACTGGGAGCCTTATTGTTCATAGTGCCTTAGGCTCACCCAAGGGGGATGAGAGGGAGTAATATTATCCTCTGACTGCCAGATCAGTTTTACTGGCTGGGATACAGATCCAGCAGCAGTTCACCATCTTAACTCCATTAGTTGTCCTCATCCTTGAGTGCTGGAGAACTGTTAGACCAGATTTACAGATAAGGACCCCAGACCTGCTCAAATTTCACAGGCGAAATGTGGCAAGACCCCAGTGCAGTTGACCAGCCTATCAAACCCTGATGCAGTTAATCCATGCATCTGCAGCAGGAGAGAATGAGCAGAGACTACTGGGCCTGTGCAAGTCAGCCCTGCAGGTACACCCAGTGAACAGGATGAAATGAGGACAAATGAATACTACTCTTCAGATATGACCACCATTTTCAGGACAATGAGGTGTTAGGGGTGTCTCAAGTCCATTTTGTATGCAAAGCAGCTGGATCTGTAAATTCACATTGCTATTTTTTCCAGGGAGGCTGGATGGCAGGCAGCCTAGACAGGGCTGTCCTGCAGGACATCTTCAGAATTACCAAAAATGATAATGTATCACTGAATCAAGAAAACCTGTAAGGATAGAACCAAAACAGAGACACTCCATAATCTCTCCCTGGGGCATAGACAATCTGTACATTCCACCCTACCAGGTTCTAGGCTTGTACCTCATTATTAGAGCATCTTTCCTTTGTTTTTAAGCACAGGTCTGAACCTGCTCTGAGCAATACCTTTGACACAAATTCCAGAGCTAATTTTGGCCTGACTTAGGTGAACTTCAGAGCTTTAGAATATTTTTGCAAGGTCCAAGCTGCCTTTTGAAACCACTGAACTGAGAAAGAGGAGGAAAAACATCTCTATAGCACCTTAATAAGGTGTCTAAGGAATTTAGGTGAACACATATGATGCATAAACCTGAAGTAACCTTTCTTTAGACATTTCCGTTTCCCTGAAAGTGTCCAATAAGTAAATTTAAATCAGCTTAAGTTAAATCACTTTTAGTTACATTACCTCTACAAATTTTGGATGAAAGTCCATCAATTTATATACTTTTTTCGATTGTTTCAGTTTTATCAAAAATTTTGACTGCCAGGGAACTGCTTCAGGCTTAATTTGGTTGACATAAAAACAAGCAGAAAACTTACTGATACTCCTACATATTTTTGGTATAGAAAGCAATATTTAGTAAGGAAAAGTGAAAAACATTATCTTTTCCTTTTCAACAGGCATAAAAAGGGGCTCTTGACTATACAGAAATACATAGATTGATAAGGCCTGAGTTATTTAAAAAATCATCACTCTATTTGTCAAAATAAATGTTTTAGACTTTAATTGCTGAAATGTATCCCGGTAAATCCTGAAGACAGGTTAGTACTAGCACAACTGAAAAAGAGAAGTTTCTCATAATAACCTTTAAAAAAGGGATCCAGTTGGCTCTCTTTTTTCAAAGCCCTGGTTGGATGTACCATGCCCCAGTTCTCTGACCTAGAAACCTCTGCATCACAAACTGGAAAGTTTCTGACCAAATTTCTTCTAAATTTTTGGACAACCTAGAGCACAAAAGGTTACAAATACTGTACACAAAAGGAGCACAAATACTGTTACAAATTTCCCAAGCAGGATATTAAATCCTATAGCAAAGTAATATTGCATATTGTCAGCTAAGAAATAAATAAAAAAATAAGTGAAATGAGAAAGATACAAAAGAGACATTCTCGATCTGTGTTTTCTTTCTGTCCAGCTGACACAATGAAGCTCCCGACTGGTAACTCTGTTAATTCCAAAAAGAAGACACCACTGTCTTTAAGTCAAAGTCAACAGCATATTTATTACCTCTGGCTCCAGTAGGAATAGCACTGGCCTAGAAGATGTAAGCTGGAAATCCCGTTCAAAAATGAATAAGCCACTTCCAGCCTAAAATGAAGGTAATTCACATCATTGTGTAGTTGTGTAAACAAGTCTGCCTGTGCTTATCTCTGATAGTGCAGTGAGTTCAGCAGGACTAGTCAAATGTTGATTTGATGAGAGGCGAACAGAACCATTTATGCAACAAAACCTTTGGCCTTTTCAGCTGAACCACCTGTTTTCCTACACGGTGGATTTGCAAGGCAAGCTCTGTTTTTAAAAGGAGTATGTTATTTACTTTTCAGAGCTATGCGTCTCTTTTGGACTCTCAACACACAATGGAGATTTTCAAATGAAGGAATGTTGCCATCTGGATGACAGAAAATACAAAAAAAGAAAAACAATTTGGTGCTGAGAACCCCTGAGCTGCTGAGGCTCAGCAAGGTCCTCAGTGCTGATGTGTCACAGCCGACCTCTAGTGGAAGTCCCGCAGCTCAGGGAGGCACCAAACAAGGGCAGGAAAACTCGAGAAAAATGGACAAAAAGAACAAGCGAGAGCTGGGAGAACAAAGGCACAGACTCACAACCGTGACGTTAAAAATACAAATGTCAGCAGTTACAATAGCTTAGTGAAAGCAAGCCAGGACTTTCTGCTGCTTCCTGTCAAGAGAAAAAATGCCCACGGTCTTTTTTTTTCCATTACGCAAATCACTGACTTGTAATAAATAGAACTTCCTTCCATGCTTTAAAAAAAAAAAACTTTTTTCTTTTTTTCTTTTTTCTTTTTTTAGTATTGAGAAGCACATTTCAGCTGCTAGGGAATAAAGACCTCCACTTCATCAGCTGAGTTCTTGAGATCCCTAAGGTTATAGTCAATACCAAAATGAGAAAGAAACTCAAGCAGAGGTTTTAGTTCCTCAATTTCAGTGCTGTGCTGGGGCAAAGTGTAATCCAGTGTTCTTGTGGCAGGATTCTGCAAAAAGTCATCATCAGACCAGCTGAGGAACATCAACATTTTAAGCAGCATGGCCATATTGTACTGTATACATGATGACTGTAAGCAAGGCTGTCAATACTCTTTGCTTTGTAGCCACACAATGATGTAATTCGCTTTTATTCCTGAAACAGAAGTATGTCAGAGAGTGGAATCACATGGAATCATAGAATTGTCGCAGTCATAAAAGACCTCTAAGATCACTGTATCCAACTGCCAACATCCCATCCCCAATAAAAATATATAGCAATATCTGTATCACCCACTAGAACATGTCCTGAAGTACCTCATCTACTCAGAATTTAAATACTTCCAGGATGGTGACTCCAACACCTTCCTGCACAGCCCACTCCAGTGCTACCACTCTCTCAGTAAAGAAATTCTTCCTCAGATCCAGTCTAAACCTCCCCTGATGTAACTTCAGGCCATTTCCTCAAGTCCTATCATTATTTACATGAGAGAAGAGGCTGACACCTCCCTCTGCACAGCATCCTTTCAGGTAGCTGGAAAGAACTATAAGGTTTCCTCTCAGCCTCCTCTAAACCAAATATTCCGAATTCCCTCAGCCTTCCTCATAGAACTCATTCTCCAGACCCTTCACCAGCTTGGTTGCCCTTCTCTGAGCTCAGTCCAGCACCTCAATGAATTTCTTGTAGTGAGGGTCCCACAACTGAACACACTACTGGAGGTGTGGTCTCACCAGTGCTGATACCAGCCAGGATGCTGTTGGCCTTCTTGGCCACCTGGGCACACTGCTGGCTCATATTCAGCCAGGTGTCAACCAACACCCCCAGATCCCTTTTTGCTTGGCAGCTTTCCAGCCACTCCTCCCCAAACCTGTAGCCTTTGCATCGGTTTGCTGTGACCAAAGTGCAGGACCCAGCACTTGGCCTTGTTAAACCTCACTTTATTGACCTTGGCCCACTGGTCCAGCCTGTTCAGGTCCCTTTGCAGAACCTTCTTGCCCTTACACAGATCAACACTCCCACCTGACTTGGCGTAGTCTGCAACTTTACTGAAGAAGCACCCAATCCTCTCACCTGTATCATTAATGAAGATACTGAACAGGACCAACCCCAAAACTGAGCCCTGTTGAACACGACTGGTGACCAGCTAATATCTGGATTTAACTCTGTTGACTACGACTCTGTGGCCCCTGCCATTGGGTCTTTAACCCAATGAATAGTATATATGTCTATGCCATGAGCTGCCAGCTTCTCTAGGAGAATGCTGTGGGAGACAGTGTCAAATGGTTTACTAAATTGCAGGTAGACGACATCCACGGCCTTCCCCTTGTCCACTAGATGAGTCACCTGGTCATAAAACAAGACCAGGCTGGTCAAGTAGGAATGTGATGGAGCAGGGAGGGTCTGACATATGGATTCTTATAATTTTCACTTTTCTTTTAAGAAAGAGCCTTCAATCAGACCCCAAAAGACTAACAGCAGTTGCAAGTCAGAACACCTCCAAAGTTCTTTGAAGAGTGCCTATCTTCCATCAGAGAAAGGACATCAACTAACAAATCCTACTGTCCGAATAAAGTTGTGGCTCAGGGGTGAACAACATTCTCTTCACACATACACTTCTCAAATCTTCACATGCTACAAGAACTTCAAGTATGCTCCTATTTCTGAGTTATCACCCCTCCAGGATTTGATTTTGGCACGATACTGCTACCACAGATTTCCAAACAATGGTGTACTAGAGATGGCTGAGTTTGGCCTGGCGCCAGAATTGAAGAATCTGCTGGCAACACAGCACACATTTTTAGAAAAATTGAAATGTTTTCTCCTCCTTCTTCACTTCATTGCAGGCTTGGTCAAGGTTTTGGAGGATATCAGTATTCCTTCATTCTTGAACAGCAAAAATGAATGTGTTCCTTAAAGTTCTGTCATCTTTCTGTACAGCAATGTGGATATTATTCCATTGTTTGAATTGGGTTTTTTTGGTTTTGGGGTTTTTTGGGGAGTGTGTGTGTATGTGCATGTCTGTATCTTGGACTCAGGCATCACAAACAGCAGCACTTTATCTGCTATTTCTTTTCCAAAGACTTTTGAAAGTCCAAATAAGTATCAACTGATTCTCCTTTACCCAGTGCTGATGGATACTGCTGATACATGAAGAGATACTAACAGGTAAGTTACAGTTTGCTGAAGCCCAGCAAAACTCCTGGGATTTAGTGGAAATGCATGTAATCTAATTTATTATCTCATTGTTTCAGCAATAGAAGGCCATCTGTGTTTCTATTCCATGCTTTACTTCAGCTTCCTTTTTACTGTCTTGTTTAATTATTCTGTTGTTTCATCTATGAAGCTCAGATCTAGAAAGCAGATACCTGAAGCTTATGATGGTAATACAATATAGTTCCTCAAATATTAGATAACTAGATACTGAAGATCAAAATGAGCGAGAGCACTTCTCAGTTGCTCTTTAATAATAATAAGGGTCAACTCCATGGCAGAATGAACGGCTCAGGTAAACTCTATAACACTGTAGGTCTTGTGCCCTCCACCATACCCTACTAGCCCATTGCATTCAAAATCACAGACTATCCCTCATCCCTCCCTCTCCCAGCCTGCTCCTATGAGGTCATGTTCAAGGGGTTTTGTGTGGAGAGAAGAGTTTGACTCTCTTCTCCTCGCACCTTAACACTGACAGCACTGTGCTCCTGGGGCAGTGCTGCCCTGTGTCCCCACTATGCCATACCTCAGCCCCACCGTGGGCCTAAGGAGTGAAAGGCTGCACCAGTATGGCCAGTTAGACAACTTAGAGCTTAGTTAAACAACTAACTAAGGGCTAAAGACCTCTTACGTGTCCTAGGTAAACCTGCAGTTTCCTTAGCACTGTTCTCAGTCAGTGGTCACTGGCTGGGCTGTGCCCTGCTGCCCCATGCAGACCCACAGGTACAGCCCTTGTGGCAGAGCTCTTCAGTGGAGAAAGGAGATGGGGAGGACAACCCACAGCCCCTTTTCATTCCTCCACCCTGGCTAGCCCACTTCTTGACTGCAAAGTGGAGGTGTACATCCTGCCCAGTCCCCAGGAGAGAAGGGTTGTGCTGTCCCAGAGACAATCTTGTGAGCTCCTACAGTTCCACACCACTCCCACTCTCTCTGAAGAAGAAGGGATTAGTCCTAGGATTCAAACCCTCTGCAACAGGAATGCTGCCTCGCTTGCTAAGTACCATGCACAGGGTAAGTCTACATAAGCAACATCACTCCCTCCCTTCCTCCAAAAGGAAAGAGAACTTAAAAACAACCACAAGGATGTTTTTGTAGAGATACTTCAACAGTGTAAGTCTTTAAACAACAGCTCTGGTCTTTTAGTTTCTCCAAAAACAGGCCACCCACAGAAATATTTTAAGTAGTATCCTTGCAGAAGTTTGGAAGGGTAAGTTTCAGGGTTTGGCACAATCAGGACAATATTCCAAATTCTCCACCACTCTGATTCCACAAGAATCCTTCTGAACCATTTGTGTCTGCAGCCCAGGGCACAGTAAGGCCAGAGGAGAGATCACCACAGATTCAGGGCTCCATGTGCTGGAATTTGGACACCAGATTTCCAGGATTCTTGTTGACTGAAAAAACCACGCATACAAGACAAGGATGGCAACATTTAAACTCCTGACCTTTCTCATAAAAAACACCAATAAATGCATTTTCTGTAGGACTTGTGGTTTTAAGGCAAAGTCAATAACATTCTTTTTAAACCTCTTGAAAAGCAAAACACATCAACAGTGAAAATATCTGAGTTCTTGTCAAAAGCACTTCATAATTTGTCCCAATTGTCTTGGACCATATCAGAATTTTCTCATCATCCACATTCATTCTGTGAGAAATAAACACTGGAGAGCCTGGAGTTAAGAACATATCTGCTATTATTCTCAATAATTTAGAAATCTCACAAGACATAGCAAATTTAGTAATAAAATAAATCACAGAAGATAAAACCCAAACAATTGTTATCTATTGTGTATAGTTCCAGAAGTTTATTCACTGTCAATGATTTGTAGCACTCATAAAATTAAATAATTAAGCAACTAAATAAAAGAAGAAAGCAATCTGATTTATTTTTGAATGGTGACTCCTCTACAGTCTACACCCTATTAATTGAGATGACTCAGCCCCTTGAGAGTGTCTTGCTGTCTCAAAACATCATCAAAGTAATAATATGGAAAAAAATTCTCTCCAAACTTTCTTCTTCCCATCTTGGACCTCCTCAAATCCAAGCAGCCAACACTATCTACACAACACCCAAGTAGCTCGTTATTTCACTTACCTAAATCCAATTTTGTGATTGAAGTATTTCCTTTCTAGTAAAACCAATCTGCTAATAAGATTGAAAGTCACATGTATGCAGTCAAGCTCATTACCCACAAGCCTCTAGATTTTTTACATTGATTTTGATCTTCCTCTGTTGAATTCCTTATCAGAGACTTGGATGTTTCATAACTATACTTCATGGTAAAAAAAAATGCTTGTCTTACCTGGAGAAAACAGCAAATGTCCTCCAGAGCGTAGGTGTGTGAATCATCAGCTCTTCCTGTGTCACTACATTCACCAGATATTATCTTCCTGTCAGGAAACTTTCCCTTTCTGATGGAAGTCTTGCAGCCCCCTGAGCTGCATTACTGTATTCCTCCATGATGTGGCTCATTTACTTCTGTTTATCTGTATAAAAAAGACACTGTCATTTTTGCTTTTCTGGATCAGATTAATTAGAAGGCCACTGCATTCCCACTGTGTGACGAATTATAGTTTGAGAGTAATCTCAAAGATTTTTTCCCCTTCCTAAATGTTTATGAACAGTACTTCCTACCCAATGATGAAAAGGGAATTTCAGTCGAAACACACAATCCCTCTGGGCAACTAATACTGACCATAAGCAGACAGCTTAGAGTGAATATCCAGAGGCAAGCATTAATAGTTCTTTATTTTATTGTTAATAGTTCTTTACTTTAGTACAAAAAAAGTTATTGCTAACACTGTTTTTCATCAACAGCTATTCTGCTAGATATGTTTGTTATAGACCCTAGGTTTTGGTTCCTACCTGATAGTGAGGATAAAGCTGTACAATAACACTGCTGTGCACAAAAAAATCTCTTCCATCTAAGCAAGTGCAAATATTTACTCTGGACTAGCTGAGTAATTCTGTCTGTGAAAAAACTTGAATAGAATCAGAAACAACCAGCAAATCACATTTGAAAGCAAAGCAGTTTAACATTACTGGAAACTTAAGTAGTATATATATCAACATTAACATGAGAGAATAACATCAAAACAACAGCTAAACAGTCAAAGACCATCGTGCTGTTGTATTTATCCACAAAATGTATGTATACACAAAATGTACCCTAAGCTGTCCCAGTAGAAGTATTACTGTGAGGGGGGGAAAAAAATTAGTTAATATAAGGTAAATGGTGGAATTCATTCCGGTGAACCTAGAAATTTCAACCCCACTTTAAAAATTAAAATAAAAATAACACAGATGTATCAGAACAGCACAAAAGCATCAGGGAACGAGGAGAACCTTGTCCTAGCCTATCTAACCCAGCCCTGGATCCCTGTCCTTAAAGAGGAGGCAACTTTCACACCGTAGGAGGAAAACTGCCTTTTGGTGCTCGTTTCAGGAAGGGGTTTCACACATTTTCTTTTCAAATGCCCACAGTGCGACCTTCTGGGCCAGAGGAGAGCTCCGGGATCCCTGCAGCAAGCCAGGGAGCCCTACCTGATGCGGCACCAGGGGCGAGGTTGGTGCCGTGAGATCCCTTCTCCGGCAGCTCTCTGACTCCCTCTGCACGGCATCAGCCGGAACAACAAGACGCTGTGCTTCTGCCACCTGTAAACGGGGCACACGTCGAGCAGATTCCTTTTTACAAGTATACGAATATATAAAAGCTGTAAGAGCAGGGAAACATCTAGGATTTGAGTTTAATTGGGAGCTGTCACATAAAAACCGCTGCAGAGACGGGTTCGTGTTATTAGTTAAACAAAAAGAAGTTTTTGGTGCTGGTTTACTAACGTGCAAACATTATGACCCTCCCCATCCTCTCTTTACGTGACTTTAAATGATCTGTGTTTTAAGGATTGTGTGTATAGATGGCACACAGCTCACTGCATCACAGGATATGATCTCAATGTAGTGCATATAAAACCACAGACTGATTTTCCTTGAGTGCTTTATACTGTTCGCAAAAAAAAACTTTTCACTTTCACGGATTTAATTTCGAGTTGCCACTTGGTAAAGAGCAAATAGAGCTTTTTTTAAGCCAGTGTACATTTTAGCTACATACCTATAAGCCTTTCTTCAGTATTACCCCCTTTTCAGAAATAAGAAGCATCCTTTGGAATTGCAACAGAGCTGCAGAAAAAGTTAACATGATGCTGCATACAAGTGTGTATAAACCAAACATTTGTCATATGTATAAACCAAACATTTGTCAGCCCCAGCCCAACTCAGATGGTGAAATTTACCATAAGCAAGCTTAATGGTATGAAAAACCTTTACTAAAGCAGTAAAATGTATTCAATTACCAGACATTTTTTGACAAACTCTTTTCTTCCACCTCTATTTTTGTAGTGAAAGCCCTTCAGAAGACCATCTGGATGCTTGTCAATTCTATGTATGTATATTACTGCCCACAGCAATGCAGTGGAGTTCCTTGACAAGCATCCTTCACTCAATTTAGTCAACTTCCTTCCTAATATGCCCATATCACAGAAGGATATGGAAGCACACATGACATAATTTTTTATGTAACAGAATAAAATGAATGCATGAAAATTAAATATAAATAGGTGAAAAGTGGACCATTAGAGAAAGGGGCTTCTAAATCTTGTCCAAAAGCAATACACAGGAAACTCCACTGAGACTCTTCAGAGCCCTTAAGAGGCAGGACTGGGAGGAGTTTTGTGATCATCTGTCACTTCCATTGCTCTAAGGCAAGAAAAAGTAGATCTGTTCCCTTAATGTGTTTGTCTATCCTGTTCTTAAAGATGGATAGTCATCATGGGTAGTCAGACACCTTCTAATCTAGATACCCGTGTTTAACTTTCACTATCATTGGAAAGCTTGAATTTTAGCCCACTACTTTCTGATGTATTCACAAGTGCAAACAGAAGTTTATTCCCTACATCTTTACAGCAGTCTCCCACATGGCTGAGGACTTACCACCTAGAGAAAATGGAGTGGAGACATAAGTTCAGTTCCTTTCCTTTTTGTCTGTTTTGCTCCGTATATTCTCCAGGTAGTCCACAGCTTCCTTGAAGTGTAATGCCAAACCTGGGTATATTGTCATAGTCTGCATCTCATCATCACTGGGGAACTGCCCCTGTACTCAGCTCTGGTGAGGCCACACCTCGAGTACTGTGTCCAGTTCTGGGCCCCTCAGCTCAGGAAGGAGATTGAGGTCCTGGAGCAGGTCCAAAGGAGGGCAACCAGGCTGGTGAAGGGACTCGAGCACAGACCCTATGAGGAGAGGCTGAGGGACCTGGGGCTGTTCAGCCTGGAGAAGAGGAGGCTCAGGGGAGACCTCATCGCTCTCTACAACTCCCTGAAAGGAGGGTGTAGCCAGGGGCGGGTTGGTCTCTTTTCCCAGGCAACTTTGAGCAAGACAAGGGGGCACAGTCTCAAGTTGTGCTGGGGGAGGTTTAGGTTGCACATTAGAAAGAATTTCTTTACGGAGAGAGTGATCCAGCATTGGAATGGGCTGCCCAGGGAAGTAGTGGATTCTCCGTCCCTGGAAGTATTTAAAAAGAGACTGGATGTGGCACTCAGTGCCAGGGTCTAGCAACCGCAACAGTGGTTCAAGGGTTGGACTTGATGATCTCTGAGGTCCCTTCCAACCCATCCAATTCTATGATTCTATGATTCTATGAAAGTAAGAGCAGCTGTCCCATATGTGAGCATTCTGTTTATTCATCCCAGCCTGTTGTGTGAAGTTAGTTCCTCTTCCTATAAAAAGGAAATACTTGACACACCAAGGAGATTAAAAGTTTTGCTTATAATATATAACATGAAATGAATTTAGTTTACGTTTTGATGTTCTCTTCCATTTAGACCATGATGAAAAAGCTGCTGCTCCTGGCTCCCATGTACTCAGGTCTTGAAATTGAGCGGTTGTATGGAGACATGACTTTTTTATGATGACCAAAAAAAAACCAACCAAGAAGAGAGACAATGCATTGCTATAATCTTACACTCTCCTTCATTCCCCAGTAATTTCTTGTTAAGCATAACCTCTAACTTTTCTTTTGCTATCAGGAACCAAACTGTGTGAATGTAATTTGTCATATTTTGACTGCCAGACTGAGGAAAATAGGAGAAAAACTGTTTAGGGCCAAAAAGTTTCAAGTATGCTCCTGCTCCCAACTAAAAAATGCCATCTCCTCCCTTCTTCATCCAGTTTATTAAGAACACTTCAGAAAGTTTAGGTAATTAAACATTAAATTTGATGTGCTGAATAAACCATTTTACAAAAGCCTTCTGCTTTTGCTTTTATTTTTTTCTGAAAAAAAAAATTTGCTGACATTCACTATTTTCTCCCCAATTCTTTCACTTTAAACTAATATTTGAAACTGACTAGATTAAAATGAATGAAAGAATTTACAAGAAATTATACTTTTTGACAAATGTACTGTCTGCAAATAATCCACTAATACCAAATTCACAGAGTTCTAATGGGAAAAACTGGCTTCACTTCCTTTGTGAGGATTTTTGAAGTAGTAGTGTTCTCTTTGCCACATCTGGAATAACAGTTGTCTATTTACTTGTCAAAGGAGATCATAATCAACCAGAAAGAAAAAGAAAAAGAAAAAGAAAAAGAAAAAGAAAAAGAAAAAGAAAAAGAAAAAGAAAAAGAAAAAGAAAAAGAAAAAGAAAAAGAAAAAGAAAAAGAAAAAGAAAAAGAAAAAGAAAAAGAAAAAGAAAAAGAAAAAGAAAAAGAAAAAAGAAAAATAAGTTGTCTTCTTCAGGAAAGAACCAAGTCACTGCAGAAAGATTTGAGAGTGTTTTCTTGAAAATAAAGAAGAAGAGGCTAGGAAGCTAGTTCATTTGTATGCAATCACAGAGCATCTGTATCATCTATTTGTCAATAGTCTGCTGAATTTGTTTGGCTGCTCTGGGTACATGGTTTTCCTTTTTTCCCTCATGAGATAACAACAGGCTTGACTTGACAAACACAGGAGATGGTCAAGAAACTAAACACAGCAGCGTGGGATGTACCTTTGGGGATCTTCTTGGCTGATGGCATCCCAAGGTCTTGGGCATATTCTTGTCTCATCTTGTGGAAATGGACTCACTTCTACTAAGAGCTGCAAACTAAGAAACCAGGTGAAGGAATCAGAGAATTCAGATCTCTGCACCTGAACTGAACAGCTGAGAGAGGAGGAAATTCAGGTAAAACACCAGAGGACTAAAATGGGGGGGAAATGTTACCTAAAATGTCGGACTAAGAAGTTACTGAACCCAGACAGGGATCTGGGTGAAAGCAATGAGAAGCAGCAGTATTCATACACTCCTATAGGAGAGCTTGAACTAACAACTTAAGAGGTGAAATCTGACACTATAAGCATAATATAATCAAGGTAGAATAGTAACCACACCTTGGCAGCAGGATATGAGATGCTTTAGAAAGACTGAATTTATGGTAAAGGTAATGAGATAGTCTGGTATTTTAAAAAGGAATTGGCATTTATGAATGGCTAGCACCATTCAAAGTTCAAAAGGGAATGCACATGCATTAGATTCACTAACTTTGGGGAATACAGATAAAGTTTTTTACCACATTAGTGCTAAAAAAAGTCTACTATGCTTTAACAATGGCTTTATTTAGTCACTGAACCCAGACAATATTTCAAACAGTTTCGGTAAGTGCTAAGAACATTAGAGAAATGATAATAATCTGTGTTAGAATGGGAGAACAAAACCAGACCTGAATGTAAAAAGTTAATATAAAAAATAATCTAATTTAGAGAAATTAATTAAAACAATTAGAAAATTCAAATGCAACGAATACTTCAAGGGTTTTAACATTGGAGAAGCTGTAGAATCTTTTAATCAGTGGTAACATGTTAACCAGAACTTGCTCTCAAAATAAAAGCAGGGGGAAGAGGTTGGAAGTGAAGACACTGAAGCTGAACAAAAAGTTAACAAAAACAGAGAACTACAACAGAAAAGAAAAAAAAAAAACCAAGAAAAAAAAAGAAAGTTTCAAATCGGAGGGACAGAAAGCCAAGAACTAAAGCAAGAAATACCATCTAAAATTAAAATTGTTAAGGAAAATAAAGAGCAGACAGTTCTTCAGCTATATAAATCAGAAGGAACCAAGAGATAATAAATTTTATTAAAATTATACTTCTATGCAATGGTGGAGTTCAGATTAAAATAATTTAAATATGGCTGTAAAATTTACCTAGCTCAGCTTTCTGAGAACACAGAAAAAGAGTTAGGTTTCCAAAGTGAAGCAACAGGAATATAAATTACCATTTCTGCATCTAAAGTAAAACTTTTGGCAAAATAGTAGAACTGCCCATAAATAAATTCAGGTTGCAAAAAGAAGTCATCTTAAGTATCAGCAAAATAAAATCCTGTAGTAGTCTGTCTTCCTGAACCACACAGCCCTGAGACCCTGATTTCCTAGTTTTGGATCAACGAGACTGCTCATCATAGGGAAGTTAAGGTAAGCATCTTCTCAGGACAGGCACACACATTTAGACCAATGCACATGAAGCTGACACAAAAACAGGAGGAAAAATGATTGTATGCTGTACAATGCTCAAGATTCCCAGGCTCTCAACAGCCCAGAACTTAGCCAGTACTTCTGAAAAATTTTCAGAGCTACTCTAGGATCCCCAGAAATCAAAGGAAGGAGTTGCACATCTCATCAGAATTTTTCTGGCCAAGCTCTTTGTACAGTATAAATAGCTTTGTTAAGCTCACCAATCACCCCAGACTCCTCCTGCAGCTGGTAGAGAGAGCCAGGCATTTGGGATAAGGTTCCTCTGACCTGTTTCAGCTGCTCCCTCAGGGTAACACTTTCAGAAGCACTTGCTTCTCTCTGTTAATGGACAAGAGACTACAGGACCCACATGGGAGCTCGTGGAGAGCTTCAGGTTAGCACCAGAACCACGACCCAAGAGACAGAGGCTCCACAGCAAGCCCCAGCAGGGGATACTGCAGAGACAGCCCAATCCCACATCAGTACAGGCAATCTGAGGAAAACAGAAAAAGCTTGATCAGAAATAAGAGCATATGATTTATTATCTCCACCTCCTTATCTTTTTTTAGTGTTTATAAAAATCATTGCATGTTTGTACAGTATTCTTATTCTGGGAATGTCTTTAAGTCCACATAAACATCTGCACTTAGTTACATTAACCAGTATCCAAATCCCAGTGAGATCCTGCCCTGATTATTTTGTGGGGAGTGTTTTTGCCAGCTTCTATTCCCAGAGCACACTAGATTTACAGCTTTGTCCAATCTCCAGCTTTGCTGGTTAGAAGAGTGTAACACACATGCCCAAACTGAATGCCTTTTGTACTAGGACAAAGTCTTTCCATCAGGCTTAGGTAACAAGCCACTAATTTGTGCCAGCATATTTCATTAGCAGCAAGTGAACTATTGTTGGATTCAATTTGCTGGTCTGTATTTTTAATTATACTGTTTGACCTATATCTTTTGTCCAATTTCCTTAATGTCTAGCCATAAGATATGACCCTGGATTCAAATAATAACAAAACCTGTTCCGGAACTTTTGCTTAACTCAGCATAAAAGAACCCAAATTTGGGGTAATAAACCAATTAATCTTTTTTTTGGGGGGGATTACTCTGGTTTTGTCTGCTGCCCTGTACAGCTAGATTCAAAACATTCATTTAAAAAAAAAAAAAAGTTTCATCTGAGAAGACAAGCAAAACCATGCAGTATATAAATCATAAGTATCTGCAAAAGAGTACAGCAAGCACTTACCAAGCCAAAACATACTGTTCTTGAAAAGAAGCCTGCTCTGACCAGTATGTTTTCTCCAAATGCACGTTTACAAAGCTCCAGCCCAGAACTTCTTTGAAGCATAAGACATGAAGCACCCAGATCCCAGCAAAACACACTACGATCAGCCTGCCTGATTCTCGTGGACCTGAACCTCGCCAACCCTTATGCACAAACCTAACTTCCCCACTCTGGTTTCTGGAGAATTATTCATGGCTGTGCACTTCTTTGCAGGCTTATTTTATATGATTGACAGTTGCCTCAAACTGTAAATATGTTACAAAATACACAGCTGATCTACCCTACCTGCCCCCTGCCCCAGGAAGACAATTTTTCTGTGTTTCTTCCAGCAAGAAAACTTGTTTGGGATACACTTCCCCCATATCCAATTTGGCTGTCTCACCCCATGCTGAAGCACATCTGCTTTGCTTTAATTTGTGAAAACACATGCATTAGAAAAACAAAAGCTCCAGGAAGACAAAAAAAACCCACAAAAAAACCCCAACAAACAAGATGACAAACAAAACAGCACATAGGATTACTCACAGAATCACAGAATTGGAAAAGTTGGAAAAGACCTCTAAGATCACCGCATCCAACCTTGAACAACACCCCTCCCCAGAATAAAATAAAATAAAATAAAATAAAATAAAATAAAATAAAATAAAATAAAATAAAATAAAATAAATCATCATGCCCACTAGAACATGTCCTGAAGTACCTCATCTACTCAGAATTTAAATATTTCCAGGATGGTGACTCCAACACCTCCCTGCACAGCCCACTCCAGTGCCTTACTACTCTCTCAGTAAAGAAATTCTTCCTCAGATCTAGGCTAAACCTCCCCTGATGCAACTTCAGGCCAGTTCCTCAAGTCCTATCATTATTTATGTGAGGGAAGAGTCTGACCCCCCCCTCCGCACAACCTCCTTTCAGGTAGCTGGAAAGAGCAATAAAGTTTCCTCAGCCTCCTCCAAACTAAATCCCAATTCCCTCAGCCTTCCCTCAGAGGACTTGTTCTCCAGACCCTTCACCAACTTGGTTGCCCTTCTCTGCGCTTAGTCCAGCACCTCAATGAATTTCTTGTAGTGAGGGTCCCACAACTGAACACAGCACTTGAGGTGCAGACTGAGTACCACTGAGAGTACAGGGACACCATCACTTCCCTTCTCCTGCTGGCCACACTGTTTCTGATACCAGCCAGGATGCTGTTGGCCTTCTTGGCCACCTGGGCACACTGCTGGCTCACATTCAGCTGGCTGTCGACCAATGCCTCCAGGTCCTTGTCCACCAGGCAGCTTTCCAGACACTCCTCCCCAAACCTGTAACCTTGCACGGGGTTGTTGTGACACACTGCAGGACCCAGATTGGCCTCGGCCCATTCAGTCAACCTGTTCGTGTCCCTTTGCAGAGCCTTCCTCCGGCTCAAGCAGCTCAACACTCACACCCAACTTGGTGTCATCTGCAACCTTGGTGAGGAAGCACTCAATGCCCTCACCTAGATAAATGATAAAGATATTGAACAAGACTGGCCCCGAAACTGAGCCCTGGGGAATACTACTGGTGACAGGCTGACAACTGGATGTAACTCTGTTGACTAAACTCTCTGGACCCAGCCTTCAACCAGTGTTTTGCTCAGTGAAGAGTATACTACATGAAGAGCTGTCAGCTTCTCTAGGAGAATGCTGTGGAAGACAGTGTCAAAATGTTAAAATACAATGAAATATTCCAAGTTGAAATTCAAGTGATGTACACCTGTCACCTAATGTAAGCTTGCATATCATCCATTCCTATTTTCCCCAACCAAATCCCAGCTCCTGGCTCTGAGCAAGACAGGTTTTTCAGTTCTCCATCCTCTTCCAAAGCAAGCAGAAATGCAAGACACCCAGTGGCTGATAGGACTGGGTTCAGCCCTTTTCCTTTGCCTTTCCCTCCAGCCACTCTCCCCTGAGAAAAAGCAAACGGAGCAGTCTTATTCTGCAACTGGACAGCCCCTGTCAGCACAGACATCTGAGGACTATTCAATGCTTCCATTGTTCAAGCACTGCCCCATCCAGTACCTGACTGACTGACCCAAAGCTGCTGTCCTCCACCACAGCCCCTTGTACAGGAGAGGAGCCAGGCTCCTTCTTTTCCAGCTCCAGCCCCAAAACGGCCTCCTCTCCCTGGGTTTTTACAGGCAACAAAAATACCACATTACGGCACAGAGGGAGCAGGTGATTGATGTGCCACCTCCCTGCCCAAACAGATTTGGCTGTACCTATAGCAACCCCAAGCTATAGGAGCTGCAATGTCCTCTCAGGTCTCAGCCACAGAATGCAACCTATGTCAGGAAAATACCATGTTTAGAGCAGTGTGAAGTGTTTTAAACATACAACATGCTTTTCTAAGCCAGAGATAATCCATAAGTAAGAAGGGTGTCTAAACAATTTCAGAGAGTGTAGGAAACCCATACCTGAATACCAGTTGAACATCTTCCACAGTCTTGATAAAGATGTTTAGTAAGTATAAACTCCCCTCAGGAGCTTATACACACAACTCCTGTCATAAACCGTAAGAGTTTACTCTAAATTTTAATTAATTGCCTGAATTTTTTTACCATCTTTTCTCTTGAACAGTGCCAGAGCAAAACTTACTAATCCAAAGATCCACCTTTCCTTCAGGACCATACATTATTCATATATATATATATACATACATATATTCATCTAGAGGCCTTTATTCAAACCCCTTGACAACAGAGCATGCCTCCAATTTTTATTCATGCTTGAACACAAGCTTGAGAAGCACTTCAGGACATGCTCTAGTGGGCATGGTATATGTATATATATTCATTTTAATATTATATAAAATAGAAATATCATAATATAAATATATATAAAATATATATATTGTAGCAGAGATCTACACCTGAATCTCACTGAGGAAGCTATTTTTTTCTAACATATGCAAACAACCAGGAAAATCACTATCAGTCAGTAACCTCAATACAAGAATTTATTGCAGCTACATAACTACCATGAATTCAAAGTCACTATGTCTTTCACCACTAGGTGTACATACACAGTGTGGGATGGAAAAGAGCAGGGTCACCATTAGCATATTGACCCATCTTGCATTTGTATGAGTACATGAATTCTACAACACGTACCGGTATGCAATTTAAAACCTCCTCTATGACAAAACATCAATTATTTTATACTGTGGTAAAAGAAGGTTCTGCTAATGAGAAGATAAGCACTCATGGTTTTGGTAGGGGTCCCTCCCATGCACTTACCAAGCCCACTCTCGTGTTTTTGTGGTTTAACCAAGTCACGGTTTGTGCTTCCAGTTCTTAGCTTGTCCCTAATACTAAGACTGGTAATAAAGCTTACAGAGTAAATAATATTAACAACAATGAAAACGTATATAAAGAAGAGAAAATACCTCTTCTGCCTCAGTTGCCATGATCTGAATATTCAGTTTTTAGAGAAAAGGGAAACCACTGTTTTTATTTGAGCAGAAGCACTAGTTTAAGTCATTCTGGAAAAGCAAGGTCTAAGTATTTCCCTGTTAGCAAGGGGAATAGGACACCAAAGAATGCATGCTATTTTAATTATAAAAAGAGGTATAAAATTTTATTTGGTGAGGCAACAAGCATAGCATTAATTCATTAAAACACTTTCTTACAAGTCAGTGTAGTTGAATTATAGCTACCCCAGGTGAAAGTTAATGATGTAGAGAAGAAACTGACCTACTAGCAAATAGGCAGTTTAGAATATATATCCATATGAGTGATGTATCCATTTTTTTTAATCTATTTTATTTGAAGAGGCATTTTGCGAAACACAAAATTTACTGGCTGTCAGACAACTTCAGAAGCCTTTAACACAGTAAACTTCAGAACTATTACTCCCACATGATATCATTGCTTTTCAAAGCTGACTGAAGTTTCTGCACATTTTTTAGCAGCTGAAGAGAGCTTCTGCTTCTCTGCCCAGGACAAGATTTATACACATGTTCCCTTGCAGTGACTATACTCTCCTTTGGATCCTTTTGGTCACCACTCTTTAGTTTGACATGACCTGCCCCTTGCTTCAGTTTCTGAGTCCTTCTCTTTAATTTCTGCACCTAGGGAGAAAAATCACTAATGAGAATGTTACATACTCAGAAGACATACAGCTGTAGAGTTTACTGGATCACTATCAAACTCCAAATTAAAGATGTCTATGGGACATTTTAAAACAAGTTAAAACCTACTAAACTGGGAAACAGTTGTCTCACAGATAGCACTACAGAAACTTGACCTCACCCACACAGAAAGCATTGCAGAAAATTGACCACACCCACACTCAACAGGCTGTTGAACCCCATCATTCCCTAAGGTAAAAATGCTTGCTTGAGAGAGATGGATTATCATCTGTTACCAATTTATATTAACAACAGTCTTTTTCCATTTCATACTGCACTGTAACAAAAAAATAAACAACCCAATGAACCTATACAATACATACTGTTTATTATCAGTTATTGTATCGAAACAGTTTACTTTAAAGCCTCATAACAGAATTGGAAAACAGAATAAACTGGGTTAATTGATAAAGAACGTTTTTTTAAATAGTAAATAACAACTCTTGACTTGCACTTGGCAAATGGTATCAAATGGAACCGGTGACACCGAATGTGTGCGTTGTGAGCAAGTAAATGATCTCCTCAGGCAGGTGGTTAAACTGACAGAAGAGGTTGAGAGACTGAGAACCATTAGAGAATGTGAGAGGGAAATAGACTGGTGGAATCACACCCTGAGGCAGGGGCAGACGGGAGAGGTTGAGGAGATGATGGATCCCCACCCCTCCTGCCACCAGACAGAAGGAGAGGCCTTAAGAGACACGAATGAATGGAAGGAGGTCCGGCCTCGGAAGGGCAAGAAAAAATCCTCCCGACCCCCTCCTCCCTCCCAATTGCCCTTGAAGAATAGGTATGAGGCCTTGGAAATTCAGGGACATGAAAATGTAGTTACAGAGGTAGACTCACCTAGTGAACCACCTAGGACTCGTCAGTCACCCCGTGTCCTTAGGACTTCTTCAATCAAGAAGGAAAGGAGAGTAGTTGTGGTGGGTGACTCCCTTCTGAGGGGGACAGAAGGGCCCATCTGTCGACCGGACCCATCCCACGGGGAGGTCTGCTGCCTCCCTGGGGCTCGGATTAGAGATGTTAAAAGGAAACTCCCTAATCTTGTGGGTCCCTCTGATTACTATCCACTGCTGATTTTTCAGATTGGCAGTGATGAAATTATCGCAAGAAATGTAAGGGCAATGAAGAGTGACTTCAGGGCCCTGGGACGGCTAGTTAGGGGGTCTGGAGCACACGTAGTGTTTGCCTCCATCCCTCCTGTAAGAATGGGTGGGGAGGTATATAGGAAGAGTCTACAGGTCAATGAGTGGCTAAGAGACTGGTGCCAAAGACAGGGTTTTGGTTTTTTTGATCATGGGATGCTATATGAGACACCTGGCCTGGTGGTGACAGGTGGGATGCACCTGTCCCAGAGGGGGAAGAGGCTTTTGGGGCAGGACTTAGCAGGGCTCATTGAGAGAGCTTTAAACTAGATGTGAAGGGGGAAGGGGAGAAAACTGGGTCTGTCAGGGACAAACACAAGAAGAACAAACCAGGGCCCAAAGGCAGTTGGTCTAGGAAGGATTTAGTCCCACCAGTGTGCTCTGTTTGTTTCCTGAAATGTCTGTATGCTAATGCACGCAGCATGGGGAATAAGCAAGAAGAGTTAGAGGTCAGTGTACGGGCTAAGGGTTATGATCTGGTAGCGATAACAGAGACATGGTGGGATAGGTCACATGACTGGAATGTGGCCATGGATGGTTATGTACTTTTTCGGAAAGATAGGGCGGGGAAGCGAGGTGGTGGAGTTGCTCTTTATGTGAGAGAGCAACTAGAATGTGTTGAGTCTTGTGCAGGGGCTGATGAGGGGCAAGTTGAAAGTTTGTGGGTAAGAATTAAGGGGCAGGCTGGTGTGGGTGATACAGTTGTGGGGGTCTACTACAGACCTCCTGATCAAGGCGAAGAGGTTGATGAGGCCTTCTACAGGCAGCTGAAAGCAGCCTCACAACTTCAGTCCCTAGTCCTCATGGGGGATTTTAACTACCCTGATATCTGCTGGTTGACTCACACAGCCAGCCTTTCACAGTCTAGGAGGTTCCTCCAGTGCATTGATGATAACTTCTTAATGCAAATGGTGGACAAGCCGACTAGAAGAGGAGCGCTGCTGGATCTTATACTAACCAACAAGGAGGGCCTTGTCGAAGAAGTGGTGGTCAATGGCAGCCTTGGCTGCAGTGATCATGAGATGGTAGAGTTCAGGATCCTGTGTGGAAGGAACAGAATACCCAGTAGGACCAAAACCCTGGACTTCCACAGGGCAAACTTTGGCCTCCTCAATCAACTGTTAAGAGAAATCCCATGGGACAGGGTGTTAGAAGATAAAGGGGCTCAAGATAGCTGGTCAATATTCAAGGACCACTATTTGCAAGCACAGGATCAGAGCATCCCTATGGTTAGGAAATCTAGTAAGGGAGCTAGGAGACCAGCATGGTTAAAAAAGGAACTGCTGGGAAAACTTAAGTGGAAAAGGAAAATCTACAGGTCATGGAAGGGGGGGCTGGTCACTTGGGAGGAATACAGGACTGTCGTCAGAGGATGTAAGGAGGCAATTAGGAAAGCTAAGGCCTCCTTGGAACTTAACCTTGCAAGTCAGGTTAAGGATAATAGAAAGGGCTTTTTCAAATACATAGCTAGTAAAACTAACGCTAGAGGCAATATTGGCCCACTAAGGGATGAGATGGGAGCCCTGGTGACAGAGGATATAAAGAAGGCAGAGGTGCTGAACGCCTTCTTTGCCTCTGTCTTTACTCCTGCAGGGTTTCCACATGAGCCCCAGATTCATTTAGCCCCAGAAGTAGTCAAGATAGATAAGGAATTTGACGTAGTAGATGAGGATTGGGTTAGGGATCAGCTGAGTAATCTGGACATCCATAAGTCGATGGGTCCAGATGGAATGCATCCAAGGGTGCTGAGGGAGCTGGCGGAGGTCATTGCTAGGCCACTTTCCATCATCTTCAGTAAGTCATGGGTAACAGGAGAGGTGCCTGAGGACTGGAGGATAGCAAATGTCACTCCAGTCTACAAGAAGGGCAAGAAGGAGGACCCGGGTAACTATAGACCGGTCAGCCTCACCTCCATCCCTGGAAAGGTGATGGAACAACTTGTTCTTGTCACTATCTCCAGGCATATCAAGGACATGGGGGTCATCAAGAGCAGTCAGCATGGTTTTATCAAGGGTAAATCATGTTTGACTAACCTCATAGCCTTCTATGAGGAAATTACTAGGTGGATAGATGATGGAAGAGCGGTAGATGTGGTTTATCTTGATTTCAGTAAAGCATTTGACACCGTCTCTCACAGCATCCTTGTAGATAAGTTGACCAAGTATGGGTTTGGTGATCAGGTAGTGAGGTGGATCAGGAACTGGTTGAAAGGAAGGAGTCAGAGAGTTGTAGTCAATGGGGCAGAATCTGGTTGGAGGTGTGTGACTAGTGGAGTCCCTCAGGGGTCGGTACTGGGACCGGTGTTGTTCAATATCTTCATCAACGACTTGGATGAGGGTATAGAGTGTACCCTCAGCAAGTTTGCTGATGACACTAAGCTGGGAGGAGTGGCTGACACACCGGAAGGCCGTGCTGCCATTCAGAGAGACTTAGACAGGCTGGAGAGTTGGGCAGGGAGAAACATGATGAAGTTCAACAAGGGGAAGTGTAGAGTTTTGCATTTGGGGAAGAACAACACAATGTCCCAGTATAGGTTGGGGGCTGACCTGCTGGAGAGCAGTGTAGGTGAAAGAGACCTGGGGGTCCTGGTAGACAAGAGGATGACCATGAGCCAGCAATGTGCCCTTGTGGCCAAGAAGGCCAATGGCATCCTGGGGTGCATTAGAAAGGGTGTGGTTAGTAGGTCAAGAGAGGTTCTCCTCCCCCTCTATTCTGCATTGGTGAGGCCGCACCTGGAGTATTGTGTCCAGTTCTGGGCCCCTCAGTTCAAGAAGGACAGGGAAGTGCTTGAAAGAGTCCAGCACAGAGCTACTAAGATGATTAAGGGAGTGGAACATCTCCCTTATGAGGAAAGGCTGAGGGAGCTGGGTCTCTTTAGTTTGGAGAAAAGGAGACTGAGGGGTGACCTCATCAATGTTTTCAAATATGTAAGGAGTGAGTGTCAGGGAGATGGAGTTAGGCTTTTCTCAGTGATGACCAGTGATAGGACAAGGGGTAATGGGTGTAAATTGGAGCACAGGAGGTTCAAGTTGAATATTCGAAAAAATTTTTTTACTGTAAGGGTGACAGAGCCCTGGAACAGGCTGCCCAGGGGGGTCGTGGAGTCTCCTTCACTGGAGACATTCAAAACCCGCTTGGACACGTTCCTGCACGATGTACTCTAGGTGGCCCTGCTCTGGCAGGGGGGGTTGGACTAGATGATCTTTCGAGGTCCCTTCTAACCCCTAGGATTCTATGATTCTATGAAAAGGTCACTCTCAAAGATAAAATTAGGCTGGAAGCTTTCTACCAATTCAGGCTTTAAGTCCATCTCTAAAAATAATTAACTGTAATTGCATTCTAGAACATGTTATTAACTGTGAGACACAGAGATTACTGCAGTATTTTTAGTGCGTCAGGTTTCAAAAGCAAAAATATGCATCACAAATATTAAGATTGGTCTGTACAAAATCTGAATCATAATGTCTGTGTGCAAAAGCATCAGAAAAAATTATAGACATCAAGGGCTACAGGAGTGGCATGTATTGATAACCAGGGTATGACAGACAGTAATCAAACAGAAAAGCACAAAGAATGTGTTATTTATATCATGACTCTGAGGCGTGTGCTCTGATAAGACTGTACCAGACCACAGATGACTTGCCAGTAGATCAGCACCCTGATAATAAGCAAGGATGACAACAAGGTTGCACCATATTATATGTGCTACTCCTCATCATCCCAAAATGAAGGCATACTCCAGCCATAAAGATATGCAAAACAAGCAAACAAAGGTGCAGTTTTTGGCCATTGTCTAAGGTTTCTGGAGGATAAGTCGGCAAGGTCCTGAGGCAAGGAATAACACCATAATTGTTGGCTCCTTAAGAATTTAAGAGATTTATTAAATGGCAAAACAGGGAGAGAGGAGTCAACAGTCAGTGTTCTTTGTCCATATTGCTAATATGCAACTCTGACAACTCTGCTTTGACATAGGCACCTTGGTGCTTGCAATTACATGGGGCAACAAAAGGTCTGAGTGAGTAAAAACTATCACAGAATGAATGTGAATAAAACTGGTCAGATTTAAATTAACTATCACTCCCCCTTTCATAAGGTCTAATGCTGAGTCTTGTTTTGTTTTCTGTATAAATGAAGTTCTTAAATTGAACCAAAAACATAAGGTGGAAGAACAGAAAACTATCAGACACAACTATGGATTCTATTTTTGATCATATGTTCCAAACTAAACTGCTAGAGAACTGTTAAGCTGTTCATCTACAGAAGCATGATTCTATATGGGCATGTATGCAAAGCTGTTACCTATGGCTCTAAAACAAAGACTGATAGAATGCATAGTGGCTAAGGGTTAAACAAAACTGAAAGGATTGTCTGGCTATGATTTTGGAGAAAGTGTGGTCAACAGACTACTTGGATAAATAAAAGCTCCAGTAATATAAATGACATTTAGCCCAGTTTGTTCAGGAATATAGCTTCCATTTTCTCATTCTCCATAGGGAGAAGACACAAAGAAATAAAATATCAATGGTTTGTCTTAATGCAGTGAGAAGAAGTGATGGACTGAGCAATTCAGCTCTGTATGGCAGAACTGCCACAAGGCAGGAAGTTTTACCAATAACATATATTCCTAGCTGCCAGCTGAAAGCTCTTTTTCTGGATCAAAAGAAGGAATTGAAGGTACAAGAAAACCAAGCTAGCAGCCTAATTATAATCACCCATACTGGAATACCTTGACTTAAGCATTCCAGTGACATTCTAGCCAATGAGAGGAGGCAGAGTTGTGGCAGCCTTTCAACTAGTATGTTACTACCTAAAGAGTTTACATTTTATTCTTACAGTTGCTTGATGCTTTTTCAGTATGGATATCTGTTCTCCTTTAAACTCCATTTCTTTTACAAGGCAATCCAGCTCCTGTTCTAGGTCTTCACGAACTCTGGAGTCTTGAGTCTCCTCTATCTTTTTCCGAAGTTCTTGATACTCCCTGTCAAAGACAAGACTGACACACTAAGTATTAATGGTTCTTTCTCTAGGATTTTTTTCCAATATTTTCAGTGTATTGCAGGGGTTGCTAGCCATTTCATAGAATCAAAGAATGTCAGGTTGGAAGGGACCTCAAGGATCATCTGGTCCAACCTTCCTATTATTATTGTTTATATGACATGTCTCAGTACCCTGTAATTTTGTCATAAGTAAAGCAATTTAGCATTATTTACCCTCTTATGCAATACACATTAATCTAGAGTATATTCACAGATAAAAAATTTTCCAATGGGTATGATTTTCTCATTCCAAATTTCCCACTTTCATTGTAGCTGATGGGCATCTTGTTCCTCCTTCTTGACATAGTCATAACATCTACATGTGTAATAGTGTGCAAAATGCAAATTTGGAAAGTTAAAAACTTGTGTGCACTTTGGAAAGTAGAAAAACTTATTTTCACTTCCTGCCCAATTTTAGTGCAGACTTTGAAAGCTTAGAAAAATACAGAAAAATACTGTTTAAACTAATGCATTTGAAGTCAGAATTTTTGTGACAGTTTATTCAACTTAAAATATTCTACTGAAAAATATTTGCAGCAAAGTGTGGTAATTAATTAAATTACCAGCCTCATTAAAAGAAATCGTGTAGATCTACTTGATCCCTAGATATCTGAACTAATCAAAACACAAGGCCCTCTCATATAAATAATTCCTTGACAAAGCTCACAGCTTCTTTTCTGCCTTCTGAGCAACCACTGCTCCTTGACAATTTAATTGAAGCAACTAGTTGTTGCTGTCACAAAAAATAACACAACAAAAAAACCTACAAGCCTGTTCTCAAGTTGCCACGAGTAAGCTGAACATTGCTTTTTGAAGAAGAGACTGATGGCCAGCTTAAGTTTTGCCACATCAAGGATTTCAAATCAGTGTCAACATCCTGATTTAACCAACACATCCTCCTTTGTTCAAACCAGAGCTCATCATGTCAGCATGTCTGCTATGATCAGCTACATAGACATGGCTCATGATTCTACAAGCTTGCATTAATGGGAAGATGCCTAAGAACATGACAGTTGTTATCCACGTTTGCTTGCATGGCTAGAAAGATACACGTGCTCCCATCTAGTGCATCTGCTTCTTCCACACCCTGCCCATTTTCAGTCAAGAATCTGTCCCTCTTTCACAGATGCCTTACAGGACTGGTAACTTCTGCTGTCAACAAGGAAAGGGTATAAACACCAGACTGTCTCAGCACCAAGACCCATCACATGAATGAAAAGAACAAAGAAAGAGTACACAGGAACAGGTTAGACACTGTGATAGGACTATTCTCTCCACAGCTGTACTAATTTATTCTGACATCCAAACAAGCTGCATGCTGCAGGTTTACTCCACATTAACACCACCTTTGCAGCCTTCTCCAGGAGAACATTCCTGTTCTACTCTGTAGATCTCTGATGTTTAAAATTCCTAAAAAACACAGGTCTGAAAATTTTTTCACGTGCTGCAGCTGTTACTTCAGTAGCAGCTCAGGTAAGTACAGGAAGCAGTGGCAGAAAAACCTGGCTGAAGAGTGTGTTGTTTGCTCATAAAGTAAGTTAAACACTTAAACAGGAGAGAAAGAACTTTTTGAATGAGAAAAATCCTACCAGTCAGGCCTGCTCAGGCCACTCTGTCAACAAGTAGTCCTTCACACAGGCTAGGTTCAACTACAGCACACACCTGTAGCATCACAGAGCTACCACTGAAGTCACTTGTATTCATAACACCAGAGATGAGTACTCACAAGCTCATTTGGCCCAGCTCATCTTCTATGGCCAACAGAAGGTCCGAAAGACTTTTGGTAGGAGTAGGTGATGTGGGACAAGAAGATATAGATTTTGAAAGTGTACAACGTCCCAAAGTCCCAGATGTTGCTCCTCCTGGGCTTTGTGATGAGATACGTGGATGGCGATGCTTCATAATATGCAACACACTCTGTACGTTGGCACTAACAGAGTGGCTGGAGCTGACAGACTTAAAAAAGAATCATTAACTGGTTTACGGAAGTGGTTAACAATTACAGTAAAGAGACATGCCAATTTACTGAAAATATTTGGTTTCACTCACCTTCCCAGCCACAAAAGGTAGTTCACCAGCTTTTACATGTAACTGTGGAAGGTGCATTTTCATTGTAGGATTTTTCTGCCATAAGATAGACAGAAAAGTAAGACAAGACATTCCACTCTGCTGATCCAACAGCACAAACTTTTTTTTTTTTAAAGTTAAGTAAAATTCAAATAAACAAGCAGAGAAATGCATCACATCATTTTCCCTCCAGTTAAAACATTTTCCCTCTAGTTAAAAAATTACTACCCTCCCTATATGTGGAAGAAGCAGGATTTGCCAAAAGCTGTGACAAGTAAATTTTATTCCATGTGCATTCAGAAGATAGTTTGACAATTAGGTGGACGTTAAAAAAATCAAACACTGGCTACTTAAGTTTGCAAAACCACAGTTGCAAAATTTTGACTGACCCGTAGCACGTGATGCAAAACAAATTTTCCTGATTTCAGCAATCCCCCCAAAACACACCATCTTAAGATGCCTACTTAAAATTGCTTTGGACACTAATTTTGCCAGATAAACTGAAAGGCAGCTGAGAAAGGACATGGGGGATGGCAGTAAGACAGTAATAGAGGTTACTGTCGTGCTGGGAAAGGAAAGTTATCTAGTAAGATGCTACCAGCCCCAACACTCTTTTAATTACCAAAGGGAAAAAAAAACTATTCAGCAATGTTCCCTGCTTTGGAAATGGAGTAAAGTGCAGCAGACAAACCAAGTGCCTCTTACATCACTGCTTCTCACAAATTCCAATCACTATGCAAGTCCTATGCTATCAGCAACAGAATGCTAATGAAAGCTTTCATGTTACCTTCTTAGTTTTTTTCTTCCTGTTTTCTTTTTTAGGTTCATTTTGAGACATTACTGAAGACATCAAAATTCTGTTTATCTCAAATCCTGCTTGAAGCTGTGGGGACAAGCAAAAAAGAAAACAACCATGGCATGGTCTTAAGGTGTGCCAGGGGAAGTTTAGGTTGGATATAAGAAAGAATTTCTTTATGGAGAGGGTGTATAGGCATTGGAATGGGCTGCCCAGGGAAGTAGTGGATTCTCCGTGTCTGGAGATATTTAAAAAGAGACTGGATGTGGCACTCAGTGCCATGGGCTGGTAACTGCAGCAGTAGTGGATCAAGGGCTGGACTTGATGATCTCTGAGGTCCCTTCCAACCCAGCCAGTTCTATGATTCTATGATTATAAGTATGAAATAACAGGGTTTAATTAATTCACTCTTTCATGCATGAATGAGAACCAGTAAAGGGCAATATTAACTGCCCTGCTTGGAAGGTATAAGCAAAATGTAAAAACTGGACAGATTATGAGAATGGCAGAATACTAAGCAGAGCTCACAGCTCTGTCTTAGAAGTCATCATTTTCATAATCAGCTGCAGCAGCTGTATTTTTCCACTGTGACAACCAGCAAGTGGGATAAGCCAGTCCTCTGGCATGCTGAAGGTCTGATCATAAAATCCAAAGAATACGAACATTCGGATCCTACAGCCTGGGGGCAGAGAGAACTGAGCTCATCTGTGTAACACTGAGGTCAAAGCTGCTGGACAATCCTCAGAATGCTCTACAGTTCAAAGTTGATATCAAGGTCCATGATAAACAGGATAATAGCCATTCCCAGTTAAACATAGGACAAGGGGTTTGTTTTGGCACGTGTTAAAGTTCCAGCAAAACAATGCCAGAGGTCCATCACAAAAGTGAGATTATTCTGGCTTTTCTGTCATCAAAAGGAAGTGAACTACCCCACACCCTGTGTTTCCCAACCAAGATCCAACAGACCTAGATCCATCTTGCAGTGAACTAAGATGATACTAACACTTGTTTAGTAATCAGTTTACTAGACCTAAGTCCTTTCTTGAGCAAATGTTTACATTACTGCTAACGTCAGACTATCTGCTCTGGGAAAGTCATTCTTATTGTGTTTTTTTCAGAAGATAAAATCTCCATGCTAGGCTTCTGCTCTGCAGAAGAAAGCAGTTTAAGAAAGAAACCAAAAAAACCAACTGTGTCATTCGACTGGATTCTGGAGGTGATCAGATACCTGGGCCTGCATGATATTTCAGGCTTCCTGGACTGATGAAAGCCCATCATCTCTGGATGAGGTATAAAAACTGACAGGAGTGATGAATTAATTTAAGCTGTCAGCTTCGTTCATGGTTAGGTGCTTTCAATGTTATTCTTTAGGTCTGCATCCTCTCACCCCTCCCTAAGGGAATGCCACCACAACTGCTCACTTTAAACAAGGCGATTACTTCTCAGTGAAGTGAGATTTGGGATGCTCCTACTTTGCCTCTTTAACAAAAGGTTCCTTTGATTTTACTCTCTTTGGCAAATATCCCTCTTTCAGGTGGATGATGGCCCAACAGAGTTATTGTGGCTTCACAGAATCATCAATCATTCAAGCTCTCACCTAAAGAACAGTGTAACAGTATCACTGATTAAAGACTTTTCCAAGTATAGTTGAATATATTAGACTTCAGCAGATCTTAACAAAAAGAGGAAACCAAACAGAATAACCACACTTACTTGGGGTATAAAGTTTCTTATATGTCCACTTTCTAGTTGCTGTGACTTAAGGTAATCTGATTTACAGATTTTCTGGAAATTAAGACTGATGAACTGTATCATTAATACAAAACCAAGTAGAATCTTCCTTGATTAAGATACACAACACAAACTTTCTATTATGTAGTCCATAAATGACCTAGGTTTGGTTCCAGGAATCCTCCCTGGGTAATAAACATATGGAATTTAAATGTAACAAGAAAGGGGATTTCGGACAGAGAGAATAGCTTTCTTCAGTCATAATAAAAAAAAATAACAATTTTCAGTCTACCTGAGTAGTTTTGCCTTGTATTAGCTTACGCTGATGCTCTTCTTTACAAAGCTTTTCTTCTAAGTGTTTGATCTTGGCCTGAATTTGAAGACAAGAATGTTTAGTCACACTTCAGTTTGCCATGCTGAATCAGAAGTCTGAAGTAGCTTGCAATTGTAATTTGGGATAAAACAGAACTGTAGGAGTTTTTAAAGCCCAGACTGGAAAAAAAGAATCCTGCAAATGAAGCCAAGGTGACATTCAGGTAGGTAGGCTTTATGGTCTTAGCTTTAATGGAGGGGACTTTTATAAAACTTACTCCTATGAACAGTATGCCACACAAATTATCAAATTAATGACTTTCAGACTGTCATTCAACACATGCTTACTTCTGCAATTTTCTGAGTAGCAGTAAGTTTAAGACATTCTTTTTCTAACAATTCAAGCTTTTCAAGTTTTGCATGCAGTTCCAACCGGTTCTGATCTTCCTCTTTCTGAAGCTGAGCCTGGAAAAAACCAAGCAAGTCAATTGGCAGCTGACTGAAATTGTTTCAGACAGCCAAAAAAAACCCTAAACACACTAAAGTAAAGGTGTTTAACTAGTTTAAATTTCATACATTTTAAATTGCAAAGTGATGAAAAATACCAGACAGACAAAGAAGGTTTAAGTTTCCAGCAGCCTTTTTGTCTACCAAATGTGCAAGTATTAGCATGGTTTTGCTCATTAGGAGTTCCACCTAGGGAGTCCTTTCACACAGTTCATTGACTGGCTGTCATCAGCCTGTCACACAGGAAATTGTTTCAAGTTTGCCACCACTCTGAATAGAGCTGAGGAAAAATGATGTGTATAAACAAATTCAGATTTTATACATTTCTCTGCTTTTTAACTCTACAACTATTTTGTTAGTATGGTAAAGGGCCTCACCTGTTGTTCTAAAATAATTTTCTTTTCCAGTTCTGCACGGGAAACCATTTTCTTCATGTAATCCAGCTGTTTCTCCAGCAGGGAGCAGCGGGATTGTGCTGCATTTAGCTGCACACTTATATCTACAGAGAAAAACAAAAAAAGACATTCAGTACAGCAACAGGAGATACACACTTAGCCAGCCTATCATCTCATTGAGGAATTCTCTGTCTTCAAAACATGCAAGAAAAGTTTTGTTAGTCTGAACAAGTCATGTGGTTAAAATAGATTTGATACATAACACATAAAAATCAAAATGTTTTTCCAGAGCTAGTCCCTAATTTGAATTCCAAAGGTGTGAGCACTGCAGTTACTTTGATTCATATCAGCAAATACCTAACCAGAATCTGGTTCCTTCCCTTCTCCTCACTTTTGTCAAGTTAGCAGTGCTATACATCTGAGTAGCTGCTTGATTACTGTAGGAGTTAAACATACCACACAAAATCTGCTTATTCTTTGAAATAGCCTTATGGATTATATAATACATAGTTAATATATGTAAAAAAAAAACCTCTCAACCTGATCCACAATTATAAAGCTCCTGCCTTCCTCAATTCTGAAGCAAAAAGGAAAGGGGAATGCATTAATTAGCATTTTGTAAAAAAAAAAAAAAAACAAGTCTTGGAGCTGCTGTGCCTAGACCTTACCACTCAAGAGAAATACCTTTCCTCTGCTGCATAAGTTCTTTATGCGCTGTGTCCTTTATGTAGGATTCATGCTCCAAGGCCTTCTTATACTGAGCAGCTGCTAAGGAGAGGCTGCACAGATTATCTTCAGCCTGGGATTTCTCCAACTCCAGACGGTGGATCTTTTCTTGCAGAGTTTCCAGGGCTGACACCACAGCTAGCAAGTGATGCAAAAGTTACACCTTTAGGAACAGTTTCTGCTGTTGTTATTACAACCAGACACTTGAAACACCAAGACTAACTTATTTTCCTCCTAGGATCTATCCTAAAATGAATTATATTCCCCAGCAGTTCACTAGCATACAGAGAATATATCTGGGAGAAAATAGACATGTACTGCACAACTGAGGTATAAAGCACAGGTCCCTTAAATAAAACTGTTTTCACTTCAAATGATAAAAAGCAAAGAGAAATTGTGGCAAATCAAGTATAACAAACCCTAGGACTTCTGTTAACACAGAAGAAGGGAACAGGGGTATCCAAGTTATTTCACTTAGCTTTGCTGTAATGCAACCAGTCTGAACAGAAAGGGTCTTTTTGGTAGAGTATGCATTAAAAAAAATTAATTGTTTCAAAATGTAATGATTCAAAGCCTAATTTCTTACATTTGATGATTCTTTAAACCACAGGAACAAGCATACAAGAGTTTGCCTCAAATCAGTATATGTCAAAATTACACCAAAAATAAAAGTTGCAGTTTCAGCTACAAGAAAAAGTCTACTAGTTCTTCAAAAACTATACATGCCTGTACAAGTTTAAGACATGTTCTGTAACAAGTCCAGCTTAGTTTCTAATATTTCATAGGCCATGATAATTTCCCCATACAATTCTCACAGTAGACAAATACCCAACAAATATGGCTAGCTCCATAGCAACTCTCATCAGCTTATAATAGCTCCATTAGAATAAAATGAAATTAACAAATAAACAAATAAAAAAGAAAAAAAGCAGACACTGGAGAGCAGGAAGACAAAGTGGGACCACCACTTCTTCCATCTTTCTATTGGTATGTTGAACATTTCCTTACTTAAACACTTAGCTGCATAATACGAAGTTGAACATTTATTTTAATTAAAAAAAAGCAAAATTCTGAATGACAGAAGACTGCTACAGAAGCCACAGGTTCTTCAAATGAAAGAACACTGATCACACACACATAGATAAGCTCTATCTGTGCATTATTGTACATTTGTTCATGACAGTAAATCCAAGTATGGTATCCTTGTGATTCACTGAACTCTTCAGATATAAGTCACCAAGCATTTGTCCTGTGAGCTCCAGGAAGTATTAATCCATTAAGGCACAGGACAATCACAGTGGACCTGTATTTCATCCAGACTAATTTTCATGCTGCTAACTTTCCGGAGAGTCTGCATTATTCAAACCTTCCCCCAAGGAATCATATCACACAAAAACCTTAACAGCAATTTTAAGCTAGAGGGAGTTGAATAGCACTATGCAAAGCTAATTTCAAGCCAGTGTACCATACTAATGATTCTTTTTTTGATGTATTCAAAGTCATGAACTGCTTCTGCTGAGTTTGAAGCGTTCTCCTTTGCTTTTTAGAGGAAGTCTGATGATTTTAAGTTAAACAATTTTCAAAGCCGAAGTTTATAATCATGTTAGAAGACTTACAGCAGTTTCTATTCCAGAAATATGACTTCAGGGAGACTACTCCCTCTGGACACATATACATCCTGTCTCAATGTCAGTCTGATAACTGCAATAAGTCATTTTATTGAGTAAAACAGAATAGGGAGTTTGCTCAGGAGATTTTCCACAAACCAATTAAAAAGACCACTGTAAGGAGGCATTTCAGATTTACCTTCGTTTTTGGGGATGGAAGACCTGTCACCACCAACAGCTGCCAACTTACTTGATTCTACACAAGTAAAGGCTGCAGGAAGCATCTTATCTGGTGGCTGAAGAAAGCTTCCGACGAAACTGTTCTTTGATTCAGAAGCCATAGCCTGTAAAAAGACAGCTATTTAATGTCACTAGCTCTTGAATGCAGTGTAACTTTTCAAAGTATGTCACTGGGCTGTCCCTGTCTTTGCTTATATCAAACCAGATAATATACACCAAAATAATAATTTAAAAAACGGACTCCTCAGATGAATCCTGTATTTTAATGTAGTTCCAAAACAATTCCTTTCATAACACTAAACACAGCTCTCCTCAACCACCCAAAATTTTCTAAGATTTTTCTTGGTGCTTTCTAATAGCTTATGCTTACTTTTGTCTGTTCAAAAGTCAAGGATTAAAAACATTTTCCATTATCTGTTTTACAGACTTCAGTGTCTGCACCTCAGTGTTTCCTCCAGAGCAAGCATTCCAAGTTTTACTGCCTGCTTTCATCTGCAGCCTCCTTAGTGTTCTAAGTTCTTAGTGTTCTAACACCTCTCTTCTTACATATGGCTTTATGGCATCATCAGGACACAGTTCCCCACATTAAGTGTTGAGATAACAGAAGGATATTTAACGAGCAATATCACCAGAATTAAGTGTAGGCATTAAGTTGTTTCTCCACTCCCTTTCTGCCCCACCCTTTCACATTCTTTATTTTATCAGAAGCACATTTGAAAACAGTTTACACCCTGTCAAATAGCGATTTTCCTTGATACTCAAGACATGCACTGTGAAACTTGGAGAAAGTGCTGTATTTTAATACCTCTAGGAAGTTCAAACAAGTTTCAAATCACACTGCAGCTACCTAGCTACCAAGCATTTTAACCAACATAAGTTTAAGTTTAGGTTAGATATTAGAAAGAATTTCTTTACGGAGAGAGTGATCCGTCATTGGAATGGGCTGCCCAGGGAAGTAGTGGATTCTCCATCCCTGGAGATATTTAAAAAGAGACTGGATGTGGCACTCAGTGCCATGGTCTAGCAACCGCAACGGTGGTTCAAGGGTTGGACTTGATGATCTCTGAGGTCCCTTCCAACCCAGCCAGTTCTATGATTCTATGATTTTACTTGATACAGAGTAAGAAATTGATAGTATATCCAGCTTCAGCTGACAGAAAATGAGCTTACTTGAAGGTTCAGTGATATAATGATTATGGCATTACTTGAGTTAAAAATACAGGCATGCAAGTGAATCGCTTTCCCTCTTGTGGAAGGCTATTTACAGATGCTAGAGATGCCAAGAAAGTCACCCAAAGGAGATATCTAGTAAGAGGAGAAAGAAACCTAAACCAAGACTGGACACTGCTGCTGAAGCACATTCCAGGAAAAGCCATTCATAACGGGTGGGCAGGGAAGAAAATTTTCAATAATGGCAAAAGTTTCCAGGAACAAACCTTCCAGCACTGTTTCATATAAAATAAAATAGAGAAATAGAGAAATCACCCATCCACACCACCTCTTCAAGATACACACAAAACCAAAGGCACAAAGAAATACCTCCTTCCTCTCCCAAGCTGCCATTACAAAGATCCAAAGGACTAAAAAAGTCTATTTAAAAACACATATATGTGCACACAACAAGCTTCATACTGATGCTCTGAACACGGGGTATGCAACTTTGGAAACTCCAGAGGAAGAAAGTGGTTTCTGCTCACACCATCTAACTTTTCACCAGCCAGCATAAGCAGAGACTCTTTTCCAATGTCCTCTGAAGGAACACAGCTCCCTTGCATGCCTGCAGCTGGTACACATCAGTGAGTTTCCTTATTACTGTCCCATAAACAAGTTCTGCCGTTTCCAAGGAGATGGGTTTGTGGACAGTGGTAAGGAAGGCAGTGATCTGAAGCAAATAATGAATAAGAGAGGGAGGGAATAAAGCACAAAAATACTTGCAGACCCACACTTTTGCAAGCACATTAGAGGGTAATAAGTAACCTGTAGCTGGAGGGCTGAGCTCTCCAAGTTCCTCCTAAGAACACAGGCTCAGCAATGCCTGAGGGAATACAGTGCCACTAACCCAAGATACTTGTGTTTGCAGAACCCCTGCTTGGACCTGGTTATGGGTACCTTGCTTTGCCATGGCTTTCTCAGACAGAGGCTGTCTACAGGAAGCTGAGTGAAAAGTTCCTATAGAGCTTTCTATAGAGTCTCTGCCAATGTGATTAATTCTAGCAGAGATGCTTTGGTGTAGACAAGTCTTTTAGTATCTTAGCAGGTAAATATAGTTTACAATAACCATCCTGCACAGGAGTAATCTCTACAACACCGCGGACCTCAGGCAAGGACACAGGACAGGAAAAGGACCAAGTCATTCTACACCAGCAAGACATCACCAAACATCCTGACCACTTTCATCCCACTAGGGCAAGAAATCTATATAAGGAAATATTTAAGTAGCCTGATGCATGTTTGGATGTCAGCTGTCCTAACCATTGAAGTTCCACACCCCTGCCAGCTATTTAGGTTTCTAGAAAACCATCACAAACGGGTTCACTTTTTAAAACAGATCTCATCCCACAACCACTGCAAACTTAACTTACTGCTCCTTAATTCTAGTCTACCTTGGATGATGTTAACAGAGCCCTAGAGAGGTGCTTTAAAGCAGATATTGCATCCTGAATGGCAATATTTGTACTAATGTAACTCCATGAGGCTTAGGGGGATTTAGAACTTGAACAACACTCATTAAAGGAGCCAAAACACCCTTGTTTAGACAAGCCCTTGGTGAAGGAAATCAGTGCACTCCTTGGAGTCTGGTGAACAGCCAAGAGAGAAGTATGTGTATTAAATGAAGGCTGATGAAATACCCTGGTTACAGGCAGAGGGAAGGGGAAGGGACGAAGAAGGAAGAACCCCAGCAACCTACACCACTGCAGAGAGTGGTGAAAGCACTTGTCTTGTGCAGGTCACATCTGAAGTCACCACCAGTTATTCAGGTTTTTTTAACCAGAAATTATCCAGCCTGTGCTGGTGGACACAGTGGTGATGATCAGATGTTCAGTGCTATTTTACAAAGAAAACCACAAAGCAGCCATTTCACACATACCCTGCATCAAGCATGGGGCAATTTAGCTCTAAGCTTGAGGCAGGAGGCTCCCCAGATTGCAGTGCCACATGGTTGCAGCCCTGTGCAGAATGCCTGGTGCCAAGCACAGTGGAATAGCTCTGCAATAGCACTGCATCTGTGTAATGACACTGCCTACATCCTACCTTCCTGCAGCCTGTGGGATCACCCCGTGAGTTTGAGGATGAGCAGAGTTGGTCCCTTCTGCAGGATTAGTTCTGTCTGTTGGCTCACTATGACAGGGAGACCGGGAATGAGGTGGCACAAAGGCTGTTTTAGGACCAATCCCATCCTCAGGTGACTTTCACCTCAGAAGAGAGCAAGCAAACTAAAGTTTGGTGCCTTAAGACAGACAGAATTGCTCATTTCATCATGGTTGTGTAAGTGTAAATACTAATGTCATTTACCTTTACAGTATTGTTTTTTTATATATTTTTTTTTCCTGAAAAATGCCTGAATTGCCTGGAGTCCTGGATCAGGCTATTGTAAAAAAATAAATTGAGATTTTGATTACTGATGCCTAGCACAAGTAAGTGTGCCAGTAACAGGGAGCTATTGAACACCACAGAGATCCTAAATGTTACAGAAAGAACATTTACAACTTACCCTCATCAATACTATTCCTCCTCTCTGATGCTAGTCACCTCATTTAAAAAAAATCTTTTAAAAAATGTCTTTTGAGGCTAAAAGTAAAAAAAGTTTTGCCACATATAAAACTATGTTCTGTACTGTAAAGCAGAATGTAGCAAAGCTTTTTGCACATGCAAACTATAGCAGATTTAGGGAATAAATTTAGCTTAACAGCTTCCCACAAGATACACACTAAGGGAATAATGCCACAATGCAAGCAATGATTCCACCAAACTCTCAAGTGTTTGTAATCTGAAAGAGATCCTGGTTTATTTAAATAACTGTAAGGGCAAACTTTTAGAACCTAAGAAAGGTGCTGCCAGAACACCTTCAAAGAGGAAAAAAGAGAAGGAAAAAACCCCAACAAACA
Organism: Calypte anna; assembly: GCF_003957555.1. Lineage (NCBI taxonomy): Eukaryota > Metazoa > Chordata > Aves > Apodiformes > Trochilidae > Calypte > Calypte anna. The sequence continues at coordinate 70,384,207 of NC_044246.1, forward strand.
GATCAAAGCATTTCTCAGAAAGAAATACAAAGATGTCTATCTTCTGACCTGACATACTGGGCAGAAACAATTTATAGTGTTATTTTGTTCATAGCTGAAAACAAAGTCTCAGCTAAGTCAACGAATGATTCACAGTTTATCTGACATACTATAAGAGAAATTTTAAACAATTGCCCAAACACAGGCTATACCAAGAAACTCCCAGAATGCTGGCTGCTGCCTCGTCTATTTGAGCCAAGCCTTCCTGGCAAAAGGTTATGTGAGAGGCCATTTTTGTGACACAATCCAAATTGGTCTATTTTTTCCCCTTTCACTTTCCTTCGAGAAGCAGGGAAAAGCTTGGTCAGCTGTTTCAGCTGTGCTGCAATTCTCTTATTCCCACAAGACAAAGAACAGTCCTTCCACGGACAAAAAGAAATAAATAATGTTGTAGGCAAACTGCATTGTTGTTTTAGGAACACCCAGTCTCCAGCATCCTGACACAACTTTTTTAAGCAGCCTGAAACATAAGACCTTGCTCAGGCCATATCTAAGTAACTGGTACTCTTGTGCCTTCTTTAATCTGAATTAGAAATGAAATGGTGACAGCTGCAAAACTAATAGGAAGTGAAACCTCACTGAATCAGTAAGGCATTTCAAATTGTTTTTAAGTTCTGCCAAGTCCCAGTTTAAATGAGTTTAGAACAAATGGCCAAAGTTTGTTAGAGACATCAGGGAACATGTGAGGTTTTTAAAAAACTGATGTGACAATCCATGGGAGTCAGTTTGTTGTATAAATTGGAAGATACAAACTCACAGTCTCAGAACTGGATATATAAAGGCTAAATGCCTACTTTCCTCTTTGATACTACTGTATCAAAACCTATTCATTCCTGGATTTCTTATGCAGAACTTCTGTGAAATAATTTTTTTTCAGTCTTGGAAGAAAAGGAAAAGAAATTATAGTGTTTTCTTATGACACTGTATGCACTGTGAGGTATGATAAAACCTGGTATTTTCATGAAAAACCAACAAACCCTCCTAGGCTTGTTATTTCACTGTGTCAGACTTTTTAAGCATTCATACTGATATTTTTCTTGTTCCTGTTTGCTAGAGATAAAAGAGAACGGAAAAGAGGAAGAAGGAAAATTGAATGAGTTACGCAAGTACTTTGGGAATAGGCAAGGAAATAACCAGGTGGAGAAAAAACATTTTTTTAAAATACATTTTTCTAGGAAGGGGCTCTAACCTGGCAGCGTATAAAGCAATCCTGGGTCATAATGCCATTAGAGTTTTGCTTTTTTATTCACTGAGCACAGCAGACTAAATCCCTCATTCAACTGGGTCTCCACTCATAAGTGCATTAAATATTTAATATTTTCTGGGGAAATCAAATTTGTGCAAACTGCTTTAACCTGTATGAGCAGATGATAACTGAACTTAACATTCAGAGGAGCAAGACTGCAAATTCCTATCTAGTAACTGGCTGCTATGTTAGCATGAAAGCATCTGGCCTGGGAGAGAGCGTAATCAAAATTGTTAGATTTGTAAGTCTTTCATCAGACCAAAGCAATTAAATATAACCTTTTTTGTAATAAGCATCAAACAAAACCAAATACTAGAAATGGTCACTAATACACTTCCTTGCTTCCCTCCTAGTTCTGTTCTTATCTTCTCCTTTCATCCACCCACATGTTATAGCTGTCTTTCCTTCCTCATCTCTTTTATTTACATCAGTCTATAGCTTTGTTCCCTGGTCTTCTTTTTTTGTCACTCCCTCTTCTAGCACTAAAAGTTAGGGATTTCTACAAAGAGGCATTTTTCCCACACATGAATAAATATTAAGTTTCTTCTCTTCATACTTAAGATCCAGTTCTAGCAGATGTCTGCTCTTAGTACTCTTGAGTGCTGTGGACATTGAAGGTCACCTCCTCAGTACTCTCCCCAGAAGTTATTCTTCACCCCACTGCTACTGCCTGCTGCTGATGCTATCACATTGTTTTCCATGTGTGGTTTGCATAGCTTGGTCACTTCTCTTCACCCTCAAAAATTTGCTTTTGCTCAGTTGGAAAAAAACTCTCACAGCCTTCTAGAGAGCAAAGTGAAGTACATGTGTCCTGACAGAAGGCAGGAGGAAATTACTGGCTAGGGCTATTGACCCTTGATTAAAAAGAGAAAGACTTTCCTGTTGTGGAAAGGGAAGGTTTCCAAGGGCAGCTGTATCCAGCATAAAGGACTGTGTATCTGTACACAGGCAGAAAAACCAGAGATTAGAAGGGCAAATGCAAAAAGGAAAAGACATTATGGTAAGGTGGGGCAAATGTAAGAGTGGGTTGGAATGACAGTCATAGTGAAGAAATATAATGAGGTAGAGGATAGTTATTGCAGGTACGGGTTTATTCACAGTAAACACTTCTACTGCATAATAATTGTCACCTTTTATGTCTCAAATATTTAATGGGATCACTGAAAGATAGTTCTGAACATCTCAACTTGCCCTCTAGGCTGATGAAACACCCAGATTGTGTCCTCACCATTTCCTTGGAATTTATTTTCAAAGTAAACTTCTGTTTTATACCAATGCTTTCCTAGAGAAAGTGTCACATCCAACATTCTTTAACCTGACCTGGAGATGAAGTAGGAGGTAGATTTTTAGAGGTAGATTTAGAAGACAATGACATGGATGAGCAGAGAAACACGAAGAGGGTAACTTAGGATTTGTCTCCTTTTACCTATTATTACCCCTACATTTATTATTGTTTTTCATATATTCCTATGATGCTGATATCTAGGCACCTGGCAGGAAGAAGAACTCCATCATGCATTTGTACATCAGGCAACCTAAGAAAAAGAACGAGGAGAAAAAAATACCAACAAGGAAAAGATAAACTTCACTCTTGGCAAGAAATTATTCTCAGTCTTCTTTTATCAGCAACACTTGCCTTTAAAGATGCAGAAAAACTGCAAGCAAATTTAAGTCAGAACAACTCCTCAATCTTACTTTTGAGGCCTGTTTTGTTGAAGAATAATTTAAAACATATCTGTTTACGTGACTCAGAATATTCATAGCAATTCCAACACACCCACAGTCTGCATCCTTAACAGGCACAATATACTAAGTATTAATGCCAAATAGTTTGTATATCACACAATATAACAAGTACTCAAAAAAACAGAAATGGTCTATCACTACTTCTGGCCTGAGTTGTCTGGGAAAACTTACAACATTCAAAGCCATGCAACAGAATACTTGATTCCTATAATCTTGTTTCCTATAATACTTAAACGTGTATGACTTCAGAGGTGCACTAAAAATCTGAGTAAGATGCTACAAAATCCTGCACAGTACTGCATATATAAAACTAACTTCAGTTGTTGCCTATGAATTATTAAAGAGACCATTTTCCCCTAACTTGCAAGGTAACTTAGTGGCTCTTTAGAGACTTGACTTAAATTCTTGCTATTCTGTGTGACCTTTATAAATCACAGAGGGATGGTACTGATAAGGAATTGTTAATGTTCCAGGATACAATAAGCCTTCCACCCTCAGGGCTGAATCTCAAGTTTGGTAATGATTGGCTTTCTTTCCCTGCATGTAAAAGAAGTGCAGGTATACAGCCCAGACAAGCAGCATACCCGGTGAGGAGCTGACAAGAGCTCTGTGAAGGGATACTCTGTGAACACTGAAGTGTGTCAAGTCCCACCCTATTGCTTGGCACCTTTGTCCTCTTGGGACTCAGAATTTGGAGTCCTCTTCTGGTGGTGAGTGCCAAAATCTGTTCTTTAAAACAATGAATAAAGAGTCCCTGTGGTTTCTCTGGTCTGTGACTTCATATGGCTGCTGGCCACAGCATTTTTCTTTGTGTTATTACTGGAAAACACCAAGGTCTGTGTTAACAGACAGGCTGCCAAAGGTGTTTAAAAAGCCTATTGGTTTGTCAGCAGATTTAAAAAAAAATCCCAATAAGCAGTGTTAATTTTCTTTTCAAGTGTAGCTGAAGGAAACAGTGTCCATCTTCTCTTTGCTGTTACACAGTGGTCAGAGCATTGGCCGGGAAGTGGGAGTTCCTGGGGAGCATTCATGCTACATCCCTGACCACCATGCTAGACTGGGAGGAGGAAGAGAAGGAAGGAAACTGGGAGTCACCACCTTTTCGTTTGAAGTTATGACCCTGTAAAAGTCTAGGACAAGGATAAGATTAAGCGTGCAAGAGTCTACGATGAGGATAAGGCAGCTGAAGCAAAAGGCAGAGTAAAATAAGGATGTGACTCTCTCTAGCTTAATTGTTGGAGGAGACTCCTGGGTTTTGTTTATGTATTTTTGTAGTAAATAAACCCTGGATACAGAACAACACTGGCTTGGGAGCAGCTGCTGGAAACCAGGAGTAAGCACCCACAGGTCCCCGTGTCTCCTTCCTAGTTCACACCAATGACCCACGGTTGCCATCCTTTCCAATAGGGACACAACTCCACCAGATGAAGTGAGGAATGCTTACCTTCCATTTTACAGTCCTTCTGAGCACCTAGGACACTCTTCTGGGAGTTACCAAGATGTTAACATAAATACCCCTGTGTTAAAGCTGATTCCCTCCTATCTGGGTTACTGCACTGCAGGTGAGCACTACCAAATGCAGGCAGGCACTAAAGTCAGCTGTGGTTGTAAGAGAAGAACCTGGCTAACTGGGCTTGAAGATGTTCCTCTAGGCTGGACCTCTCTTGGAGCTGCTCTCTACCTACTTCCTAGACTACAAGTGTCCATAAAGGGGAGAGAGAGGTGCCAAGATGCATGGAAATGGTCAGAAACAGAGTTCAGGTGGCTGCTCAGTGGAGTTTCTTTGGATCTGAATTTTTAGTTTACCTATGTCTTTTTCCAGGGTCTAGTCCTTAGCCTTTCAGCTACACTTATACACCTAAATAAAGTAAGGTCAGAGAGCTGGCACAGTACAGTAGGACTTTCAGTGGTCTGTAGTTCTTGTGTGTCATAGCCCAGCTCTTCTAAAATCAACCCATGCTTTAGCATAGAGCTATTTCATAGTCTTTCTGGCAGAAAGATACACTCACCTAAGAAAAAGGTGAGTGGTGGCCATCTTACCCATCCTTACTGCATTCATGACCTCTAAGGAGGCAGGATAGAGAAGTTTGGTGCAAAGGTACAACCCACAGAAGGCCAGAACACATGGTAGATGCACAAACAGGTGCTCAGAAGTGAAACAAGGCCACATTTTCTCCCACATCTTATGCTGTGCAGCTTGCTCAATCATTGAGGCCACTGTTGGGATGATGCATGAGTCTAGGCATGACACTAAGTTTGGCCCCCAGTTCAAAGACAGTAGAGGAGTAGCCTCTGGCTTTCTGGTGTCTCTCTGCAAAACAGGAATCACAGAGCTTTGCTTCCTCAGAGGGCTGCTGTGAAGATAAACACATTAAACAACATGGAGCGCCCAGATACTGCAGCAACATGCCAAAATCCAGATCTAAAAAGGGAAGGTGAACTTTTAGAAGAGAGAGAGCCCATCCTAGATACTTACTATTTATTTAGTTGGAATTAAATAAGCCTCAACAAAACCAGGTGTAAATAAAAGCAGTTGAAGGAATCTAATTTGAAAATCAGTTCCTTCTGAGTTGCACAAGTTTTACAGTGCTATTATATGATCTCAAAGAAATCAACCAAGTGAGCTCTGCTGTCAAGCACTCTTTTCTGACAAACAGAATCCAGAAAACACTTTTAAAAGTAAATATAACATAGATCTCAGAAAGGACATGAATACAACTATTTTAAATAGTATGTTCAAAATATATTTCTGCATTTGGATATCATTTGCATATGCTGATAGAAGTTCTTATTTGCTTAAAAAAAGAGGGAAGTTGATAAATCATAAAGGAAGGAAATACTGAGGTTTAAAACGGCCACAAATTTGTTTTTCTTCAGCTTATCATTTTAAAAACTCAAATGCTGTAATTCTGGTTGAGTTGCCAGATTGTTTCCTCCATAATTCTGCCTTTCTCCTATCCATTATTTAGGGATCAAAACCGAGCTTATTAACTTCAGGCAGTGAACACACAAATCAGACAAACACATTCCTCTAAATTCAGGCTCTCATTAATTCTGCTGGTAGCCTTTGACCCTGATTTCCACAATGTCTTGCAGTACATACTGAAGCCTGACCTGGTATTGGAAAACTGCAGAGATTTGGTGTGGAAAAAATAAAGCCACCTTCATCTCCATTACCAAAGTGCTTCATTAAAATCTATAAAACAAAGGGCCGAAAATCTGAAGTTTAGACCCTGGAGCCAGTTTCACAATCTGTTTCCTGTAGCCAGAGTTCATTTGCAGCCAGTGGAAAAAACAACTTTTAAAAGATAAAAGGCAGTGCTATGACTTTTAATCAATCTTAGCATTCGGTGTGGGAATGCAGCCATCCTAAAGCCCAACACCAGCACTTCACTTCTGATTCTGGTTCACTTTTCTGATCTCAGACTTGTGTAGCCATTATCAGAGATATCCAGCAAGCACAAACTGATCATGGAAAAAATGAAATCTATCCAGCTTCTGAAGATAATGACAGTACAGGGAATGGGACAGGAAGGTGAAGTGGCAGCTAATGTTAAAACAAACAAACAAACAAATAAACAAACCAAACCCCCTTCCCCAAAAAACCCAAAAAAAACCCACAAAAAAAACCCCCACAAACAAAAAAACAACCAAAAAAACTCAAAACATAAAAGACATTGGCAGAACTATTTTCTTTGAACCCATCAGTTATGATGGGTGGAGGCCCTGAGTGCTCAGAGAAGTCAAGACTCACATTTATTACAGGTAGTGATGAATTCAGTAGATATGTTGTTCACAAGGGTGCCAAGGGCCTAGAGGAAGCAGCTGCACAAAACAGTCCAGGCCTGTCCACGTTACCAAACAATGGTTTGCAGACTCCTTGTAGAAAGGTTTTTATGGGGAAAAAGAGATTGGTCTTCCTTGAAAGGCACAGGTAATGATAGAATGACACTTATTTTGCAAGCTCTAGAGAAACCATGCCAAAAAACCAAAAGGAATGAGAAATGAAGAAATCAGATTCTTTACAAATGAAAGAGCTGCTGATAGCTGATATTCCTAGACAAGCTCTGTTCCTAGACTCAGAAGCAGATTCTGTACCTTTCTGTGGTATGCAAGTAGTTTGTTCTGCTTTTAACTTCAGTTTTGAGGTCTGAAATTTAGAGGGCTAAATGTGTACATGAGAAATATAGAATAGTTATACAAGACACTGCAGGCCAAATGTCGTTTCTAATTTACTCACAAGCATTCTTTTGCCTTTCAGTATACTTAAAATTGTAGTTTTGTGAATGCTTTTATGTGACAGCTGCAAATGGGTCATTCTGCCTTTGTTTCCCACTTGTCTTCTCTGCCAAGAGGTGAACTAGATCAAGGAAATGAGTTGGCTGAAATTAACTTTAAAGATGCCTGTTTTTTTTTGTTTGTTTGTTTGGTTGGGTTTTTTTGGGTTTTTTTTTTCCCCATCAAAAAGGAAGGAAGGAGATTGTATGGCCAGGGAAAGAGCAATACCAGCCCACTGGTGGCTGCCTGCACTTAATAGTTGAGGTTGCAGGGATGTCTGGAAGTCACCTGGTCCAGCCCTCCTGATCAAGCAGGGACACCTGGAGCCCATTGCCAGGACTGTGTCCAGACAGCTCCTGAGTATTTCCAAAGCTAGAGACTCCATAATCTCTCTGGATAACCTGTGGCTGTGCTTGGTTACCCCCCCCCAGTGAACAAGTGTTCCGTGATGGTCAGAGGGAGCCCTCTGTACTGTATAGAACCATAGAATTTTCAGGGTTGGAAGAGACCTTTATGATCATCCAGTTCCAACCCCTCTGCCATGGGCAAGGACACCTCCCACTAAATCAGGTTGCTCAGAGCCCCATCCAGCCTGGCCTTAAAAACTTCCAGGGATGGATGGGGCATTTCGTGCCCATTGCCTCTGGTCCTGCCGCTGAGCACCACCGAGAAGAGCTTGGCAATATCCTCTTTGCACCTTCTCTTCAGGTATTTATATATACGGATGAGATTCCTGACGACCCTTCTCTTCTCCAGGCTCATCAAGCCCCAGTATTAAAAAACCCCAAACAAACACAGATTAATAAAAAAACCCATGGATTCATTTGGATTAAAAGACTGCAAAACTGTTGCCTAATTCGAATATTCCAGGGGCTTCCCCCTCCCTTTCCCTTTCAAGTGTTGAAGGTGCTGTGTTTTGCTTGCACAGACTGTTTTCGTTTTTCCTTTATGCTGATGTGTTTACTCAGGCTACATCAAAGTCTGTTGAAGCGTGCCTCTCACAAACCACTGCAGTTGCTTAAAACACGCGTGTCTTCCTTTCTTTTTTTTTTTTTCTTTCCTTTTTTTTCCTTTTTTTTTTTTTTCCTTTTTTTTTTTCTCTCCAATGCAAATTTCTGAAGCGAATCCATGAGCGCCATCGCTTCACTCCCGCCTGTTTTCCAGCCATCTACTTTTGAGAAACCTGTTGCGGTGAAAAAAAAAAAAAAAAAAAAAACAAAAAACAAAAACCACAAAAGAAAAAGAAAAAACCAACCAAGTAAAAAAACCCCAAAACAGCATCACGGGAGAAAACAAACAAACAAACAAAACCCAAAACCAAAATAACAATAAAAAAATAAATCAAACCCAAAAAGCCCCAACAAACCGCCTGTGCACAGGCACAGCAAACACTCGAACACTCTCTCTTACCCTTCCTTGGCATCGCCCTGTGACAGGACGGAGGGAACCCGGCGGGACCGGGAGGGTTCGGCGTAGCTTCGGACGCCAGCACCCCCGCAACGCCGGGAGGCGACCCGGCGCGGCCCCGCGCTGCCTGCCGGGAGATGTAGTTCCCCTCTGCAGGCCCAGGGCCACCCTTCCGACGGACTACACATCCCATCACCCCCTCCTGGGTGGTGCCGCCGCTCCCCGCTCTGATTGGACCGCCGGTAGGGAAGGCTGAAGAGCGATTGGCTGGCGGACGCGTCCGTTATGTAGGGTCCTCGTCTCGGGCGGGGTTAGGTCCCGCCTCCCCGTGCCCCCCGCACCCCCGCCCAGGGTGAGGGCTGCGCGGGGCTCCCTGGCGGAGCGGCCCCGCTCTGGCTCCGCCGGGAAGGGCTGAGGGGGCCGCCCCTCGCCGCGGCGGAGGGGCAGGGCCGGGGCCGTTCCCTTCCCTCCCCTCCATGCCCGAGGCGCGGAGGAGGAGTCGCCGGCGCCGCGGGGTGGTGGCTGCCCCGCTCCCCGCCGGGAGAGGCGAAGCCTCAGCGGCTCTGCCGGATCGGCAGCCCCGGCGGCGGTGGGCGGTGGTTGCGGGGAGCGCCCGCCGGGGCTGAGGGAGCTGCCGCCCCCCCTCCCTCCCCCCCTCCATGCGGCGAAGGCAGCGGTCTCTCCGCTCGCCGCCGCGTTCTTCGTCTTTGTGGGCGGGTTGGCGGCTGTCAGGAGCCCGCCATGGGGCGGCCGCGTCGGGGCTGGTGAGGCGGCGGTGGGGGAGCAGCCGGGCGGCCCCATGGAGGAGCGGGAAGGAGAAGTGCGCTGGGACGGGCTGTGCAGCCGCGACGCTGCTACCCGCGCCGCCGCCTTGGATAACATCGGGCAAGCCGTGCTCCGCCGCAGCGAGACCATCGCTCCCGGGGCGGCCGTGCCGCTTAGCCGGGCCGCCGACGGGCTCCTGGTTCCCGCCGCCCGCGAAGGGCTGAGCGAGGTGCTGGCCCGTCTGCTGATGCTCTCCAAGCGCTGCCCCTTCCCCGACGTGAGGGAGAAGAGCCAGGCGATCCTCAACGGGGTGCAGGTAAGCGCGGCAAGACCTCCACCTCCGCCGTGGGACGGGAACGGAGTTGGGGGAACCCTTTCGTCCCCCCTCGTCGGGCACCTTCGCCTTTCAGCTGTGCAGCGGGGTGGGAGTCTGATGCCGTCCGGTCAGACTGATCCGTGCAGTAATAATGATTCCCCTCCCGACGCCCCCCGCCCCACCCCACTCCGCCCTCGAAGAAACATTTGGGAAAGCGCTATGAAAATGCAGAGAGGGGAAGTCAAGTTTTTGCAACCCGGCGGAGAGGGTTTAGCGATGAATGGGTGGGAAGAAGCTGGTCGTGAAGGCATGCCGAAAGAACTGCCAAAATGACAACTTTCGCGTTCTACTTTTGGTCTATATGTGACCAACGATGTGATATTACCAGCTGGCTTTGATACAAAGCCAGGAAAGATTTGTCTATAAACATCCAGGGGTGCCAATTAAAAATATAAATCGGGATAGGAAGTTTTCTAGCTTTTAAAAGCTGTATGAACTTCAAGGCTATTAAAGCAGAGCCTGTCAAAATTGTCTTTTTGTTGCTTATTGGTAAATAGTTTCCCCACTGGAATCACTACGATAAAAACTGTTTTTCATAGCTCCTAGGCTATGTAGCCAACAGAGGATTACATTTACTGACCTTTTATGCTAACGAAAATAAATGTTACTTTGTAATCTTCCACTGTTACAATCTAATTATAGTTACTGGCATTGCGATTCTTTTGCTCACTTCAAGTTTTTGCGCAGGTCTTGAAATTCTGGGGCAGGGCTTGTATCAACGGGTCCGACAGCACTACTAAAAATATAGCTTTCTGCAAGGTAGAAACAGGATATTAAGATATTTATTTTAATCACAAACTAATATGTAAGAGCAGTGCTTGGAGTTATCTGCTTGATTCCCACTATTGTGCTTTTTCTCCCTGAACATTAACAGGTTTAATATAGGTGAATCTAGGGGAAAACAATAATAATTTAAAAATAAACGTTATATAAAAATGATAGTAGACATATGTATTATGTAAAAACACTGCATTATATATAAAATACACATATTTTAAAGGAACTGGTATGCAGATCTGTTTTTGCTCTGTCCTACTTTGAAGCAGCTCAAGGAAATTCTGAGTTGGGATCACTGAGGATGAGAGAGGCCCTGTTCATTTTACCTAACTTCTCAATAGGGTGAAGTGTGATAAATGCAGTATAACTTATTTTACACAGTTTGGGGCTTTATGGGGTATTTTTCTTAAGGCAGATTTTGCCTGTAGAAGCTATAATTACAACATGTGGTCTATGTGAAAAGCTATACAGCTGTACTGCTTTTCTTTAAAAACCCAACCAACCCACCTCCCCCCAAAAAAACCCAAACAAACAAACCAAATAAACAAAAAGGAAAAAAAACCAAAACCCAAACCTAACAACCAAAAATACCCAAACAATTTTATAATTAAATTGAAAATCTGGCACTTTTTGAATCAAGATCTTCATTGTTGAAGATTCAAATGAGAAGTGAGCCCATTGCCAGTGAGAATTTAGAGTCAGTGGAACAGACTGCTTCAACCAGGCACAGGTTATCAGTCTATTCAAAGACCAAACAGGTGGTGATCTCTCACCTAAATCTTGGAGGAGGTCAGAATATATGACCTGACTACTCCCTTTTACGTTTCTATATATGAAGTTACTGACAGGTTCAACTATTGGTATTGTTTAGAAGCTTTTTTTACAAGCTTTTTAATATAGGTCAGAAAGTTTGGGCATAAAATAAGTCTGTACATAAAGTGCAAATTTTAACCTCGTGGTCCTAGCTGGCTTGATTAATAATAATAGCTATGAAAGATATAAGAAATATCACACTGATTGTATGCACATAAGCTGCAGTAAAGTTTTAGCAAAAAGTTAAGCAGAATAAAATCAAATGCAACATCACTTGAAGAAAATCTTTCAAAGCTGCTTTTGTAACCTTTCTTTTTAGGAGTAGTTCACGAAGAGAAGTATGCTAGATTCTATGAATATAGAGTGGCAAGTCTTGGCTGTTATGGCTGTACTCAGAAATGAAAATTTTTGTTGTAATCCTTGGATTCCCATTTGTGAAAGAAATGATCCAATCCAAGTATTCCATGTTGGATGCTGAGGACTATTGTCAGGCGTGAAATGGTTTTCTGTTGGTTTCATGGCCTAGAGTAATTTAATTCAAATCTGTGCAATGAAGATGGCAGATAAAGCAAAGTCTTAAATGAAATATAATTATTCCATAGAACTAATGTCTTTCAGCAGTAATTCTAAAGGTAAATAGCTTAGTAGCAATAAAAAAAAAAAAAAAGTGAAATCCTTTTCAGAATAATATCAGGACTCCCCTGTATTACTTTATCTCCCTGTTTTGGAACATGAAACAATCTTTAAGCCCACAGCAATATGTGCCATTGTGCTGTCTAAATGTTATTCTCTGCCAAGATTTTAAATGACATAGAGACCAGAGCAGGACTTTGGACCAAAAGGCTCTCCTGGAAACTGGTGCTGCCCTTCTCTTTCCTGTGGGATGGTCCAGCTCAGAAAAGTGTGAGCCTAGACTGATTTTTTATGGTTGGTTTTGGTTTTTTTCTCCCCATGAACTGGATAACTGTATCATGTTCTTTCTTCATCTGGAAGAAAGATGCGTCCTGCATCCAGGACAGGTCAGTGAGGAAATCAAAGACTTGCATTTTTCATGTGGTCTGATGATAGCTGTTTCTTTCTGGGCCTTGTGCCCTCTTGCCTGTTTGGGTAATCAACAAATATTTAGAGGCATGAGCCATGCTGCTGGTGTTGCAGCTTTGTGTCTGGAGCAAGTTGGTAGAATGCATTATATGGCTGGTGCAAGCTGCAGGCTTGGCAGCAGCTTGTGGCAGCCTGGCATCCTTCTGAGCCTGCCTTTGTTGTGTTGTTTCGTGGCTGTATTTTCTTCCCTTCTGGGGAAAAATTCCTCTGTATGGTGCAATCCTAGGTGTGAAACTTTCTTCTTTGCTATTAGTAATTTTCTTTTAGCAATAGTCTTAGCAATACCAGTATTGCTTGTATCAGAATCCATAAAAATAAAATACTGCTTAATGTAAATTTTATTTATGTTCAGGATAATAAGTTTTTTATTGTAGGCTATATATATTTTTATAATACATATTTTTAGCCTAAGAGAACATAACTAATTTCTCATTTGGATTAGACAAGTTGGGTTTGTAAGAATTATTACAAAGACACTAGAAGCAAACTAGCCCTCTTTTTTTCTAATTAAGACTTTCTTTTATTAATTCAAGCAGGGTCAGTAACTTTCATCAAATATGCATTTAGTTTAATTATATTGCAATTGCAATGTTTTAAACAAGTGAACAGACTTTGAATTTGTTTGAATCTGACAAGTGGTTTTTGAGATATAACTCCTAATATATCATACCTTTTTGCTAACTTGTTGCATATGTGCTATTTTGCATGTATTTATAGAATATTGCTTCTGACCTTGAAGAACAGCAGCTCCTTCCACCCAGTATGCTTCTCTGCACACCAGCACAGGCACACAGGGAATGAACAGCAGTGGAAGATCTTAACATGTGATCTTTCCAAGTATTCTATGCAGCTTCAGTCAGATCAATGAGATGTATCTGGCTGGACTATAAATACAAGTGTATGTCAGTTGCTGGAGGAGAATCATGGAAACTGTAAGATTTGCTAGGTAAAGTCTCTCATAACTGTTCAGCGTCCTTAGGAAAAGACTCAGTAGAACATACAGAACGTAAATTCATAAAAATAGTCTTTTTTATCAACAAAGAGAATGCCTGGGTGGGCATTCTGTAGGAGTGACCACAAGATGTTAGCCTGCCTAGGGTAAAAGATGACAGAACAGCAGAATAAAATTCACAGATGTGAAAAGCTTAGAATTTGGCATGTAAAGCTTGATGGGGAGGAGGGTGGGGCAAATATAAACAAAAAAGAAACTTATCTACTATCAGAAGTAGTGTAATAGTACCAGATGCTTTCATTGAAGGGGAAAATTAATAATGAAGAAAGAATTTTGCTCTTCATTGATGTAAACACGAGAAACATGATGTTGCTAATGATGCACACAGTACAAGAAGATGCATAAACAAAACTGGGACAGTCAAATACATAATCAGATGAAGCTAAAAGGGCTATTGGAAGAAAGCAAGAAATAAAAGATTCACAGATTGGATTAACAGATAATGCTGAGGTGACCGAAATACTCTCTGAAATGGTTCATCCAGCCAGTATAGTTAATAGCCATGATAAAAGCATTAATCTCCCCTTAGGAAAGGCAGAAACTTGTTAACTGGATGATTTTTTCCATCCATGAATAAGGTTTTGGTTAGAAGCAACCTTAAAGACCATATAGTTGCAACCCCCCTACATTCTGCCTTTTGTGTTGATAACTGGTTTCAAAGGATGTACCCTCTAAGGGCTTTTCCTTTTGAGCATCAAGACCATATTTCCCAGATGTGGAGCACTGGTGCTTGTGCTCTGGAATATCTGCCTCTTACTGAGCAACAGCAGGTGAATTTGGGAGGACTTTTGAGTATCTCCTTTCTCCCTTAGGCCTAATGCTCTAGTGGATAAATGCAACAATCCCATAGTTTGAAGAGGGCAGATAGCCAGAGGGATGATGTCAGCAGCCAAATACATATCCTCTCGTATTGTAGAATTTGGGACGTTGAATATCTTTCCCTTTCCAAATCCTGGCAAAGTTATTGTATGGATTTAAATTAAATGAGCATCCAGAAAAGACAGGAAGGCTTGTAGTCACAGCCAGAGCAGATATCCTGTCCTCTTCCTCTGCCACAGTGTGTGGGACAAATAAAGCCTCTGCCAGTTCTCCTGCTTGTGTCCATAAGGGATAAAACAGTAATTACTTTTCTGTTTCATTGTTAGGTTTTTTCTCACAATAGAGTTCCCTATCTCTTTGCTTCTTTGTGTATTCATTGTGTCTGTGATGTGTGCTTGCTAAGCGTGAAACTCAAGTATGTTCCTTGCTCTCAGATGGCTTATCTTGATGGCTCTGGTATCACAGAAACTGGCTAACTTTCCAAATCTTTAATCTTCTTTTGGTGTAATCTGTGATAAATTACTTCATAATTCACCTTCAGTCTTTTTAGCCTTCCTGCATGACAGAAGTAACATTCTTTAGTGAACTTTAAAATCTGTAGTTAGGCTGATCTGTTAAGTTGTGGGATATTTTATGTCCAGGTTAATTTGCCTGTGTCCTACTGCATGATAGTGCTATTCTCCTGTGGAGCTCGCTGTTGGTGAGTCACCATGGAAGGGTGTCTCAGGTGAGATTTTTAAGTCTGTTCAAGCCTACAAATTTAAATATAGTATCTCACTGGTGGTGATGAATCCGATCCATCTGGAAGCTGACTGATCTCCTTGCACAATGCCAATATCCAAAGCGGTTTCTGTTTCCCACAATACTCTTCTGCAAAGGGAGGGAAAACATCCTTTTTGTGAGCTCACTTCAGAGCAGAATTATGTTCTGTCTCTTCCAGCCATTAGGAGGGATGGGTTTAATTATGTATTGCGAGGTGCTCCCTTCAAAAGCCACATGTGACTCTGCCTAATTTAGAAGACATTTGTCTGTAAGGGTTGGGTTTTTTTGTAGTGTTCAGATACTCTTGCTCTTCTTCATATTGGGAGAGATACTGAAGTGCTGACAATGCACTTAACAGTCTTATTTACAGCTTCTGCTAGGCTACAAAAAGATCTGTACCTCCATAATATTTATGGTAACCATGTTCTGATGATGCATCTGTATTGCTCGTGAGTGGTGAAGTTGGCTGGAGAAGTCAAGGAAGGAGACTTAATCTTGACATATCAGAGAATGTTCTGAGCAGGGGTGTGGACTTTTTTTTTTTTTTTTTTTGTAAACCTTAAAGCATCAATAGTCCTTAGATTACATTGTCTGACTTCTCCCTCCCTCAGCTTACTTGCTTCCTTTCTGAAGGCTTCAATCTGTTGAGATGAAGGAAAATTTTATTTTTGCAAGCTTGTCAGCCACAGACTTGCCTGACCCTGAGGAAGTTTTTGCTCATAATAAAGAGGTGCTTGAAAAAGTGGAGGTTCTCAAAGTGATGTGAAGCAAGATATCTGGCTCACTTCTAATGCTATTTCTGTGCGCCTGTACATAATTTTCCATGCTAGCTGTATGCCATTCTTTTTGTATGTAAATGAGCTTTGCTTAGCCAACTTTTTCTTAAATTTGTTTGGGATAACTTGAGCTGTAAATTTATGGACTTAGATGATTACTACTGAATTAGTTTCCAGGACATCATAACTAGAATTTTTATTTTCAAAAAGAGCTGCAAAGTGAAGCACACATTTGGTAGTATTGGCTTGGTTTTTTATTTTTTGACTGCACTGAAATGCTTTAAACTGAAGAAACTGAACACAAACATTTCCTCATCTCTTACAATTTACTAAGGAGGTAACCAGTTGTAGTGTGTGTATTGGTGGCTTGCATAAAGAAAAGGTTTGTCACCCTATTTATTTTTTTTTTTCATAGGAGCTAATATCTAGCTTCTGCTTGAATGCTTTTTTGCAAATAACAGCATTTGTTCTCCTGAACCAGCAGTTGCTAAGTCACGGGAGCTGTTTTAGATTTATTTTTTTTCCTGCTGCTTCTTTTTCAAGAGGTAATTCTAGAAGCTGACTGTTCATTTTAACCTCATAGCTGGACATGGTTCTTTCTAGTCTTCAATCATAGACAAGTGTCAGCTTAGTCCTTTGTTTTAAATTATTTTTCTTACTCTGATACCAATGGTGTATGAGTAGCAGTGACCCTTACCCTTTCTGCATTGGTTTTGCTAAAAGTTCTGTTTGTTTTAAGTGGCTAAAAAGCCAACTTACTTGTATTTCTTAAACAAGTTATAATTTTTTTTTCCTCATTTGGTATGTAAATAACAGTCTTCATTTGTGTGTGTTTGCATGCAATTGGATCCTCTTTGCTCACATATGGAGAAATTCTGTGCATCTTGAGATGTTCAATCGAAATGAAAAGTGCTAAGAATTGGGAAAGGTTTATAAATTAGCTTATGATAGGTAAAATATTACGTAAAAAATATATATAGACTCCTAGATAATGTAAAATAATACATCTTCCATTAGTTTGATCAAAATATATTGTTTAAAAGAGAATTTTATTGTCTTACTGTGACAAGTGAAAAGTAAGCATTGAAGAAATACAGTTTTGTCATCTTGACTTTTTCTTCAGGTCAGGGTTTCTTCTTTTAAAACAAACATAGTGGAAAAATACTGAATATACCATTGTGGGACAGAAAAATAGTTTTGAAAGCTTGAGTATATTTTCCTGTGGATACCAAGTGTTTAAATTTCCAAAAATACAGTTTGCTGTCAGTATGGTTTTCTGTTCCAGTAAGTTGTTTACAGTTTAAGGGGGAATGGGAGAAAGAGCTTAGTGCTCTCCAGAAATCAAGTGCAACACAGAAATCTTCACTTGGACCTACATACATGAATTAAATCCAAAAAGTAAAGTGGTGGTTTTTCTCTTGTTTACCACTTTCTTGATGTTTCCAATGACTTTTTTCTTTTTTTTTATTTCTTTGTGTTGTCTTCTGGGAGGCTTAGGCTAGATTGCTGCCAAAAGTTGGGTTGGGAAGGTGAACTGGTTCAGTGCTATTTAAACCCAGTAAAAATTAACCATTTTTCCTTACTTCAGCCTTATGTAGAAACTAAACTTGTTCTTTCAAGTAATTTTGGATGAAAAGTATCACCCAGTGCTGTGTAGCAGTGCCTGAATATACATCAGGCTGGTATTTTAAAAGCTGAGGTGGTGCTAGAATGCATACTGCTACTTGCTGTAAATCCTTCTTCTGTGCAACAAGAGCTTACTCTTAGTCCAGGCACTGGACTAAAGGAAAGCACAATGCTTCTGAAAACATGTAGTTTTTTTAACTGTAAGTTACTTAGAAATTATTTTTTATTTTATCAGTTGCAACTTTTTCCTGACAAGTCCTTTGCCTACCTAAATATCTGTCTGCCTATGTGAGCCTAAGTTTTGAGACTCAAGTTGTAACAACCTTTTAGTTAAATTTTCCTCCATGATATTCTTGCTTGCTATTGAATTGTTTTCAAACAATTGGTCTTCCAAAATAGGTATTTTAGTTAAGGATTCCCTAATTCCTAGAGGTTAAACATGGGATAATATGATAGTTGTTCAAAGGAGGAACAACCTTGGAAAAATGTTGAAAGTTTTTCCTGTGTGCTTTTTTTGTTTGGTTTTGGTTTTGGTTTTTTTTTAAGGAGAAGGGAACCTCTTTTCTGAATGTTTTTTTCCATTGCAGCTTGTTGCTGAGCTTCCACTATTTCTGGTGTTTGGTGCAACAAAACTTTCAGCTTTAAAATGCAGCCTGTTTGCCAACAGCACATTCCACTCAGATTAAACTGTTTGGATTTTTCATTTATTTAAATTTCAGTTCTAATTTAGATTTGCACTGATTTCCATGTAGAAGAAAGACTGAAGAGAGGAAAATTTCCTTACACTTTCTTTGAATTTTCGATCAATGCTGAATGCAAACTTATGTCTGTTCAACTGCACTAAATAATTGGCAGCTACCATGTATCTTAATGTTTCCTGGAGCTCTTCATGTTATGAAGCTAAGTCCTTATCAGGACAGAATAGCTCCTGACATTTTTAGTTTATGGTTCTGTACCAGGACATGGTAAAGGAAGCTGAGTGGGAATGTTTTTGTCTGGGTTTTAGAAGGCATATGGGTATCTTGGCTTCTAGTGCTCTCCTTTTCTAACTATGCAGAACATGGCAGCTCTGCTTGGCTGATGTCTGGCATTTGTTGGAAGAGTATGTGTAAATTGGGAAGGTCAAATCTTGCTTCTCTTTCTTTCATTCCGTGGTGTCAGATCTTTCTCTTAAAGGGTTCATATTCTTGGGTAAGGTTTCACTAGGAATGGAAGCTGTTTTTTAATACAGAAGATACTCAACATTGTGCAATACAAAAGTATCTTGATATGTCAGGTTCTAAAGGCTGTAGTTAACTCTTTATAACGTATGCATTAGGTGCATAATAATAATCATGATGCTAAAGCACAGACTGGCTTGTGCTGGGGTTTTTTTCCCCTGTTTTTTAGAGTTAGCAGGTATGTTTGCTCACACTGGTAACAGAGACTTGGGGGAAGTAAAGTCTTCATACTCTCTGAATGCAGCATTGCAAATCATTACTGCTAAGGGCAGTGGAAAATAAGGCTGTGTTATGGTGCTTATAATACAAACATAATTTTATAGTGATAGGCCATGATGTGCTTCCTGTGGATGTGGCTTGAACCTATCTTCTTCTTGGAGCCAGAGGTCGTGTGTCACAGCTTAGTATGTTTTGGGGGAAAATACATTTCCTGTGTCTTGGATCCTCTGCTGTAGGGTGGCCATGTGGCTCAAAAGTAGTTCCCAATAGTAATAAATCTTCATGCATGTGCATGCTAAGGTGATTAGGAAGACACTGCTCAAAATCTCCCATGAAACCTGAGTGACTTGCTGATCCCTGAAAAAAATACTTGAAGATATTAAAAAACCCAGAACACTTAGCAAATAATAAATTCAGATTTTATTACAGTCTTCTAAACCAATTCTGGATATGACTCAAAACCTGATAAATTCTCTGGATGTACATTTACAAGCTGTTCAAAGATGACTTCAAGAATAAACATGTCTTCTGCAATATAATATCAGATTTTATGTAGGGGGCTGACCAGATGAAGGAATTGTTCTGTCTTAAGAAATAAGTTATATATGAAGCAAGGCAAGAAGTCCTTCCTCCCAGTTGATGTGTTTGGTCAGGAAGATTCTTGGATTTTAATTTTTACCATTGATAGGCTTCCAGATAGATCTGTAGGGACTGATGTACATCAGTAACAGTGTTACCTAAACAGAAACAGCAGTAAGATTGGATACTGGTAAAAAGTACTAATTTTTTTTTTTCCTCAGAAAACTTACTAGTTAACTGTAAATGAAAAATTTACTTCAATTGTCAACTCACATGACAAGGAAGAATTTGGACAAAATGGGCCTTTGAAGCGGACCATCAGTGTTCACACCCCAGAAATAACACTTAAACAGGTTAGACAGGCAGCTGTCTTGGTTCAGCTCATCAAAAATTTCTGCGTGTCCTTGTAAATGGGTGTTATACAACCTGAAAGACTTTCTCTGAAGTAAATGGGGAAAAATGTAGCCATATCCCCAAATCCTTGTAACATCTTGCCTTAACTCCAGGCTTAAATGCTGTGTTACCTGGAGACTGACTAGGACCTTTGTTAGTGAGAGCTGGTTATCTGTATGCCTCAGTGCTTACCTTTTATTGATTAACCAGCCTAATGCTGCAAATCCATCAATGCAGCAATGACAGCCAACTTTCCAGTGCCAACTCATTTAACCCCAGCATGTAACATCCTCTTTGGGTTGGCATTTGTAACCATGTTTGCACTTTATTCAGGGATGCTGCCATGGTAGGGCTAAAGCAGTGTGTTTCAGTGAAAGTCTCCCACCTTCTGCTGGAGAAAGGCTTTGCTGCAAACTTACCCCAGGTCATTCTTTGCTAATATATGTGGTGAAGTCTGGTCTGTACGTAGAGATTCTGTAAGAGTAATGCTTTGCATCTCTTATTTCCTTTTTGCACGCAGAAGCTGGCAGAAAGATGTCTTGGTTGGGAGATGAAGTGGGCCTGATGCCAGAGTGGTAATCTGACAGAGTGACCTTTGCTGTGCTCTCCTGATCTGTCAGGCAGTATCAGTCCAGCCAGAGCAGAAATCTGACTGGCTGGGCTGGAACTTGGCACTGCCTGGAATGGCTTAAAAGTTGTCTGAGTGCAGTTGCTAAATAGCTTGTTATTGTGGAGGGATGAGCAAGAGAAAAAAAACCCTTCTCTGGTTTACTACAAAACGTTTTGTAAATTTGTCAAGTAAATACGCCAAGTGAATTAGCCCCTTGGATCTAACAGTCTGATGTTGGTTGCACAAGTGCTGAACTCAGTGGAACTATATAGGGTTGAACGTGGGATTTCACAGTGGGCTTTGCTCTACTGTACTGTCCCAGAGCTGGGCAAATTTGGAACTGAGACAGATTCTCTGTCACTTTCTGATGGTGAATGTAGGTCATTCCTTGCCAGTTCTGTTAGGACACTAATTGTATATGCTTGAATTATATTGGAGAAAAAAATCGGAATATTCTTTTCTTTATATGTAGTTGATTTAGAGCTGTAAGGAGATACCTTCTTGATTCTGTAACTAACAAATATACAAGTCTGCATATCATGTGATACATCATGTGAGTATCTTGGTAACTTCAGCAGAAAAGTGAATGCTAATCTTTAAACAGTTCCAATGTATAGCAGTTGAATATTTGTTTACAAGTAACATAGTAGACAATCCAACTAGATAGCACCTGTAAAAAGCATTAGGTTATTTTGTTGTCCCAAACTTCCAAGAAATGTAAATCAAACTGGAAAGAGCATATGATGAAAGTTGTTATTAAGTGTGTGTGTGTGTATATATATATGTATATAATATATATACTATGGTAAGACAAAAAACTAACTAAATTCTTAAGCCAGGTGTTATTTTGTTATTTACTTCATTTTGAAATAGCATGGATGGATTTTACTTGGGAGAAAATAATGTGAAATCTCTTCTCCTTCTGTGAGTAACAGAAGCCAAAAGATAATACAGTTTAGTATGATTCTTTTATCTGGTGCAACAGTATATTCTGATGCTCACTGAAATCTAGTACTCCATCTCTTAAAGACTAAGATAGTCTTAATATGGATTGTAGAATCTGTAAACTACTTTATCTTCAAAATGAGTGATACCTCTTAGGTAGTTGATGCTTCTGAATATTGGAAACTGTTGAACCCAGAGACTTTGAGATGGCAAGGGGAAGATTGTTTTAAGTAGTTATTAGAATTTTAAACAAATATGAAAGTTAGCACAAATAAAGAATTGAATTATATAATATTCTGCTGCAATGATCTGATTACTGCAAGCATACACAGAAGAGAAACATCTATTATGTCCTTTTGGCAGCTGTTTTCCTTCACTTGGATAGGATAATGACTCTTCGCAGATATGCTCCAAGTTGTAAATCCAGAGTCGTCTGCAGGAGAGTATTGTAAAGGGGATACTGTCATTATTGAAATAAATTATAAAGCTCTAGAAGTGTCTTACAGCAATCTTTTTTTTATTTCTCTCTTGTAGTGGAAAAAAATCTAGGAAATGTGTAGGGCAGGCTATTTAATAAAGAACAGATTTCACCCACCTCAGCCTTGGCTCTGTGTTTCATTAAGTTCTTTGGTGCATTTTTAGAGTGAAGTTTAGAATTTTCTGGGATATGGTTGTTTGCTTGGTTGTTTCAAAGATGACTGCACCCTCAGCAAGTTTGCAGATGCCACCAAGCTGTGTGGTGTGGCTGACACGCTGAAGGGAAGGAATGCCATCCAGAGGGACCTTGGCAGGCTGGAGAGGAGGGCCCATGTCTACCTCATGAAGCTTAATAAGGCCAAGTCCTGCACCTGGGCTGTGGCAGTCCCAAGCACAAATACAGGTTGGGCTGATAGGTGGACTGAGAACAGCCCTGAGAAAAAGGACTTGGGGATGTTGGCTGAGAAGCACAACATGAGCTAGCAATGTCTGCTTGCAGACCAGAAAGCCAGCCATATCCTGGGCTAATATCAAAAGAAGTGTGGCCAGAAGGTCAAGAAAGATAATTCTCCCCCTCTACTCTGCTCTGATGAGACCCCACTTCAAGTACTGTGTCCAATTCTGGAGCTCCCACCATAGGAAGCACATGGAGCTCTTGGAGTGACTCCAGAGGAGGGACAGGATAATGGTCATAGGGCTGGAGCACCTCTCCCGTGAAGACGGGATGAGAGAATTGGGGTTGTTCAGCCTGGAAAAGAGAAGACTCCATGGAGACCTTGAGCATCCTTCCAGTACCTTGAGGGGCCTACACGAAAGCTGGGGAGGGAATTTTTATAAAGGCATGTAGTGATAGGACAAGGGATAATGGCTTTAAACTGGAAGAGGGGAGATTTAGATGAGATATTAGGAAGAAATTCTTCATTTTGAGGATGGTGAGACACTGGAATAGGTTGCCCAGAGAAGTGGTGGATGTCCCTGCCCTGGAAGTGTTCAAGGCTTGGTTGGATGAGGCTTTGAGCAACCTGGTCTGGTGGGAGGTGTCCCTGCCCATGCAGTGGGGGTGGAACTACATGATCTCTAAGGATGAGAGACCTTCTAACCATTCTATGATTCTGTCACTGCCTCATATTATTTCTGGGAGCAGGCCTGAATTAACAGGATTGCTGGTGTGTATGTTAAAGTGAAGCATCTGTTTGCAGAATTGAGGCTGTGTGCTGGTTGGCTTCTCCATAAGCATCTTGATACCTTGCTTCAGGATTCAATTGCAAAAAATTATTACTGACAAAAAATTATTAGAAGTGACAATGCAAGTAAAGGGTTGTAGGAAGGATGTTTTGGATGTGCCATACTGAATATGGAAGGAGAGTATCTCTGCTTGTGTGGTGGTGTGTATTTCATAAGGGCCTTGGAAGTTAAATGTAATGTCTTAAGAACACAGCTACAGTTTTTTCAGGACCAAACTGGCTCTCTGACTGTGGGCTATCAGGTGTACCAGTTTACCATAGCAGTAAATATATAAAGCAAATGCCACTGCTTTCAGTTAAATTAGCTTAAGAAAACCTGCTCACTTGATCATGCTTCACAAAATTACACATGGAAAGGGTCTGGTAGCAATCTTGAAATGACACCCTGCTACTGTTCAGCTCTGCTGGGCTTCTTGGAGACAGCTTTTATAGCAGCTTTTCAGATCCCTAGCTCTACTGGAGCAAACCATTTTCTTTGGACAGCATTTATATCCTTTCATTTCTTGCACAGGCTTGTTTTAATGTGTGGGTCTTCTAAGTGAACAGAAGCTGTTGCACTTGCTGCATTAAGATGTAATGAATTTGAAGGAACACTTGGGGGAGACTTCATGTCTCAAGTTCTATTTCCAGTTTTTTATTTGCTTGAGGTAGCATCATTGTATATTGAGGTACTGTACTATTCCTGGCTTCAGAATAGTAACCTAAAACTTTGTGAGCTGGTGTGTATTTATAGGTATTTTTGTTAGTGATGGTATCTTACTGGATTTCTTTTAAAATGAGGTAATTGTGACTGACTTCTCTACCTAGATATGAGAGGAATGATGAGTGATACAGTTGTGAGCAAAAGAACAAAGGAGCCTGTATTAATAAGTTTGTGAGAGCAGGTGAACCAGATCACTGGTTCACAGCACTTCATATATTAGTGGTTGCTCACCACTATATGTTCAAGTTTCATGTTTATTTCTACTTTAATTCATGATTGTCAACATCTCAGTTTTGTAAGGAGAAGGTTGACAGTAAATATTTTGGAACTTTTTAGCTCATATTGAACAAAAATTAGCGAATTAATGTGTTTAACCTCTCTATAGAACAAACTAAATTTTACTGCTGAGCTATATTACCTGTGAAGGAAAAATATGTGTTGAGTGATGGTGTTGCTGTTTTTTACTTTATTGTTTTTACTTTTATTACAAGCAGAGTAAGACTCTACTGGATTGTCTAGACTGAGTTTTGGAAAAATCTAGTTAAACACTGTTAAATGTCCACTGTAACAAAGCAAGATAGTGGAAAAGATAATTCTTTGTTATTGGAAGTTCATGCTTGCTAGAAGAAACTGGATTATTCACACTGTGATCGTGGTCTGCCACAAAGGACTTGCATAGGCATGCTAAAAAAGGGACCTTGTATGGTGAAACTTCTGGCTGCTTGTGCTGCATTTCAGTTTCTCTCCTCCATTAGGACTGGATGGCAAGGCCTTCCTTCTCCAGCTGGAAGGCTGCTCCCCTTACTTCAGCACTGGCAGTAGCAATGACCTGACAGACCACATGTATCCCCAAAGGCTCCAATGCATCAGATGATGGGGGTATCTCTCATTAAAGGAGAAGGGAGAAAAAAAGTGTTGGAACTTGTTTGTGTCAGATTAAAATACTCTTAAAATTTTTTCAACTTCTTTATGAATGCAACTGAAAGAGTTACACAGCTTACATCTTTGAGGTGGTTGTATGTACAATACAGTGCTGCTACTTACAGCTCTGGTACACGTTGGATAGCCTCCTACAGATTATTTGAATAGTAATTCAGACACTTGGTGTACATTTAGATTGTGATTGAGACAGAGCTCACTATACAGTTTTGACCAGTTTGTCCCTGCTTTTTTCATGAAACATAGTTCACAGTAACATTAAAAGGTGAGATTTTGCAACAGATGGCACTGTAGAAAGATGTAACCCTAAGAGAAAAAGATTTTTCTCTAGCAGAATGTAAGAATAAAACTTCAAAGGTGGAATCATCTCTGCCGACTCAGTTTCTGGTAGTTCTGCTTTGCTTTTCAAACTTTTTAATAGTACAAGTTTTGGTTGTATTTGTTTGGTTTTTAATGGAATAAAATATCTTAAGTGTGGCACTTAGGCCACACACCTTAAATGTGCCACTTGCAGTCACCAATATGGCAATAGCTCCATCTTATAATTACTGAGCAAGACAAAGATCCTGATTTTCACTAAGTCACTGAAAGGCAATTCTGCAGCCCAAAAACTGTGCTGAGTTGAGAGATCTTGTGCTTATGACCCAACTGAGAGGTTCAAAACTCAGGATCCTTCTAACCCCATAGGTAAAGTCAGTGAGCAGCAAGGCAGAACCTCATCAGATGTTCAACCATGCGCTGAGCACTTAAGTTTTGACAGTGGCAATAGTTCCACACCTTATGCTCATGTTAACTCTGAGTTCTGAGATTAAGTGTTTCCCTTGTATCTCCTCTCAGAGCTTGCAGAACATGGTGTTCTTGAAGCATGTTTATTGAAGACCTATCAGATGGGCTTTGCACAAAACAAACCAGAGCTACCCCTCCCACTCCTGAGTAATAGCTTAGTGGTTAGAGCATTCCCAAAGAGTGAGGACTCTGGGTTCAGCACCTTTTCTGCCTGAGGTGATTCCAAGTCGTGCCTCTTGCATGTCTAGGCTCCCAAGATGACAGAATTGAACTAGCTTTTCCTCTCGTTTCTGGGCCAGTGAACACCTTAAGGATTGCATGTAAAGCAGGGGCAGTGCAGTTGGAAGTGCTGACTGTATTGCCACCATTAAATAGCTTAACTTTGTTGTTCAGGGAGGAGCAGCTGAAATCTCCTCAGGGCTTACTCATGACTTGAACTTGGCCTCTATCTTGTTTAAGTGATCTAACTGCTGAGATGAAAGAACTAGTCTCTGGGCTTGAGGTTGTGGTCTTGGATAGATGCAGGTGCTTTTTGGTGGTGGGCAGAAAGTTCTAGCACAGTGAGAGCTGAGACTGAAGATGCCAACTCCTGTTGGTTAATTTAGGTGGCTTCCAAGTTGACGTGCAAGTTTTTCTGAATGCTAGATAAGGCCCATAACCCTCCTTAATTTGTATATAACTAATAAATACAACTTCTGTGTTCCTTGGTTGTAGACTGAAGTGTGATCTTTGATGTGAGGTCCAGGCATTAAGGAAGTGCTGGTGTCTTGAGTATCATTGGATTTGTCTCTGCACTATAAAATTTGACCATCCACTAAGATGGTCTTTACTTTCTTTAAATATCATTTAAGTTGTTCTGTAGTACATAAACTGGTTTTGTTGTGTTCTTGTAGTGAGAATGAACAGGAAACTTCCAGCTCACAGCATGTAAGAAGGCAGGTGAAAGTGCAGATATTTTGTCATTTCTTTCTTGCACCTGTTTATACTGTACAGTGTGTCCATAATATATGAGGGTAATTTTTTTTTTCCTGGCACAAATCAGCATGTTTTTCTTCAGTGAGGGTGCTTTTCAAAGTCTTGAGAGCTTTTCTCTTCCCAGTATATCTTCAGACTTCTTATACTTCACATCCCCTCACACTTGAGGGCACTGTAGGTTCACTCTTCCTTTACACTTGAGTGGATCTACAAGCTCTTAGAGGACTTTTGAACCAGAACTGGGTGCCTCTTAAATATTTTTTGTGATTTTTCTTCCTGTTGATCTTCAGCTTTGGAGAAAAATGGTATGATCTAGAAGTTTCCATTCAAGGAAAAGAAGGACAGTTCTTTAAAGTATCACCATTTGTATAAGACTTTGTAGTATACTTAGGCACTTGGAAAGAAAATGATTTGTCTCAGGTGGACTTAAGTTGTGTTCGAAGCATAGGTGCAACAAGATGTGTGTAAGCTGCACTACTGCATCTCAGTGCCTGAAACAGAGCTGCAGAACTAGCAGAACAGTCTGGAGGAAGAGCAAAATTGAGTCAAGAAGTACTGTATACTGTGTTATGTTTTAAGTAGGGCGGAGCTTAAGTTCTTCTTGAGAAGAAGCGTGTAATCTTGTTGCTGTTTAAGTTTTCCCATGCCAAGCTTTTTCACTTGACTGTACTATACAGGAACTAGATCATTAGCATTAAAAGAACCTGAAGTTCTTCCAAGTTTATATTGAGACCAAGTGAAGTAAGCCTCTAGCAAGCGTGCAACTAGATGACATAACAGCCTATATTAAAATATGTAGAGGCCTTTTTGTTTCCCCATCCCCTAATTATATCAAACAATAGGAGATGAAATACATGCCTCTTTAGTGACACTGTGCTTCAGCTCTGTTTAACAGCATTTCTAACACAGACCCATGTGCAGTTGGATCTTGTTCATAATGGGTGGCCGTGAGCATTCTGAAATGCTGGAGGTTCTGTGAACACTGCTGTGAAAATCTGCAGTCTGAGGAGCAACTCTGTCTTTCTCTACAACTCATTTCACAGAGTATGCTGCAACACTTCCCTTTGTACTTGGGCTTTCCACTTTTAGGGGATTGCTATGAACTTTAAAGTAGCTCATCTATAAACTGACTTGTCTGATTTGCTGTGTAAAACATGTCAAGCAGAGTGTGCTGTCAGTCACTGTGGCTGAAGTGACAACGCACATGACTGTGGCAAATTGACTGCAGTTGTGTGAATTTATTTTGTGTTAAAGGATGTCTGCATGCTAAGGCATATATTTAATCTTCAAGAAATTATCTTAAAAGATTTTGTAGAGGAAGGAAGAAGCAAATGCCAAACATCAAGTGGTGCTTTAGACAATTACTGGTTTAATCTATTGGCAGATGAAAGAAGGTGGCAGATGATTTCCATTTCTTTCCCTGTTTTCCCACAAGACAGTGCTAATAATATTCCCTCCACCACTTCAAGTGACACTAGTTACACAGTTCCTAGAGTGACTGTTTAGTGACCTCCTAGTTGTAAAAGATTTTATGAAGCCTGGAGTTATAAAGATGGAACTTCAAAATGGTGTGGGATTTTTGTTTGCTTATTTGTTTCAGGAATATCTAGCATAAAAATGAAGCTTGTTATCAGGTTAGCAGGCTTCCTTTGTGGTGATTCCTTCCCTCTTCTGTTGTTCTAATCTTCAAAATATCAAATGGAGAAACAAGCAACAAAACCAAAGGAAAACAAAACCCGGTAGCTTTCCTTTTATCAGCGTCCTTGAAAGGAGGCACAGACTTCAATCAGTCTTTTATTGCGGATTATTACACCCAGTATGTGGAAACAGAGAAAGCAGCAGTTTGTGGAAAGCAGAATCTAGTGTTTGTGTAATGATCCACTGATAGAGCTTGATTTCTCCCTGCTGAAAATCTGAGAAACTCCTCAGCCTAAACTGTATATATTTATTAAAATAATTTATCCCATAGTGTCTTGTTCCATTCTGAGTCAAAGATCTTACTCAGGGCTCAGAGGTTAAGCCAGGCCTCCTGGGTTATCAGATCCAGTTGGTTGGCAGAGGGGTGATTTATAGAGGGTTTGGTAAGTATAGTTAGACCTCTGCCTGGACCAAATGGAGTCCAGGAATAGCAGAGATGTGAAGAGTAACAAGCTTGGGGCTCTTGGAGTTTACATCTACCAAGTGCTGATTTGTGAGCTTTAACTTTTAGAAGAATGAAGTTATAAGCTGAAGGGAAAAACAAACACTTAACACTGGCATTAAGCTTTCATGGAATGAGGAGGTGGCCCGAGCTCTAACAACCCCATTGCTTCTAGTAACTTCTTTTCTTCCTTCTTAAGATAGAAGAATTTGAGATGCAGTTTTCAGTTAATGACAGTCTATCAGTTTGCATCTTTGGCTCAAGATTCAGCCATTTGGAGAACTACACCATTTAGGCTCACTGTTTCCTGGGAGTTTGGAGCCAAGCAAAGCTTTGTCCTGTGCTGCTGGTGGAGCAATGTTGAGAACTGAGCAGGGGCTTCAGTGCTTGCTGTTTGCTTTCTTCTATGAAGATACAGTGAGGGAAGAGATCAGGTCAAGTGACCGCTATGGAGTGGGAGAGAGAGAGGTATGGGTTGGTGAGGGAGATCAACTTATGAAGTTACAAAGGCTTTTTTCTGAAGCTTGTTTAATGTTACTTCCCCTTCACTGGTATACTTAAGAAAAGTCTTTATTCCATAAAGGTTGTGAGAGCCTAAAACTTTGAGAACATATTAAAAAATAAGTAGTATCATTCAGTAAGTTAGAGTTTGGGGGCAGTGGAAAAAGGTATGAGGAAAAAGTATAGCTAATAATAAAATATAAAAAATTGCTTTAGAATTTAGGCATCTCTTGTTTATTGGTGGTTTTGGCCTTGACAAGTGCCCCATGGAATATGGAGATCTCTGTTTCAAAAGCTTTTTCTACATTTTTACCTGTTTCAGACTTTTAAAAGTCTGTTTACCAAATGGCAAGGCAAAAGAAGTTCATTCAGTGTTAGATTGTTGAGATACAACCCTAATGGCTATTTTGTACTAACTGCCAAATAAAATCATATTATTGAAATGCAGTAGTACATATCCTGCTAAGGCACAGGAGCACTTGGCAATCATATTGCAAAGCTCTATAGCCAGCGATCAAAAGAGGAGAGTGGAACCTGCAAATGTTAGAATAGCAGAATCTGGAAATTAAAGCAATGTGAATGGTAAAATCCATTAAAAAAAATGCTTATCCCTAGGCTAACTACGGATTTTTAGTGTTTTTGTGCAAATTCTTTGTGTCCATGTTAATTACACTTGCAGCGTGTTACTGTTGTAGTCTTTTTTAATTTACACCAAACTCATCAGTGTTTTTCCCTTTTAATTTTCTTTGAGGCAGACCATCTCTGGTGTCTCACTTGCAGATTCCATTTTCTGTCTCAGCTGTCTGTGCATAGATCAAATTCATGTCAGCACTTGATGACTACCATAATCAACATATCCTCAGCTGAACTCCATTCAGCCTTTCCCTTCCCTAGTCTCTCACCAAGCCTTTTCATTGCTCCTCATGCTTAACAACTTTGCCATAGTCTTCCTGTTTTCTGACAGTATCTCATGCTGCCAACTGATGTGTCATGAAATCAACACATTATTTTTTTTAAACATCTGTTCAGTTTCACTGGTACTTAGTGGATGAAGCTATTGATTCCTGTATTTATTGACTTTACAGACAGGATCTGTCTAACTTTGTGTGCCTAATAAAGCACATACTGTACTGGGCCTGTACCAGCAGCAGTCCTTCCAGATTGCACATTTTTGCATCATGTGTGGTGCAGGGCTGCAGTAATGCATCCCTCTGACACAGGGTAACACGACAGAAGAAGGTACAGCTGAGGCAGGACATGGGGCTGGGGGAGTGAGGAAATAAAGCAAACAATGTTTAACTGTCTGCAGTCCCAAATGAAAGAAAATCTGTCAGCCTGTGGGAAAGCACTATTTAGTGTTGCAGCTCCTTGACAGACATAGTATGACAACTTTGTAGAATCTGCCTAAATCTAAAATACATCTCTAAAAGCTGAAAGCAAGGAAGCGTAGTAGTATATTGTTTGTTTGTTTGTCTGTTTGTTTGTTTGTTTTTCTTGAGGTTACTTTGACATGAGTTTTTCAAGATGTTTTTGAAGAGGCTTTTTTGTGGTTTTTTTCCAGTGCTTACTGTTGAACCAAAAGAAGGCCCTGTGGTAGCATGACTGAGCTGTGTATTGTGTTAACATTAGAATATTATTCAAAATTGGCAGTTTGAGTCTGAACACAGAAGACAAAAATTCCTGTCCTGGAATTCTTCTTAAATGTGCTAATTTTTTCCAACAGTCTTGATATTGATTCAAGATTAAAATCCTCTCCAAAGTGAAACTATACAAATAGCCTTTTCCTAGGAGTTTAACACTGGGATGGTGGTTTATTTTCTTAAGTTAATGTATTTGCAAAGCTTTAGAGTGAATCTGCCAGCTTGTCAGCTTCAAATTCTGCTTATCAAAACTATTGTAGGTAGCCTTTAAGATAGTATTTTAACTTCTAAAGCTTCTGCCAACTTGGTGTTACATTCACATTCACGTGTCCTTCTGTTGAAAGGTACTTTATAAGTTGGTTTGCATTAAGAGGGGGACAGAAATATGGTTGAGGCTTAAATCACTCCAAGCATTTGGCATGTGAGTGTTCCCTCAAGACTTCTTACTAAGAAATTCTCCTCTGGCATTTCTTCCCAAAATATACCTTCTGCTTCTTTAGAAATACTAAAATTACATGATCACAGTTCTGGGACCTGTCTCAGAGCACAAATAAATTCCATTCCTAGGCCTGCCACTCTCCATTTTGCTGTGTGATCTTGGATGCATTACCTCCCCATTTCGGTTTGCCTACCTGTAAAATGGATATAAAACTCATTGTCACGATTTAACTTCACTGTATATAAAACTTTACTGTAATTTTAAGTTAGGTGAAAAGCTGCTGGTATAGAGTTACAGAGGTATGTTTAGTTGAAGTTGCAATGCTTCCTGTTTACTGCACTTTAGAAAACTCCTGTAGCATAGCTTTTTTACAAGATTATATATATATGTGGAAGATGGTGGAAGTTATCTCACTTAAGAGAGGTAATTTCTTCTGATACTGTGAACAGGAAACCTACAGTATCGTATTTCATTTTCTTGCCATTTCACTTCTCTTTTAATTTGCTTTAATTCAGAAGTGACTATGTTCAAACTTTCAAATAAACTGAACTGAAGCTGGGGGAAAGAAATAGGTGCTTGGCTTTTTTTTCTTTTTTCCTTCCTTTGGAACATAAAACATTTGAATTTGGGGGTAGGGCAGATACTCTCTCCAAGACACGGAGGTCTTTTGCTGACCATTGAAATGCAGGGAGCTCTGAGAAATGAGGAAGCTGTCAAGGGGAAGACAGCAGCACTGCACAGTATGTCAGGATGCAAAGAACAACATACTGGAAGTATAAGGGGGAAAGCAGGATTCAGCCAAACTGGGATCTGGCCAGAAAGGTTGGGCTTAAGTCAAGAATGGTGTTTGAAAGCAAAGCAAATCAAAACATTGCTTGTCTCAGCATGTTTGCCAGCCTCTTCAGATTAGAAATCAGCAATGAACTTAATTGTAAAACATTCCTCTAAAATGGTGACCTTTGGAGCCAGGCTGGATCGGCGTGCCTTACACTAGCACAGTCTTAGGCTAATTGCAAGATAATTAAGGCTTGTATGTTAGGCCTTTGTATATTTGAAGGGCATATTCTAATGCACATACTCCACTCGCACGTTACTTCTGCCATCTTGCATGTCTTAGTGTAAATGGGGCTTGCAGGAGGAGGAAAAGTTGGAGAACGCCATCATCTTGAAATCTGCTGTGACTGCAAAGCTGCCCACCTAACATCTGTAAAATTAAACTATGTTAGGCCATACCTTTTCTGGAAGGTAGCTACAAACTAACAGTGAATTTCCCCAGCTGCTTGCAGAAGTTCCAGCCTTCAGCTTGAGGATGGGGAGGACAAATCTAAGCCATATTTTCACTTACATAAATGTTTTCTCTTACGAAATTCACATGTACTCAATGTAGGGTGCCAGGCTGATCGCTGCGGCTGTTTTAAAATAGAAAAGCAGATGGAAGAAATAGAAAGATTTACCACACAGCTTGATCTCTCTCTCTCTCCCCCTCTCCCCCCCCCGGAGCAGTCATTCATCAGCAGCAGCACCGCCGGGACAAACAGCAGAACGAGTTTCCCTTTGCAGCTGGGATTGGGCCGGGAGAGGTGGCAGAGCTGCACGACAGCCTCGGGATTGGCCGGGCAGGAACACACCTCTGGAATCTGTTTATTTCCTAAAAATAAGATAAAATCTTTTACGTTTCAGCGAGAGATCTTTTATCCTGCCTTTAGTCTCCGAATAAACTATAGCAAGCACAGTTCAGCTCTCTGGAACAGCTATAATGCTTGGGCTAAATGAGTGCAATGAATTCAGTGGTTTGGGGTTTTGCTGGGGTTTTTTTGTGGTTTTTTGTTTTCTTGGGGTTTTGTTTTTGTATGTTTTTGGTTTTTTTTTTATTTTGGGGGGGGGGGTTTGTGGTTTTTTTTTCTTCTCCCAAGTACAATGAGGGCTGTGTGAGTTGTCTAGATCTGTTGTTTGTGTTTTTCTGGGTGGGTATATATGACACTGAAGAACTTTCTTGCGTCTTAAATAGAGCAGAAAGTTGTTTTTCAGATTTACGATGTACGACTTCAGTTTATGCTGAAAGCAGTTATCCTTTTAAAGCTGTTTTTATGTCTGCTCTGAAATTCTGTTTATACTTGCAATAGTGTCTTTTAATTATTTTTGTAAATATCAAGTTGTTATTGCTGATCATGTTTTAGTGAGCTATGGCATCTTTTTTCT
This sequence comes from Calypte anna, assembly GCF_003957555.1. Taxonomy (NCBI): domain Eukaryota; kingdom Metazoa; phylum Chordata; class Aves; order Apodiformes; family Trochilidae; genus Calypte; species Calypte anna. Next base: position 70,417,759 of record NC_044246.1, read on the forward strand.
TTTAAATCCATTTAAACAGATTTTGAATTTTCTTGGATTTTTTTTTTTTTTTGGAAGTTAAGAACCAGAGATATTTTGAAGTCCTATGTAAAATAACTTGAGACCATAAATGAATGAGAGATTTGATCAGCTGCAGTGAATGTTTCAGCTGAGTAAGTATCTAGCATAACTGAATACATCAGAACTCATTAACCTACTTCCTCTCAAAAAAACAAATCCTAGGGAAGAAAACTATATGGAAAATACAGATGACTTACACAGTGGTTCAGTGAGACGCATACAAAATCAGAAGCTTGTGAGAAACTAGTTTGTGAAGCAGGAACTTGTGGGGTTTTTTGTTTTCTTTTTCAAGTAATAAGGGTTTGGACAAGCACTGGTGAAATATTGACTGAAGGGGTTGTTGCCTTCAGGAAGAAGAGGCAAAGATGCATAGAAGAATGAGAAGGGAAGATTAAAGGCAAGAGAAGCTGAGCACCATAAAGGTCTTTAAACTGAAGTTCAGCTTTCTTTTCTCTTCCCTGAATAATTGTTTTTGCTTCTGGGATGTTTAAATATGGATAAAGCCAGTGGTTGGTAACACTTAAATTGCCAGTCAGCTTTTGAATGGGCCCCTATATTTTCCTTATATATATAGAATTAATGTTTCAAGATTTTCAAAAGATTAGCCTTGCTACATTATAGGCTTTGCGTAACCAACATTACACATTTCATTCTTAAATCTTTGTACACTTGGTGATATTTTTATAAGCTTTCACATTATCCCATTAACATTTCTAGGTCTTTGGTGTGAATCAATGAGAAAATAACACTTGCACTTACAGAGAAATTGCCAGCAAAATATAATTTAAACTATTTGATGCATAAGTCTGTTTATTTAAATTCTTAACCCAGAAAAGTGGCTGAGAAAAACCTTCCTCACAATATAAGAAAATAAAATTTTTAAAAATTGTAATTAAACAGCTGCAAATGAGGGAATAGAATGGGAATGGTATTGTTCGTCCCAATTTTTTTTTTTTGTTAGTTATAAGCTGTATAACAAACAATGGAGGCTTTTGCTATAGAGAAAACCTTTTTTTCTGTTGGGTAGGAATTGGAGAGCTAGCACCCTCCTTTCCCTTATGTTCACTTTAATAACTGGTGACTGGAACATTTTTAAATCAGTATAGATAAGGATTGCTATGTGAAGGAAGAAAGCTTGTTCACTTACGCAGAGGTTGCTGAAGACTTGTTTATAGAAATGGGCTTTCTGCCTGCTTCCCTTACCCTTTGTTTTCTTTTGTTAGCTGTAGAAAGTCCTGAGAAGAATCTTTTACATCTGTGCCTTAGGACCGATGTAAAAACATAGGGTTTGCTTGGCTTGTCAGCATTATGCTTGGGTAACCTGAGACTTAATGAGCCAATGTTGAACAGTGCAGACCTTAACACAAAGCCCTTCCCTTTGCATATAAATTCCCTTTCCCTTTGAAAATAAAATTTTCCATAAAACAAACAAACAAAAACATATCTGAAATTTTTCCTTTGATAAATCTAGAAAAAGAGGAGGAATCTACTCTTAAAAGTTAAATTCTGCTCTCCCATACTCAATTTAAATTGAGACCAATGTATATTTATGCAGCTGATGAAGCATTTGACTCAGTCTGCAAGGTTAAAATGCACAGGTTATGAAAAGCATAGAAACTCTTACTTCAGGTGTTTAACTTTGTCCTTCAAAACTTTAAATTTGGGATTGTTATTCACTTTCTTGTTAAATATGACTCTAATATCCTCTTCTGATTTGTGATTTTCACCAGCTACTGCATAATACTTCCCTTCCCAACAGTTTTGTTGCTGTTTAACCCCTTTGCAGAATAAAAGACTCATCCTCTTCCTTTACTCTATTGCAGAACAAAGTTAGCAAAGAAATTCTGAAAGTTCTTGTTTTGTTAAGTGTCACTCTTTTAAATTCATAATATATTTGCTGATACTACTTTGGCCAGTAAAACTGGAAGCTGATAGCAGAGCTTCAAAAAGTGTGACTGGATGGCAGAAGGCATTCCATACTGACAAGTGGAGGACATGCATGTAAGGGGAAACAAATTCTTGTTTTACATACTGTGGTGGGCTGTGCTGTCTGTGTTTACTACCCAGGGAATGGGGCAATTAGAACAGATCTGTTCCATTTTTGGTCAAATGGAAGACAAAGAATGAAATAAAGAAACATAACAACCCAAGGTATGGTCTAGTTAAAAACAAAAAAAAATCCACACACAAGAAGAATAAATGGAAAAATGGGGTGAGGATGACCAAAAGGATGGAAAATATTTAAAATACATTGAGAGTCACATTTGAATTGAATTATGGAGTGGTATGGCACAGTGTTAAAGTCAGTAGTATAGAGAATGGGAACAGTATTTCTGTTTCCCCCTCATGAAAGGATAAAGAATTTTAAGTATTGTTATTGGTTGGTAGGTGATGGTAGATTGCAAGCAAAATTAGAAGGTCATGGTTTTCTGTGTTTGTTTGGATAATTTGAGGGGGTTGTTCCTTGTTTTGTTTTGCTTTTTTTTTAAGTAAGGCACAGCTAAACTTTGAAACTTCATTTCTCTGTGGTTAGTATGGCTGCCAGTAGTTTATACTGGTTCCAGCAGCTAGATAGAGGTTAGGAAGGGGTTTTGGGTGGGTATTAAATGCCCCAGCTCTGGCTCAGTCTGAGTGGCAGATGGCAGGAGGCAGGCATGGAGTGCATTAGCAAGGCAAGCAGGCAGTGAAAATACAACCTTGTGCTGTGCTCTGGGCCTTTGGTTGCTGTTCCTGTTAGCACTAACAAAGGACTGACAATGCTTTCTTCCCAAACATCCAAGTAGCCCTCCATCAAAACCACAGGAAAACTGCAGTGAGCCATGCTTCTGGGGGAGCATTGCACTTGCAAGTAGAAAGCCAAAGGGCAAGGGTCAAAAAAAAAAAAAAAGGGAATGAGGGGACACTGAGTAAAGGCACTTGTTAACAGGATTTACCTTGTTGAAGGTGTCCCAAGGAGGGCTGCTAGTGCCCAAATGCTTTTTGTCACTGCTCTGCCCACGTTCATGGAATGAGAAGTGGGGAACAAAAAGTAAACCTTCTAGTCTCAGGGATGCCCTTGTAGCTGTGACTGTTCAGCCAAACAGCTTTCCCCAGTGTTTTGGGTTCTCGGGGAATATAAATAAAAGGTGGAGGGGAAAAGTGCAACCAAAAATCTCAGACTGGTAATTTAAGGATTTGATTGTGCCCTCCTTTCTGCCAAAGGACCCAGGGAACAGCCATGAACTCTCCTGTAGCCACAGCCCCAGGGAGGACTTCTCCAGCTTGTATCTTGCATGCTGTATATTAGCTCTCATTAAAGCAACAAGCATTTGTTAAAACCTAAATTTCACCTATGTTGCTTAACTTAAAATCTCACTGAGATTTAAGACTTTTGTACACTTTCCTATGGAGAAAGTAGATCAGTTAAATTAAATACTGTGTGTTCATCTTTGCTGCAGTAGCTTCTATAGTAACAAAATAGATGCAAAAAGAATAGGGCAAGAAAATACTGATAACTAATGCTGTAGTCTGAAACTCATTTTCATTAATGGATCTTGCAATTCACTAAGAAAGAGTAGTGCTTTTTGGAAAATTTGTTGACTTATCTCTGCAGAGTTGTGGTGGTAATGTTTGAAGATGCTGCAAACCCTACATTTGGCTGAAGTGCAACACTGCTTCATTTAACTCCAGCCAATTCAGATTCATTACTTTGATATTAGAGTAATTATGCCATTTCCAAAGCTAGAAGTGGAAGGCCATGTTAAATTATGTGGTTTTATTTTTGGCAAGACTTTTGGAAATTGAATTGCTGGATTTGGTTTCTGTTGCCATCTCTACCTCAAAAAGTCTGGACCAGTTTTTATCTTCAGAGCTGAGTATGTTAGTAGAATAATCTTTTACAATTCCTGGAAGAATTCGTAAAGAAAGAGAAGAGTTTTAACAGTTCTGGATGATGGGTGTGTAGAGATGTTAATAGGAAAGACAACAGTAGTTGTGGTTTGTTTTTTTCCTCAGGGAGACTGTCATCTCACATTGGACCTAAACAGTATAACATGTCTCTTTTTAACAATAAAATGTTGTTATTTTTATCTTTTTGATTGGCAGAGCAGTCCTAGATTTTGTCAGATCACCTATTGTTTCCAATACTTAAAAAGATGGCAGAAGGTTAGTATTGTAAAAGGAGTCTTTAGATTGCAAAATGCTCAAAACCCCAGGCTGTGACTGAAATCTGGATTCTGGAGTCATGGGGCTTCTTTAGAACCACAGGGTTACTCATTTTTCTAGTGAGTGTTTTTAGGATTTTGAACTTGTAGGAAAACAAGTATGTTCAAGGACATGTCTATCTGTTCTTTTTCCCCTGTAAGTGTAGAAAAGAGTGCTTAAAGCTTTCTTCTACTTTGGAGGCTCAGGGGAGTCTACAACTCCCTGAAAGGAGGTTGTAACCGGGTGGGGGTTGGTCTCTTTTGCCAGACAACTTTCAACAAGACAAGAGGGCATGGTCTTAAGTTGTGCCAGGGGAAGTTTAGGTTAGATATTAGAAAGAATTTCTTTACGGAGAGAGTGATCCGGCATTGGAATGGGCTGCCCAGGGAAGTAGTGGATTCTCCGTTCCTGGAGATATTTAAAAAGAGACTGGATGTGGCACTCAGTGCCATGGTCTGGTAACCGCAACGGTGGTTCAAGGGTTGGACTCAATGATCTCAGAGGTCCCTTCCAACCCAGCCAATTCTATGATTCTATGATAAACAAAAGTTACAAGAAAACGTTACACATACAGTCCTCTTCCTGGAGAAGAGTTAGAGAGGAATATGGACCACTAGTAGCTAAATCTCATGACATTTTGCATACTGCTACTATAGGGCACTGATGTTCTGGTAATGGCAAAAAGGTTCCTACACAAAGCACAATTAAAGTCTGTGTAGAAATGGTTTAGCACCTTTGTTTCAATCAGATTAATCTGGAATTAACCATTAGCATGGGTTTTACAGTGCCATTTGCATGCATACCATTCAAATAATAAAAACTTCCCAAGAAATATGCGTCAGATTTTAGCCACGTCCTTAAGATGCAAAGAAACGAGGAATTGCTTACTTTTGCTTCACAGTAGTCTTAAGAAAATTCTTTTAAATCTTAATTTTTAATGTAGATCAATAGGAGAAAATGATAGGGTGGTTTGTTTGGTTTTGAAGCTGCTGAGTCTGCTGTGGGGAAAGTTCTGTTCCTCAGTCTGATCCATTAGTCCATTCTTGGCTCCCAGAAAGCTCTCGAAACAGAGATTTACAGAAAGGAGTTGCACATTTATTGTCTTCTGGTTCTTCAGCTCATATGCTACAGATTAGTTTTAATTTAATTTAAAATTCTTAGTTTAAAGGATTTTATAACCCAGGCAGGACATGTATGACTTAAATATGTAATGAATTGACAATATTGGGTACTGTAACATCTCATCACATTTACTTTATTGAATAAAATGAAAGTGGCCAACTGGGTAACACTGCACACAGGCAAAAACAAGTAAATGTTTAACAATGGTTGCAGTGGTTTGTAGGAATGTGTTTGCATTGCCTGTAAATGGCCTTCTCTCTAGTCTGCTTTACATCAAATGTAGTGCTTTATAGTTTAAAAAAAATAAAAATAGGACTCCTTGCTCTTGGCTCATCATTGCGTTTTTCTTAGTTTTTAAAATATCTTAGTTTTATCCTTATAAAAAACCTATCATGTACAGTTTAATAACAAAAGAGATTTCTCTTTCTAAACAGAGACAAGCCTCTGCTTGTTGTGTTTCAGGTTTGGGAAAGCACCAGTCCATTGTCTAGTGAAATGAAAAAGAAGTTGCAGCTACTGATATGGTAAACTAACTGGTCAAGAACAGCAGATGAGGAAGGGCAAGTACAGATGTTTGGCTGGGAAAATGGAAAGTGGATTGGTTGGATAGATAGGAAAATATCTGCTTAATTCCTAATGCTGAGAGGATGCAGATGAACTTAAGAGGGGGAAAAAGGGCTAATTCTCTTGTGTGTAAGTTTATTTTTTTAATCTTTAAAGAAAAGGTGAAGTTTTTTTAAAAAAGGATGGATTTCTTTTTGAAGATAGAGGCCAAAATTTTATCCTTGAATGAGGGAAATATTTAGCTTCAGTTATGCTCCCTTGTCCCAGATCTTTTGTCACACAGCCCAGGGAACAGGCATAGCACAATTCTGGATGAATTCTGGAATTAAATTACAGCTCCTGGAGGGAGTAGGACCGTATCTGTTATATCAGCAACTAAAAACTTAATAAAGAAATTGATTTTATCCACTCTATAGTGACTTCAAAGTTCATGTAAACTTAGTAGCAATTTAAAATATTAGTGAAAGTAGCTTCATCATCTGGTGTTAGCTGTTTTTTACAATCATAGAATGGTTTGGTTTGGAAGGGACCTTAAAGATCATATGGTTCCAACCTGCCTGCCACAGGCAGAGATGCTTTCCATCCATAACTTCCCTGGGCAACCTCATCCAATGTCTTTCCACCCTCACAGGAAGGAATTTCTAATATCTAGTCTAAATCTACCCTCTTTCATTGTGAAACTGTTCCCTCTTTTCTATCCCTACATGGCCTTATAAAAAGTTCCTCTCTAGCTTTCTTGTAGACTCCCTTCAGGTACTGGAAGGCTGCTACAAGGTCTCCCTACAGCCTTCTCAAAAATATCAGCAATGTTTCTATTAACAAGTTCCTCTCATTTTAAATGTTTTCATCTTCCTCATTTTCAAATGATCCAAGACACTCACATCTTGATGCCAGATATTTAAGGACAGATTCTTGTTTCACTTGCTTCTGTCTTGTGCCTCAGAAAGCCTGGCTCGAAGAAGAACTGGATTTAGACATGGGCACAAAAATGGGGACACAAACTCTGGGTTAAATCATCTCAGTTTGAGGTAAAAGGGAACTTTGCCACACTGTTTGATTTTATTTTCTATCTAATGTGGTATCAAATCCCATAAAACTTCCTCAAAATCCATGGATTGCTTTAGAAAAATCTGTCTGAAGACTACAGCGCTTCAACGTTTTAAGTACTGTTTTCCTCATTATTAAAAATCTACCATGGTGTTACACTGAATATTTATGGTCAGAAACAAAGGCTCAAAAAAACCCTTAGCCTGGCTGTCACTGTAAAGAAAGGTTAAAAATTATTGGTGAACCTTAACCTAGAAATGGAGGTAGAAGCCATATAAGAGTTAATTTCTTCAGGCTAGTATTTGGAAGAGCACATACGTTCCTGTTAGAAGATGAGACCTGACAGAAGAAATCCAGACTTTTAGTAACATGATGTGGAATGTTTGTGTGTGTATATATATATAAAACTGAGACTTACCTCTATGATGTTAAGTGTAACTTTCTCATAATACTGTGAGAAGTCTCACTGGGAGAAATGGGGAGGGGGACAGAAATTCCTAAATATACCAGCAGTCTGTACAGTGCTTTGGTTAATCATGACTTAATGCTTTCATTGGTAGGAGAATATTCAGAGTTGGAACTCTGTCTTGGTGGATATTAAAATTATATTCCCTGTCCTGTGGAGCACTGTGATATCCTTTTTATCTCGGGCTTCTTGTTAAAATAAATCATAAGCCTGCTGTGATAAATGGCTGAGCAGGAAACACCTTGGTACCCTCAGTGCCTTAAAATAAGAGGTGAAAGAAATCTTTGCCAAAAGGAAGCTGATAAATAATTGCCTCCTACACAGAGGGCTTGGACTGAATTATACCATTCTGTGTCGAGTGGAAACTAAGGCAAAAATATGCAAACAATTTGTTCCATCACTGTAAAAGCTTCAGATACTGTAGTTTAATCCACCTCTTCTTTGTCTTTACTTATGCAGACAGGTGGCTGTGACCTCTCCATACTGTAAAACTGAAAGATACTAAATCCCCGAAATCAAATGTAGTTAAGAGTAAACACAGACTTGAAACAAAAAGATAGATTATGAGTGACTAATCTAATATTTGAGGTCACTAAATCAGAGCTGGAGAAAACACTGGATATAGTTTGCAGAGAAAGAAGTAATTCAGTAATTTGAGTTGGTTGGCTCATAAACCTAATAGAACATGGAAACCACCTTGCATCAAGTTAAGTATTTTTGCAACTCATAGGGCTTTTTTAATTTTTATTTTATAATACTACTGCTCAGAAATATTTGTCAGTCCATTTTGTCAGCCTTACATATTTTCGTGTTTTATCTACAGCTACAAACTGTAGCAATAGAAGAACTTTTGTGTTGTCACTATCATGACCATAGTCCTTACATGAGTCCATGTTCAGAGTTTCATAGCTATACACATATTTCTTTCTGAATTAATATTGCTTTGTATCATTTAAGTCAATATTATGTGCAAAACCTGTACAGATAATACATCCCAACTTTTACTTTGAAAGGATTTTTAATGACCTTTGAAGACTATCTATTTTTTGCAGCAGATCTTTTGTTATTTGGCAGCAGCAGCTGAATGCCACAAGAGGCATTTTCTTTTTTTTTTTTCTAAGACTATCATGCAGATTTTTCAGAGGTGTAAGTACTGAAAAGAATTTTCCTTTGTGCTGTTGCCTCTGAAAAACTTCAAGGTGTTGCCTTGGAATAAGAGGGAGCTGCCACATCAGTTGTGAGGGTGGAGATGTAAGAGAGTAGAACTGGGCTCTTTCCATGGATCTGCAGTTTAGTGACTTAGTCATGGCAGATTTTAGTTTCCCCTGGAGCTGAAATAGGGGGAGAAGGTTGCAGTTATAAAATAGGTATAAATGTTGCTGTTCATTAGAGTTCCTGGAATCTAAGAGGCTGTAATGGGTAAAAAAACTGCTAGTTGTAAATACAACCCCGTACCCTGGGGCACCATCAGTAGTGTGCTGCAGTGCCCACATTTCCAGCTTTGAAGTTTAGTGGGGGTTTATACAGGATGCTGCTTGTGTTTTAAATCATTCAGGCAACCTAAATTCTGTCCCCTTGAATACTGACATTCTCTTCGATTACATAATAAATGTGATCCTCACCATAGTCACTGTGTAATTAAATTCTCAGAATGTGAACTAAAGTTTTAGTCAAGGACAAGTTTGCATTTTCCTGCGTCCAACTTACATCTTCTAAACTTTTTGATGTGGGATATTGTATAGATCAGGGACTATCGAGGGTTGAAAAAGGGAAGTTCCTGTATTTGCTTACATTGTTTCAGATCTCTGGTGGATTTCTGTTTCATTGTTGTAGTCTACTGAAGCCTTCCTGCAAGTTCTGGAAATGCTGAAGCTGCAGAAAATGACTGTGGTTCTGAGCAACTGTACAAGTTCTATTTTAATTACTTTCATCAGCTTTATCCTACAGTGAAAGCTGTGTAGTGTATCTCTTCATCACAGGATGGAGGAGGGGGAATTAAAGTTTTAATTAAGCCCTATTTTAATATATGATTTACATATGAAAATCATAAATGTATGTAAATGTATCATAAATGTACAACCTTTCCTAGGACTGTCAGTGCTATGAATCAATAAATGGGAGGCTGAACTGTTTTGCACCAGCAATTAAAATTCAAGCTTATCAATACTACTCGCCCATGGATTCAGAATCAGGAAAAAAGACTGGAAATGTTAGTTTGCTTCCCAGTGTTGCAACATGATTTTACTGTTAAATAGAAAACTCAGGCCTGCTCTGGGTTCTGGAGGACTGAGCATTTCATCTCCCAGGAATTTTATATTTGCTGGTTGTGGTAGTTTAACTAGGAAGCAATTTTGCACTGTTAGCATTTGTTATAGATAACTGATAGGCTGACTGTTTTGCAAAGTTCAGAGTTGTTCTTCCTAGGCAGGTTACATATATTCATGGCTTCCTTGTGAAAAAAGGTATTGACAACCCCTGGTTGGCTTGTTCAGCTGACAAATACTTCTCTGTAATATGGGTAAGTCCTCTTTCAGTAAGGAGGTATTGCTGCTAATGCATCTCCTAGGTAGTGAATTAGCAAGAATTTGAAATTTCACTTTCAGCTTAAAAAGAGATGTTTTCATCGTTTCATTGGAGCTCAGTAAATGTGTGCTAATGGTAAATGTCTGCCTTAAAAGCAGTTCACCAAAATAATTTCAAGCAATGCTTCTGTTTCAGTTTCCCTGGCTGTACTGTCACTCAGGCTTTAGTGATGCTGCATTGTTCTTCTGCGTAGGAAGCACTGTCTAGAAGACACTTGAAGTTCAATTCAAATATTATGAACATTAGAATTGTAGAGGTTTTGATAATCTTAGCCTTTTTAGAAGATCATAGTCTTAAATTGCCAGTTGTTTAAATGGCTATAAAGCAAAAAAAAAAAAAAAAATCCTTGAAAAGGGAAGATGAAACTGCTCTACAGTAGAGCAAAAAAATCCCCCATATCCTAATCGAACGCTTTGTCTCAGTGGAGCGTTATATCTCTCAGAATGTTTTCCATGTTTGTTAGATGGCTTAGCTCCAGAAGTGCTTTAACATAGTCAGCTTGTTCTTTTCTTGTATGCCTTACTGCTGACATTTTCCTTTTCATTGTTAATCAGATCTGCAATATGTGCCAAATTGTAATTTCTTCTTCCCTGCGCATCCCTGATGTATGTGTATATATATTTTCCCCCCCTATATATCTAAACTCCTCCACGTTCTGTTGTTTCCTTATCACATACAGAAAAATGTTTTAACTTTCTGTCACATGAACTCAAGATTTCATTCAGGTAGAAATGTCACTTCAGAGTTGAGCTGTTTTAGGACTGTTTTTTTAAAGGCACTTTTGGAATAACCCACTGCTCTATGGGCTCATGGACATCCAGTATTCTTACAACAACACATGGTTGATACATGTAAGATTCCAAACCCTGATTATTTTATTACTGAGATTAATGTATGAAAACCATAGGCCTAGCAGATATTACAAAATCACATGTTCACTCTAAAGAAGTTTAGAGTTATTTTCCTGCACACAACTTCACCCCAAATGATGTATTTCCATAGCCACTTTCTGGTCTAACTTACCTCACCTAGCCGTGTCTGTGGCTGCTTTTCTTTGCATGTCCCTCTTGCATTCCCCTGCATCTCTTTGTAATCTCTAGAAGTTTGCTAGTCCTGTAATATAATATCCTTTCATTTTCCTGTTTTGGGACTTTCTAGTCCCTAGTTCATCATCCCTTATGACTCCTTTCCAAGCTCCATTATGCATCTGCTCTAAGTATGATTTAATCTGAGTATATATTTCTTCCAAAGTCACTAAAATATTTGTTCAAGGCTATGAAGTATGAGTGTATTCTATACCTCTTTTAACTTAAATTACTCTAACATAACTTTGTAAACAGCAGAAAAGTCCTAAAGGTGCCCCCTGCTCTAATACCAGTAAATGTACTGGCTGCTCTAGAGTAATCTATGTGTTTGCAGCATAATAAATCTTTCCCAGTATTAGATTTTTAGGAATACTTTCTAAACTATTGTCTTAATTAAAAAAAAAACAACGTAGTTTTATTTAACTTGAGTTCTGTTTTCCAATAACTTTATAGTTTATACTGACATGTGAAATTTCATTATGAATAATTTTTTGTGACAACATTTTGACAAAAGTCTCAAGAACTTAAGGCTGAGAGCTGTAAGTTATCAGCCTGTCAAATATCCTTTTTAGCTGTCACAGACAGGCTCCAGCTATAGTAGGAATCTTAAATTAAAGCAGCAGACAGGTAGCATGAGTTAGTTACATTGCTGAGCATCCAGTAGCAATCTTGACAGTATTTTGGAGTCCAACTTGATGCATTGCTGGCCAAAGAGGGAATTTGTTGTAGGAGTAGTTATGTTGGGCTGAAGGTTAAATTGTTATGACAGTAACCACACTTGCAAACATTATCTATTATTGGAAATTTTTTTTCCTAGATGTTATTAGAGAAAAGGAAAAGATTCCTTTGGAAAAACTCGTACAGTAACTAGAATGTAAACACTGACTATATTTAATGAACAGGGTAGGTTTAGACAGTTGGACTTGATGGTCTTAAAGGTCCTTTCCAATCATGATGATTCTATGATTAATCAGTACAGAAATAACAATAAAATGGGTGCTTGCTTTTTATGATGCCCCTGAAAGCCAGGTGACTCTGGAACCTCATTGTCAGGCAAGTCTGAGCTTAGAGGGACTACAGAATGCCTCAGGTACAGTTATCAAGACACATATCAGGCAACTTTTAGGGAAAGTGGAATGTCTTTTTTTTTTTCTTCCCAGTCTTCAGTGGCAAATGAGTTTCATTTCTCTTTGCTCATGGTCAGAGCCTTTTCATGAAGTTTCCCATTTCTTCCCTAATGGACAGTGAGCATCTTCTTCCTGCTGTGCTCATTTTTCTCCTTGCATGTTTCCTCCCACTATGTTCCTTTGAGCTTTTTACTTGCCAAGTCTTAAAGCTCCTTTCTTGCTCTGTGGAACTGAAGGAATAATTTTATATATGGTTGTTGCTTTTGAGGTGCCTGAAACAGTATTATTTCTGCCTGTTTCTGCATCAGGTCTCTTTTGTTTTTTCAGTCCCTTTGGCTCTCTCTTCTGTTGCAAAATGCATCGACTAGGAAGCATATAATAGAACTGCTGAGGGCTGCTAGGTCAGGTTAGAAAATTTTGATAATCTAACTCAATCTCTTGTATATATAGATCATGGAGTTTTGTTTTTCTCTCAGAAGATGCATGTAAGTATATCTTCTGAAAGATCTCTAATCTTGCTTAAAAATTTGAAGCAATCATGTCCATTTCCTCTAGTAACACATTTCAGTGTTTAATTGTTCTTGCTGCTAGGAAGTGGTATCTCTGCAAGATACATTTGTGTAATGTGAATTTCCATTAATTGTACTTTTCTCTGAGTTAATTTATGAATCTGAAAAATCTTTTTTTTCAAACTTCTCATTTTCAAGAGATCTTAATGAGTCTTTGGAGTATATAAGTATATACACTTATATATAAGTATATATGTATGTGTATGTATATATGCAAAAAAATCAAGTAGTCTCTCAACCAACTCTTTCATAATTTGGCTGTACTGAAGTTTTAAAACTGTGTACCAAGAGGCCTCTTTATCAAGTCAAACAGAAGCTATAAATATCCTTCCAGGTATTTTTTTGGCACCTGAAAAGTCATCATATTCTTAAACAGTCAGATCAGCATAGTGTGCATAGAAAGGCTGACATTTGTTCTACCTGATGGTCATACTTTTATACTTTTGAGCTCAAATTAGCCTTCTAGGCAGCTGAACAACACTGAAAATGCACAGTGGAGCCTGATAGGCAGTTCCCAGTGTTCTTTTTGGAGACAGGGCTTTCCAAATTACTTTTCCATGTGTACATGTTGATTATTTTCTTTGTCCTTATGTGTGGGATAGCGAGCTATATTAAAACGTGATTTCATAAAACCACAGAATAGGGAAGGTGGGGAAGGACCTGAAGAGATCTGTTAGATCTATCAAGATGCCCCAGGGAAGAACAAATTATATCTACCTAGTGTATGAGAAGTTTATTTGCCTGGTTTTAGGAGTATGAGCAGTGAAGAGTCTACAGAATGTTCTTTCTTCTTCTCCGTGTCCTCCTCTGTAGGTCAAATGTCTTTGTGGTGATTTGGCTTTACTCTCTGTTCCCATGTTTTCTTTCTCAGTCATCTTTTCTAGGCATCTGATCAGGTTTTTTGGTGAGAAGAGAGAAGAGAGCATTAAGTTCATGTCATTAATACACATTGACCAAAACGATGGGGTAGTCCTGCTGAGTAGAACAGAGAGGTTTGCTTCCTCTGCTTTACAAGCTAAATTGCTGTGCCTGAATCACACTAAGGTTTTTTTGCTGGTTTTTTTTTCATATTGACCTCATGATGCCATAATCCTTTATAACCTTAAGTCTTTTCAAGCAGTGTCTCTAGCATCTTATTTCCCTTTCCTGTCTTTGTATAGCTGATAATATCAGAGAATAATAATTTAAATATCTTCCCTAAGAATTGTATTCCGTTTTCGGGTTTTTTTAGGTGATTCCAGAACAATTTGTCAGGAACCTTTAGAAGTTCATGCTTGTCCTCTTAGACCTCACAGGCTTTGTATTATCAGTTCTCTCAATTCCCTAACTCAGGTTCTGTGCAGACACAGGCTTAGGGGCATTTGCTATGGAATCCCACGTGTTGCATCTTTTCCTGCTGGTGCTGAGCCACTGATGTCTTGCTCTTTCAGCACAAGACAATTTTGGTTTTATATGGCTGCAGCCTCATCACTTCCTTAGCTTAAAATCAGAATTGTAGCATGTACAAGTGTCTTCACTTCTTCAGACTGACTGTCCTGTTGTGGAAGGCAAGTTGGAAAGATTTGTTGAGGGTCTGTCCTCAGTGTGTGTTTTAAAGTGGTTTTTGGCTTTCACTTCCTCACATATGATCATCTAGGCACTTGTAAACTGTTTTGCTGAATTTCTGTTTGTTTTTTTGTTCTGTCCCAGTTTTTTCAGGAATTGGAATTCAGCTGGCTGAACTGGTCCCTTCTTTATTTCCTTCTTTCAATAAACCTGGTTTTGATACTTTGCCCATCCTCTATAAATTCTTGGAAATAACATGAGCCATTTCACTGAATTCTTCATATATTTAAGGTGATATTGAAGAAACACAGCCAATTTAGAAACTAATGTAAATTCTTTCTGGCCTAACTTTGTCTTCTAGCCTGACAGTTTGTGTTGATGTTGAGCTCTGAGGGTTAAAAAAGGAAATCTAGATATCTTTGTATGAGTAATATTACCATTTTGTTCCACTTACAATTTAATCTCCAAATTTCAGAATTTTAATGAAAGAGCAGGACTGGACTTTGTAGCTGAGACCACTTTCCTTGTCAGTAAAATGCTTTTATTTAAAAATACATATCGTGTACACACATACTCACACATATGCTAACACAAAAAGTTTAAAGGCAGATCTCTGAAATAAGTCTTTTCTAGCCACTATATGGAAAAAGATACTCTCAGTTTATGATAAGCATTTGTACAGTGTGGTAGTACCTAAATTTATCAAAGAGAATCATAGAATTTTCAAGGTTGGAAGGAACATTTACAATCATCCAGTTCCAACCCCCCTGCCATGGGCAGGGACACCTCCCACTAGATCAGGTTGCTCAGAACTCTGTCCAGCCTGGCCTTAAAACCCCCCAGGGATGGGACTTCCACCAGTAATTTAGAATAAAATTAGAAGAAAATTTAGAATAAAATCCCAGTAATTTAGAATAAGATTATAGGAATCTTTTCATATATTTAAAGACCTAGATTTGGTTTATTATGCAGGCATATTTGAAAAGGTGAATCTTCATTTCAGAATTTGAAAAACAGCTAGATTTTCTTTCTAATAGACTTTGACAATTTTTGTCTGATTAAGTTGAAAAGAGAAACGTCCCGTTTAAAGTGGGTGTAAAGATTCCCACATAAAAGAATGGTTGCATTTTGGTAATAAAAACTGTAAGTTATTTTTATTTTTTGTCATGTAACAGTATATTTTGCCTCTAATATTTTCAATATGTTTCTGTTTCTTAAATAAATTTCAAAGGTAAATACTTCTTCTTACCAGATGAGTGCAGCCTACCATTAATTCTTTCCTTCTTCATTTTCTGTAAATATCCTTTTGCTTTCAGAATGAAATTATATTGTAGCCACACTTTAACTTCCTCCTTGTGCTTACCCAGATGAGAATTATCCTTCAGCAGTCCAGTCAGGTGGCCTAAGACAGGACCAGAGGACCAAAGAGTCTGCAGGCAAGTGCCTTGTCAACAAGGTTGCCACTTCAAGCAGAGGTGCTTGCACTTGTGTTCCTGTGTCATGGATGGATGGATGGATGGATAGATGGATGGATAGATGGATGGATAGATGGACGGATGGATGGATGGATAGATGGGTGGATAGATGGATGGATGGATAGATGGGTGGATGGATGGATGGATGGATGGATGGATGGATGGATGGATGGAGCTCCTGGGAGGCAAGACCTGGGTAGAGCTTGGGCTTCCCTCACTGAAAACAAAAGTGTGAAATTTTACTTGTAAACCATCAGGCAGGTGTGCAAAAAGAGATGGCATTCCTGGAAGCAGACTGCTGGGCAGGGCTGTTTAGATATTAAAGCAGAGTTGCAAAATGAATGGGTCATGCCAGAGTTATGGGTTATGACCAGAGTTTTACTTGCTTAAAATTGTAGTGTAGCTGTGCTCGTTCTTCAGTGGCACAGGTAGAAAAGCCCTGAATTTTCGAGCTTAGAAAATAGAGCTTCCTTTTCCTCTCCCATTTTTGGAGGGGATAAAAAGAACATATCGCACAGACATTGTCAGCTACTTTAAAGACTGTTGCAAATCCATTTAAACTTTTGTGCTAATCTCATTGAGCAAGACAGCACACATATTATACAGTTCAGGTAATGCATTTTTTGTTCTAGAGGATGTATTACCACATTTGAGAGATAAGAGAGGCTGTTTCTTCAGCATACAAAGTTTGTGGATGCCCAAGTTAATGGCTGAGTAATTCTTCAGTTTCCTTTCTTTTCTCCCTCATTTGTATTCAGTATATGAAATGAGCATTTCAAGATAAATTGACATCAGGAATCGAGCAGAATGTTTTGAATGCAGTCACAGATAACTGTATTCTAATGCTGAATTACAAGTAAACAACATGGAGATATTCAGATTATTCATATTTAAATTTGCTAATTTGGAAGCTACCCCTTTCATAAATAACTTGCCTCAAGCTTAAAAAGGGTTAAAATCTGGAATTTTGCATACTTTATCCAGTATTGGTAGGCAGTGTCAAGTTCAAATACTTAAGCTTCAAACTTGAAGTTCTCATGTGTAAAGCCCAGAATTACTTGCACGAGTCACACAGAGCTTTTGTTATCCTAGCAAATACATTAGGATGAGGAATTGAAACTGAATTTCTGTCCCTACATTATAATATACTCCTACAGTGTCTCTTATCAGATCTTAAAGTGCTTACACTTTCACAAGGAAACCACAGCAGCAGCTGTTCCCAGGCTGACTTGACAGTACTACCAGAACAACAGCATATGCTTACATAGTTTTGTCAGTAGCCTGTTTTGCAAATATTATTGTTCCCTACATAACCCAGCTCATCAGTAAAGTATAAGCTGGTTTGAGTCCTGATGTAAATAAATGTACACTGGCTTGTAGAAGCTTCTCAATGATTTGGTCTTATCTCTTTAAGCCATTTGTAAGCAGTGTTTAAAAAGGGACACACATAGGTTGTGTCAGCTGAAGAAAAGCCATTTTAAATAATTGGTAGCAGTTTAACTGCAAATACTGCATTTAGCTAAAGCTATAAAAGACTGGTTTCACTACAGATCCTGTCTCCTCTCACAACAGAGTTATCTACTAAGCATAGCAACTTGCACGGATGCTCACTGCTTTTGACTTCTGTTTGGTGAACTCTCTAGTGAAGTAAGAATCACAGAATCAGAGATTCTGAATTAATTCTGAAGAATTAATGAATGAATCTGGTGGTTGTCCAGCACTGAGCAGCATCAGCAAAGCCACTTTAGCTGCTTGAAACCCAGTATGGTTGTTAATGATCTGAACAGAGGGATATTGCAAGTACATATCTGGGATGTAACTCGCCCTTCCTTATGGTTGGGTGTCTTCCAGGAGGTGTAGACCTGTTTCTCCCATTAAGAGGCAGGGTTTATTAGCTCTGAAATGGTGAAAACAGTGCCACAGTTACAGTTTCTGCACTGAAGCTGGCTTGCATTCAGACGCCTTCTTGCACTGGCACAGTGCTACATTTTTATGTAGGCTTGCACTTTAGACTTTTGGACCTGGATGAATTTACAAGCCCAGCTGTACAACTCTATAGAAGTTGTTTGTTTGTTTTTTTAAAGCATTTGTTTATGAGCTAAGTATATTCCATGTGGGATAGGTAAGATACAGTGTAAAGGCAAGGAAATAATGCTGCTTGAACACAGCTACATTTTAAGGCAGTTGTAAAAGAACTCTTTCAGACATAAACTGTGGAAAAAAAATGCATCTTTTGATGATAAAGTTCTCAGTTTCAGATAACTACAGTACTTGGGTAAATAAGATCAACATATTTAAAGAGGACAATAATAAATCTCTATCAGTAGAGTAGGATTTCACATCGAATTTGATTACATATGTAGGCTTTTTTTCTTCATGGATTAGTATACTATATATACTATATACTACTCATAATTTAACAAACAACAGATTTCAGTCTTTTCCCCTAGGTATTCACTTACTATTACTCTGTTACAGCAGCTTCTTGAAGACATAGTCATTCACTGAGTTCCTACTGTGGTAACTGCTCTAGGATGATGTTTTCTTTCTGCTGTTCTCCAATAAGGTTGTAAGCTTGTAAGTGGGATAAGAAAGTGGCTTTCTAAGACTTTTTCTGCACAGGAAATTATTCCATGTAGATGTATTATTGCCTCAAACTAAGCTGTAATGAGGAATAAGCAGCAAGTTTAATGAAGAAAACCTAGCACTGATTGACAAATAAAGGTGGAAATAGGGCTTTTGTGCATGGCTACCACAATGCAAGCACAGTGCTTTTATTTAAGGAGTCATTGAAAGCAAGTAGGGGGTCCTAAGTTACTTGTAGGATGAGAGAGAAAGGCTGGTAACCTGGGCATCTCCAGTTTTCCAACAATCTTCTTTCCCCATCTTTACTGTGCTATTGTACACATATCCACTTTCCAGTACAAATGTTCACAAATTAGTTTGAGGCTCCAGTGGAGGGAAAGGTACTCATCTCAGCTACACACCACTGTCTGTCAGAGCAGCACTTAGCATTGTTTCCTCCTCCTTTTCCTATGGAATTGATTTTTGTTGTCACATACAAAGGTGAGCAACCAGTTGTGCCCTTGAGCTACTGTAGGCAGGTGAAAAGCTTGTGAAATGTAGCTGGTTTATGACTGGACATGCTGAATGGCATCCTACTTGGCTTTCCTAGACAGCTGCAACATTTTGGAAGATCTATGGAAATGAGCAAACCCACTGTGGTAAGTATAAAGTTTCTGGCAATCCGTGTTTTTTCCTTGGGAATAGACTGGAGGTAACACCTAAAACAAATTAAACTTACTGTGGAACATTTAAGAAGATCTTTCCTTACAGAATGTTCTGCAGAGCCATGTGTTGAAATAAAATGCATGAAAGAGATCTAATGGCCTTTCTGGGAACTTGGTCTTTTACTTTGCTTTGGATCAGACTCTTTCTAAGGCAGCACTGGCTGTCTTGATTGACCAGAAGTGCAACTTATGTCAAGCTGAATCAGTTTCCTTTCCTTAGCTGACTGTTTTGTCTCTTTCCCTTTGTGCCTACCTTGTACTCATAAATTCAAGTGCTTGAGTTCTTGGAATCCTTTGTAGATACTTATATCTAACCACCCGGCTCAGTTCTAACTAGAGATCTTCTTATCTTTTTTGCTTCTCCCTCTCATCCTCCTCTTTCTGTCTTTTCATCTAGAAGCTGGTAAAGATCCTCTTCACTTTCCTATCCATTCAAGTTGGTTGGGAGCTCTTTCCCTTCTATGCTGCATTTCCTCTGAAACAGTTATTTAGAAATACCCTTTCACTTTGACTCTGCAAAAACCTGTTACCCATCACCTGCATCTCATCCTCATCTTTATTTCCACATTTTTTTTTCATTTTGACTCATAAAAACTTGAAAAGAGCTACCACGCGTTCATTCCCTTAAGCAGGTTTGACATTTTTTTAAAAATCATCCTGCACTTGGGTGAAATCTTGCTTGGAGACTCATTGGTCCTACTTTTCTGTGAATCTTCATAAGTGCATTGAGTGCTGTTTGTTCATTCTGGGGAGGTCTGGTCTCTTCCTTGAGAATGGAGAAGATATGAAATGTTAGGAGCTGATTCTCCAGTGGATAACCTGTGGATTTGTTGGATCACCTAGAGCTGGGCACCCAGAAAAATTACATGGAGAAGACTTTCTGCAGCTATGCCAGGGTGAAGGAATGTAATTCCTTTAATTCCTTCTTTAAGAGTGTTCACTGCAGCAGGAGTTTTCAGCAGTACATTATCCACTACTTGTTCTCTTTGGCTGCAGAGGGTTGTGCAGAACAAGTAGAGCATTTCGTCCCCATCTTCTGAGGCAAAGATGAAGTAAATAAGTTTTCTGTGCAAGGCCATTACCCATCTGTCTCTGAAGAAATAAGCTCTCTCTGCCTGTTAAAGTAAGCAGTAGTGGGGCTGCTGGAGAAGAAAAAGAAATGCTCAAAAATTAGCAGGAGCTGGTGCTAAAGTGGGAGTGAGTACAGATGGCATCTAAGCCTTTGGAAGGACCCTTCCCAGTGGTTCACTGACATCGATTAGAGTAGCAAGAGGACTCCTTAGTCTCATTTCCCCTAGCTCCTCCCCCCATCTTCTGATAAGCATTGCTCTCAGGGGCAGTAAGATTGTGTGCTGCCCTGTTTCCTAGTAGCTTCATTCCCCTGCTCTGAAATGTTTATCACAAAACCATCATTCCTTAGAAATTTTAAGCCACCTTTTTCTCTATCTTTGTCTCTCTGCTTCTGAGTCACAAATCTGCAGCACCCATAAAAGAATTGAGAAGAGGAATAATCTGAGCCACACTTAAATTGAAATACCTGCTGTCAGCTGTATTTTGTCATGCATTATTTTTGATGCTGTTTGCTCCTAGACTTGCATTTCTTTCATAAACACACAGCAATAGCATATTAAAAGCCTTTCTTGGTAGTATATTCTGTGAGAACTGGTAAGAGTTAACTGCATCACCAGTTAGAAAAAGAAGATAAATTACCTTGTGCAACACTGAAGAGTCATTCTATGTTCACAAACTAAGATAATGGTACTATGTAAATTTTAGTTCTTAATAATAAGGATACTAAAGCACTGTTTACACTGGGAGTCATGGCATGTCTGTCATTAGAGACCTTCTAACAGGTTAAGCAAACATCTGTCAGGATGACAAAGCTGTAGTTGATTCTGCTGAAGCAGGAGGTTAGTCTTGAATAGGCTTTTAAGGATCCCATCTATCCTTTTTCTACAGCTGGGATAATTTTGTAATTTCCTTGTAACTGTTTCCTGGGTATTCTGAATGGTGTGCAGTAGGAATTTCTTTCAGATACGTTACTCTTAGTGGTCATGAAGATTAAATTATTAAAGAACATGTAATAAGTTTCTGACAATTTCCATCAGACTTCTCTGCACCCATCGTGTAAGCCAGGTAGAATTGAACAACTATATATTGAAACTAAACAGTCCTCCACTCTACAAAGTTACCTCAAAACCCTCAAAGCTGTTGGCTAAACCTCTTTATCACTTGGTTAACACAAGAATTTCTCTCTGATCCCACTTAATCCAGAGCATGTATCTCTAAAATAAATTGTCTGGTCAGTATTTCTTCTCCTGCTCTGGCATTTGTAGCAATGGAGCCTTTAAGGAAATAATTGAGAAAAAAACATAATGGGAGAAAAAAACAACTAAAAAGTTTAAGCAAATATTCTAAGCCTGTTCTCTGATTTTATATAAAAATAATGTCGTGTCTGTGAAAACAGCAAGTCAGACTTCTGGGGAGAGGTAGTGGCTCTTCTTAGAAAAGCTCATAGAGTAAAAGTATAAATATAAAAGTAGATAAGCTTTTAAGCATGATGTGAAGTAGAGTTTGCCCCCTGTAGTTTTCCAGTTTCACTAACTGATCTAGTGAAAAATGTTATTTAAAAATAAACCTTATTTTCATACAGGATCCTTTGGTAAATAGTTTGCAAACTGGAAATTTCATAATAAGTGACCTTCTTATTTACTCCTATGGGATTTTTGTTCTGTGACACTGCATCACGTGAAATAGAGGTCCACTCTAAGTGTTATTAGTGGAAGACAGTATAGGGGTGATTAAACACAGTTAAATAGGATTTACCCTCTTCTAATTTGGGCAGAATTGGGGTTTAGTTGTTTTTCTGTGAGACCACTAGACAGTTGAATCTACCCATTCTTGGTTATTAGTGACTCTCTGGTAGACCTTGTGAATAACCAAAGGCTTAATTTTCCACTCAGTTTGACAACAAGTAACATCTCTTGGTTCAAGAAAAAAGGTACACAAATATTAATAACTTTTTTCAAAGGATTTGAACTTCTTTTTTCTTTAAGAATTTTAATTTGATTTCACTTACATGTCCAAGGAGCTTTAAATAGTACTAAAATGTATTAATGGAGAGAATGCCCTAATTCAACAGTGTGAATTTGTTCAAATATGTCACTCTGGAGTGTCATCAGTGCTTGCCTATAGCAGCAGAATACTTCCTAATGGAAATGGGTACTCCGAAAGGAAGATTGCTGGGTTTGGAAATACTGTTTAGAAAAGTTATTCTTTAGAGCGTGGTATGCTAAATTACCCACAATAGCAGAGCCCCTCTTTCAAGGAATCCTTGTTCTTTCTTTCCAGAAGTTTGCCTTATGGAAAATCTGGGTGTTAGGGAAGAGAAAGCCCCCCAGAAAGCCATGTTTATGTGTTTCAAGCCAAGACAGTAGATATCTTCATAGAATAACCTTAAGTAAGCTCATCGTGTGACTGTGCTGTGTTTACACAAGCTGCCTAGGTGAGATCACTTGCTTTGCAGTGTGATTGGTGCTTGCCATGCTATTAGCATCCCTGCTGCATGGAGATCTGGCTATTCATAAATGCCCTAGTAACATCATGAGGTTATAGTGAGGAAGCCAAACTGCACTTTTTTTAGACCATAGTCCTAAAACTACGTGCACTGAAGCAGGGGACCTGTGACTGATACTCTTACTGAGCTTCAGTGAGACACCTGCCTGAGTGCATTCAAATGCAAAGTGGTATTTTGGTTTTTAAGGTTCACCTTGTCATTCATACCTCTTGAAGAATGGTAGTGGGGTCCTTTTTGTTGTCATACAAACAGGATAAGGGCACTAATAAACAGGGAGACCTGGCTATCTTATCTATGCAGATTATGCAGCCCAAATTAGAATAAGCCAATAAACCCTCTTCTTTTTTTCAGGAGTAGGAAGTAAGTAAAATAATGATGAGCTTTAAGGACAGATTATTTTTGCATGTCCTTGATGTGGATTCCTTAGGTATGTCATCTGCAGGGAGGACTGGACCATGAACATGTTGCTTCAAAACAGTCATTAATGTGATTTGAATGACAATGTCAATCTTACTCTGCAGATATAAAAAAAAAAAAAAAGAAAAAAAAAACCCCAAAAAAAACCAAGAAAAAACGGTATGATGCAATTTGTTGAAGGAGGTAGTCATCAAACACTGTTTATGTTAGGGCTTCAGCTTCCTCACCTGTATGAGGGTAAGGGAGAGTGAATGGATTGCTCCTATCATGATAGTTTCATGCTTTAGCAGACTAGTGGAAATGGAGTTGTGTTGACTTACAGTAAAACTGCATTTAAAAATTTAACTTTGCACCCATAAGAGTTAGGAAAGTGTATCTCCTATAGAGTATGAGTGCTTTGTGTGGCTTACATAAATACAGCAAGCAGGCTGATTAGCTATTTGAATCTCCCTAGGGCTGTAGTAGATAAATGTTCTTAATTTCTGCCCTAAATTTGCATGAAGGCAATGTTCTCCCAAATATCTGTGGCTTGCTTGTTTGTTTCTTAAATGTAACTCCACTTCCCAGTGGAATAGCTGGAAAGCTGTCCACTTCTGCAAGTAATATTCTGGTTACATAAACATAACCAGTATGCAATGGTTTCTGCCATCCCTTGGAAACAGCATAGGCTGGAAAACATCACAGATAAGTAATCAGAATATATTTACACCTCGTTTTGTTTTGCTGTGTTGGAGGCACCTGAACTAGCTCTGACAGGCTGGTACAGTGTGGTGAGAGACTGTGCCAAGAGATAAGCTGAGGCTCCAGAAGCTGCTCAGCTTTACTGCTCTGCTGTTGGAGCCCTGTGCTGGAACAACGATGCTGCTTCCAGAGATGCCTTGTCAAGCAGTTCTCTTTGGAGCTGTGTGTCATGGCTAAACAGTCCTTGTGCAAATCAACGGGCCTAATTCTTATTTGGCTTTTTCCTCAAGCTCATATTGTGTCCTGGATGAGACCGAAGGAAGTAAATAAAATGTTAGGCTGTATTACAGACTCGGGAAACAAAGACAAGCCATGGTATTGTGTATTGTGTGTTTTCACCTTGAATGCTCCTTAGCTTTGGCCATCTTACAAAAGGCACATCAGAAGCAGGCAACTTAGGTTAGCCTGGATTTTGGATGAGATGAGAAAGGATAGGGGAGGGGTAAGTGAATGAAAAGAGCTGTGTCTTCCTGTCTGTCATCTTATTCTCAGAAGTGATGCATCAATAAAAAGCACTAATAATTTTTGTGTAAAGCAAAATGTTACAAGACACTTCTGAGGCAAGAGGAAAAAGTTAAAGGTTAGTTCCCATCTCCCACCCACTCCTCCTTTCCTCCCAGAAATCCCCACTTACCTCCCCAGTGTCAATATTTACACTAGTTATATTGCAGGTGTACAGTTATAAAAGTCTAACAGAGAATAACAAGATCATCAGTTACATAAAAGAGGGGAAAAGCCTAATCTCTCAAAGTATCTGTCTCTCTGGTATCTGCTAGATGCAACTGATGAGGATGGTATATTATGATTTTTAGTATGCAGCTTTAAAAGAGAAGGGGGATTGAGGGGGCAATATAGCTCAAAAAGCACTGTACAAGCATTAAATAGCACTAACACAGAGCTCCCCTCACCACCTATGATAAGGCAGCCTATTTATGTTATATTTATATATAATATAAATTATATATATTTAAAATATATTAGGTGATCATTAGATGCTCTTTGTATATGTGATTACATTGTATTTGTATACAATGCAGGACCCGGATAGCATCTGGTTTTTGTCAGATGCTATATATTCAGTAACATATGTCTGTAAATGATGCTGCTGATTTTAGGAGGAAATTGTAATAAAATCCATAGAGTTACACTGAAGACTAGTTTTTGTGTGTTATGGCTGCTGTAGGAACCCTTGACATAACCAGCTGGAATTGTCCCAAGCTTGGGTGAGTGTTTGTCCAAAGAGAGAAAACAAATCCAGTAGCTGCAGTGGAAGGAATAGATAAGGCTGAATTTTTTTTTTTTAGCTCCCATCGAACTGTGTGTTTCTGTTTGCTAACAGCTCTGCTTAATAACAGAACTTGAAAGTTCAGTTCTAGGAATTCAATTCTATTGAATACATCTGCAGAGGTTATACAGTGAAGCTCTAAGAATATTGGGAAGGGTTTAGTTGCAGTTTGTTTTGTTATAATTTAGTTTGCTTGCAGACTTGGGTAAACCCATGTTTTCCATGAAGTGCCTGCTCTATCTTGAACTTTCACTGTTTGAAACTTCAATGAATTTGAATCCCACACTAAAGTCAACTCTCCAGATACTGCTCAGGCTAGAAGTCTGAGGTGTGGTTTACACGGATTGCTGATCTACACTGCCATTTGTGAAATTGCTTTTCTGGGTCAGTCTATATACTAAGGGACTAGTCTGTCCCTAAGCAGACAAGTAGAGGGATGCTTTTCCCCAGGAGTCCTTGGTCCCAAATGCTCTTTTCTTACTCTCCTCACCTAAGCCTCTGGTTTGCCATCCTTTATTTCCAGGAAATGCCTCAGTGGATCCAGCTGTCAGGCACTGAGTAGGAGTACATCTTGTGTTCTTCTACTTTAATGTGTATATGATGTACAGGGAGAGTTTTCAACCTCTGCCTTTGGAGTTCTTCCAAGGCTGAAGTTGTGGTGTGAGACTAGCTGAAACTCAGCCTGCATTTGGTGAACTTGAGCGATTTCAGGTTATTACAAGCTCAAACCCAAATTCTGCCAGACTTTGTGTTTCCTGGGGCAGTTCAGACAATCTCAGTCTGCAAGTGGCTTTGATAATGAGCCATCAGTAGAGTAATAATTTGATCTTGCATGGGTAAAGGTCTTTTAGAAATAGCAGCAACCTGTAGCACAGCAGAAATCAGACTCTTGCATACCTAAAAAGAAAGTCTTTACAGGTGAATGTTCAGAGGAATATAGGGGGCTTGCTTTGCTTGTGAGGTATTGTCCTGAATCTTTAGAACACCACTCTAACCCCTTTTTGAGTTCTAGACCTTGTGTTATGGAAGAGCTGAGCTATCCTAATTTGGAAAGCAATGTGGTCAAGAGACACTGAAAACAATAAAACAGTAGAAAAATATTACCCTGGTTTCTGCCTGTATGTCCTGGTTTTGTATTCACCAGGTGACCAGTATGTGGCACATAGTGGCACATGTCCGCTTACTGGAGCCAGCATGTGCTCTGAAGGGAGAACACCCCCTGTTCTCCTGCACACAGCATCACTGAGTAATCACTTGTGCCTGCAGGCAGGCAAGCAGGTGTAGAATTCAGTTAAATACAGCCCAACCAGTATAACAGTAAGCAATCAAGAAAAGGTAGTAAGGAAAGGAAAATCAGAGTTGTTCTGCAGTACTTTCTGATTCTGTAAAGTTAAGTAGAGAAGTAATGGTGGGGAAGGTGGAAAAAAAACACAGGCTGAAAAGAGTGAAGTCAGCTTGTGGCTGAACGGCGATCAGGGTGCTCTGATCTGAATCTTAAAGCCCAGCTCTTATTAAGATTCTCATCTCTTCTAGCTGTCTTAGCTGTCTTCTTCAGGCTTTTGTGATCTAAATTTTGTGACTGTTTGCTGAAGCTGCTTCCTACCCTTGGTGTAGAAGCCTTACTGGTGCACGTGTATTAAGAGATAAACACATAGGCTGTTATCATCTAAGTGCCCAGAGTTTCGGTATCTATGTTTGATTCAGATTTAAACAGATTTCCATTCCATAAAACAGGTCATGAACCCAGGGTTTTGCTAAAATGTCTTTCAGTTGTGCACTCTTCCAAGTCTGCTATCAGTGTTTGGCTGTACTAGTTGCTTTGAAAAAATATTGGGCAGAGTAAAAAGCTGGAAAACAATTTCACAGTATGGAACGGATGAACTGATTCTTAGAAGTGTCACAAGTTAAGTGAGAACCTTGGAAGTTTTCTTCTAAGGTCTTTGTCCACCCACTTTTCCCATAACTGCAACACTGCTTTAGTAAGTTTTCTAGTTGGTTTAAGAGCATCTAAGATGGGATCCTCAGCTCGATGTAAACTGTTGTTTGTAAGCAGGAAGCCATGGAGATTAAGCACCTTTCCTCTGCAGGAGCTTTAAGCTTTCCAGGGTGATGTACACAATACACTTCTGTAATGTTATAGCTTGTTGCCAGACTAAATACATGTGCTGTTTCTGTGGGCAGTTTGCTTAAATCTTCATATCTTATTTGTTGACTCCGGTTCCCTTCATGTTCCTTTCACAATTTACTCTTAGTTACAAACTCTCTGAGCAGCTGCCCAGTCCCTTTGCCCCCCTGAGACAACTGGAAACACGGGATAAAGGTTGTAAGTGGTCTGATCAGGAAGTTCACATGAGTGTCAAATGCAGTTGCGTAGCTTCTCCAGCAGTTCGTGGAAGTTTTGTGAGAGGAGAGGAGGAAAACATATTTAGGGAAGGGCTTGTATAAAATGTGGGAGAAATAGATGCAGCTGTATTCCTTCAAATCTGATGGTGGCCAAAATAGCAAGATAAATGCCACTAACATTTAGTTGATACTTCGCTAGTTGACAAAGAAAATATGAAATAAATGTGCTTTTAGAGGTTTTATTTACTGTATGAAAGCTGTAATGTAGAGTGTTGTTACTCTGTTATGTCAACAAGCTTCACAAAAAGCTCCCCAGTTTTTTATATTCCTCTATTTTATTTAAATTAAATGGGTGCTGGGTTAAGTCAACAAAGGCATCACCAGCAGAGACAAAGAAGTCATCATCCTGCTCTGCTCAGCATTTGTCAGACTGAAGTATTGCATCTAGTTTTAGTCCCTGCTGTACAAAAAGCTGGAGATGCTCCAGAAAAGAGCCATGAGGATGATCAGAGGACAGGAGCCATATGAGGAGAGGCTGAGAAGACTGGGTTTGTTCATCCTTGAGAAGAGAAGGCTTAGGGGAGACCTTATTACACTATTCCAGTACTTAAAGGAAGTCTACAAAGAAGATGGAGACTCCCTTTTTACAAGGAGCCACATGGTCAAGAGAAGAGGCAATGGGCGTAAGTTGCTCCTGGGGAGATTCCATTTGAACACAAGAGGAAAATTTTTCACTATGAGGACAGTCAGATGTCGGAATGGTCTCCCAGGGGATGTGGTGGATTTTCCCCCACGTTGGAAAGTTTTAAGTCTGTGCTCAACAGGATGTTGAGACATATTAAATAAACAACAATATTTAAAGGGTTGGACTAGATAATCCTTGAGGCCTCTTCCAACCTGACATTCTATGATTCACATTCAAGGCCTCTTAAACACCAGTTTGAACCATCCATAGCTGAATTAAGAATTTAGTAGGATACTCAAATGTAAAATTCAATTACTTTAAAATAGACAACTTCCATCAAGACAGTTTGTTCCAAAAAGGAATGGAAAAGCCATTTATTTGACAGGTTCAGAGTTCTGCTTCTACTTCATGATATTGGTGACTTTTAAACAGTCTGCAACTCTTCCCATGCTCTAGGTGTTTGGAATTAAGCTACTGTTGACCGAGAATTGTTAGCCAGTTACTCTCTGTGTGAAGCTGATTGCTTTAAGACTGGCTTGGGAAACTCTGTGTCAAATGCTCCTTAGTGCTGTACTTCTAGAAGAAGTTTATACATAGTGACTTGTTTGTGGTTGTTCTCTCTTTTTTAACAGGCACATAAATGTCAACAAGCTGGCACACAAGGCAGCATGGCAGGGTTGTAGGATAACTGCAGCCAGTACCTTTCTCTCATTCTTGTGTCCAGATGTCTTCTCAACCCCAAGAGAAAGTATTTTTGTGGTTTCTCTATGCTCAGCCAAGGATTTGTGCCATCTATCCTATACATGCTGGTTGTTTATTACCAGGCAGCCATGTCATGCTTGAGGATGTTGTGTCCCTCTCTTGGGAAACTTGTGGCCAGTAAGGCTTTCTTAAAACAAAGGATCATTTGTTGGTATGTAGAGCAACAATTCAAGACAAGAATGCTGAGCCAAAAATCAAAATGTATGCTTTGTTTTATGTGAATATCTCTCTTGTTATGAGACAGAGCAGGCAGTTGTGTTGGTTTGGTTTTTTCATCTTTAAGTACCCATACAGAGAGTTAGTCTGTTTTTAGGACCCCATAAACAGCTCTGTCATTACCCACACACATTCCTGTCCCTTCCACCCCTGCCATGTCCTCCTCTCCCCTCCTGGAGGATTGTAGAGAACAGGGAAAAAAGGGATTTTGTTCATTTGGGGCTTCTCATAGCGGGTTACATATTCTCTATAAAATGACAGCTGTGTGCATACACCCAGGACTCTGATGTGTTTGGGGCACGCTCTGGCCTATTATCCGTGCAAAGCAGGCACGTGCCCAGTGAGCAAAACGTGTTCTGGATGCACTGCAGTTACTTTTTATGTTTTCAATATTTTCAGAATTTGTTGAGCTAACATCAGGTGTGCTGGCCACCCGGGATGTGCCCACATTCCCATCCAGAAACGTGGGGTGCTTATCCAATGATTTATTTTATTGAGTCCCTGCCTGCAACCCAGCTCCCCAGCTTGCCTCTAGCTACTTTTTTCATCTTTCCTCTGCCCCTCAGAGCAGCTACGCTTAAGAAAGGTTCAGAGCTGTTAGGAGAATTTATCCAGTTGCTATATGATGTGAAACAGGGCAAAGTCCTCCACTCCTAACATATTTACTGAACGAGTTTATATGGAGGTTATCTTTCTTTCCTGTTCAGGTCAGCTTAGGCGTGGTCAGATGATGAATTTTGATTGTTTGTACAAGACCATTTCCCTCAGCCAGGGTAATGTGCTGCCAGAAACAACCTGAAGTCTCCAGTGGCCCTGGTATAAAACATTCCCTCCCTGTACAATGTCTTGATTGTATTGCAACAAAAGAATTAATGCAAGACAGCTATTTTAAAAGTGCCTGTCTGGGTGTATAATGCTGCATTAATCTTCCATAAACCTGTGAACAAATTTCCTGCAGAAAATGTGGTCCTTGCACATGAAAGAAAGAATATTGATGATGCTGCCGTAGAAATTCAGGGATGCAGGGTTTTCTTTATTCTCACAGAGCAGAGAATCTCTCTCTGAGCAGGGACCACTCTCATTTGCCACAGCTGAACCTGCATTCAGGATCCTCGTTAGTGCAAGCTCCAAACTTTACCTGGATGGCATGCAAACACCTTGCAAAATGACTCCCACCAGGCCTAAGTTTAAATCTAGACAGCTGATCCCCAAGAGTTCTCTCTCTGTCTCTAGCCCAGCACCTGAATTCTTCCCTGCCAGTCTTCACTGGTTCAAATCCTATTGCAGATCCTGGCTCTGTTTTTTTTCTGTGAGCCACAGCTCACCAAAATTATTTATGCTGGACTTGTCCCACTCTTGCTTGTTTTAACCATTGTGCAGCGATCCTTGACAACTCCAGACCTGTGCTTTGCCAAGTAATTCCTTATTTGCTAAAGGTCCAGGAGTTGGTCTCTGACCCTTGTTGGCCACAACCCAAACTTGGATCCATCTCAGCTCTACCAGCTTCTGAAGAGCATGATGGTACATGTACATTTGTTTCAGGTCACCTTTCACATTAAGTTATAAATAATCTGTTACTCTTATAAGAATTATCTTTACATTTACAAAAATAATAGAATGAATTGTTTCTGTGGTAGTCTCAAGAAGAGGACTTCTCAGGAAGATGACACAGTCTGATTAAGTGAAATCTTTCTCACTGTTGTTGTTAGTAACACTGGCATGTCAGCAAATGAACCCGAGCTTTTTCCTGATAGTTAACAGGTTTTGGTGTTCATTGTTGCATTGTGATCAATACTGAAAGCCTTGTCTGGTTGTGCTCAGTGTTTCATTTGCTGTATTGTTATGCTGACTTAGAATCCCTGATGAGCAGTTGGAGGGAAATTGTCACACTGATGAGAAACAGAGAAACAGGTATAGATTTGTATCTTTACTGCCAAAGTGAGGTGTTCGCATGCTATAGTTTAGTCTCCTGTAACAGATATTTAAGCTCAAATATCAACTATTAACACCAAAACTCTTATTTGAAGACACTATGCCTCTTGTAATACCATATTTGTAAATTTTGTGTGTATTTAGTGTGGTGCGTGTGCATTTTTATTTACTTATATTTTGTTCATTTATTTAAAATTTGAAAACCACTGTAAATCAGGCTTTAATGGTAGCTGGGTTGCACAATATTGATTCTGCTGTGGAAATCTGATTGTGTCTGCTGCAGCACCTCTGTTGTTTGTATTTTGTGTCTGGTTTCTGCATGTTTGAATCTGGTGGGGGCTGCACATACAGCCCTGGCCTTTCCTGAAGTATCACATGCTTAAAATACTGTATGGTAAGCAGTCAGTGTGGTCCAACAGTGGTAGGTGGCCTTTCCTCTCTCACAATAGCAAGTGGTTGATTTAAAATTATGGTTGTTAACAAACAGTGGGTTTAAGGCTAAGTTCCAATATTGTGGTTAACTTTTTTAAAAAAGCCTAAATAGACACTTCACAATATTTGAACAGAAAGTGCTAGAATTGGTTTCAAGCCTTTTTTGACTTAGTCCCCCTAGCAAATACGCATTTGAAAGAAGGTAGGCGAGACAAGGTATTAACAGTTCCACTGCTTGGATGATATCACTGCAGAAAGCAGCATTGCAAAGCCCAGAAAAAATGTGTTGTTTTCTTGAGATCCCAAATAGCTCAGCTGCAGAAATTTCCCTTTGATTTTACATCCATCCTGCAGGGACCCAAGACCTCCGTGTCCTCTGGAAAAGCACCGAGGTGGCGGTGGAGGTAGCAAGGTAAGGAGATGGTCCTGCCAGCAGCTTGGTGGCAAGCCACCTTGTCCCAGGGGCCTTGAGGGAGGCTCTCTCTGGAGAAACCCAGGATTTGGAAATATTGCAGAGGCTGTGCAGTGTTGAACAGGGACACGTGTACCATGTCCTTGAAGCACGTGTTGGCAGTGGCATTGCAGCTCATCAGTGCTCTTGCTGTTCACAGGGCAGGGTGGCCCCAGGGCAGGTGTCAGTGGCCTTTTAACTTACAGTAAGAAAAAGAAGTGGCATATTAATTCAGGTGCCAAAACAGAAGGAGCCTCTGGAGGGAATGGTCCTGATTACTGAGTAGGAGACGGACTAGATCTTTCTGGAATTGTATCAGCTGGGAAGTAGTGCTTTTTTTCAGTTCTTCTGATTAGAAAGCAAAGGCCAAGAAACTGATTTGGGTCAAAATGACTTAGCCACATCATTATCTCAAATAGGGAAGAATGAAGAATGCAGTGCTGTCTGAATTGAAACAAAGCACCAGTAATAACTGGCAAAAATGGTAAGAAATATGTGATTAATCTGTTTTTTGTTTTCATTATTCTCCTTAAGCAGAGGTCTTCATGGGTTAATATTTTACTCTAAAAGTAAAAGAAACAGATTTGATATGAAAAATGCAGAGCTGGTATTAGATCCTAGCTTCCAACAATCAGATTTTGAATAGTAACCAGATGATGATCTATTTTCTTAACTGCTAACACTAAATCAGTGATGTCAATTGCTCTTCTAGGATAATGCTACTTAGTTTTGTACTTTTTTTTGCCAAGATAACGTTCTAAAGGAGCTGACAAATCCCATAATATTATTGTACTTGGCTCCATATATTAAACACACTTGGAGGCAGATTCAGACTCAAGGAACTTGCAACCTTACAAAAAAGACAGATTGTTACAGAAAATGCAAGGGGAATACATCTTTATAGATACCTGTTTTTTTCCCTAATAAAACAAACAAACAAACAAACAAACCTTTGTTTTTCCAAAACTCACAAACTCAGATAAATAATATTTTGGTCACAGCTAGACTGTAAAAACTGGAAATAAAATATCTGATTTTTGGAGTGGTTTTTTTTGGTTGGTTGGTTGGTTTTTGTTTGTAGGGTGGGGGTTTTTGTTGTTTGTGTTTGGCTGGTTGGTTTTGGCTTTTTTCTGTCTCCCCCTCTGAGGCACTCTGAGCAAGTGGCACATATAAGAAGAATGCCACTAAACAGTCCCCCTCCCCTAACTGCAGTTATTGATATAAGGGTTCCTGACCCCCTAGTGGTACTTCCCACATTCATTTAGTACTATTTCACTTGATTTTTTTCTCATTCTAACAATCAAGCTCTAGAAAAACAGCTGAGAGTCTTCTTGAAGTGCATTAAGTGACATGACATTTGTTATAGCAATCTATTCTTGTTAATTGTCTTTTTGTGGGGAAAACATTGCATTTTTTTTCAAAGATAAAAGGAAAAAAAAATCATTTAGGTTTTGGCTGTAGTGTGGATATATGTGAGACTGTTAACTCAAGCCTAACAAAGCATCTTATAAATTGCTGGTTTGTTCTTTCCTCAAGGCTTTGCTGAAATAAGTGTTTTGTTTGTGGTACCTGCAAAATCATCAGGCCTGAGCCTCGGGCCTGAGTTTCAAGCAATTTTCTAGAAATACACAGGAGGCTCTAAGGGTAAAGATGACATAAAGCTTCTGGGGAATAGAAGAGCTTCTGGGTTGCATGTCTGTAGATAGCAGAACATGAAGGTTTTAGTTGCAGCTTCTTCACTGGATGCTTGCAGAGCGTTTTCTGCATTCTCACTGCAACCCCACAGCAATGCAGCTCTGGGTCACTCCTCACGGTATCACCCTGTCCTAGTAAGCCAGGTGTAATACTCCAGTGCTCCTACAGGCATTTCTTCCCCATGTTCTTGCCATCGTGCCCGATTTCCATCAGAAGCTATTAATAAGCTGCATTTCATTGCTTTTTCTCCTCTCCAGAGGTCAAACACAGTTTAAAAAACTGTGGCCTTAAACCGAGGTGATTCAGCCGGCCTTCCCTTGCTTTGAAGGCATACACCTGCACTGTGTAAAAGGTTTTGTTTGCAGTTTGCAAAGGTTTGGTTGCCCAGAGTGATAAGGCAAGGTCCATCTGTGTAGGACAGGCCTTCCAACAGCATCTTTAGATAGTGGTGAAGCAGGGTCAGACAGCATTCCAGGTAGCACAGCAAGGAGGGTGCTTGCACTGTCTCCTTGCTCTTAACCAAATCAGTTGTGGGGACTTGGAGTTACAGCAAGTTCCCTAGGGTGAATTTTCTCTCAGCTGTGAAAAGGATATTTGTCTCTTTTCAATATTCATCTTGGGGAGAGGGGGCCTGAGAAAAAGATAGTGAAATGGATCCCAGCTCCAAGGAGCTGTGTAAAATGTCTTGGGTGTTGGTGTGCCCTGGCAGTTTGCTAACTGAAGGGAAGAGGAGAGACCTCCTTAGGCCAAACCAGTCTTAGACAGCTATGAGCTATCTTAAATTTTATTTTTCTTGACTGAGCTCCAAATACAGTCTTTTGTTAAGGTTAAGCTAGGGGGTTTTTAACCTTAATGTTTATTTAGCACTGAGAGAGTGGCTGGCAGCCTGCAGATATTCCATTGCCCAAAGTATCAATGTGCAGCTGGACAGGTGATCCCCTTTCCATACAACCTGTAGCCACCAAAAGATCAGAAGTTACCTGTCAGTTACCAGGGTCACTTTTAAACAGGTTAATGTGGACTTTCATTGTGGGAGGACTGTTAACCAGGGGTGTTGTTAACCATAGTGTTCTAGAGTAGTGAGTGAACCTGGAGCCACCTCAGAACAGCATCAGAATAACTCACTTCTCTGACACTGGATGTTCACAGCGAGCCAAGCAAACAACTTCTGTTGTTCAGCTGCTGTTTATCAGCCTAAGAGGAACTGTGTACCCTCATAAAAATGGGAAGAATAATCTGGTAAGACATTCTTTCGATCTACTAGGCCTTAGATATGCATCTTAAATCTGCCTATCTTAGTTGTCTTAGAAACCGAGTGTCTGGTTTTGTGTCCTTGCAAAAGCAAGAATAATCTGAAGATCTCAACTTACTTTAGCTCCCTAAATTAAACTTTGTACTTCTGTCTAATAACTGCAGAAGGGAATGTTAAATTTGGACAGACTTCGGGGAGAGAAAACATGTGGTTTGGAGGTAGGATCAAGTTATAGAAAGCTTAAAGGTAGAAATTAGCAGAAGAATTACAGTTCTGGGGGAATAAGTGTCCTGAGTGACAAACCAAATAGTTCAGGGAACAGATAAAGCCTTGGTGAGTTAAAGTTGGTCAACTGGTATAGCAACTGAGTCTCACAGCCTCTTGCATCTCTGAGAGAAAAGATCCTGGGTCTTTTGGTGAGGACACAGTTGGCCAGGAATGACCTGATTTGTTATTACAGAATTATTACTCACAAACCCCCTTGGTTACTTGCACACCACTTTCTCATTAAAGCTGAAGATGTGGCCATTAAGCGAGCAGCATGTAAGAGGAAGCTAGAAGTAGAAAAATAGCATGTCAAAGATGGGTAAGGTTTGAAGAACTGACAATAAGTATAATTTCTGAATTCTGTAAAATGTTTAGCCTTAGCCAGCCTTGTAAGCCTACAGGCTGCAAAAGAAAAACTTTTAGATGTTGGTCTAAACTTATTTCCTGGTACGGCAAATTGTTTCTCTGTTCTCCTAAACAACTTGGTTTTGTTATTATTATAAAGGTATCAGGTACAATGCCATTCCTGAGAGCTGATCATGTTTTACACATACAGCAAGAATTTAGACTGTACAAAGAATACTGTTTGTCTTCCTCTAGAATTATGTACTAATTCTAATAATAGACTGAGTTATTTGAAGGCTGACAAGTCAGATAGTTAAGGTTAAATCAAGCAGAATACTCTGAAATACTGATCATATTTTCTTGACCCTCATGCTAGGATGATGTGTTCTTCAATTTAAATTCTTTCATCAACTTAATGGATGGTTCGATTGCTGTGCCTCCCATAGTACTATCATGATAAAGTTTTTTGGTATTTTAGAAATAACAGTGTATAATAAAGGAATAGAAGAGATTAGGAGATACATTTGAAATTTGTTATGAAAAGGGTAGTGGCTGTGGACAGTGAGGAACGAGAGGCATCCTCAGGGAAATGTTCAGAGCAGTCAGTGTGGGGCTGCTGAAACACCTATTGACTTTATTAAGGTACCAGATTAGGGGAAGCAGCTGGAGCTGTTCAGGTTGAAGAGATTCTGTCCCTCATGCTTTTATTGCAACTTCTTCATGAGGAGTTACATCCTCTGAGATCTGGCCATTTTCAGTAATGCCTAGCCTCCATCAGCCAAAATGAGCTAAAACGAGGTTTGGTGTTTTTTTTTTAAAAAAAACAAAACAAAAAAGAAACACAACTAACATCAACCCCTGCTCCCTTACCCAAAAT
The DNA here is from genome assembly GCF_003957555.1 of Calypte anna. Lineage (NCBI taxonomy): Eukaryota > Metazoa > Chordata > Aves > Apodiformes > Trochilidae > Calypte > Calypte anna. The sequence goes on from NC_044246.1 coordinate 70,454,151, forward strand.
AGTCCTCTAATTGCTTACTTTGACTGTACTGTGTTTTGCAGCAGAAATTAAGATAGTGCCCTGGCCTGCCTGGGGGGTGGTGGTGCCCAGGTTAGTGCAGGAACCACTGCAGGTGGGACACACGGAGCATCTGTGGCTATTTGCCATCCCAGGGGGGTTCAAAGGCACTTGGATGTGTATACTGGTATTTGCATCTATTCTGCTGAGTTTGCCATGTCTTGCCACAGCTGGTGCTACCTTATGAAACCACAAGAGAGGGAGATCCAGTCTTAAGAACTAGCACAAACCCAGTAGCTCACAGTCTTGAAGAATTATCTGGTTTTACTTGTAAATGTTCCTGGGAAGGAGTTGTCTAATGATCCTCTGAGACATTAATTCGATGTCCTAGGCATTGCACTAACAAGTATCTTGAGTGCTCCTGCTTGGATAGCTTTTCTGTAGAAAGAATTTCAGATCTTGTTTTGCCAGTTCTTCGGAGTCCTCTCTTGGTGCTGAACTTGACTCCAGAAAGTTGCCCTATTGGGTTGAAATAGCACTTTTCCAAGTTATAGCAGCTAAGTGCAGACTTAGGTGTTTGCAGGATCAGACTTTTCACATTGTAAGTGGTTGGGTTTACTAGGACATTTCTTTAACTTTGGCAACGTAGAAAAGTTTCCTTTCTGATGACTTAACCTGGAGAGGACTGATGTTATATGCCACCCTTTTATGCAAGCAGCTTTTATGGAAGTGTTTGCTATGAAAGAGTATGTTTCCATGCTTTGGGTGGTGTTTGCTTTAGGTGACTTCACGGGTATCCATCATACAACCTTTCTGGATGAAAGGAAACTTGGTATCTAGCAATATTTTCACATTAAACAGTTTTTGCTGGTTTTTTCCCTTTGGAGCATTTCACTCAGTCTCTGTTTACTTGCACTGATAGGTGGTCAAACACACTGCTATGTTTCCCCAGGGGAACTCTCAATTGATGCAAACTGCACCATAGATCTGTCCTCATGTCCCCTGCCTGCACTGGGCTCTGTGCTCATTAGTATCCAGATGAGCTTTGTGCTGGTGTCAAACCATATTCAGTCATGAAACTGTCTGTGTAACTTGTCTTACTAGCCCCCAAAATGGAAATAACCTCAAGTCTACAATTGCTCAGTGATTTATAGATGAGCATGTTGCTCTGTTTCTCAAGTTCTTTGATTTGGAGGAGTTGCACTTAGGAAATACTTGCGTGAGGGCTGGAGAAAAGCACTTGTGGCAGATTGGGGTGATGATAATTCTGCTCAGGCAGAGACATACTTGGGGCCTGAGCAGAGCTTGTGTACTCAGGCCACATAGGAGAGCTTTTAAGACCATTATTATTTGTTTGCTATGGCTGTGCAGCTTCCTCTTCCCCTTTATACGTGCTTTTTCTGACATGCTGACACTGCCTTCATCTGTCCTGATGCTGAAAGCAAAGAAAATGGCAGCATTTCCTACTTCCTGCTCTTGAGTTGGCTGTTCCAGGAGAGATAATTTTTCCCTTGGATGATTTCAGAGAAAAATCTGTATTGGCCAAGGTTTTTTGTATATGAACAAGTGTTAACATAAACAGGCTTTCTCACAAATATCCAGGCAGGGCAACCAACCACAATGGGTGTGTGTGTGTGAGGGGAACACAACAAAAACCAAAGCAAATAAACAACCCCCACCACCACCCACCCCAAAAAAAAAACCCCAAAACCAACCTAACTAAACACAAAAACACCAAAAAAACTTCAAAAAAAAACCCCAAATCACAAAACTGAGGAGTGCTGTGGGGTTTTTTCTTTTTACTTTTTTTTTATTTTTTCCTCCTCTTTTCTTTCAAGGGTGTTTACACCCTTCAGTGAGTTTGTTATTTTTCATCTGACATCTAGGAATACTTCTTATGGTGAGGCATCTTCTTGCATTTCAGCTTTTCAGGTAATTATTTTCTTTTCCATCAGTTTTTCTGAGTACAAGCTTTTCGGAGCCCATTCCTTCTCTTTTTTGTTACATTTTTGCCTGAAGGAAGTAGCCAGTGGGAATTAATCAGTGTTCTTCATTAGTTTATTTAATTAGCTCACAAAATACACTTCTTGGCAGTGTTGCATTCTTCTTCTTTTTCTATGCTTCTGTTGAGTATTTTATTGAAGTGCAAGTAGGTATGAACCACACCTCGTTTCTTCTGGAGAAATTTACCAGCTTAAAGCCAAGGCCCCAGGTAAGGAGCTGCCATACCTGGGCATCTCCAGGTAATTTAACCTAGTGACTGCTAAGTCTTTAGAATAATAAATTTTTAAAAAGAGTATCCCTTCACTCTCCAGAGTTAATTGCATGGCCCAGAGAGGAGCTGATATTTCAAAGGTGGAAAGGAAGTTTTTAAAGCTTTAGCATTAGAATGTGCAGAACTTCTGCCTTGTCTCCTACTGCCATGTTACTGTCTTCTGTGTTTTCTGCATTTTGCTGCAAGATTTGTACACACAGAAGAGGAATAGTCTGTGAACAGTTTTTCAGCACTTGGTTTCACATTTAGCAGAAGTGTGAAGTTCAGTGTCATGGAATTTCCCTACTTGGTTGTTAAGATAGTTTGGTGCAACTCAAAACCAGGAGGCCTGAATTGTAGGCAGAAGCCTTCCTCCTTCAAATGAGTATGCTCAGGGTTTCTGTCTTGGCCTCCTCCCATCAAAACTGCAATAGAAGTTCTTCTCTTGGGGGGCCAGTGATATTTTATTTTAAATCAAAATATTTGAGGTAAAACCATCTAACAGAATTTAGCTTTATAAATCTCAGATTGCTTTGGAAAACAAAACAAAAACATAAAAAAAAAAATCCTTTATGTGGGGCAGCTCAGGGACTTGTTTCTTTTGATATAATTGATGCCATAAAATCACAAACCGAGAGAGGTGGGAGATGGAAGGCATCTGGCAGAGTTTACAACCCAGGGGGGGTCGGCCAGAGGAGTGCAGCCTGCTGAAAACAAAGGCTGAGTGTTTTGCTGATGTGATTGCAAAACATATGTTTGCCCAGGACTGTTACGATCTTGGGAATAGGCAGAAGGCCAAAAATTCTGCAGCAGCATACTTATTCACACAAATATCTGCAAAATATTAACCTCCTGCGAGTTCTCCCTTTAAAAGCCGTAATTAACTTCGCTGCTGAAAGAGGAGGTAGAAACTCTTGCTTAGTGGGAGGGGGGACAGAGGGGAAGTCGTGTCCAAAGAGCTTCTCCAAAGAGAGGAGCAGATGAGACCGAGGCTCAGTCGGGGAGATGGGGCTTGCACCGCTGCCGTGCTCTCCAACCGGGCCGGGGCCGGGGCCGGAGCCGGAGCCTGGACCGGGATGGGTTGGATTCCCCGGGGCTCTGCGGGGACACTGCCCCCAGGGCCGGGTCTTCCCCCACTGCAGCGGCCGCTACTTCGCCTCCCCTCGTCGGGGGCATTTGCTGGCGTCCCAGGAGGCTTCCAGGCACCGGGGAGACGGAGCAACCGGGGGAGCCCCGACGATCAGCCGCTGAAAACCCGATCTGCTGCTCCGCTCCGCCCCGTCGGGGCATAGCCCTGCCCGCCGCCCCGCCCCCGGGAGGAGGGAGAGGAGGAGGAGGAAGAGGAGGGAGAAGGGTGGGAGGGTAGAGGAGAGCGCCCGGCCCTCAGCGCTGGAGTGAGGTTGGCGAGGCCGGGCCCCCGGCAGCAGGTACCCAGCGAGGGGCTTGGGGATGGGGAGGTGGGGATTTGTACCGCGGGGCTGACCCTCTCCAGGAGGAATCCCTGTGTGGGGCGATGGGATGGGGACGCGGGCAGCCCCCCCGGCAGCTCAGCTGAGGGACAGGGGATGCAGGAGCGGGGCTTCCCTGTAGGCTCCTCGCTTCACCCGTAACGATGTCGTCCAGAGCTCCTGGAGGGTCACTTTGGGGGGATCTGCAGGTCCTTTACAGCTCCCTCCTACGGGATATCCAGCTCCTGCCTACAGTGACAATGCAGATGTTGTCCTCATCCTCCCCGTTGCCGCCTGGTCCGGTCAGGGCTGTGTGGTGCTTGTGGGTCTGGTGGTTGGGTCTCTCTGCTGGGATTTTAGGCTCATCCAGCTAGTTTCTACTTTGGGTTTGCCCGGTGTTTATTCCGTTCTTGCACAGACTTGGATTATCCTTTTGAAACTGTGAGGCTTGGTCGAGTGTTTCTGGCAGGGGAGGGTTTGCTCTAGTTGTAAACAAATGTAAAGTCAATAGCTTTATTTTGAACCAGAATCCAAATGCTACTTGGGATCTCTTCTTTTGTAAGTTTCTTAGTGTCACCACGTTTGAGCTTTTCTCTTAAAGAAAATTATTAAACCCGCAAAAAGCTGCAGGTTGTCAAAGAAAGTATTTTGTGTTATTCTGGGGCATAGAGATTTAATACTGCTTGGATAGAAATTGCTGTGCTTTGACATAATCCTATATAATGCAAACCCTAACTCTCATGCTAAAACTTGTTTTCTCCTGTGCCACGCACTTATTTATTGGCATTTAATCAGTGTTTATAGCGTGGAAATGGCAGACTTTCCTCCCGAATCCTTTGCCCTTTCATACTTTTTGTTTTGTCATACCCGTTGTAGAACTGGCACATAGGAAAGCTAAGCATTAACCACTGAAATTCAGACTCTTGGTTTCAGTGAGCTCATATCAAAAGTAAATTGGGTTGTAATCTCTTGGCTGTTGTGTCACAAAACCACTTGAGGAAGAGCTATCACTGCTGAGGAAGAAGAGGTAGCACTTGGTTGCCTTGAGACTACTCCAGTTGGACCTGCCCTTGCTGCTTGGCCCTAGAAGGTGACCAGAAAAGAGGTGTGAGAGCTTGAGACTGAAAAGTCTGGGCTTTGCTTTTATTCCTGCTGTTGAGAACAGGGTGTGTGATCTTGGGCACCCCCTTGCTTGCCTTGATTTCTGTCTTGAATCATAAACTCTAGTTAAGGAAGCTTTTAAAATCTGGTATTTCAAAGGTCTTTGAGACTGGTATTTAAATGGAAATAATTTAAGGATTTAAATTCATGTAAGAATAATGTATTCTATGTGAAATAGAAACAGTTCAACACTTGCTGTGCTCTGATTCCAGTGGAGAGTGGTAGGTCTGTGTAACAAAGTGCTTTGCAGCAGAGGGGGAGTGCTTGTTCTCAGTTCTTTACATCTATGCAAGTGCAGACATGTCTAGTGCTTCAGCTGAGTGACAGTCTGAGATGCCCAGGAAATGGAACCGGGCCAAAAATTTAGAGTGCACGAGCATTTTGGGGATAATTTTTCTGTCATTTTAAGTGTGTGGTGGTTTGTTTGAGAAACCCACAACGATTGCAGCTACTTCTGGATGAGGTAAATTAATAAAATAGGAAAACCCGTCAGTTTGACATAGCACCATGCTTAGAAAAGATGTAGGATTAGTGGGATGTTTGGGTTTTCCAGTGCTTGTAGGAAGAGAATCATATTTAATCACTACTCTTTGTTTCTTAATACCTTCATTTCCAAAAGCTATGCCATCTGATAGGGAAACTACGGTAGCTACCACATTTAGCAGAACTAAAATATGGATTTTAAGCTGAGTATATATCAGCTTGGTGATAACCTTTCCTGTGAGGCCAGTTCTGCCAATCACTGTGGTTAAGATCCTAAACAAGGAAACTCCAAAGTTGTAGCCCATCAAGTGTCATCACCAGTGACGTTTTGCTGTCTGTGACCTTTAAAGGGGAAGTAGGAACCAGACACAGTAAGTAAAACAGCAGCAGGAAGCCTCTTAGACTGGTAAGTGCCAGAATCTACTTTGGAAATACAGTCCCAGCTTCTTGGACCCATAGATGCTTTGGGGTATTTGGTCCTATAAACATATAAAGCTCTAAATGGGTATGTCAGCCAAATTTAGTGTCAGCTTCAAATGTATTCTATAGTATACAGTTGGACTCAATGATCTTGAAGAACTTTTCCAGCCAAGGTGATTCTGTGACTCTGCATACTGAACTGAATTTTAGCACTGGCATAATTTTGTTTAATTCTGCTACGAGATGGTGTTGGTAGAGTTTTTAGCCCACATCATCACCCTAAGGTTGGGTAGGAATGCACTTAGATTGTGTAAAACGATCACTGCTTGTCTAGGAAAACATTACCTCCAAAAAAGGGTCACCTCAAACTCATTTCTCTTCTTCAGTTCCTGCCTTTATATTGTTTTATATTGCATTATGGTGTGTGATTTTCATATAATTTTGTTTGAATCTAGCAGTAGTTTAGTTCTTAATTGTGACACAGATGATTCAGATGAAGGTGTTAATCCACATGTGATTTATACAAAAAATAATAGCTGCATTTTCACTTTGCCAGTGGCTTGTCTATGATAAAATATTCTTTTTGCCATTCAGACGAGGCCAAATAAATATGCAAGTAAGTCTTTCTGGAAGGCAGAATATTTGACATTGGTACTGACTGTACTTGAGAGGTGCAAAATGACTCACGGTGTTAACACCGAGGAAGCAGTCTGAAGATTGTGGTTCCTATCTAGTACTCAGCTCATGAATCCTGAATGACTGAAAATTTGTTGTTTGGTGACAGTCCCCATACTCATCTGACAAAGCTATAATTGAGTCTTGGGAGGGGTTTTGTGATAAGAGACAGAGCTCTAGATGCCAGGAGCCAATAGTGGGGGGAGGAACAGGGATTGGAAAAAAGCATTTTATAGATGCACCATGGAGCAAGAGCTGTGGCCAAGGGTAGGGATCTGTTCCTGTTCTAGAGCCTCTACATCTCAGTTTGTAACTGAACTCTGCTTCAGTGTTTCTAGGTGGGAAAACTGGTATTGGGTGTCCATTTTAGAAGTGACATTTTGTTTTCTTCACTTGTATTATGAAGCGGTTCCGTACCAAAGGAGGCGATGTTCTATTATTAGAGAGCATGTTACACTTAAGTATTTTTAAAAAACTTGTAAGGATTTGCAGTTCAGTTTTTCAATCTCCAAGCTTTCACTTAATTTTATAGGAATGCTGTTCCTGTTCTTTTAAAAGTTACCTAACAGTGGGTTTCATTGACAGAGTGTTCATATAAAGAAAAGCCATAAGTAGAGTCAGTTCTGAAGAGCTGTTTCTTAGTTTAAATTTGCATAAAACATATTTCCTGGGTAAGAATTCTCTGAAAAGGCACACAGTCTGATATTTAGGACATTAGCCCATGACTTGAGAGATCTCTTGAGAGATCTGCCATTCTTCTGTAGAAGCCTCTCTTGGAGATGTAGCTTTTCTGCTTCTCAGGGTCTTTTTCTAACTGAGAGGTAATACACTTGGCCTGCCTCACAGGAATGTTGCATGAATAAAATACATGAGATGAGATGCTCAGATATGGCAGTGATGAGGGAGGTGTAGATTCAGAAATGGAAGGTATCTGGTGAGCATAGTTCCCGTGGAAATAATTCTAGTAGCTGTGCAGGAATACAAGTTACATTAGGTAAAGGGAAAGAGGAGGTTTTTCTGTGATTTCTGAGATAGTCTCTGCCAGCAGAGTGAGATGGCATTTGTGTGGCTGAAGTCTTGCTCCTCTGTCAAGGTATGTGAGCAGTGGAGTGGGTGGCCAGCTGGCAAGATCCCCTCCTTCCCTTGGCTGGGACTTCTGGGTTTTGAAGGTGAAATCTGTTCTACCCTTGGTGCTCAGCTTTGCAGCCATCTGAGTTTTATGCTCTTGGCTTTGAAGATGGAGTACCTCTGATGCATTATTAATTATTATTATTATATTATTATTATTTATTTATTATTATATTTATTTGCACATAAGCCTCAGTTGTGGTTGGCTTTTTGCTGAGCTTGGAGCTGTCTTCAGCTGCAGAGTTTCTACACGAATGGAAGTGGTGTGGCAAGGTGACAAAAAGGAGGGAAGAAACTTCCCACCAGAAAGGAAAGGAAGTAGGCACTGGTAGGTCACTTTGGGTGCAGCCCAATGGTCCAGAAATCCACATCAAGAGTCGTTCATACTTTCGTAATTAGCAAAATAAATATGGATTGCTTGCAACTCCTGCTTGTCCTAGCTGTGGCTGCTTGGCTGAGTGCCTGTCAGTGCTCCAGCAGGGTGCTTCTTTAAGAGGAAGGTGCAGGGAGAGGTATGGAGGTGTGGTGGTGTGGCTGGTCACGGTGCAGGTCTTACCTTTGACAAGGAAAGCTGGAGAGTGGTGCTTCTTGAATGTACTTTGAGGATGGAGGCTTAGTGAAGGGCCTCATGGAGCATAGAAGTAAGTTCAAAACAAAGAGAAGATAGTCTAGGATTGTTCTGAGACTTGCTGCTCTGTTGTCTGTGCAGTGAAAATGCTGGGATAGTGGGAGCACCCCAGGATGCCTGCTATTTCTTGAGTACTGGGAAAACTAGATGAAATACTGCTTCTGAAAAGAGTGGAAGACAAGTTTTTAAAAGGTCTGCCATATCTTGTAAACTGAAGAGTGACAATTTTCAGAAGATTTCTGATGTATCACAATTTATACAACTATCATGACTTCTGTTTTCAGGACCCTCTGAAAGAAAGAAACTTACCCCATTTTGCAGATGGGAAACTGAAGTTGATCTCTACAAATCTTTTGCAATGTCTCTGTCAGAACCCAGGCTTGAACCCAGGCTTGAACCCCAGGCTTCTCAAGTGTAAAGAGCTTGGTGCCATGATTTCAGGGGGATGCTTTCTGTCCTGAGTGGGAAAAAAAGCAACTTAATCCCAAAAAATCCCCTAAGTCACTTTGCTGAGAGAGTTTGGTTACTGAAGTCATGTAACATTGTATATGCAGTATAATCATAGTTTATCAGTGCAATCAAGTGTAGTTTGCCCTTTGCACGCTTTGAAAAAAAAAATAAGGAATGTGTGTTGTTAATGATGTAGTTTAGTTTGTGAAGCAAAATATGTTAGGCAGCCCTGCTGATTTCAAGTTCTTTAAATCTTGTGGGTTTTTCTTCCTGCGCAACTGTTCAGGGAAGGGGAAGGACTGAACAAAGTTGTTAAAAAATTAAACTTAAAGGTATTTCTCTTGGAATGCTTGAGCTGGCAGTTCATCTACAGACATCTCTGCTGAGCTAAATGATGTGTACAAACTTTTTTTTTTTTTTTTTTTTTTGGCTGTCATTTGGATGTAGGAGTTTCTCTAATTTGCTAGTGTAGCTATAGGTGACATGAGAAGCTGTGCTAGAGCTTTGAGGAGAGGGGTGTTTTTTAGATCCAAATTCGATCCTACAAGTATATTGCTAGAGACCTGGCTGAGAGTCAGAATTTATCTGTGACTATAGAGACACTCAGCAGAGAAATGTGAGCAATCACTAACATCACTGTCCAAGGGAAAATGTGAAAAACTAGAAGTGAGAGCTGCCTTTGATCTCACTGTATCAAATAAGACTTGAGAAATGAAGGCATCTGATTTAGGATTTAGGGAGACAGTCAGAGCGTGATGGCTTTGGAAGTTCTGACTTAGACCTGTGCTGGTTGTTTCACTCTCTCTGAAGCTGTTTTTTAATCTTAGGGGAAGTTCAGGGAAAGGTAACTGATTAATTTAAAAATTTGCTTCTCGTACAATGAACTCGTGCAAACAGTGTGTAACAGCCTTAATCTATGTGGGGAAAATACAGCAGTTTTTAAAACTGCATTGACAGGCAGCTCTTAGGGGGTGCGTTGCTCTTGAGGACCAAAACAGCTGAGGTGTCGCCCTGCTCTGTTGTAGCATGAACTGGTTCAACACCTGTACTTTATTATCTAAAACCAGTCAAAAACATGGATCGTGTTGGTGTAATCAGGAACATAGAATGTTCTAAAAGATGATCAAGAGGAGAGGAAAGAGATAAAGAGTCCAGACCATTAGTTTATGTATCCTATCTAGTGTTTAGCACTCAGCTCATCCCCAGCTGTAATCCCTGGTCTCTCCCCATCTCTAAGAGCACCGTGCATCTGCTGCCCCTGTTGGGTTTGGCAGGCTCCCACCGTTTCACTGGGCAAGGCAGTGCTGCTGGTTGGGAGTATCCTGTCAGGAGAGCTGGTGTGCAGTGATTTTGCTGCTCCTCAACTGACTGACTAAGTAGGAAGTTCCCCTCAGGTAAGAGGTCGGTGCTGGGGACCGGTGTTGTTTAATTCTTCATCACATGACTTGGATGCAGTGGTTATAGAATTACCCTCAGCAAGTGTTGCTGATGACACAAAGCTGGGGAGGAGTGGCTGACACACCAGAGGGCTTGCTGCCATTTCAGAGAGACTAGGACAGGCTGGGAGAGATTGGGCAGGGAGAACATTGATGAAAATTCAACAGGGAAGTGTAGAGTTTGCATATGGGAAGAACAAACCAGAACCGTCCCAGTATAGGTTGGGGGCTGACCTGGCTTGGGGAGCAGTGTAGGTGAAAAGACCTTGGAGTCCTGAGTTGACAAGAAGATGACCATGAGCACAGCAATGTGCCCTTGTGGCCCAAGAAGGCCAATGGCATCCTGGGTTGCGCATTAGAAAGGGTGTGGTAGTAGGTCAAGGGGAGAGGTTCTCCTCCCCCTCATTTCTGCAATTGTGAGCCGCACCTGGAGTATTGTGTCCAGTTCTGGCCCCTCAGCTCAAGAAGGACAGGGAAGTGCTTGAAAGAGTCCAGTGCAGAGCTACTAGATGATTAAGGGAGTGAACATCTCCCTTATGAGGAAAGGCTGAGGAGCTGGGTCTCTTTAGTTTGGGAGAAAAGGAGACTGAGGGGTGACCTCATCAATGTTTTCAAATATGTAAGGGGTGAGTGTCAAGGAGATGGAGTTAGGCTCTTCTCAGGTAGTGACCGTGATAGGACAAGGGGTAATGGGTGTAAATTGGAGCACAGGAGGTTCAAGTTGAATATTCGAAAAAAATTTTTTACTGTAAGGGTGACAGAGCCCTGGAACAGGCTGCCCAGGGAGGTTGTGGAGTCTCCTTCACTGGAGACATTCAAAACCCGTCTGGACACGTTCCTATGTGATGTACTCTAGGTGGCCTCTGCTCTGGCAGGGGGGGTTGGACTAGATGATCTTTCGAGGTCCCTTCCCAACCTAGGATTCTGTGATTCTGTGATCTATAGCCATGGGGAGGAGGGCAGGGTGGAAATGCCAGGTGAGGTTGTGTCCTGCCTTGGTGCATGTCCTGTGAACCCTTCTGTGCCTTCACTGAGGGTTTCCAAGAGTAGAAGCTGCCCTTGAACCCAAGGCTCCCACCCTTCCCAAGGGAATACTTTAACAGGCGAGACACAAACGTGCCCAAGACTTTTATGCAATGTGCTCCTTGCCTGCAATAAAGGGCCTGGGGTGCCATAGGCCTGGCAGAAAGCTTCATCCAGCTGAGGGAGAGGACAAGGAGTGAACTGCTGGAGGGGAATATTCAGCCTCCCACCTACCTGCAGGTCAACATTTCCACGGAAGAGTGCGCAAGGATGTGGCTGCTGCTGCTCTGATGGAGCAAAATGCCTGCCCTCCCTCCCAAGGGGAATAGCTATTTATCCTGTCTTGAAAAGAAAGCAGATGCAAATGTAGATCAGGTACTTTCAGCAGTTTAAGAGCTCTTTGAGGTTGGGAGAAAGAAATCTGATTAGGGTTACAGCTGTTTCATTTCCTGACAGATGCACAGAGTGTTATGTGCTGGCGTTCTGCGGATGCAGACACAGACACAGACATCAGTCTGGTTTTTGTATCAGCAGCAACAACCCACACAGCAGCCGCCAATGTACTGAACTCCTTGTCCTGGACACTCTGCCAAAATATGCTTTATGCAGAATTTTTCTGTGAACCAGGTTGATAGAGTGTCTGTGTGTGTGCATGCAAATTTCTGTGTGTTTTCTTCGGTTGGCAGGGCCTTTGTTGTTCAAGTTTTTTACTGCTGGAGTGGGGCAGTACACTGTAAACAAGCACGGCTAATTATAAAGCACATATAAAAAAAATATTTGCATTTGTACAAGTAGTGCTTGTAAACCTGCTAGTGTAAGAGCACCATGAGTACCCAAACAAGCCCAGCTTTGAATGGAGAATTCCTTTCCTTCTTGCAACTACAGCTAGAGAGCTGTTTATAACTAAATGCTGAGACGTTGTAATTTTCTTTTCTAGGAACTTGGAATAAGAATTCCTAGACCACTGGGACACGGACCAAGCAGATTCATCCCCGAGAAGGAGGTGTGGTGGTGTTTTCAAGTACACAGTGAACTTTATGCTTTTAAGGAACACCCTTTTAGTAGTAGTACACATTTGGTTTCAGGACAGCTGCTGAACTGCAAAACATTTTCAGTCGTGATCACATTCAGTCCTGGTGAGACTTTGGCCACAGTTCTAGTGTACAGAAGCAGTGAGAGCCCTGGGGAGCTTTGGGATACTTATGACACCTCCTGTACTGCTATCTAGCACAGGAGAAACTCAATACTTTTCTCTGTGTCTGTTGCCTTGTGAACATTCGGATGTAATTTCCTACTGGTCCACGAGGCATCTGCCCCCCAGGTCTGGGGTTACTTTTTACTGAGCTGCCTCTGCCATTCTGAATAATCTGAGAAGCTTCAGAGAGCTGTGGCTGAGCATTTCTGGGGCTTCTCTTCTGATCATCTGGTAAGAGAATTTGGAGCAGATGAGAAGCTAGTAATATGCATTCGGCTTTCTAGGAATTTTAGAGCCTTAAATTTCAGTTTCCTTGTGTTTCTCTCTCTTGTCCTCTGCTAGCTGTTTACATCTTTCCTTCTTTTTTCCTTAGTAAAATTTACTATTCTATTAGACTTTTTTTGATCATTGTTTATTTTAACAGTTTGAAGCATTCAAGAAAGTAAAGGTGAGATAGCTGAAAATGAGAACTCAGTACAAGAGACAGTGTAAAGCCAAAAAATCTCCTTTTGCTGTAGAACCATTTGTGATCTCCTAAATGAGAGGTATTAGAGGGATTTTATGTGCCTTGCCTTATGTGATTTAATGCCATTAATAGATTTATCATAGCATTCCTTTCACTGGGGCCTCTGGGTGCTGTGGCAATGGGTTTATTTGCTGTTTTCTGGGTGGTACTTCAACAATATTGCCAATTGCTCTTTTGTGTTCGATCAGACGATTCAAGTGGGAAACGAAGGCTCCACGATGCACACACTGTTTGCAGAGTCTTTTGCTACCCTGGGCCGACTGGACAACGTTACCTTGGTGATGGTTTTCCACCCACAGTACCTTGAAAGCTTTCTAAAAACCCAGCATTATCTACTGCAAATGGATGGTCCTCTCCCGCTTCATTACCGGCACTACATCGGGATCATGGTATGCCTGGAACAGAAAGCAGGGACAGCCATTTGGGCAACAATCTCTGGTCTTGTTTAATAGGAGTTGTTACTGTGTCTTGCAGTTTCTAATTGGAAAGGCATTTCATCAGACACTAAGGGGAAGAGCAGAGTAGGGGGTTTTTTGGGGTCTGGGGTAAAAATCGTTTCGTAAGAGCAGTAGTTTTTGTTCATGGTTTCAGTAGGACTGTGAGAAAAAAAAATCTGTTATAAAGATAATTATTGTTTATTTCCTTAGTATCTGAAATGGTGTTTTCAAGAGAGCTTGTTTTTCTGTGTGTCCTGTTGAGTACACCTCCCTCTAATTCAGTAGTCCCATCATCTGTTTCTGAATCACTAAATTTTAAGTAAGTTTTCTGCCAGAAAGTGGGCAAGTTCGTAATTTCAGATCTGACAATGGAATTATCCTTGCCTGCTGAAGCTGAATTAAAGTTTTCATCTGTGTCTTAAGTTGATGGGGAAAGCACTACTGCTTCAATAAATGATACTGGGTCTGTTCTTTGCTGAAAAGCTGCCCTCAGTCTCTCTAGGTATATGGATTCTAAATCCTGCTTTGGTTTTAGCTGGTGAAAATTCACCTAGAGGCAGATTTGCTCTTCCCTGCTGGAGTGTACTCTGTAGGGTGGATTACTTGTTTTAGGATGTACAATAAACCTGTGCCTGTACTTCTCCCTGGATACAGGTGTGTTGTTATAGATATGTGTACGAATGAGGAGTGCTTCACTTGAGAGAAGAATAATCTGAATAGGCTGGTGTGTTAATCCCAGTTATTTTTTTTTTACTTTGCCCTTTGATCACTGCAAGTCTTATTCTTGAATACTTTGAGGAAACGACGTGTTATATTTTCCATGAAGCACTGGTTTACTGCAATGTTTTTCTGTTTCACAACTGTGTTTTCCATTCCAGGCTGCAGCACGGCATCAGTGCTCTTACCTTGTGAACCTCCATGTGAATGACTTCCTTCATGTTGGTGGAGATCCTAAATGGTTGAATGGTCTGGAAAATGCACCTCAAAAGCTGCAAAACTTAGGAGAACTGAACAAAATGTTGGCTCACAGACCCTGGCTTATCACCAAGGAACATATCGAGGTATGTTTTTTGTGGAGTAGTGAGAAAGTACCCTTACTTTTCAGTAAATGCAGTCACAGATTCTCAGGGTTAAGAGCCAGACAGGGTGAGAGGTGTGCTGTGCTTCTGACTTTTGCTTGTGTTATGTTGATGGGGCACTGGATGGTATAATACCCTTTGTGCCCTCGTAAAACCAGTATGATCATAAATGGTCTTAGTTTTCACATCAGAATTCTGCTGGTGTGATGAGGGTATGCTCAGATGTGCACTTCCTCAAGCTCTGGCTTTCAGCATCCGAACACCCTGAGGATTTCTGAGGTGCTGCCAGGAGTCAGGTGGATCACCACAATGTTGTTCCAATTGCTGCTCGTTCAAATGCTGCTTTCAGGCTGGGTTTGAGGGAGCAGCCTGGCAGGACAGCCCGGGAGAGTGGTGGTTGTATAAGCCAGGCAGGACTGCAGCACCCACAAGCCACCAAGGAGCTGCTTCTGCTGCTCCCTGCTCTGAGGGCTTCGAGGCTGCAGCTTTGTGCAGGCTGCCCCAAGCCTGGCCATGGTTACTTGGAGCAACTCCTCCTCTGCTCTTCTCTCTACCTTTAGTGGGTGCTGGGACTCTGGGGTCTGTCAGCCAGGTGGAGAGGCAGCAGTAGGTCTTGCTGGGAGGCAGGGCTGTGGGGGAGGACACAAGCTCTGCTAGAAGGCCCCAGACCTCCCACACTTTCCTGCCTGAAGGGGAAGTTGGGGGTTGAAGTTTCTTGTGAAATGTAGAGCATTCCACCCGCAGGGACAAGATGGAGGGAGCCCAGCCCTGATGCCAGGTTTTTATACAGCCAATCCGCAAGGAGTTTCTGAGACTGTAATGACCATCTGAAGAAATGCACGACTGCTGTGGCTGCATCTGCATCAGAGGTGTGAGATTTCAGTGCAAGTCTGAATCTGGCCTCGATACAAACCATAAAGTACAAAATAGAAACCCCAACTGATTCAATAGCTGAGGGCCTGAGAGGGGAGAGAAGTCATCTCCTGTGTGGCTTAACACATGAGCCTGTGGCTGGCAGGTAACCTGATAACAGGACACCGAGTACTGTAATGGCAGCAGAGAGTTAGGAAGCAATTGTGGATGTCAGAAAAAACAATCTTACCTGGTAAAGAAATGTGTTGATAAACTGCACTAGGGTGGGATAATTTGAACAGCTTTTTAAAAAGTTAATATTTCTGTTTTTTTGCATTATTTTTAAAGCAACTTTTGAAGACTGAAGAGAACAGCTGGTCCCTGGCAGAGCTGATCCACGCGGTTGTTCTCCTTACACACTACCACTCCCTTGCTTCCTTCACATTTGGTTGTGGAATCAGTCCAGAGATTGACTGTGAAGGGGGTCACACCTTCAGGCCCCCTTCTGTCAGTAACTATTGCATATGTGATATTACAAATGGTTACCACGGAGTAGATGAGATTCATGCCAGCCCAACAGGAAGTATTCCAGTAAGTACCTGCCCGAACAAACAATCTCTTTCAACAGCCAACTTAGCAATCTCTTTGTCAACTTGATACATGGAGGGTGCCTTTTCATTCAGTGAGAGTGGGGTTGATTTTAACCTAATCCAGATGAGGCCTGACCATCTGAAAAGACACATTTAGGAGAAGCCAAAATGACACCAGGGAAATGACACTGACAGTGGGGGAAACTACTAAGGGGAGAGACAAAGGTACAGTCTCTCAGTTGTCTGTTTTTCTGGTCTTTTGTCATTCATACAGGCAAACTGAGAATACTCCTGGCCTCAGCTAGTTCATCATATGTGTCATGAGCAGCAGTGGCCAGGAATGCTTTTGGTTTTTTTCATGGGTGCAGTGGAAATTTGGCTCTTCCTATGATTCCAGTCTTTGCCTCTGTTGCTTTGAATTGTTTGTGATACATCACACGACAGATCATACACAGTTTTCTGACTCTTATTTCTAAAACAGTATTCCCTGCCTGCAGCACATATGCTCACTGATCTGTACTTAACTTGCATACAGTGAAAAGCACAATGGGAACCAAGCATTGGTTTAAGAATAGTGGTAACAGGACATTTTCAATGCAGGTTCCCCGCCTGTGAGCCTGTACTGCAAAGGTGTGGGTGGCATTTAAATTTTGTCTGATGGAGCTTACTGGTTCTCTGAAGGGAGCAAACCAGCTGCAAAAGGCAGAGAGGAAAGGGGTAGAACTGTATAAATTGAAGATAACTGTTTTGCTTTGTGATGATGGATTTTTATAAGACCAAATCTTGAATTTTCAGTGTGCCATGGTATTAAAACAGCTCTTGTGAAATTATTGTCTTGCACTGGCTTTCCTTTAAGGCTGCATTAAAGCTGCATTTACACTCTTCCCTTTTCTTTCAATGTGTTTGTTCTCTGTGAGCAGAGGTGGGCAAAAATACAGTTGGGTAGTAAATTGTGGTTACTTCCTCTATCAGAATTTCTGTTACAGCTCCTTGTTTTTCAGTTGTTAAACATTTAGATTAAGCAAGATAAGTTATTTCAATTTTAGTGTCAGAACCACTTTCTCTGAAAAGCTGTGATTCTTTGAGTGTGCTAGAAATACCTGGATATAATTGAGAAAGATCATAACTAATTCTGAACTGTTGGGTCGGTACAGATGTCTTTCAAGAACTGTTTTCCTTGAAAAGAATGAGTATTTAAAGATGTAAATGAAGGACATGGCTTGTGTTTAACTTTTGTGGCTTAATGACTTCTGCCATAATCATCAGCTCGTTACATAGAAATTAAATGTTTTTCTCTCCTTTTCAAGTCTACAGAGTCTGTCTGTGAAGTTGAAGCTCTTATGGAGAAAATGAAGCAGCTACAGGAGTGTAGAGATGAAGAGGAAGCCAGCCAAGAAGAGATGGCTACACGTTTTGAAAGAGAGAAGAGAGAAAGCATGTTTGTGTGTTCTTCAGGTAGTACCAATCTAGTGTGTATATACATTTTTTTAGGATTTTCCAAATCACTTGAAGTAATACTCAGTACCACAGAAGGAACAGAAGTGTTATGACATGCCTCAAAAATATTACCATTTCTTTGAAGGCATCAAGATTAGGGATGCCTCATTTTCATCCAGGAACACTTAAAAGCAAAACCATGCCAAGATCTGTGGCTTCTCTCAAACACACTGTAATACTTACTGACCAGTATTACTTTTAATAGAAATGTCCAACAGAAAAGGAGCCTCTTTGGGAGATTTAAAAGTTTCATGAGAGTCACAAGGGACTTAGGGATCTCATCCTCCCTGCCCATGGCTGGAACTAGATGATCTTTAAGGTCCCTTCCAAGGCAAACCATTCTATGATTCTGTGTTTTAAAAAGTAGTCCTTAACACACTTAGCTGTTTAAGCATATTAAACATTACTTTTCATATGACTGTGCGAAAATACTTAGTCTGGTACAGGCTTAGGCTTGTTTTGGGCCCTTCAACAGTTTTGTCTAAAATAAGCTTTGCATGAAAGTCTTAGAGGCCTCTCATTTGTTAATAAGCTCTCTGTTTGAAAATGGATTTTCCCTTAACATTTTTACAGACCTCTAGAGTTAGGGGCAAGATGTCCCCTTCACTTAGGGACTGGTACACAAAAGAAAGGAGAAAAAGATGTTAAACTCTAAGAATCTTAATTTTTTCATGGAGTTGCCTCTAAAACCCACAGTTGCAGTCATACTGAACTGAACCAAAGAAATGTAATAGAGGTAATCCAGTGAGCCTGCTGTTTCTTTAAAAAACACAGAGACTCCCCTTCTTCTGTAGTGCTGGTTCCACTAGCACAATTCCAGTTTGCTTTTACTGAAATTGTGTGGAACTGTGAAATTTTTGTTTGAAATTAACAGAGGATGAAGAATCGGCACCAACTAGAGATGTCTCTCGTCACTTTGAGGATACCAGCTATGGTTACAAAGACTTCTCCAGGCATGGAATGCATGTACCCACCTTTCGTGTTCAGGTAAGAAGGATGGGGCTGTAAGGAGGTTTAGTGCACAATCTTTTTCTTTTTTTTCTTTTTTTCTTTTTTTTTTTTGCCATATACCAAACCTGGAAATTGCTGGGCTGTAACTTACTGCCTCAACAAGAAGAAGGCTTGAAGCAAGCAAATGACCACCCCACCCCCCCTTTGCCTCACCCTATATTATTTGCCCTGAGATAAACTACATTAAAGCACTGAATCTTCACAGGTTCATTGATGAAATGTTCCACTCTTACTTATTCTCTAAACATTCAATTTTTACTTATTCTAAGGACTATTCCTGGGAAGACCACGGCTACTCCTTGGTTAATCGACTTTACCCGGACGTGGGACAGCTACTTGATGAGAAGTTTCATATTGCTTATAACCTGACCTACAACACAATGGCCATGCACAAAGATGTGGATACCTCAATGCTAAGACGAGCTATTTGGAACTATATTCATTGTATGTTTGGAATAAGGTCAGTTTTAATGCTTCTGCTCCATATGCATCAGACTTATTAGCACTAGCTTTTGTTTTCTTTTTCATCTCAAATATAAACAAAGCCACTTATTAAGCAAACATGAATAGATTTTTAAACATATTTTCATTTATGGGGAAGGGACAGTAGTTGTAAAAACTACACATATTACACAGGGTTTATTTTGCCATAGGAACTTAGAAACAGTGCAAGTGAAATAACTGGTTCTTGAAAATGAAAGTGTTTTTTCTTTCGACTCTGAACAGATACGATGATTACGACTACGGTGAAATTAATCAGTTGTTGGACCGCAGCTTTAAAGTGTATATCAAAACTGTGGTTTGCACTCCTGAAAAGACCACAAAAAGAATGTATGATAGCTTCTGGAGGCAGTTTGAACACTCTGAGAAGGTACAGTTCGCATGGGTGCTGAGCAATACGGGGGGTACATGCGTTTGCCATAGCATTTAACTTTATCTGATGTTACTGTGTTCCTACTCACATTGGGCAAATTCACTGGGAGGTGTAGCACTTCTCAGGCTGAAACACTTTTTTCTTTTCCTACTGCTTGCTGGGTAGGTAACAGCTGACATGGACTGTGCAAGCTCTGAACTGTGTGGGGAGGTTTGACATGTAAATGGTACAGCTTCACCTCGACTGCAGCTTTCAGCTCGAGTGTTGGTTGGTCCCTCGCATCCTGGAGATGCAGGGAAGGATCCACCTCTTGGCCTCAGACCCAGAGCAGCTTGCTTGCTGGCCCAAGGTCTTCACAATCCTACAGTCTTTTTTTGGTGTGAATAGCCCCACAGCAGCTACTTCATGGTAAAGCCTACAGTCCTGCTGCTGGGTTACTGTCTGAATTGCACGTGTACTTTTCACTAAATGCAATCCATCCTCGTAGAAATCACGTGGATGAAACCAAACACAGCTGTTGTTTGACAGAAGAAACTCACAGCCAACCTGCTGCCAGCAAAAGAACACTTTTCATCCCCTCCCCTACATGGTTTCTGATCTCATCCTCAAAGAAATACAGTAAAGACATTGAGGAGATCAGCTGGGGAATGAAAATTCTAACCCATGGTAGCTACTAAACACCTGTCTCCGGATAAAAACAGTATTTTTAATGCCATGTTACATTTTTTCTTGTGCTGCACCTCAGCTAACCACTCCATGTTTTCAGGTGATAATTACCTGTGTGTTTCTGTGTCCCACGGGGGCAAATGACCTTATCGCCTCCTCCTTTGCTAACAACCCCCTCTGCTCCACAGCTACCAGCTGCCCTTTGGCCTTTAACTCATTGATTAGCTTCATCAAGCTACGTTTGAACAATTATTTTCAAGCTGTGCATACTCTGCTGCTGAAGGGCTTGTGTGCTTGAAAGGCTGTTTTTTTCCAGCTAAACCAGTTGGTCTACTAAAAGATGAGTACCTCTTCCTATGAACCTGGCCCTGCTTAAGCATCCCTGTGACCCATTGCTGCAATACTACACACAGCACTCGTTCAGCCTTCCCTCCCTCAGTGAGCTTTACAGATGTAGAGAACTCATTACCTGGGTAGCTGGAAGGCAAAGCGAGTGCTCCCCCACTGCTGTTTGCAAGCACTTGATGAAAACCACAGCCTCACAAGACTTCCTTTCACCGGAGCACCTTATGGTGAGCAAGCTGTTACAGTGTAGCTTCTCCTCTTCCTGCAGGTCCATGTAAATTTGCTTCTGGTAGAAGCTCGGATGCAAGCCGAACTCCTTTATGCTCTGAGAGCTATTACTCGCTACATGACCTGATGTCTCCAGCTGCCTCCCGACCTTGGAATGTACTGCAGCTGCAGTGTGGCAGAGGAAGATACGAAGCCTCAGGACCAACAGTAGCTATAAGTTAAGATGCCCATTGTGCCATAACTCCTTTAGTTTCAGCTATTTCCATGTCTGGAATATCACTGTTGCCACTCAGCAGTGAACGCTTGGCAGTTGAAAAGACAGGGTTGTGCAGAAGTGCTGCCTGCTCATGGTATTTTGGCTTTAGACAGCACGGGACACTCTATGAACTTGTGGCAATATAGCAAATGATAGATATATAGATCTTGTGTTAAGGCAAATATTATGGGAGCTGGAGCATGAAAAGAAGTGGGACTTGATGACATTTGCTTTCCCTATGAGAATAATTTTAGAAAATCTTGATGCTGCTATTTGTGCTGGTGGAATGAACAGACACAGGCTGTTCCAGTTAAGCTAAAAGTGAAAGTGAGCACTGCTATTGTCTGAGCCTTTATAGTATGTGGTTTCAACAAAGCCTTGTTACTTAGATTTCGTTTTTAATCATAATTAAACCTCTTCTGTCCACACTGATAATTATTTGAAAGATAGCAGTCAATTTTCTCAAACAGTTTAGCCTTAAAATCCTACAGGACAGTTGTTCAGCATTATTTGGTGAGCTCCAAAGTGAAATGGTCTTCCTATGGAAAGAAGGGGACTCCAGTCCTCGGAGCTTTTTAGAGAGATCTGTACGAAGCGTTGAGTAGCTTCTTGTCCTGTTTTTTGAGGATGAACCAATACCTGTTCAGGAGCTAGGACAAGGTGTGGAAATGTTGTTCTAGGCTGCCAAACAGTCCTACTGTATTACGTGCCCAATGCTGGTCTTACTGATTTTTGCAGTTGCTTAAATAACTAGGCTAAAAAAAAACCCATCTATTTTTAGTAAATCAAAACATGATTAAAATGCTGACATTTAATATACAGTGGTTTTGGAGAACACATGAATACTTTTGTATGAGTGTGAATTGCTTTTTAAATTTGTCAGTATTATTGGTATTTTTTAAATAAAGGTAACAACTTTTTCTCTTGGTGTTTTTGTGAGGTTTAACTTTATGCTTCTGTTCTTAATGGTTTGCTTACTGGTTGAAATACCGTTTTAAAGTGTTTGAAAGCATAACTGAACAAACATACTAAAAATGACAAACCATGACTCTTCCAACTGAGTCTAAAACCATGAGGGGAAAACAAAGTTTGATAAAGAGATGTAGGTCTTCACTAAAACTATCGTAGGAACACCTCTCATATACACCTGATGTTTTCCTCCTTTCCACAGTCCCCCAGCCTGTCTCCAGGTATACTCTGGCCAGATAGGGTTTTTCTCTCTTCACTTCTTTTTCAATAACTAGGTCTAAATATTAGATCAAGAGTTAAACTGATTTTTAAACCCTTTGGCAGAGAACTTGGTCCCCCGTTAGGCTTCTGTCTAAAGGGTATTTGGCAGCAGAAGGATGGCCAGGTCTGTGCAGTCAGGCTGAGCAGGGCTTGCTGTAAGAGTGTGACAAACTCTTTTGGATACACTCCCACAGCTGGCTGTAACAGAGGTTATAGTACACTCCAGTGTAGGATCTACCTGCTTAGCTGTAAGGCAGGAAAGAAATGGATTTTCCCAAGCCCACAGGTAGAATCATATTCAGATTTCTGTCCCCTGGCCTGCTTCTCAGCTCAGAATGGTTTCTCTTGCTGCAGAACAATCTGACAGCATTTTTGAGCTTACATTTCAAGAAGCTAAAATATCTAAAAAGAACCATGGGAGAAAGATTAATAAACTGTCAAAAGCTGTGACTAACAGGAAGCATCTGCAATGATTTCCTCTTAACTAAAAATACAGGATTTTTAATGTTCCAAAACCAGAGCAAAACTTTCCTGTCCAAGGGCATGCTGTAAAGGTAAGCTGTTCCTAAGGACATAGTAAAAGTGTCTTTCTAGACTGTAAATGGAGTTTCTGCAGCACCTTATTCCCCTGCTCTTTTGGGGAGGGGTCGAAGTCAAATAGGAAATTTTCAGAGAGGCCTGAACTGGCCTTTCCCACCCTACCATCTCAAGACACACAGATACCTGCAAGCACTCTCTCTTTTCAAAACCAATAAACACTGCAGAGTGTGTGTGTGTGTGTGTGTGTGTGTCAGTGGTTTCATACTGTCACATTTTTTTAAACAGAGCACAACCCACAACATGCAGACAAGCCTGACTGCACAGGAAGCAACTTACTTTGGAGAAAAGGCCTGAATATGTTTGGGGATTTTCCATTGCAGATGCTGAGGTCTTTGTGATCCTAAGTAGCAGAGAACAAGGAAGCCTGTTAAGCACAGTGACAACTGAAGACATTGGTAGGTTTAGTCTTTAAAAACAAGAAAAGTTAAGTCACCATATGCTCCGTGGAAGTGGAAAAGTGGTGATGGCTGTGCAGAGCTGTGCACCATGCCAGGGCATGAGGAACAAGCCCCAGCACTGTCTCCATCACTGGTGGGTGTGAGATGCTTTTATAATCCCCAGTGGCTCCTGTGGCTGTGGAGTGCAGCAGCTCACATGTGAGCAGCAGCAATGTCTCCTGCACCTCAGGTGGGCTGACCACAACTGCTGTGGGCAACTCACCCCTAAAGACCATATTGGTGGGGTTCCTGCCCAAAAGGCTGGGCAAAGCATAGATGGAGCCAGGGTGTGCCAGCACAAGTGAAGGGAACTAAATGGCTGGGGGCTGCTGCATGGGCCCAGGTAGGACACTAGCCAAAAAAAAAAACAAAAAACAAAAAACCCAGAACAAACCCAAAAAACCCCACAACCCACAGGATTTTCTTTTGAGTCTGCGCTTAAAGAATTGCAGAGCCACACGCAGCAATTTGCAGCCCTCGCCTTTTCATCTTTGTAGGATCAGTTCCAACCTTTGTGCATGTGCGCACACACATGCTTTGGGGCTCCTTCTTGTTACCCACAAGTTTTGTTCAGACAAATCAGGGGCACGGAGAGCCCTCCAGGAGCCACTGCTGGGTTGTGCTGCTCTGAGGCCTCCCTGCCCTCCCCAGCACCTCCCACCCTGCCTCTCCCTGCAGGCCCAATGCTGAGCACTGGCACAGAACTCACACACGGGGGCTGCCCTGGCTCTGAGCACCACTGTGGATGCCCAGAGATTTTCCCTGTGCTAAAGGACACTCCAGACCCTTGTTTACTGACAATCCTACCATTTTCTTTGAACCATTTTCTTAATTGCCTCCATATCCACCTTGACATTTGCGCAATGTTGGTTCCAGGCCTCTTTCTGATGGCCGTTCAGGGCTTGTCACTTCTGAGTCGACCTGCTGACAGGACTTGGCCACGAGGCCTTTTCCACTGCATCCCCACCCTGAGTTACACAGCCTGGTGCCTCTGCCTGCCTTTGGCCTTGATGTCAATGCCAAGAACAAATGCCTCTGGCTCCCTCCCCACAGAGGAGTACTTACCCATCAGACTTTCTTGAATGCCCCCAGAAAGTAAATAAATCCTTTTTTTCCAAGAAACAAATGGGGCATTGAAGCCATTTATCTTCCCCTCAACTTTAGCGAAAATTAAAATGGTAAAAAAAAAAGAATGATAATTGAGGTCTTTTTGAGCTCAGCAGAGCTGTGGTTTGAGCCAAACCATGCTGAGCCCCTGAGCAGTTCTGTCCTGCAGAATGGAGCAATGGAGGCTGCCACATGTGCTCCCACCAGAAGTGACAATGTGGGGCTGAGCCTTGCAGTCATATGAGAAATACCCAAGCTGCTGGGACAAAAGGAACATTGCAAATTCAGCTACCTTCACTGAAGTTTCCCATGCAGAGTTTTCCCTGAAAATCTCTCCTCCCCTACCCCATCAACAGAAGTCCCCAAGAATATAGAAGCAGGGACCTAGACTAGGAAAACAGTTTACTTCTGCTTCCCAGCCTCCTCACTTCATTTCTTTACCTGGAAGCAAAGGTCCAGGCACTGCCAAAGGCACAGAGGTGCCACTGAGGGAGCTGCCTGAGAAAAACTTATCCCTCCACAGCCTCTCTGATGGGACTGCAAAGCTGGAGACTTGGTCTCCAAACTCACACAGCACAGTGCAAGGCTGCTGACCCTCAGGATCAGAGCTAGAAACCTGGCAGCCCCTGCACCATGGTTTATTCTAACTAATCTAAAGTCAGAAAAGAGCCAAATGCATCAAGGTCTGTAAAGCTTTCTATAGCCAATAGGTCTGTAAGTGCTTGAGACCAGTGATGCACCTGCTGAGCTAATCCGTGGGCTACAAGCAGGGACTTCTACACACTGGAAGGATGAAAACTGAGCAATAACAATCCAGAAGCAGTTAGAAGGAATATTAAGGACATGTGGCCTTTGCTGGCCTCATGGATGGAGACAAGGGCCTAGGGGAAATGGCTGGCCAAGACAGTTTGAGAAGTATAGGCACACAGGCAGCTCCTGGGAATGTGAAAGAAGAACTTCAAGAACACATCACACTAGCTAACAGAATCATAGAATAGAATCAGAACTGGCTGGGTTGGAAGGGACCTCAGAGATCATCAAGTCCAACCCTTGATCCACTACTGCTGCAGTTACCAGACCATGGCACTGAGTGCCACATCCAGTCTCTTTTTAGATATCTCCAGGGATGGAGAATCCACTACTTCCCTGGGCAGCCCATTCCAATGCCTGATCACCCTCTCCGTAAAGAAATTCTTTCTAATGTCCAACCTAAACCTCCCCCAGCACAACTTGAGACCGTGCCCTCTTGTCTTGCTGAGAGTTGCCTGGCAAAAGAGACCAACCCCCAGCTGGCTACCCCTCCTTTCAGGGAGTTGTAGAGAGCGATGAGGTCTCCCCTGAGCCTCCTCTTCTCCAGACTGAACAGCCCCAGCTCCCTCAGCCTCTCCTCATAGGATCTGTGCTCGAGTCCCTTCACCAGCCTGGTTGCCCTCCTTTGGACCCGCTCCAGGACCTCAATCTCCTTCCTGAGCTGAGGGGCCCAGAACTGGACACAGTACTCGAGGTGTGGCCTCACCAGCACTGAGTACAGGGGCAGAATCACTTCCTTGGACCTGCTGGCGACACTGTTCCTGATACAGGCCAGGATGCCATTGGCCTTCTTGGCTACCTGGGCACACTGCTGGCTCATCTTCTTTTACATGAGTGTTCTGCTTTAAGATGTGAACTTCCAGTTCAGGAAATCTCTTTCCTGCACAGCTGGGCCTATATCCCAGAGGCAGGAGCTGGGATATCCCAGCCAAATAACATCAGGTAAAGAAAGGGGGATCTCCAAAGGAAAAGGGAGTCACTTTCCCCCTGGCCATTGACAGCATTCCATCTGAAGAGTGAAGCCTATGATACAACACAGAAGAATGCCTCAAAAGCATTTGCGTTACTGTCTCACAATTCCACATAAAGTAAAAGGGTCTCAAATCCTGTAGATAAGATGTAGCCCTTACCATGTAACATTCTTTTATAGTACACAGCATTTTTGAAACCTCAGGGGTCCTAGTACTCAGAGGTAATTCACCTCTTAAAAAACAGAAAGTTCAGCAAATAGTTTTGTTTCAGTTTCCCAGCCGAGAAACTATGTCATTAATCAACAAATAACACTGAAAAGCTGCTTAATCAGCTCAAATATGTAGTAAAAATTACACACGCAAAAATTTCAAACAAGGATCCCCCAAACCAGTATCCAGTGTATACATGCTAGGCTTTACTGAGATTTTAAACTTAAATTGCAATGCTCTCCAACATGCTTACCAGTAGCAATATGCAGGGATATTATAAATATAAAACTGTACAATCTATACAACCAAGAGAACTAATGACTGATTAAAATGGAGTAATAGTCACAGTGGGAAGAATGGAGTGATGGCGTTGGATTCTGTCAAGAAGCTTTTCTGCCATAGGTTTGAACTCTCTTTCCCAATAGAGTTTGTGGTGGTCCCTTAAATCTCTCTCAAGGCTGCAGTCCAACACTAGCTCTTCATCTGTAATCAAGAACAATATTATTATCAGTTCTTAATAAAAATATATTCAACTGTATTTTTTTGACTATAGCACATAAAACTTCTCAGTTGTGTATGCTGATGGCTTAATAACAACTTCATGTTTAACTAAGCATCGCCATCTGACTTCACTTTAGTTGGAAATAATGAATGTTAAGGTCAGTAAAAGAGTAAAAATGGTATTGCAGGGTGTTATTCTAACACTTCACAGATGTAGCTAAACTGTGCCTCTGAGATCAAGCATTTACTGTGACTGTCAGAGTGGAAACTACTCAGGTTTTAACATTACTCACAGCAGGTTTGCTAATGTAAGTAATCATATCCATTTAACTATAACTATGTTGCAAATTGCTTTGCTAATCTGGTTCATGAAGATCCTTTCAAACTAGACCTACTTAAAGAATAAGAACCACATTGGTTACTGCCTTACTGGTGCCCTCCCTTCCTCACAAACTTCATAAATAATAGGATACTCTTAATAGATACAAGTAAAATTAGGAATGAAAAGAAGTCATCACTCATTCACCTGCCCCTCCCTCCCCATTTTGCCTGGCATTGGATGTGACCAAGAAACAAACCCTCACAGAAATCAGTCTGCAACCAGAAGCACATTCCTGAACTGGGAGTCTGCAAACACAGCCAATAATGCTGAAAAAAAATTATTTCATATAGTTTAATAGTAGGATATTTGCCAGCCATTAGGCCATAAGTGGACCTTAAATGAAGATATAATCCTGCACACAATGGGCATTGTGACTTATCTTTGTCCTAGACTATGAAAGGGTATCAAATCCACTATCTGTTAAATAATTAATTCCATAAGGGAGCTTACTGCATGTTCACAGCAGGTAAAAGACAACTTGGAGCCAAAGAGAAACTTCAGCTACACACATTTTGAGTCAAATTTTGTTTAGAAAAGAGATGCTTAAACAACAGCTATTCCCACTTAAAAGATTGCCCTATGCAGAGGACAGAGATTCCACAGCCTTTCTGTGCAGTCTGTTCCAGTGTTTGACCCCTGCCCATGGTGGAAACTTCTTTTCCTGGTACTTAAATGGAATTTTTCGTATTACAATTTCTACCCATTAGCTCTTGTCCTACCCGCAGCCCAACATACAGAGAAACAACCTCAGCAGCAGAGATAGATAAATTATGGATATTTTTTTTTTTCAGACAGAATTGCTTTGTCTGCTCCTGAAATGCTTCTTCTACCCAAAATAACTATCTTCTAACACAGAGCAAGAAATATTTCTCCTTTTTAGTACACAGAGGTGCCCCCTACAAGTTGACTGAATGTTTAGGGAATCACTGAGGTTGGGAATTCCAGCCCACAAGAACAAGGGTCAGAGCCAGTTGAAAAGCTGAAGTGTTGAAGCTAAACAGTAAATTTCCCAAAGCAGAATATGAGTAATACTGGGGATCAGGGAGGATCAGTGTCCCACATGCAAGCTGTGCATCCTCAGATAATTTAATTTTCCCATGACCCTCCTCAAAACTAGCAAAATTGGGTACTGGCCAAACAGCATATGAACTGGCTGCAAGCCCAGGAACAAGACAAGCACACTGGGTCTGAGTGCTGTAGGGCAAGATGAAAACCAGAGTACAGGCTTGTCTGCAAGAGCTACCCATCCCTGCATCTCCAACAAGACAGGGACCAGGAGTCCTGGAAACTTGCATCATGCCACGTAAGAGTTCACATGTGCTGAAATTCCATAACCTCCTTATATTGATACCAGGGGTAAAGCTGAGCATAAAAGAAGGCTGGAAAAAGAGCTTGAGAAGGGAGATTTCAATGAATGACCAAACTGAAGAACATTCTCAAGACAGAGGCTTATCTCCACTGCTTCTCCTGAGGGACCAGGACAAGGCAAAGCTACTGCAGGGGCCTGGAAACACAAATCTCCAGGAGCTCTGACCCCATGAAGTGATATGAGGTTCAAGTGCAGCTGGAACGAAAATGCCAGAGCCACTGGAAAGCAGAGCCACTGCCTCCCAGGCTGCTGGCATCAGGCAGGGAAAATGAAAAATAAATGGTGCCTTTCGTCCAGCCTTTCTAGGGCCCAACATCTTTTCAGGCTATTTCCACTCCCTTTTGGCTCTTCCGTATCTTCCGTCAACTTGGGCCAGGTGGGGGAAAGAGAAATAAAGGGGAGGAGGCCAAGCACAGCAGGTGAAGTGAGGTGTCTGCTGTGCTGTGCTCCACTTTTTCCGCTTCCTGAGGGTGTGCTGATGCTTAAGTACAGTCCACTGGCTGTCAGCTGTTGCCTCCTGCTTCCTGAATGATGGAATCAGAGCAATGACAGTTCAAGGCTGTCACTGGATACAATGGGAGGAGGAAGATGTAGGACAATATTAACCAGCTGCTATTACTAAAACTTGTTGGCTCTTGACACACAGAGAAACCTGATTCAGTGAATAGGATGCACTTTCTACAGCTACTCTTCTGATTACAGTGTGAAGACTTGCCATATGATTTCATCCTCACCTATTTCTAATTAATTGTCATTACAGTTGCATTACAATTGCAATTGTAACTGCAATTATACATGAACTTGAATTTTCAGTTAAATTGATGATGGGATTACTGCCTGCATTAAGATATGCTCTATCATGGCAAGGAATGCAATGCAAGAAATGATTACAACACTAGGTAACAGTAATTCTGCTGTAACTGGAAAAAAAATCCTCACAAATCCACCCACTTTTCTGATTGTCTAAAAACAAAAGAGACCACAGGGATTTCACTTTCTATCTGGGTCTGACTAACAAGCAGCCTTCTCCTCAGCAAGCATATATCTTCAGTAGATTTCCAATTAAAACCAAATCAAAATTCGTTAAGGTTTGCTTCAATTTAACTTTAATTTTAAAGATTTTTTTAAAAAGATAATTGCAAATGACCTAACCAAAACAAAATCATAACCAAAACAGCACTCACAAAACAAAGGAGGAAAATTAAATGTAGTGACTATGGGACTAATACACAGCAACTAAACTCTGTAAAAATTGAAGCATGCATAAACGTGCAGATGAAAAGATCCAACTGGGAATGTGAATCAGTATCATAACATTCACTTGGAGACACCTTCCCACATGTATTTATGGAGAAGCACATCCTCCCTAGCTTTAGGGAGCCGATGAGAAATTGTCAGGATATTGTCCTTGCCCACAAGGAGATTGTGATGAGGAAGAGGGGAGTGGCCAAGGGATTCTTATCACAAGCATCAAGCTCAGCTGGTTGCAACACAGAGCCCTCCAACTAAGAGGAAAAGCCACAATCCCCAGACTGCTTGGAGTGTGCTATGCAGGAACCAGGTGCATCAGAACTAGGCCTCCACTTCTGTCAATACCTGCAGTGACCTTTGAGGGCAGAGGGGCTCATGTCCAGTGAAAAGTGTGGTTTGTGCTGATGGTCTAAGACCACTCAGTTGCTGGACAGTCTATATCAGACAGTGACTTAAACCTGCAGAACAGACTTCCCAAACTAATACAGCTTTGAATTTGCTCCTCCTATTTCTCTTATGGGAAAAGAGACAAAGATGATGAATCTCACCTAACAGTGATGTGAGTAGCACCAGCAACGTGTCAGTATCTTCTCCAAAGCATGAGGCTGCGCTTGTGATGTCTTCACTGTAGTTCCACAGGGTTTTGCATATCAAACAAGCCAGCTGCCAGTCAGCTGGCCCAAAGTCTCGTAAACAGTCAACTAACCTGTAAGAATCAAGCAAAAACAGTGTTTTGCCCTGTGTGGTTTTCTCCTGAGCCCTTTAAAATCTAGCCAGTCTAGAAATGCATGCAGACTACACCAAAGTTTGCAGGAAAATTCTATGTTGATAAATTTAGGATGCTCCTTTCTTTCTCAAAAGCTTCCCCATTTTCATTTTGTGTAGCTCTTGAAGGATGTGAACATGCCTTTTGTCTACATGGATGTGCATAAGCTTGCCTGCATCTGTCCATTTCCTGTAACTTTTTAACCCAACTGACCAATTTGAATCATATATGGCACAAAAGGAAACATCTCAAATACATTACAATTCCAACAAATTTCATGACTATCTGTGACTGCCCCAAATCCTCAGCTACCACTAGAGCAGAGACTGCACTGTGAGCTAAACCATACCAGGCATCTCATATTCATCTGGAAAAGATGGTATGAATGCAGAAAAAGCTTCAGTCAGAATGTCCAGCCTATTACACATCAGAGGGAGGATCTGATCGGAAGACAAATCCAAAGGAATTCTTTACTTCCATGACTCCTGGAATTACCTTCTACTTTCAGTGAAGTCTGACTATTTAGCAGATCTTGCTCCTTCTTGTATTTCCTCAGCCTGCACTCCCAATGTTCTCCTCTCAGAAATGCCATTTATTAAGGACCATTAGGTTCTTGACCTTTCTTCTAATCTCACTTCCTTACAGATACCAAATGCAGGCTAGACTGAAAGCAGGACTACAAAATCTAGCTGTAATTTTCTGCCTGTCCCAGCTATGTACAGCAGCCATCCAGAGTTCCAAGCAGCAGTGTTTACTTCTGCTGCCCCAGGACTTGTGAACATTGCTTTTCACCTGCAGTCCCTAGCAACCTCTCAAATAGTAATCCTTCACTGCTGTTCTCTTTCCCAACCCTGTTTGCCTCATTTCTGTGCTTCACTGTGAGATTTATAATCTGGTGATTAGTAAAGGGAACAAGGGATAACTCTTACGTTCAGGTGTGGCTGAAAATAGCAGTAATTGAAAAGCAACCAAAAAGAGGTTTGCTTTTTCTCTCTGAAGGCAGTCATTGTGGAAGACCAGGAGGTATCTAATGAAAAGCCAAAAGAACTTGCCCTAATTTTTTGAAGTGTAACACCGATGAGACTAATTCCTTGTTTTATTAGGGCCACTATATATTGGTACAATAACCTCATTTGC
Organism: Calypte anna; assembly: GCF_003957555.1. NCBI lineage: Eukaryota > Metazoa > Chordata > Aves > Apodiformes > Trochilidae > Calypte > Calypte anna. The sequence continues at coordinate 70,485,581 of NC_044246.1, forward strand.
AAAAATACACAGAGCTGCTTTGGCACAGTCAGGGTGACCTCCTTAACAATCACTTTTAAATTCTCTAGATTTATTCCATACTGTTAACTGGCCTTCCTTCCTTCCTTTCTTCTTCACAGATTTTCAAAGTATAGAAAATTCTCTATTCAATATAATTCTACATTCTGCAGAATAATCTGTAAAATTGAAATTTCTCTCATTTATTATTCAATTTACCTGTAACTTATTTTTATTCTTTTCCAGCTTTATATTTTGTAAGTTAACTGGAATATGGGAAGAAAAGATGAGCAGACTATGCATTATCTACAGTCTATAAAAGAAGTAATTATGTGATGTACAAACAGGAAAGGATTTCAAAGTTAGGCATCTTGTTTCATAAATGTGGGTTCTATCAACTGCTTTACAAGTGTAGGAACATGATCTTTCACGTTGTCCAATTAAGCTGGAACCGCTATTATCTGAACATCAAAGCCACAAGTATTGCATCCATGGCGGTTTTTTAAGAGCTGATACCACTTACAGTATAAGTGCCTTAAACTTGAACTGTTGGAGAGAGGAACCTCAGTACCTATTTATTCTCTGCTGGACACAGCTGCTTCACACAGTTCTTCCTGCAGTGCTACAGTTACAGAAATTGCAAGAGACCATGTGGGGTATAGTAGTTCTTAATTTTTGCACTCACAACAGATACACATTGCCTAATAATTGTAGGCCACATAGAATCCAGTTAAGACAAGCATAAGCAGCTATTACAAAGCCATTCCTTAGTTGCTTTGTTGTACAGCACTCTCTTCTCTGTGAGTATCAGAAGAATCTTTGGGAAGTTATTCTATGGTTCTTGGCTCTGCCATAGGCTAAGCCACTGTAATCCTTCCATTAAAAAGGCATCTGAGAGAATACAAAAAGCTTTTTCTTAAAGAATGCTGAGTATCTTTGAAGTATTTTATCCTTATTACAAATTATTGGCTGCAACAAAAAGAATCTGTTTGAAACCCTTTGGCCAAACTAGTGGAACATGCCTTTTTTTGAAAACATAATCAGGAACTTACTTTCCAATTCCTCCTTCTTCCATGAGAAGAGCTCGTTTGTTCTTATCTACTGTGAGATTGAGCAGAACTCCACAGGCAGAAAAACAGACATCTTGATTCTTGGCATCAAGTAGAGCAATCACAAACTTGTATACTGGATTGTAAAGGAAACATTATTACTGGGAAGATGGACTTATCATACCAGTGGCATCATAGCATAAATGTGTATACTTAGAAAGCAGTCAGATACAGGATATCCAACCCAAAAATTTAACCTGGTAGCATATTACTGTGACATCTGCAGTAGAGGCATATGAGCCAGAGTAACAGCTATTATTACACCACACTGAACACCAGCTTTCCTCAAAACAACGCATACAAAATTCTAGTTATAAGAAGGCACCAAAGTAATGTGAAAATCCAGTCAGGTGACAATAAGTTCACTGAACTGAATTACAGGTTATTTCTTTAAAGCATCACCCTCCTTTCAATGGCAGTGTCAGCAGAAACTGCTGGGGTTTGGCACTCGGAGAGGGAAGTTCTTACCCCTGCAAATGACATGGTTGTCCCAGACTGGGACTGCTGCAGCCTGAGACTCCTGAGGGAGACAGGCAAGCAGCCAACACTGGGTGTGCAGCACCTCACAGCACCTCTCTGTAGGCAGTGATGACTGTGGTAGGCAGCGGAAGGCAACCCCAGCAAGGGAGTCAGTCTTGCCTGATGGAGAGGGAGCCTCTCCACTCTCCCTGAGCTCAGCACACCCCCACTACAGTCTCCCTAAGGTGAATAACTGAGTTTTTTGACTGAGAGAGCTCATTATCAACCAGTTCAGCATCTGTTCTTCCTTTTCAAATACCTGCTCCTCCAGAAGTGTCAATATGCCCACTCTTTTGAAACAGGGGACTGTATATAGTGGCATATCGCCTCACTTCGAGCACTAGCAGGTGGATGCAAAAAAATAACTGTGAACTGGTGTTTAATTAAACCTGTGACACACCTTCTGTGGATAGCAAGGAGTTACCACTTTTCCCAAAGCTCTTTAGACACCCAAAGCAAAAGGACTTGAGAAGACTTGCACCTTACTTCACCCAGAGGCAAATAGGAGGTCTCTTTGTTGAGGCAGTCAAACATCCCTAACACGCAATACAAAGTGCTAAGAAGCTGTTGAACATGGGAATCAAAATCTTGTGATTATGAACCTGAATTATAATTAAGCTGGATTTTCATTATGTATCATATCATTACCACCCTGTAGGGCTTGAGAAACTGATGGAGTGAATGGAAATGTCAGAATAATAATCTTCAGGGGAAAACAGAGTTTTTGTAGTATTTACCTTTATGAAGGCACACCATGGCACATTTCTCCTACTGCAATATTTCTATTTTAATGAAAAGAAATATGGTGTTTCAAATGACTACTATTAGATTCTAATATATGCCTAATTTGCAAAACGCCCCAGAAAATTGCTTTTACCCTTTAACTGAAACAGCTTATTAGCAGCCTTTCCATTTTAGAACTATGGACACTTAAAAACAGGACTCCAACAAATGCAAATTCAACTCACTCTTTTTCTGTATGATGAAGTCACAGATCTCATGATACTGGGAAAGATTGCCAAACACTCTGATGGCCTCCACAACTCCATCCATATTGTTGCTCATTAAGAGTTTTAAAAGCACTATTGGTTTGCAGAAAAGTGAAATTAAAACAATTACTTGTATATCACAAACATGTGCTTGGCTTTTTATCAATAAATATCAGAATGCAAGCAGCAACAGCAATAAATGTAATAAATGGCAATAGTTATCTAACTCTCATTGCAGTGAAGGGGGTGAGCAGATGGTAGAACAAGAACTAAATTTTGTAGGGCTTTGAAGATGAGACAAAGAGCTCCAAGATGGGGCTAAATTCAAAGGAACAGATGAGGAGTTACGAAGATGGCCTAGGCACTGCTGTAATAATGTGAGCCAGTTTTGCTATACAGTGGGCTCACGTGAAAATCCAGAAAGACGACAACAAAAAAATGTAATATCCAAGGGAACTGATTTAAATCAACAGATGGTCTTATGGTAGGATATCTCCTATTTCTTCTCCTAATTATTTTCTGACATTAGCTCTGTTTTCTTCCAGTGCTCCTATAATAAGCAAACACATTTTTTTCTCAACAGCTAGTTAACATCGTCCCTGATCTGAAGCATTTACTTGTTTGCTGCTTTCCTGCTTAGCAGTTTCCCGTATGATTAGCATATAAAACTTCAGAAGACTGAATTAGACTTTCAGCATTTCCAAAGAAGAGCTACCATCGTGTAGGTTTTCCGTGCACAGCAAAGGAGTGATGCTACAGGAGTTACATCTATCAGTTTTCTGTGAGCATGCAGTGAACCACTGAAACCAGTCCACTGTCTAAAGGACTCAAATCAGTGAGCTCTTAATCTTTCTATCACAGAAAAATGAGAGAAAAAAATAGAGAAAAGAGGTTGGCTTTGTTCCCATTGCTTCTGTCTTCAAATGCTGCAGTACTGAATAAGCCTTGACGACACATCTAAAATTATTATTTTTCCTCCTTGGGGTCCAACCAAAACCAGCAAGTGTTCTCAAAATGTCTCCTGAGGAATGATGCCTGCTGGTGTTCCATCAAAAGTTTTTCTCTCTCCTCAGTGTAGGCAGAGGAAAGGTGATGGGACTGGTTCCACAGGCCAGCAATAAAAACAGGAGAGGGAAAGCAAATGGGATAGATAGAGAAGTCACTTATTTCCACATTTCTCTGACTAGCAATAAGAGACAGCTGTCTTATGAGTGACAAAATGAATCATGACAAAACAGCAGAACTGTTACCTAGACAGAGTATGATGTCTACCAGTCAGAGCACTTTGTCACTTTGTTTACTGCCCAAGACTCCTTATTCTACCTCTTGTGTGAACTTCAGGCTGCTCTCTCCCATGTTTTGCCTATTTAGGCAGTAAGATGCATGCAAGATACAGACTCTCCACCTTTTTTACAACATTATTAATTATTACAACATCATCAATGTTTATAACATTATTAATTATTATTACTAATTATCATTATTATTATCCCAGAACTCAGGTGCAGTTCCTGCACATCACTAAAGTATGACTATTGTCCATACTGACAGAAGGGTGAAAAATCACACATATCCTGTATTGCCAATGGATTTATAAGCCAGAAACAGATAGAAATCAGATTTTGCAAGACTAGAAGATACTAAAAAAAAAACACCTTAACATACTCTTATTAGAATTAAAATGCAATATGATTATTTCAGTTTGGGCATATTGATTTTGAACAAGTCCAGCAAAAGTTGCTAAAAAGAAAATAATATGGCAAATTTCTCTCGGGAGGAAAAGAAAGGGTTTTATCAACAACCTTACTGTTTCACAGAAGTCATAGAAATACATTCCAAAAGAATGAGAAATCATTATGGGAAGAATTAAACCTTATGAATAACTTTATACTCCTGCAATATGATATGACAAAACATTATCAGTGGGTTTTGGGTTTTTTTTTTGTAGTGTCAAAATATAGCATGAATAACTTCCACTTTCAAAAAGCTACGTAAAAAGTACTAGTTCAAAAGTCCTTACTTTCAGCAATGTGTAGCTTCTTGTCTTGAACAGCAGAACTCTTCACTTTGTAATAGGATAAATTGTTGATTGTTGTTACAGCATTGATGACCAACTCTTGGCAGTCATCAACTGACTTGTATTCTGATGGTAAGAAAACAACCACATTACATACATAGATACACACACACAGGTGAGTCTGACTTAGCATTGCATTATAGCTCAGAAATAAACACAGTTTACCACTATCACAGCCAACTGTTCTGCTTTTCAGTAAAATGGCAGAAGCTAAGAGTAAAACCTGATCCAAAAATGCTGACACAAAGTTACTCTTTCAAGCTCCTCATCTACAGAGATCATTGTGACTGAGTCAATGTGGTTTATAATCAAGTTACTTAATACATTTTACAGATCCTATTTGCTATTGTAAGATGGAACCACATGCAGAAATAGGCCTGTGTGACAGACACAGAGAAATACCAAGGGATATTATACTGGAATTTCAGGTACCATGAAAAAATGAAGTACTTCCTCAAGAGTATTTGAAATACTCTCTTAGAGTTCCTGACAGAATGTTAACCAGTGTAAAATTACACCAGCAAGTATGAAAGCTGTATATACTAATTTATGTGAAGTTTCTGGCCTCAGAAGAGTGAGGGAAATAAGAACAATAAATTCATAGGGTGAGAGAACATTTTGTAGTAAACTTAGACAGTGCTCAGGAAGAGGGAAGGGTGGCTCAGAGAAGCTTTGGGGCTCAGAAGCACTTAAACAATGATGAAGACAGTTCCAACCCTGGAAGCTCCTACAGGACTGAAAACAGAATGGAAAATGTTGTGAGTCTGCCTTCTCTAATGCTCCAAAGGCTGGTGGCTGAAACTGGTAAACCAGCATATAATCAGGCTGATTGTCTTTACATAACATTTAATGTTCTCATCAGACACTAAAATACACTGAGTTCTTTGAGATGTATCTTGTCAATGCTAAACTGTTATTGGAAAACAGCCTAGTCTTATCTTTTAATTAGATTTACAAAGGAATCATCAAGTCCCTTTCCCTCTGCTTGGAGGAAAAGGGACACTCCCTTCCATGTGGAAGAGATAAAGGCTAGAAATCTGAAAAAGAAGAAAAAAATAAGAGGAAACTTTTTGAGGAGGCTGAAAGTTATACATGCAGGGAACAAAAAGAATGCTTAATCCAGAACAATCACAAAACCAGCAAACAAAAAAAAAACCAAAACACCACCAAACACCTGCATGTAGCACCTGATAAGAAGAGACTTTCCTTATATACTACTCCTCAGTGACATATATTGAAAATAAAAATTTGTTTCCTTATCCTCAGTGAATATATTGCAAATCTCATCACTGAATGAATGAGACTTCCAGATCTTTCCCCAGACACTAACAAGTCACTTCCAAAACAGCAACATTCCACTGCCTCAAACAGGCTTTCTATAGAAAACAATTTATGAACATCTGTAGATTGACTTTGTTATTTTAGCAATGGAACTGACTTATTTATGGCACTACCTAGGTAAGAAGGTCAAGTAGAAAAAATCTAAACTCTCTTTACAGACTGAACAAAGATAACACACACAACATAAATTTTATTACCTAGTACTGTAACAAGTAATTCTACAAGACGATGGGCAGCAGCTAGAGCTGCTCCTACACTAGGATGAATGGTGAGATTGGCCATCACTCTGATCAGTTTTATCAGAACATCTTCTGCTTCTGAAGGATGCTTTGGGTGTTTTTTTTCTTCCCCTCCTCTTTCCTGGTACCATTTCTGTGCATTCAAATCAAGTTCATGGTAGGTTTGGAATAAAGACAGCAAGGTGTCAACACTTCCTTTTTCTTTAAACAATTGCTCACGGGCCTGGTTATTATTTTCTGTTAAATTACCAAGAATGAAGATGATACGGATAACCAAATCCTGCAATAAAATAAATAAAGCATATTACACAGAAAACATCAGAAGCTATTAACTGCTTAAAAAGAAGATAATACTTAATTTGCTTCACAATTCAGTTAAAGGACATCCAGAACTGCATTGAAGAAATGCCAAATAGAGATAACTAGAAATAATTTTTTATGCTACTATTTTTCATAACCCAGTTTACAGAAGAAATCAAAAATATCTGACAGAACTAGTATAGCATTTGGGTAATTACTAAAGGGATATACTTAGTATAGGTCATCTATTTTTATCAAGCCCACAGTAATCTGAAAACATCTTAAAACTGCACTTTATATAACTAGAATAATCATATGGGCCAGACTTACTAATCTTTCAAGTAAGCAAATATCAGTTGTGATGGCCAAAGACCATCACAATCCTTTCCTTTTTAATTTTAGGTGTTCTTGCTACCATTTTATTCTTATAATCACTGAGACCTACTTTCTTCTATTATACAGTATCTTCAGATCTCATCATTTAACCAAGCTGCTTTCTTAAAGTATTTCCTATGCCTGCCCTTCAGTGGAATCCAGAATTTGCAGAAATTAACATCTTTTTGCTTCATTCTGGAGGTACTGAGATATATCGAGCCAGGTTTTAAAAGGCAATATTAGGGAGTCTCAGCTGAACGGCATTCAGAAACACATTCAGCTTTTTTTTACCTACCTGTATGAAAGAAGAAAAGAAAAAATTCTGGAAGCCTAAACTAACCAACCATAAATTCACTTAAACTTTTCCCTCTGTTACTTGCATCAAATCCTACTAATTTCCCACAAGTAAGTCCATAGCTTTACCTTAACAGTACAGTTGAAAGAACAGCATTTCTTCAAGTTCAGCACAGCCATCTGCCCTGGGCTGCTGAAGTACTGTAAATGCACTGACCAAACATTTTGCTAAAAATTTACACGGTGGTTTTCTTCAAATACAAGTGTTACACTCACAGATACTGTAAACCCCCATAGTATTAATAACACAGTTAACCAGACACAGCCCAACTTGTCAAAATATATATATTAACATTAAAGGTAAAAAGATGTGTAAGCACTGAATCCTTATTCATGCCTTCATCACTGAGTTTCTGCCACAAAAGACTGGCAATAACATTCTCTGGGGGTTAAGAAGGTGAAAGCTACCCTCAAATTTGAGAAGCAGGCAGTCTCCTAAATGAGGAATAGGTTCTTGCAGCCATGTATTTAATACAATCACTCGCTTTTTTTTTCCATCAGGCATCATGTTTTTGTTAGCATCTAAATGTCATCAAGACAAATTTATATGAACACTCTTACTGAGTAACCACTAAGAGCTTTCACCTTTGCTGGCACAACCCCCACTTCACAAAGGCTCTAAGAATTCGAAACAAACAACTGAAGAATCAGGAGAGAGAACTGAAGAAAAAAAAAAAAAAAAAAAAAAAAAAAAAGCAGGCAGTCTAGTTTGACTCGTTTATACTGACTTTCTAATTTTGGTGAAAACAGTATCAGCCCAGCAACAGCTCTGCCCAATCAGAAAAGAGACAAACAGGTACAGTACAGCAATCAACTGATATTTTGAGAAGTGTGATCTCAACTGTGCTTTCCACCTACAGGCTAGCAAAACAAACTTATAAAATACTTCTTTTTAGCCAAACACATCCGGTTTTAATAGCACATTACCAGAGGTTCATTATCTTCCAGTGAAAACTTTACCAGTAGAGTCAAAGAGAAAAGCTGTTACAGCTTCTTCTGAGCAGCATAATATTCTGTCTAGGGTGCATCTGATTTTTTGCTATATTTTTTTAACATGTTCCTGGGGTAAGCACTGATGTAGTAAGAAACAGCAGCTTAGAACTGCTGTGTAAAGATGAATGGCATTTTGAAATTGCTTGCAAGACTAAACTTGTACAAAGCCCATGGGCCTTTCTGTACATAACAAAAAATATCAGTAATAAATGAGATTACTATGCATCTCCAAATGCTTGGAGTATTAAATGCGTATAGAACTTCAGACATTCTTGCATACTTACAGAAAAAATGCTTACTATCAATTTATCTGATTAATCTATATAATATGGAGGTTTAAACACTTAAAACAGAATAAAGACAGGAATTGCAGCCTGTTATTTCATCTTTTAATGATGAGGCATTGGTGTGTGACATAGTATTCACAGAGTGTCCCCAAGCCTCATGCAGGGTTATATAGAAGACCATTCAGCTTCACTTAAACAAATTTGAAGAAAAAGATGTAGAAAGAGAACTGATTTTTTTCCCTTGCTTATAATCTATGAAGAAGCTGATATATCTTTTTTTAAAGTGGTAATGACACCACATAACCCATCAGCATTTAACTGACACTGGGAACCATATACATGTCATCAGTGATAAGAAAGATTTGTTTATCTGTCTCTAAAAATGTATTCCCTTGCACTGCCCCAGCAGCAAAGGTACCTAATATACTTGCTGAGTCCCAGCAATTAAAATGTACCTGTCTTTCAGAGTAAAGCATGAGCAGAGATACAAACAGTACACATTTACTTAGTAATACAAAAGGAAATCAAATCAGGTCAGTAATTTTTAACTAAAACAAGATAAATGAGGGAGTCGGGGTCTGTTCTAGTGTTTGCATACGCTACCCAAGTACCTGTTAGTCTATATGGTATCTGGGCCTTCAAAGGGGAGAGGTAGTGTGAAAAGAAGAACCAAACTTAGATTCCATCAGCTGGGTTCCTATTGAATCTCCACCTGTAAATGAAATGTGCTTTCCAGGTTACACAGACTTTAATCAAGGAAGTGAAAATTCCACTACCTGCCCAGGATTATGAAATTCTTCTAGGGCTCATTCAAATCTAATTTCAACTTCATTTCCAATTTTTATTTTTGCTTTATTATGTACCCTGCCAAAAAAGTAGTATGACTTACATTTGCAGAGTCTGAGGGTCTGATAACCTGATAAAGTAACAGTAGTTATGCCATCCTGGAGATGATCTGTTCCAAAATTCCTTTCCAAACACAGAAATAAAAACTGACCCAAAATGAAGCTCAAGTGTGTGTGTGTGTGTGTGTGTGTGTGTAGCCTGAAATAAGAGAGGAGAAGCTTTGCCAGTGACAGCAGGGAGTACTTTATCAGTAAAGAGGGAATCTCCTTCACCCACAAATACGAATGCATTTGAGAAGAAGAGGCCATGACAAGAATGTGCTTCTGATTCTGTGTATCACATGCCTCAGGACCCTGCCCCAATAAGTTATACACTCAAAAATCTGATCTGTTTAGGTAAACTTTTCAGAAAAGGGTTCATTTGTACTCAGGGACTTTCAGCAGTGAAGAACTCAAGTCCTTGGGATTTTTGTGAGCATCTGGAGATCTGGTGAAGGCAATGAAGAAAAGCAAGCAGAGTCACCAAGAGAACATTTGATGAAAAGCAGGACATATTCTCTCACAAAAAACATTTCAGAAATCATGAACTGAAAAGAATGTTGAAAAACATATTCCCTGTGATATTGCTTCAATGATTGCTGATATCCCTTGTTAAAATCTTTATTCTTATTACTAGATTAAATTTGTACAGCTTCAGCCACTATTTCTTATTATCTCTTTTTTTCCTAGATTAAAGGATGGCCTACTAACATAAATGTCTTTCTTGTGCAGATTCTATTAATAGGGAACTTGCTTAATGGTCTGACTTCTGTCACTGTTAAATTAATTTGCCTAATCTTGGGTTGTGGGTTTTTTTCACTCTAATGATTCTTGCAGCTCTCTTTAGAGCTGTTACCAAGCTTTCAGTATTTTTTGTAGAAATTAATATAAAAAAATAAGGCAAAATATTTTAGTGACAATTTCTGTCACACCAAGCAGTAATACGTTATTATTCTTATTCTATATTCTAACATTTACCAATCTAATAATCACATTCACTCTCTTGTGTATTTTGATACACAATAACAGCAGGTTTTTTTACAATATATGCCAATGAAGGCTGGTTGATTAAAAACTTGGAGCTCTACATTCCTGATCATTTTATATTCAGCATACATATTACATGTTCAGCACTTTCCTTACCACTTCTGCCCTTTCTTATAGACAAAAAAAATTTCTTATAGACAATAATAATTCACAGCCAAAGTATTAGGAAGATGATACTGTCAGAAATCATACTGTAGGATAAGGGTGACCTTTTGTGGTTATTTGGACTTAACAGTAGGGAAATTCCTTCAGAGATGCTTCCTACTGGAAAAAAATGCAAATTCAGAGAGAATGAATGATCAGTTATTAATATGCATGTGCACACACAGAACACAGGAGAAAAAACCACAGGAGTTTTGTGGTCAACTACTACATCCCCTTCACAGCAGTTCTGTGACCTGATGCATTGTGCAGTCACACAAATTGTTGTCCTCAGTCAAAATGAGGGATGGCACAGAGGGGAAAAGTGAGTAACCAAAGCACAAAGAACACTTACGTCAGCACTGAGGAACATTTCTTTAGAGACAAGCCATGGTTACAGAAATACACCACCAGCACTATCCCCACTAAAAACAACAATAAAAATAATCTTCAGTAACTCATAAGAATATGATGCCACTGAGTAGAGCATCAACAATACTCTCAGAGCATATAGGAGGCAAATAATCTGTTGTTATCTGAACAAAACATAGCTGCAGCATTGGACTCTATTATTAAAATAGAGTCTGTCATTGCTTTGGGGTGTTACATGATTTGTGCTATATGTCTAGCTGAAACAGAAGAGAGTAGGATCCTGGGAGTTCATCACAGAGTTCTCCACAAGCCAGCCAAAAAAACTGGCCAGGAAGGCCAGTCACTGCAGGCAGATAAGGCTTCACCTAATAAATAACACCGTGAACGAAGTGGAGAAATTCTTTACATTTACAGGTCCCATCTGGTCCCATCCAACCTTCCCCTCTACAGCAATCCTAAGAGGACATTTAAGAGTCCTGAAAATTAAGCTTTTTCTTGGAGACAAGAAAAAGTATCAGAAACAGAAGGCTGCTGATAGGAGACTATCAGACGCTTTGGGATCCACTACCTGATAGACACATTTGGGAAGAAAGCCGAACAGAACCAGGTACAGTGAACCCAATAAATGTGGATATCCCCTTAGAGAGGATGACAAGGCAGCCATCAGTCTATTCTTCATTAAACAGATTGTTTCTGACAAACCAATTGTCAAATAGGTAAAGCAGCATGCAAATTAAAACTGTATATCAATGCAGTGCTACTAGCTGATGCAAGAGATGTAAAAATAATAACAAATCTTTTCAAACATATCAGGACCAGGAAGCTTGCCAGAATATGCAGAACTAATTGATGATCAGGATAAAGCAGGAGCATTCAGAGAAGAAAATGTCATTGCAGAAAAGCTAGATGAGTTCTTTGAATTGATTCATGCCCATTGTGAAAGCAACTGGGGAGATCTCAATGCCACAACATTCTCTGGGGAAAACTCATCAGAGGATCTGTCCAGAACTGAAGCAACCACAAACAATTTTAAGGAACTGACAAAACAAACAGTAACAAATCACAACAACTGGATAATCACCCAACAGTTCTACAAGAACTAATTAATTGCCTTAATTACTAACAGTGATGTGCAATCTCTCAAAACGGCCTTGATGCGTAAGGACTGCAAGGGTAACAAACATGAAACCTATTACTAGGAAAAGATCCAAATGTAATTAGACCCTGGTGTCTGCACCAGATAAATTAGAAGAAACCATAAAAAGTAATAAAATGAATGGACAGTCAGATAAAGATAGTCAGCTTTAAGACTACTAGGTTCGGTTCTGACTTGCCCAACTGGGGATCAATGAACATGTGTAAAGAAGACCCATCTGATACCAGCCATGTGGCTTTCAAGGAGACTTTATCTTAAGTCAGTCACCAAAATCCTAGGGAAATTAAACACTCATGCTTTAAGGGAGTATCTTGGTATACACGAATGATTAGAGGATAGAATATGGAGTAAATCAGCAGCTCCTGCAATGGCAGAAGATAACCAGTGGTGTTCCACAGAGTTCTGTGTTGGGGACCTGTTGTGTTGTCCATAAACACATGCCACAAACAACATGTTAAAGTGGGTGAGTGTAGTGGAAGAGTTTGCTGATGACAATAAGCTATTCAAAGTAGTAAAGATGAAGGCTGACTGATGAGCAGAAAAAGGATTTGTAGTCAACTGGTAGTAACACTGCAGATGGAAATTAGATGTAGATAAACATGAAATGATTCATGTGTAAACAGTCATACCTTCACGCATAAAATTACCATTACCATTTGGAGAGCAATCTTGGGGTTAATGACAGATACTTAATGGGGATTTAATGCTTACAGGAAATCAAAAAGCCAAATAAAATTTGGGGAATTCCTGGGTAATAAGCTTACACAGGCACCCAAATCTATGATATGGCCTCATCTTAATTACCTCACTCTGGTTTCCTCATCTCAAAAAAAGATACAGGACTAAACACTTTTGAGAAAAGCACCATGGATGCAAAATGGTATGGAATAGCCTCTATATCAGAAAGGACCAAGTAAGTATGAACTATTCAGCCTGGAAAAGATATGACTTTAAGAGGACATGATAAAGGTCTAGAAAGTCAAGAGTGGTGTGAAATGAATGACTAGGCATTAAATATTCATGAACTTTTCAATATAGAAACCAGAGGGAATCAAATAAAGCTATTAAAGGCCAAATTCAAGGGAAGCAAAAGGAATTATTTGTGCAATAGGCAGCTGCTATGGCAACTCCTTGCCAACGGATGTTTAAGATGTTAGAAATTTATATAGAGGAGCAGGGGGGCTGTAGAGTTACATGGAAAAGTTCTCTGAGGTTTATTTCATACAGAAATAACCACAGCTGGCTGAGAAACTTTCCAAAATGAAAAGAGCTGGAGGTTTGGTAAGTTTACACAGGGAGTATCTTCTGTGCTTGCTCTGTTTTTACTGTTCCCTTGGCATCTTATTTTCACCACTGCCAGGTATTGATAATTGGCTGGAGGAACCTGTCATATGATCCAGTATGATTATTCTTTTATTGAACAGGTGACTGGTGCATCCTGCAATGTCGCCTGCTTGACAAATGCTTCTTAATTTAAAAAGTAGGCTATGCTAAAGTATAAAGAGACTTTTCTACACAACAGGCAAAAGATTTCTCCTATGCAAATTTTAGTATTGCACCCTCTGTGCATTTAGGATTGAAAACAGACTCCTAACTGCACACTGATAAAAGATTACACAGAAGCTGGCAGGGCCCCAAAAGGCCACCTAAGTTCAGGTAGTGCCTGACTTACTGACAGAAGCTACTGCCCTATTTAGGCAATCTCCCTGTTCCAAAAGCATGGTCTCCTTGTGACTTATGAACTTAAACCACAGCCTGAGAAAGTAATACTTTACATAGCTTATCCAAAAAGCTTAGAGATGGCAATGGTCTGGGAGAGAGGGACAGCACCTTGTTAAAAGATTTCTGGAGGTGGGCATAAGTCTATAATGATAGAAAGAGAAGCAAGCACAGCTCATCTTGCAAGATAGAGGCTCTGAGAGAACACTTCTGACAGCTTTCATGGCATGTGGCAGCCACCAAGGACATTTTGTTACTCTACACAAGCTCCAAAATCACCCTTGAGTGAAGTCCAATAGAACACATATTTCAGATGACTCAAAAAGGAATTCCTCAATCCTACCTTGCAGATCCAGCTTTTCCAATCTTCTGTATGCCTCTCCTTACCTAAGACTATGACACATGGAATTTACCAAGTCTGGCCAACTTGATTTCCCCAAAAGTCTTTCTCACAGAGTTAAGTTACTACTCTCCCGTTCCTTCTGACTCTTAACCAAGACAAAAATAAGCTGAGGAAAAAAAAGAAAAGAGCTGAAGTTGCAGTGTTGTGAGAAGAATGGAGGCTATTTGGTTGGCAGCTGTGGAATTCAGTGTGGTGTAGGAGTGAGCCATTAATCCTATCTCGAGTGCACATGCTTATTTTCACAATATTTAATACTTTTTTTTTCAAGTCACAGTTACGAAAGCACTTCAGAAGTTCTGAATGCTGTTTTTCTTTTATTTTCCTCACAGTATGTTTCTAGCTGCCATGACTGCTATTAAAAATTCTGTTCCCACAAATTCTGCAACCTGAAAACTCACAAAAGGCACACACTTCCTTTCTAAACTTACCACTTCTTAGACCTGAGAATTTCTAATGCTTTGAGTTAATAATACTGATCTATCCTTCTCTGCCTCTTCTTCGTACAGCAGACAATTTTAGTCACACTGCTCTTGTTTTCTTCTCAATGCATACCAACTCACCCAATAACTCACTAGCTGACAGCATCTTAAAAGAAAGATTAGCAGTGCCAGCTACACCTCAGGAAAAACATTTGGGCTCCTCACAGCTCAAGTGTTTATTACATACTATGGAAAAAGTGGTGCATTACATTAACCATGTCCCTCTTCTTATTTCTGCAGGGCTTCATTAAGCTGACAGCTGACAGTTGCATTCTTTTTAAAAAACTGCAGTAAGAAATAATTATTCTGAAGACACTGCAATACATAATCATCAAAACATAATAACTAACATTTTTTAATATGCAAGCTATTTCTTTACTAATTTGTATTTTGATAAAACAACTGACAGTTTAACACAAAAAGCAATGCTACTCTAGTGAAAAAAGATATATTTCAGGCCCACTTAATAAAGTAGACAAATGAGAAGCTAAATTCCGAACACTACCTGACAGGAAACAATTTAAATTTATATATGAGCCTACAATTCATTATGACAGAAAGCTTTTTTCTCAGAAGCCTTGAAAAGTTCCCTTAAAATTACAGATGAAGATTGAGAGGAAGATGATACTCAATTTAAGCTCCTTATTCCCAGTCCCATCATTTGTTGAGTTTTTAATACAGTGCTCACAAGAAAAGTAACTATAAATCTAGCAGAAATATCATGCCTTTGATACTTCTCATATTTACATAGCATTTACAGTGTTTTACTAGAGTGGCTTTGAAAACTACACAATGCTAGAGCAGCCTGAACCTAGAAATACTCAGATGTGTAGCAGATGTTAATTAGCAGACATTTAGAAGAATAAAAACAACTTCATCTTTGTTCCTTTTTGATGTGTACTATCACAGAAAACAGGGAGGCAGGTAAACAAGAAGGGGAGAAATTGCTTCTGTATTTGGTAAGAGAAATAACAGATTGTTCAGCACTGCTGATCAGCTTACCTTCATGAATGGCTTTTAACAATAGCAGCACAAAAGACAACCTTCTAACAATTCTCTAGGAATTATTAACCTTGGGATAAGTTGTATAGGGAAACTAAATGTCCTCAAACTTGTTTAGATGCTGGAAGAGTCAGGTAAGTTCCTTATTTTTAAGAATAACCTGATGTGATTTCATGTCCTACGTTTCAAAATCTTGTTCCGCCTTTGAAAATCTTTGCTTTACCTAAAAATTATTTACTCCTTAAATCTTACCTGGCAATATAGCCAAGTAACTTGCCATAGGCTGCAGGCACTCCATTCCTACCAACATGGCAATCTTTAAAACTCTGGTCTTTGGCCAGACTCTCAGAGTCTGGTGCTCCAGTAAATGTAGGAATGATCACTGTGATGTGACAGGACCATACAGCAACATCTGAGTCAAGATGTTCTACTGAAGCTGGTAGCAAGCATACTCTTAGAATTTCAGTTTGTAATATTACATACCCTAAACACTTATTTCTGGGTATTCTGAGCATATGGTTTTCTCTGGTAAAGGAGAGGTTCCCTATGCAGTTATCAAGGAAAAAAAATTTCTCCTGCTTTCAAATTGCTCAGCTGTGGAAAACTCACTCTTCTTCTGAGAGACAAAAGGGCAGGAGAAATCCCAACAATTTCCTACTATTAATTATTCAGATAAACTATTTGCTTTAGAAAGTATTTTTTAAAACTAAGACAAATAATTAAGTACTCAAAGGACTGTTTCTACACTTGCAAAGGACAGGCAAGTTAATCAGCTACCTGTTCTCTATTGCTCAGAATTTTAATTGTAAGTTATTTCAATTATGTATTACTTAGAAATGCTGTTAACAATTTAAAATTTTTATTTGGTAAATGCATAGAAGTAGGTCACTGAAAACAAGCTTATACACAATAATACACAGACACATCAGAGGATTAATATATAAAAATCAAGAGAAAAAAAAACTGACCTGCTGCTTCTGGTGTTTGCTTAGTAGGGCTAAAAATAAGATGTAACATCTGGAGCAGTCTGCTAAAGCTGCACAGAAGTCATTGTAGGAAGAAAGTTTGCTACAAAAGTACAAAAAAAAAAAAAAAAAGAATGAAAGCACTTTTTTTCCACAACATGTCTTTTTAAAAATCCCTCTTCTTTTGACTCCCAAAGCCATTTTTTTCAGTAAGTGAAAAAATGAAATGAATGCCAACACTGACTTCTAGTAGAGGCATACACAGTTACACAAGAGCACAGCAGAAGCCCAGGTGTCCTTGCCACAGTGAATTATGGGCAGAAGCAGACATAAGGAGCTTCCCAATCTGCCTGCCATATGGGCATGGTACACTAACAGTAGCTCTTCTAGCATTCTATGGAAAAATTGTAAGTTCAAGATGACCTGGGAAGTCAGAAAGGAGAGGAAATAGTCACTTCCTAATGCACACCCAGTAAAGCCCAGTGATGGCACCAACAGAAAGTGTCCCTCACTGCAAATATAGAGAACACCCCTTCTTGCAGTCACAGATTTTATCCCTGCATCCTGCCCAGCAGTTGCGCCAGTACTGCACTGCTCACCTTGGCTATTAAGAAAAATGAGAACTGGATGTGCTTCAGTGATACCACAGAAATACCACAGTAAGAGAACTGGGATATCCTCTTACTCCCCATGTTCTCCAAGCCAGCAAGGATCTGTGCTGAAGTTCAATTATAACCAATTAAAGCATGACTTACAGACTTAGAGACATGTATATTCGGGATAGATTGAACATACTCTTTACAAACTGCCTTAAGTTACTGAGAGAAAAAGAATAATCTTTCTATATTACTAGAAGACAAAATTCAAATTTGTGCTCTGTATTGAATAGTATAATTTAATTGTTTTTTTGGTGACTGCAATTTCCAGGAAGCTAATGAAATTGATTTTCTGGCTAATTTGTACCCTTGGAGCCAGCAGTTCACTAAACTTCAGAAAAAAACCATGAAGCAGTAGGAAACTTTAAATAAGACAAATTACTTTTGCTCCATATTGAATTCTGGATCAAGTAAATGTCCTTGTCAGAATTACAGTGTAAGTATCGATCACATTTAATTACAAACCCATTACCCCACTTTTCATGGCATTTTCCAAGTAAATAAATGCTCTCTCCTTAGAAGAAATAAATATGCTCCAAGTGCTGTAATCATTGCCAAAACTCATTTTTTGGAAATAAAACAGACAGATGCAGACAAGGTGGCATGGAACTGGGGAAGCAATGCACATACTTTTACAAGTGGCACAAATGACAAAGGACCAGATTTGCCTGGTTTTAGCTGGGAATATGAAGGAATGGCAGCCCCTTACTGTAGCTGCTCCTCAAAGCAAACCTTAGCTCATCTAGCAAGGAGAATGTGGTGGATGATTTGTAAGGGCTTGAACAGGAAAAGGAGTCCATAGCAGAATCTCAATGAACATGGAGCCACAGGCAACATGACTCAGTACAGTAACAAAGCAGCAATGGCAAACAGTTCATCCAGAACAACATTCATAAATTGTGTTTATAGCCCAGCTGCTCCTGAAGAAATTACCAGCAGTTAATTTCACAACTTCTTCAAAATCCTTAAATTGTTTGCAAGTCCATTAAGCATTGGATATTGTAAGCTGGTGCTTGGTAACTGGAAGAATTTTGACTAAGAAACATTCAGAAGACAAAAGGATCTTTTTAGGAGATTCACTCATGCTGATCTCCCTCTAAAAAGCACATCTTGGGAAGCAGCCACTGAGCTACTCATAAAATTGACATTCTTTCAGTGCTTCCATCTGCACACTCAAGCCCTGATCCCACAGATTAATCCCCTCAAACACTCTGTGACAGCTCAAAACAATGAATGCTGATCACTTTTTCTCCCTTTTGTATTATATTTCACAATACACTATCCCTGATATAACTTAAGTTTGTGTAATTTCTCTCATTCGTTTTTTTTTTAAATACGGCCTACAATAGTTTTAATAAATACTGAATTACTCATGCAGCTTTAGAACACAAGAAACAGTACTTTAAAAATCTCAAATAGAATCTGTGGGATCAAAGAATGACACAAGACAACAAAACTTTTTTCACAGAGAGAACGAGTCCAAGTTTGGATGCCTACAATTAAACGATTCCCTCAGTATTAATAAAGCTGCAATCAGCATACGAAATCACTAAAACTACACAGAGCTCAAAAAAAAAAAACCAAACAAAAATCCCCAAAAAACCTCAATGTGAACCCTCCAATTTCAGTGCTTGATTCTGCACAAGAAGAGCCCTCTTTGAGGGCTGTGTTCCCTACGTACCTGAATATCCTGACAATGTAAGTGCACACATCCTTATCACAAATGTGTTGCTCCAGCGCCACGGAGAGCTCGGGGACTGCACCGCTGCACAGGAGCTGACGTCTCGCCGTGGGTAAGTCAGCCAAGTTTCTCAAAGTTGCTGTCAGCTGGATATAAAATATTTAAAGGCTTATTAATCACAGACGTTTTCAACAGAATCCACACCGGTTTGAAAATTCAATTAAAGCTCAGAACTCATTTATAATGTCTAAGATGGTCTTACCCCTTGTTAGCATTCTGCAGGTATGAAGCTACCAATAAATTACTACAAGAAATGTGCAAGTAACAAAATCGTGTATCTTGAAATAATTGTTTAATAATGAAAGATTGAGAGTAGTCCTTGCTGGCATGCAACCTCCTCCTTTGAGGGAAACATGGTCTTTCATATGTTTCAAAATCTTGTATGCACGTTTACAACCACACATCAAATGGAAATCAGATGAAATGCTGTAGACAAAGTGATTTTTTTGTATAAGGTCTGATTTTGCAAATTTGTATTTAGTTCTGGCAAATCAATATTGGTATTACATACACAGAAATACAGTATATAAATTTAAACTATAAGCTGCAACTAAGATTAATTTATTTTAAAAGACAATAGAAAATACTTCGATTGGGATACTTAAAAGTTAATCAAGATCAAGACAAATCCAGTATTCAAACAGTACAAAAATGAAAAGTGTAAGTCCTCAAGATTATTTTTGAGAATCCAGAACATTTTCAGAAGATACCAGTTTATTTCAAGGAGTTTTCAGTGTAAAGCATCTGTGACTTGTATATATGCAAAATCAATCAGCTATTGTATTTTTTCAGGTGCTCTGGTTATCTTCCAAAATAAGGGTATTCAAATGCCAAGGTCAGACAGGCAATGACATATAAATTCACTGTTGATCTAAACCAGACCTTACTATGAAATTAATGTCAGGTCATTTAATCTAATGTGACTGTGGGTATTCTTCAAATTTTCCTTATTCTAGGGTATGAACTCCAATTTGCTTTTAAACATAGTCTGACATGGCTCAATAAATATCTGCTTAAACTCTATGTAACCATAAAAAACTTTATAAATTAAGTATTTTATCACTGAATGGGTCTGCTTGTCTAGAGATATGTAATTGCTAATTTTAAAGAAAGAAGTCTGACAAAGAGCAGATTAAGTTGTTGGGTTTGAGGAGCTCTTGCTCAGGATTCTATTCACTGCTCTGTCCATTCCCCAGCAGTTTTTATATTTTGTCTTCCTACCTCAACAAATTTGACAAAAGTGTGCATGGTTTTAGTTACCACACAAATGAAGACTGAAAATGCAATTCAAGATAGTCTGTAATGGAACCATAGGAGAAAAAAAAAAGGATGTCAAAATGGAGAAGCAAGGTACAGAGGGGAAAAAAAAGTCTGTGATAACACGAATGTGATATGTGAATGGATTTAACTTCAGCACTAAATATGAAATGCATGCTATATTCAGAATAAACAGAAACTGAACCCATAGAAACCATTTGCATCTACCCTGTATTTTAGGAAGACACCCAGAGTTTTTGTTATTTCGACTAAACAACTGCAAAAATACAGTTCTAGGTATGTTTTCTTTCCCAGGTCATGATATTTTACAAATCATCGCAGTAGTGGAAAAATGTTTTAAAATTAAAATATTCTGAAGTTATTTGCTATTCAAAAGTTTTGGTGGAAAAATTCCTGGAATAGACACAAGGTTTCATTCTGCATTAGCATACAAAATATTTACAGTCAGCCTAGGATGATATTGAGCTCTAGCTAAGCTTCACAACAAAGAAAATGAAGTGAAAGCCACATATTGAAAGTGTAGTTCAAAAACAGACAAGGATTTTTCACTGCAGCAAGAAGACACATATTAGATTATGAAAGTAAATATATATTTATCAACAGATAATGGTGCAAAGGTCCTCAAAAAGAGAGTGAATTTTATCACAATGAAAGACAGGTTGGAAAGGAAAAGCAATGCAAAATAACATACACATTAAATATGTGAGACAGCAAAAATTAGAAGCTCACAGAAATATAAATCCACAAAAGAACAGTTAGTACCCTAGTGAAATCTGAAGAGTACAAATTAAAAAATAGTAGAAGCTGGCCAGACAGCAGATGAATTCAAGAGATATTCTGATTACTTCAAGCAGACACCACGATTCAGGGATAAATGCTTCACGATTAGCTCCAGCAATCCCCACCAGCCCTAATCCTTATGTTGCCATGTGAAAGATCAAATTCACCCAAACAGAAAATTAACATCAGACAAATGCTATTTTTAAAGAAGACATTTAAGTATTTTTCAATTAAAGAACATGGAATCCTTGTTAAGCCTTGTCAGTGACACTTAAAAGACTTGACTTTTGAATAACTGTCACCATATCTGATATAAATGTGATCAGACTGTTAAGTGAAGCAACAAAAAAGGAGTCAAAGATGACCTTTGTTTCATGCCCTCTATTAAGGAAAAACAATTATTGTTGCAAACATTTTTATTCTTGTACTGTGAAATTTCTGCATAAAATCCATTCTGAAGCAAAAAAGAAATAAAGAGAGGGCCTTCATTCCCACAAAAAGGACCTGGCAAGATTATATCTAACACTGCCATCTGGTGATTGTGCAATTACACAGTTAAAGACTGAAGAGTTGGTCCCAGTTAACTGCGATACTGAAATTATCAGGATTAAAAGAGAGTAGAGCCTCTCTCAGAGACCACTGTAACTATTTAAGGTGCTTTTCTCCTGTCTGTTCTTGAACACTTGTATTTATTTATTATTTCTGTATGTCACTGGATATTTGATCTTTTGCTGCAAGTTTAAGTATGCCATGTAAACTTCCTTTATTCTGCAGACATGAATCACTAAAACAGAACTTGTCCTACATCTCTTCATGATGACTGAACAATTAACTCACATGGAATAAATGGTGCACATTATTGTAGATTTGTTGAAGAAACTGATATGAGAAAGTTGCACAGGAATTCCACAGCAGCAGCAATCACTACTTTTCTCACAAGAGGAAGAAAATTATCTGCACTACTGTAGAAGAGAATATAAACAAGTGAAAGAGCAAGCTCAGTAAGAGACAGTTGACAGTACTGATTTCACCACAAAATACTCAAGACTTTTGTAGAAACAACCAGTCTATTCAAACTACAAAATAGTTTTGCTACACTATCAATCGTACGGAAAACTGCAGATACTAATGGCAAAAAGAGATTGTAAAACATAGCATTTTCCTTTTGCAAACTTGATTTAAAAAAAGAATTTTATCTACATTTAAATAATGGAAGAAAAAACATTTCTGCAAAGTTGTGGGGAAGTTCAGCCAGCCAGTCAAGCAGCTGAAAACATTAGTTTTACTACTGGGACATTACCGTGACTTTGCCCCAGCTGGCAGAAACTTCTTTTTATATCTATTTAACATAAATTTCCATCTTTTCTTACTCAACAGGATTCCCATTACAAGCATTATATACTTTGACTAAGGCCAAAAGCAGCCAGAAAACACCAGTAAGTAATGTGCTTTACTTTTAACCATCACCATCCTGCTCTCAGAAGGGTATTTTTAAACTACATAGACATGACAAGAGATACAGAATATATATCTCTAATTTAGGTTTTAAAATGCCTACACAAAAAACCAAAATAAATTTCCAGTTACTGAAATGACTACACAGCTTCTGCATGTGAGGCATCATCCTCTACTTCTTCAGCTAAGCTTACATTTCTTATAGGTAAGGTCTTTTAAGTCACCATCACCTTGCACATTACACTGAGAACACAATCTATTCTGGACCTTCCACCCCTCCTAAATAATTCTCAAAGGGGGTTTCCACCTAAACTGATAGCCAAAGGCAGCACCGCAGCAGTACTGGGACCTACAAAGCCTAACTAGCAGCATTGAAGAAAAATAGGGTCATTAAATTTTGATTATGTACAGATGTGAAGTTTGCACACCTCCTCTTGAAAAAAGAAGGCTTGGAAATCCCATATACTATTTTTGTATAGAATATAAGGTAGGTCATCAACAAAATGGCACAGGTTATTTTAGCACTGTTTGGAGAATTCTTAGTGGCACAAGAAAACTTCTATTGCAGATTCTAAAGACAGAAGTGTGTTTATTCATAGAGGAACTTAATGATACCAGGACCAGATATCCTACCTCAGGACCTCCTGAGCCAAATGTAGGTCTTAACGTACATCATTTCATTCAGTGCTTCATACCATCTCCCAATTTTATGTTTGTATTAAGATTATATACAGTAGTTTGCAGAGACATACCTCATCTCTCCACTAAACAAAAATCCGTAATAGTAATTCAATAATGTAAGCTATCTGCTTTGTCATGTAATTTTAGGCAGTATGAAATCCCTTGTTTGCAAGTTAGCAAAGAATTAAAGAAAACTGGCATAATTAGTAGAGAAATTCAGTGTAAACACTACTTCAGAAAGCTATCCAATTCATTTTCCTATTCACTTATCTTTACATCAGTAATTTACAAGACAAATGCCAGGAATCTACCTGGCAAATCCTTGACAAACACAAAAGCCCCATAATCTATATAACAATTTTTTTTCTAAAACACTAAGGTTAAAACAATTTTAGGGCAAAGGATTACTTTTCATAGTCATCACTCATTAGGGTACTTCATATGTGAACAGATAGTTTTGAGTTTGCTGCCTTCAAAAAGCACTGGCTCTTATAACTACCTCCTCCCTAAATTACTGTTCTTCAAAAACATTTTGTCAAAGAAACATAGTTATATTTTCCAATGCATTTTTAAAAAATGCATTATTCTTCTAATAAAAAGCTTTTTATAAATTCCTAGAGTACTGCAGAACCAGTTTATATTTATTATTTTGGTTTAAGGAATGTAGACAGGGAACACATTTTTATCTGTTTACTACAATACCCGGAACATTGTCAGCACCATAAAGCAGTAACAAGAAAGTGGTTTTATTAGGTACATAAAAATATTTCTATTAACTTTAGAATTTCTAAAGTCTTTCAAACTGATACACAAAAATACCTATGATGATGAAATTAAGGTCCTGAACAACTTAATGTAGACTTCTTAAAAAGAAGTCTATTCACATTCAGCTACAACCCTGCCACTGGCACACAGGTTAGCTTATCTCCTTCTAATTAAATATTTATTTTGCCCTTGAAGTGAGTACTTTAAGAAATAAAAGTAAATGCTAACCTGGACTAATAGGTGGCCCAAGCTGGAGAAACATGAGTCATTTTCTTCTATATTATTAATCTGCTTCATTAAGTGCAGCAACATTTCAGTAGTTCCTTTGTTGACCATTTCATTAAGGAGTACTGCATTTCCAGACATGAATTTTATAGCTCCCAAGCAATACAGGAGAGCTTCAGTGTTATTGTGTGGATCTTCAGTTCTCAGGACCTCCAACAAGCAATCTAAAAGGAAAGTAATTTTGCAGAAAGCCTATATTAACATTTATGTTCAATACAGTCCAGTCACTGAAGAGTTCAACAATTAGGAACAAAACAAAACAAAATAAAAAAAACCCCACACCAGATTGAACTCTTTATAATACATTTCTAGTAAGTAGGCTAGAAAAACTGAGTATTTGGATTGAAACCAAGAGACAATTATTGATGAATAAGAGAATGGGCCTGACTTTTGTTCAGGCTTCAAGAACCAGTTGTAAACTGGTTCAAGCACCAGTTGTAAACACATAGCAGTAATCATTGAAATCCTCAGTCAAGTTTTGCAAAAGTGATTGCATGCACCTGGCATTTGGGTACTAAACTTGAGACATTCTGAAGAGGTTTATTCCCACTAATTCTTTAAAAATCAAATGTCTTAAAGAATCCCAAATGAAGCACTAAAAAGCACAGGTGCCTAATTCTAATGTCATTTAGATTTGAAGTCTTTTTGTAGCCTTTCTAGATTTACTTTTTATGTAGGTACAATTCCTGTAAAAGTTTTGCTTTATGCTACCACTGGCAGATACCTGAAATCTTAAAAAGGAAGAGTTGTCAGCATAAGCCCAACGCATCTTTCACAGGCAAACGGAGGCATTCTGAATATCGTGTGTGTGTCTTAAGTAATCCTAACCAATTTGTTACTTTTGAATTTACAAATAACATAGAATGGCTAGGGTTGGAAGGGACCTCAAAGATCATCTAGATCCACCCCTCTGCCATGGGCAGGGACACCTCTCACTAGATCCAGTTACTTAGAGCCACATCCAACTTGGCCATGAATACTGCCAGGGATGGGACTTCCACTACTTCCCGGGGCAACCTGTTCCAGTGTCTTACCACTCTCACAGTAAAGAATTTGCTCCTGTTAGCTAATCTAAATCTCTCCTCTTCAAGATTCAAACCGTTGCCCCTTGCCCTCCCACTACACACCCATGCAAAAAATCCTACCCCAGCTTTCTTGCAGGTCCCCTTAAATACTGACTGAAAATGGTATTTACTTCTGCTTCCTTTGCTCCATCCAGCTGAATAAAAATATTTTCCTATGTCATTAAACTTAAGAGATTATTAAATTCTTTTCTGTATCAATGCAAGTTGAAACTCTCTCCAAGTACATGAGTATATATGGATGAAGTATACATGCTCCATACTCTTGCCCAAACTCTCACCCTCACCAAGTGCCTGGCAGTCAGCTAAATCACTTGGGTGATTTAGTGGCAATGAAACCTGAAATCAGTGTCAGGTTCCTGCTCTGCTCATTATGAAACAGGGTCTTGAACAGTAGTAGTACATTTTGGGATGAAGAGTTGATTTGTTCTTCTACTGGAGATGCTTCACTGCACAAGAATATTTCACAGGGTCAGAGGAAGAAAAAGCATCTCTAACCCAGTGACTGCAACACGAATTAGGGTGATTATGATGATAAACCTGATTCATTTCTGCACCCTGTGAAAGGTGGGTCCAAAACATCAAGAGTGAACAACAGAGAAACAAAACAATACCAAAATCCTTCCTTCCTTCACTAGTTTTTAAAATACAGGGAAGGAAGACCAAGTGAGAGAAAAGTGAATGAAGACAGAAATGAGAGCAAAACCCCCCAGTGCTTAGACAGGCACATCCCCTTAACTTGTCCAAGATTTTTGTATAACACTAAACTCCATAAAACCAGAGTTTTCCAGTGTCCAAAGTCAGTTGAGCAATCTGAGCTGTTCTCTCTGGATCCTTTCCTGTTGATGTTACTACTGGAAAGGCTTATCTGGTCTTTACTTCTGAAAACACTCGCATACTAAACTTTAAGAATATTCTCATCAGTTTTAGTAGACACACACATATGCTTTAACTTATGCATATGCATTCAATGCTCGCAAGGTCAAGGCCTATGTTAATTAAACATTATGAAGATCAACACTGGGCATTTCTTCATATTTCTCATATTTGCAAGGTGTATAGGGGTAACACAGATAATGTTACAATCACAAAAGGTATCTTAGGGCCATTGCTGACAATTATCCAAAACCACTGGCTCACTGTGCTGCAGCAGCTAAAAAAGCTAATGCTGGTTCTCAGTATCCTTTCTGATAATGTCCAACACCACAGACAGCATTATTTCACCAGTGAAAAGCTGGGTGCAGACATATCCTGACCTCCCTAGACAGTTTTGTTCTGTACATCTCTAGGATTTACCAGAGCTGGAGAAGGTATAGAGAAACACTTCTAAAAAAAATGAAAGAATGACACAATATCCTTTCAAAGAGAGAGTGAAATCTGAAGAAGGCAGAGATTTGTCATACTGACTGTGGTTTAAAAAATCATGAAGGTCGAGGGTAAACTGATTGTAGAAACTCTTACAAGCCTACAAAACTACAAGCTGGGACATGATGAAAAATAGATAGATTTAAAACAGCAGACACAGAACTTGAGGAACTTGCTCTATGAGGTTGTACAGGCACGTTCAGAAAGTTCAAAAAAGAATCAGGCAAATTAATGAAAAAAATATCTATAATCAGAGACTGAAAAGGATTAGACATAGATGCGAAGTGTAATATTCCCAATAGGATGTAACAATTCCAGATGCTGGGGTAGTACAGGGAAAGCAGATCACAAGAAACACATAGGCTTCCATGATCTCCCTATCAGCATCCCCTATCTCCATTGCTAGCCACAGAATACTGCACTAGATGCACAGTTAGTTTGACCCAGTAGACAGTTTTTAGTGTGTGACTAAGCTAACTGAGAATGTTTCTGGAAAGACAATCAGTCCAACTATTGAATTTCAACATCTAAGTACAGAATACATACCCAATAATTTGTCATCTTGAATGATGTAATCATTTTTTTCATTCTTGCAAATTTTAAATGCAAGCTTGCAAACACTGAGAAGATTTTTTCCATCTACTCTCATCTGAAAAAAAAAAAGCGCAAGACATAAAAATCACAACAAAATCTATATACAAAAATGTACCACACCATTTTGCAAGTTCAAACACATGGCAAACTTGTATTCTCACAGAACTATTAAACACCTGACAGCACACCAAGCCAAACTGAAAAGTTAGCAGAATTAGAGGACTCTGAGACATAGCTAGTTTAAGCTCTCTTTAGCAAACTGTGCTGACTGACTTGAAAATAACAGATGATATATAAACTTTCTATATATCTGCTGTGCCACAGTACATCAATAACTTGCACATTTTCTCTCTAGTTCACTCTTACAAATAAATTCTGCACAGGATTCTCTGGTCTGGCTTCTGCAGCCATTCCACAAAGAACTCCAGTACAAAAATACATGACATAATGAAAGTTATTCTCAAATGCTAGAAAACAAAATCTTATTGTGTACTAATGGTAACTGAGAAATCATGAAAGATGAGTAATAATGTACAATGACAAATCTCTTCCTTTCCTCTGCATTCTGCGACCAATTTCTTCTCGTTTGTTATTTTTAAAAAATTACACAGCAAAATATCTGCAATATTTTTTTTTTCTTTAATAAGCACCAATTAACACCTATGCAGTATCTGAACATATCATTTTATCTTCTGATTAAAGTAACACATGCTACCTTATAGGAGAAACAACCCACACACACACACACACATATCCCCCACACCTAATCCTAGCTGGTATCCTTTCACCAGGGACTCTTTATACATACTTAGCAGAAGACAACCCAGTAAGTTCAAGAGCTTCCCAACTTAATTGGGAATTTTTACTGGAGATACTCGAGAAAAAGATAATTACACTTAGGCACTTTCCAAAAAATAAACCAAAACAAAACTGTTTTGGTATTTTCAGTTATTTAACAAAGTCAGGATTATTAAAAAATCAAATTTTGTTTCCATGTGTAATTTTTTAAATTACTGGGTTTTTTACATCCCTGCATGTGTATTCCAGCTTATGAGACTGTCTCTTTGCCATGCCTAAGCAATATTCCTGCCACCGTATACCAGCTGTCCAATTTGTGTCCCTCCTTTCTTCCCTGGACGTAATTCTGATGCAAAAAATAGGCTCCAGCAAGTGCTGACTAATATCCATATAGCAAGAAATTGTGCTTAGGAAAGGGTTAGTTTAGACACAGTTTAAAAGTATAAAATGAAAAATTAAATGCAAGTTGTAATTCACAATTTTGAGCTTCACATCCTACCCAAAGAAGCATTTTAAAACACTTACAGCCAGAATAATCTTTGCCAGCTTCAGGCAAAGTGGATCTGAACCAAAGTCTACCAGTTTATATAATGTCTTCAGAAGCACACGTCTTCTTTTGAATCTTTTTCCAAGCATATTTCCTTCATCCAAGGCTTGGTAGAGCTTGGTGCAAGCCAAACAAAGATTTTCGATATTGTCTTCTACTTGAAGAAGGTGGGAAGGGAGAGAAAAATAAAAAAACAACTATCAGTGACACCTTTTCTTAAAATGATAACACAAACCTCAGAAACAGTTTTATTCTGCTCTTTCCAAAAGAAGAGACTGAAGTTAAGCAATCACTGATGCAAAATAATACCTAAATCTAAAGTGAAACTCACCTTTAGTGATGTAACATCAGACTGACCAATGCTTACACCAGGAAACTTTGAATCTGCATATAATCTTTAAAGAGCTCCAATAAATATTACATGTGAAAAACAGTTAAGGAATATTTTTCTGCCTGTATACATAACCTAATATATCAAACCTTGCTGTGATTAAGAACAAGTGAATTAAAAAACTCATTAAAACTCTCCAATGCATAGTGGAGGTATAAGATATAGTTGAGTGGAGTGCTGGCTTAATGACAAAAAAAGTCATCTACCTCCTAACTTGAGTCCCTCAGGCATCATTTAAAAATTACAAAAATAAAACCTGCAGTAAACTATATTAAAAAAAATAAAAATCTATCTCAAGACAATGAAATCATGTACATGTCTTCTAAGAGGGAAAAGGAAAATTCTTGTCTATTTATAAAATTCAAGAGTGAGGCAGGGGTTTTTTTTCTTTCTTTTCTTAAATTGGTTATTGTCTATATAGTGACTTTAACATAGCACTTAAGCTGCTTGTATAAACTCTGCATTTACTAGGGACGTACTTTACATCTGAAACAGATTCATGTTCAAGGAGGCAAAGCACTCGTGATTAAATTTATATGGGCAGAAAATTATGACAAAAAACAAATACATGAAAGGCCCCAAACATGTAGGCAGATTCAAGGACCACCTCTCATACTTATCAGTCCCTTGAAGCTCTCAATTTGCAATCATCACACACATGGAACAGCAGTGACTATTCCATTTGTACTCCCATTGTAACAGAAAATTTAACAAAATTGAACATGATTTTAAAGCCTCTGCTCCAGTAAGCAGTGAAACAGGAGTGGCAAGAGGCCAAAATTGAAAGGTCTCCCTTTTGTAAAAATTAACAAGAACAAAATTTATTCATCAGTCATCCCATTTTTGTAGCTTGCCCTTCCTTGGGGCTCTATTTGGTTTTGTCACATAACAAGCATCTCAAGTGCACGATACTAGTAAGATTCTGGATGATAGTTAAGTTCCAGATCAAACTTCAGATTTGTTTATGAACTGTAAGTTTTTTGTAAATATTTTTGTGGGACAAGCTGAAAGAAAAAGGCTTTTCTACTAATATATAAAAAACAATGTAAGATAAATGCATGTGCAGGGAATCAGCTGAAAGATACAAAGCAAGTGACCGCGCACCAAATTTAAAATCTTGAAATAGCAACTGGCCCACTCAAAACATGACAATTATGGAATTATAATATTAATTTTGAAAGGAAAAATTGCAACTGTGCATAATTTCAGCTTTTATTAGAAAAACTAAAACTAAGCCAAGTACAGACTGAGGAAAAAGAGCATGAAAACTGATTTTCCTTTGTTAAATTCATGACAAGGGAAAGACATGATTAGGTTTTACCTCTAAATATTTTGCTTAACCACAAAAAAACCATCTTATTACACCAAAATTTAACTCAGTGGCTCATATTTTACAATCTCAGCATTAAGCAAGGAAAATATGAAGTAGTATAGCAGTTAGGAAATTTCCTGATCACTGTTTTTTTACATAGCAGTGATTGCTGTAGGAATGAGAATCCTGCCTTTTTAAAATAATGATATATTTTGGGAATCACTCTGTACTTTGCAGGTGTTTCATACTCATCAGCATCTGCAAAATCATGCAAAAAAATTTTCTAATCTGTACCATGCTATAATTAACGCTGAAAGAGGTCTTGTAAAATAGAATCAACCCTACAATATGACACTCACTTTTAAGCATTTTGAAAAACAAATCCACTTTGTATATTCCCACCATTCAAATAAATATGTCATTAAAAGCCACAGAAACACCCATTTGAATGAAATGTTAAAATGGGTTTCAGAGTTCAATCGTTCAAGCCATACTTAATTTACTTAATTTAGCTTCAGTATTCTGGGTCATTACACAATGTTCTGATACACCTAACACTTTATACATAAATGTAAATTTTCATTAATATTTCCATATTTTCCAGACTTGACACCTTCAATACAGTCTACGCTTAAAACAGTGAATCTGTGCAGCACTCTTTTTTTTTACTCTTAAAATTATTACCTCATCTCTAACAACGAAGCTAGCAGAGCTGTGTTGTTTCAATGAGAAATTTAATCAGACAAAATAACAGAATGTTTGAGCTTGGAAAGGACCTATGGAGATCATCTGGTGCTCAAGCAGAGCTGCCCAGAGACAGCTGTCCAGATCAGTTTTACACTGCAGAGTGACTGAACATACAAAAGCATAAAAGGCTACATACTCCAACTATCATTATATTTTTGTAGTAAATACAAATGAGTTTCATGCTTCCTGCAGAAAATAGTATGGAAAATGCTCCCCTTCAAGAACACTGTTACCTACCTCTTTCCAATTCATGCAGAAGTGGTAGAATCCTAATATGCCAAAAGATTTCTTCCTCTTCTGATTCAGTTGTACTTACTTCATCCTCTAAACCTTGAAAACACATTCAAAGAAAAAGTTCATATTCAGTGAAGGTTTCAACTTTTTCACAAAGAAATAGCTACAAAAACGTGGTTCATTAGTTAGAAAAAGTATATCTTAAAATGTCACATTTTGC
The DNA here is from genome assembly GCF_003957555.1 of Calypte anna. Lineage (NCBI taxonomy): Eukaryota > Metazoa > Chordata > Aves > Apodiformes > Trochilidae > Calypte > Calypte anna. The sequence goes on from NC_044246.1 coordinate 70,517,260, forward strand.
TATTTTCTGGGTTATTCTACCTATTCAAGCTTTTGCCCACTTTCTCAAACAACAAAATTTTTGAACAAAACTAGATGGATAAATATTTTTCTATGTAAACCCAGATCTGGTTTTGTCTGCTGACATTAATGTTTCCTTTGATCACTGAACTGGAAGGTAATGAGTATTTTAAATCTTACTATTTTTCAGCTGTGTCCACGTGACAGCTTATTATGTGTTAAAAAACATCCATACTACAGACAATCGTGAAAGACTGTACAATTTTATCTAGTACATATTCTGCACTAGGGCTTGCTTAACTGACTCTTTGGTAATTTCATTCTTCTTGTTTGTTTGTTATTTTATACTTTGGGAAGAAAAGGCAAAGGAAAGTCTACCAGCAGGCATCAAGTTAAAAATTGGGAGGTCAAAAAATCAGAGGTCTGAGAGCATGAGTCTGTTTTCAGATTGGACAAGGGAGTTGGTGAAACACAGTTTATTAAACAATGACTTCCATATGGATTCAATATCACTCGGAATTGTTCTGACAGAATTCTGATCTTTACCATCCGACCACAACAGCTGGAGAGCCAGAGTTCTGTGCAACTTGAGTTTTAAAGGATCTAACAATTGCTTAAAGGGTGCATGTAGGCATATTCTTGGAGTTCAAGATTAAGTTAAACTCTTTAGCTTGCAGCTGCTGTTACAAAGATGGGAGTTTGGCTTGTTATTATTGTTTTAGGTATTTTTTCTAAATAAGGAAAGAAAAGTCACAACTCCACTAAATAAAATGAAGAAAGCCACTAAGACTAGAATATAAACATGTTTTTAAGTTACAGATTTATAAGAAAGCATCCCCTACTTTCATTACTTGTTCTTGCCTTGAAATGACAATGTAAATTCTTAATGTAATGATTATCAAACAAACAAAATATTATACTTCATGAGAACACTGATATTAAGAGGTTTTCACCACAAGAACAGTAACTCAGGCCTCGAAAATATGACCTGCTGTTTATTACTTGGAAAAGTGAAACATTAAAAAGCTTCTTATTTTAGAAGACTGCTTTTTAAAAAAATAATCTGGACTATTTTTATCTCTATATACTTTAACAGTCTACCTACATTTTACAGAGAATTAATCTATCAATAATATCTATTCTTCTCTTTATCTATTCATTCTATGTGCTCCAACAGATTATAAAAAAATGCTGCTGTTTCATAAGCAATACACGGGTAAATATGTTATTTCAATAACTATATACTGTTGGTATGTACTCATATGCTTTTTAGTATATCTTACTAGGTAATACTATTACTTACTTTGCAGACCCTTTTTATTTCCTAGATGAAATGATTTAATAGTCTTATTTAGATCAAAGAATAGCCTAATTAATAAAACACTGCAGCATTTACATTGAAAGTTCTGCTCCAGACAATGTAAAAGCCCAGCCAAAATGAGGACACTAGAATAGTTTCTTCCTGCTACAAAACATATACATTAACTCAGTTATTTCTTTTCATTCCAATAGGTCACTACCTCTCTTAAACTGAAAGATGAGACTGACTTTCTAACTATGCAGGTGTTTATTAAACAAGAAAGTGAATAGTTCATGTATGCATTTGCAGATATGGCATATCTTCACACAAAGCCCTTCGGCTTTTAGTTCAGAACAAAACAGATTTTTTGTGCCACCCTGCTGCAGTTGTTTCACATTTATCAGGAAAATATAGCAACTTAAAAGACATAATGGCATAATTTTTAAAACTATTATCTCTTTTAACAAGGAAAAAAAAGATAATCAGCATTTACTAAAAAACCTCCAAAACAATCCCTGCAATAGGAACGAAAGAAAACACATCATTATAAAGAAAAGCAACATTAATAAGTTGTAAACTTGCATGTGTCTCAGTCCTGGGAGATTTTAAAGGTGCTGTTAAAAGTTAAGGCAGTAATTGCATTTAAATTATTGCAGAAGCTCTCCTGAACCCTTTAGTTCAGTGAATCGCAATTCAACAGCAAAAACGCTTCAGTAAAAGAATTCAGCAAGTTGAGGTTCATTGTCTCAGTTTTTCATAGGTCTTAACCAAAGCTTTGCATTCTGGTCAAAAAAAAAAAAAAATCACTAATCAGTCTACATTTATTGGTTGCTGTTTTTAGCATGTAAATACAAGAGCCTTAGCAACACTGAGCTTTCAAAAGCTGGGTACTGCCTGACTTATCATGCTTAGCCTTTCCATGGAATACTGAGTGGCTACAAATATATCAATATTAAAAGTCTACCTCCTCTCTAAAATGTGAATATGTGACAACAAAACGTATCAGAAAATAGAAAAAAATCCATAAATGGACACTCCCCCCAGTGCCTCACTACAGAGAAGAAATGATTGAGGATTGCTACTCCTACCCCACTGCTTATTGTGGGACTAAAGATGAAGTACACACAACATCTGGAAGCTATATAATGTTTGAAAAGTTGATATAGAAGAAACAATCCTGGAAACACATATGATTTTTTCAATATCACCAATAAAATAGCACAAATAATGTAAAAGGCTTATAAACTGGGCAAATACAGCCCCACAGAGTACTAATTCCCATGACATGGTAAATACTCTCAGCTCCTCTGAAAGAAATGAAAGCAGAGCACATTACAGCCTTCACCAGAATGATCCAGAATAAATGCAACTTCTCAGTTCTAGAAAAATAGTAATAAATCAAAATAACAGCAAAATGAAAACTGCAGATTTCCATACTAGACTCCCAAAGATGCACTTGCCATGTATGAAACATGCCAGCTATCAAGAAATATTAATTAAAACCTGTTATCTAATATTAGCTAAATGTATCCCTACAGTACAATCCAGAATATCTATCCTCAGATAATATAACCTGGCATAGTTTTATTATTTTCCAGGCAACTATGCCAGTTTACAAAAACAATGGAAAAACAGTGTTAATGGATTGGAAAAGTCTTAAGCCTACAGAGAGGAAAAACAGGAAAGAAAATATCAGCAGAATTTTAGAGTTAAAATCTTTTGAATATTGTTTCTCTTTACCAAAACCAGTAAAAATAACAACTAGAAAATTAAAAATGTTGTTCAGTAAATAAAGGATCTTCAAATCACAAAAATTAGATTATTTCTATTTGTCTGTTTTTCACACTTTTTGACTGGAGACTGAAATATTTTATGAATTACCTGCCACTCTTCTCTTCCAGACTGTACTCCTTGGCTGAGATGAACTTGTTCCAGGCGTTTTCATCTGGTCACTAAAAGATACAGTATAGACAAACACAAAGTACATCAGAATATAATGCTCAAAATGCTTCTTTCTTCACATGAAGATCAGTATGGGAGCTGCATATTAGTAACCAATTGGAAAAGATTATGGGTTATTTTACTAAGTTAGTAGGTTATCTGCTTATTAAAAATGACCTATAAACACAACTCCCACCAGCATGAGTTACAGAACGCTCCTTCAGAAGTACTGACGTATTTACACCACAAGAGGTCACCATTATGGAACATAAAACCTAAAGCAACACTTGTACAATCTGAAAGCTGAACCAAACTAAACTCAGGAAGATCCAGTTTTTATTCTTTGGAAGTCTGTTTCTAGTGAAGTCCTCAAGCGTCAGTACTGGCACCAGTACTATTCAGTGTATTTACTGATGACCTGGATGAGGGAGCAGAGTGCACTATCAGCAAGTTTCCTGATGACACAAAACTGGGAGGAGTGGCTGACACCCCAGGAGGCTGTGCTGCCATTCAGAGGGACAGTGACAGACTGGAGAGTTGGGCAGGGAGAAATTTAATCTATTACTACAAGGGCAAGTGTAAATTTAAGTCTTACATCTGGGAAAGAACAACCCCAGGTACCAGTATAGGTTGGGGACTGAGCTGTTGGAGAGCAGCACTGGGGAAAGGGTCCTGGGGGTGCTGGTGGATGGAAGGATGACCCTGAGCCAACAATGTGCCCTTGTGGCCAAGAAGGCCAGTGGCATCCTGGGGTGCATTAGAAGGGGGGTGGTTAGTAGGTTGAGAGAGGTTCTCCCTGTTCTGCCCTGGTGAGGCCACATCTGGAATATTGTGTCCAGTTGTGGGCCTCTCAGTTCCAGAAGGACAGGGAACTGCTTGAAAGAGTCCAGCAGAGCAACCAAGATGCTGAAGGGAGTGGAACATCTCCCTATGAGGAAAGGCTGAGGGAGCTGGGTCTCTTCAGCTTAGAGGAGACTGAGGGGTGACCTCATCAATGTTTATAAATATGTAAGGGGTGAGTGCCAGGAGGACAGAGTGAAGCTTTTCTCAGGGGTCACTAACAATAGGACAAGGGGCAACAGTTATAAACTGGAGCACAGGCAGGAAGAATTTTTTCACTGTGAGGGTGACAGAGCACTGGCACAGGTTGCCCAGAGAGGTTGTGGAGTCTCCTTCCCTGGAGACATTCAAAGCCCACCTGGATGTGTTCCTGTGTGACCTCCTGTAGGTGACCCTGCTCTGGCAAGGGGGTTGGACTCAATGATCTTTTGAGGTTCCTTCCAACCCCTAACTTCCTATGATTCTATGATTTTATCATCAATTTCATTAACTGAATTAACTCAGCTAACTTACTCAAAGTTCATCCAGTCCCAAGGTCAGTAATTTCCTCTGAAGGTCAGTAATTTTCCTTTAAAGCTTTTAAAAGATTTAATGAGAAGAATTCTCCAAGAAACAAACACCATTAGTAACCTTTAATGTGAACTGTTCCATGCTGCTTAGCAGTCACTAGTACAAGAAACATGTATGATGCCATTTCTTTGTAAAGTAACAGTGAGTAATGCCATAATTTCTGCTTATTACACGGTCAGTCTTTCTTTGGCCAGAGGAAACTAATACATACATCCATGACAGGCTTTTCCTCCTTCAAATTCTGTACTAAAGACAAAGGTCCTCAAACTATGCTTTCTTTTCTCATTGTATGTTTACTTTAACACTTCTTATTCCATTTAGAGCTCACATGCCAGTACAACCTTATCTCCTAAATTCCCCTCTAAAGATAACAGTAGCAATGTTATTTCGGTGGTTTTTTTTTTTTTTTTAGACCTGTTAATTTAGTTTCTATAAGGCTTAAAGCTAAACTGTTCTTCAAGTGGTTTGCTGGACTGGCATCTAAATCCTCTGCCAGTCCAGGCAGAAGATGTAAGTCATCCTGTCAACAGATGGAGACAGAATAAAAGACAAAGCTCTTCTAAGATCACCTCCCTACAAAAGAGACTGGATGACTGGATAGCTCACTGTGATCAGTCAAAAATTTCCCAAGCAATCAGCATTACAGAGGAACACTTGCTTCATTATGGCTTCCAGTGAATATTGCACTTTCTTTTTTACAGCATGAGGTTCAATCAACCCTGAAATCTAGATTATAACCTGAAAGGACACTAGTTAAGCAAGAGAATAACAACTTCAGTCACCTAATACTAAGCCAGATGTATTCAGAAATCAGTATCTTCAGAATTATACGTTGATATGTATGATAGTATGACGATATTATCTGCCTATATGAATATGGATGTTCAAGATTGCTTTCCTCAGAAAAAGTGTTTTGTAACTAAATCCTGTCTGTGCTTCTTCCCCTAAAATGTAAATCCACAAAACAAACCCAAGAAACCTCAGCAAAGACAATCCTAAAAGTTCTGTAGGAAACAAAAGCTGAAAAGACACTGAATCAAAGGATGTGGTAGACTGAACAGATAAAACCAACACATATCTGAGAAGGATAAGACCATGTCAAAGTTTGAACTGTGTAAATACAACAAAAAGTTTGGTTCAAAACTATGATTTCTTAAACACCAGTATCAGCCAGTTTACAGACCTCTGCAATTAGGAAAGCAGATCACTGCATTGCTGGTATTCACAGATCTAGCTGTACTTTTGGGAAACACCCTCATAAGTTAAACTGTTTAATTATTTTCAGAATAAGAATACACTAAATATGTACACAAATGGGAACGGCTGATGGGCAGGCTTACCTTTAGGGAGTATGTACAACTTATGAATTTTGTGAAAGTTTATAAAATCCCTTTACGTATCTCTATCATGCTGTTAATTCCATTTTAGTTACAGAGACTTTTGCTTCTTTGTTATCACTTCACTTTCATGTAGGGCTGAAACTTAAGCAGCAATATCCTGTTAAGAACTATGCAGTCAAAATGGAATCAACCTACTCTAAAAAATAAGTTACCTACTATTGAGGAGAACTGGCTTGTCAAGAGAGTGGTTTCCTTGGAAACAAAGCCAATTGGCAGAAATCTGATCATCTGATAAGGGACTCATCAAGAAATCAACTGACAGAGGCTCTGATGACTTAGAGAGGAAAAAAGAACTTGGCAAGCAGATCATTTCTATCCCTTTTATATGAGGGAGATCATAGTAGCCCCTATGAGAAATACTGCTTCTTAGATGTACACAGACTATGATGACTTCCAAAAGCAAGGTGAGCCAGCACGGCAGTAGTGTGTCCAGTACTTTTCCCTGATGAAAGAATGCATAATTAGGTGAGAGTGGCATTTATTCAAAAACTCTGCATATTTAGATGTTTACTTGATTGTTCTTGCCATGAGCTGCTTGTTAATGGTAAATCTGCAAACTCTCACCTTCAGTGGCATTGCAGGGAAAACTACATTCTAAGAACTGTATCCCAAAGGCAAAGAATTAAGCTGGTTCTCTCCAAAGCAGCTGCACACAACAGCAAGGTCTGCTTCACAGATGTGAGTTCAAGATCACACTAGAGGAATGGTGCTTGAGCCTTAAGCATCTGAAAGTTTGACTACTTATTAACCTGAAAAATAGAGCCTAGCAATGGGTCTCAATATTGGGCCACACCTTTTCATACAGTTAGACCCTTAGCATGGTCCCTGCTGTTGTTTTGGTCCAAGAAGGGTAGTATTTTCCTTGAAGAATACCTGGGCACAGTGCAAAAACAATGGGAGGGTCATTCCCTGGCAATACTTCGTGTGTGGTAGGGATCACTTAAAAATACTTCCATTATATTAACATAAACCATCACACAGCAATTGGCCACCAAGACAGAAATTAAGCCCTTTGTTTATTTTTTGTTAATTATTACTAGAGACGCAGCCCTGGTGCTCCATCAATTATTTAGTTATAAGAAGGACACATAGCTTAATACTAACAAGTTAATGCTTCTCTACAGAAATGTAGCTAACAAGCACCTTTGATCACTGATGTAGCAAAGCTTCATTAGAAAGACAACATGATCATCTTTTCAGAACTGTCAAACTTGAAGGCATTCCCTCTAGACACCACCTTCTCCTCAGGGTAAGGTTCTTTTAACACCTACATGTTCTTACAGTTTGGGAGGCAAAACTAGAATATATAGAAGTGGGAGAAGAACAGAAAAGCACGGTAACTGAGATAGCACAATGTAAGATGAAGAAGATCATAGAATCGGCTGGGTTGGAAGGGACCTCAGAGATCATCAAGTCCAACCCTTGATCCACTCCCCACGTGGTTACCAGACCATGGCACTGAGTGCCACATCCAGTCTCTTTTTAAATATCTCCAGGGACAGAGAATCCACTACTTCCCTGGGCAGCCCATTCCAATGTCTGATCACCCTCTCCGTAAATAAATTCTTTCTAATGTCCAACCTAAACCTCCCCTGGCACAACTTAAGACCGTGCTCTCTTGTTTTGCTGAGAGTTGCCTGGGAAAAGAGACCAACCCCCACCTGGCTACACCCTCCTTTCAGGGAGTTGTAGAGAGCGATGAGGTCTCCCCTGAGCCTCCTCTTTTCCAGGCTGAACAGCCCCAGCTCCCTCAGCCCTTCCTCACAGGACTTGTGCTGGATCCCTTGAGGGTTAGTTTCCAAAGAGAAGAATAGAAATAATGGGGAATGACCAAAAGATAAAGGCAGTGGGTATAGAAAAGGCCTTAAGTCCCATACTAGTTGCTTCTGCAAGTGTCAACATCTCACACAGTTTTACTCTTCCAGAGACTACAAGCCTTTTCTCTAGAACCCACGTAGACTTATTCTGTGGGCTCTCTCTTTTGAAGTAGCTAGGAACCAGGACTATTCCTTCTTAACAGAAATCTGAACAGTCTTGCAAAGGCAGTGAGCTACTCACATGCAGAAAGTGTGTAGCATGTTTTGAGTAACTACTGTGAGGAAGACATACACAATCTAATGTCTGGAAATACATTCATTTTCCATTTTTGAAAAGGAAATTAAAATTAATTACCAACTTTGTGATTCAGAGTACAACAAGACTGTGCAGAGAACTCTTACCTTTGTATTTTATAGGTAACTCTGGTTGGTGAATTCTACATGACTGCTTAAGCCCATGACTTCTTTAGCACGGGAAGGAGGCTGTAACACATCAGAACTCCCTGGTTCTGATACAAACTGGTTTTTAGTTGTGGAAAGAGGTGGAATATTAGGCCTAACATTCAAGGACTTTATTGAGTCTGACTAATAAAGCACCATTTTCTCTCAGAAGCTCCACACAAAATGTTCCAAATAGCAGTAAATCTCAACCATTTAAACAGGAAAAGTAACTAGAAAGCAACTTGGAAAAACATACAGCATGCTGCCTTCTGAAGCTGTCACCTGCATAAGCTACAATTATACTAAAACTTACTGATCTTATGCTTATATACATTTTATAAAAATATTAAGCAGAACATAGGCTAGCTGGTTCAACAGCTTGTTTTCAACCTCCATTTAAAGAAAAAGACATAAAACTGGTGAGTGCTCAAAGTCACAGAAAAGCCTCTTCAGAAGTTCCTTCCTGATAAGAAGCCTTAGTTTGTCTTGCCACCACGTGAAAGATTCTTACCATCCATGTGCTCTTGATAAAATGTTGGCCTCCTTCCTAACTTCTAACAGCATTTACTTTTCAAAAGTAAAGTAATACTTACGTGGAGGCGTGGGACTCAGTTTATTTTAAAGCAAATTTCTAAAGCATTCCAGTTTATTGCCTCTCAATTCCCTTTTATTTCTTTGATGACCTTTATCTTGTGTTAGAAAAGTGGAATTATGAGCATACAGTTTCTATATTTTTTATCTGCCAAGCATTTTCTACATCTACAGAACTACAATTCTAATCTTGTAAGATCCTCCTCATAGGCAAATCTAAGCACCTGATAGTTTCATTGTTTGTCCTTAGAGACTTTTTATTTTTCACCTTTATTTTGATAAGGTGAACAAAACCAGTTATACTTAAAGTACCCTAGCAACTTAATGTAACAAAAATATACAAAAGTCATAACAGGCCATGCTGAAAGTCCACCTTGCTCAGTGTCCTCTAACAGTGACCAAAAAGCAAATAGATAAATTAGGTACTTCCAGGAAATAGAGAGTGCTGTTGAGGTGCCCTGCCTGAAGTTCTCTTTCAGTTTCTGTCTTCATAATTTTCACCTGGGATCTATTTCCATACTCTTCTGTTTTCTTCCATTTTCCCCTAATGTCACTCAATTTCTCCTCAAAGTATTTTCCTTCATCCACCTCCTTCATTCTCCCCAAGCTTCCTTTCTTCTAGTTAATTTAAAACCCAAAAATGTGACTCAAATTTTTATAGATTTTGTTTTGGATCTTTGATATATTTATATTTTCAGGTCTTTGAACACCTAGGAGAGCAATTCCTAACTTTTCACATAGCTCTGTGAGCAGCACAGGCACTGCAGTAAGTAAAAGATGCAGACTGTTTATATATAAACACAAGCACTGAACTACAGACATATGTTGTGTGCATTGTAAAGCCAGACATGATGTATCTACACCCCAAAATCAAGACATTTCACTAAGCAATAAAAAGAACAGATTTAGAGCAATGCTAAGCAGCTCCTTGGAGCCTGATCAGGCAATCCTGGTGTATCAATAGGACTACCAGGCACAAAGTTGTTCTTTCAGACTAGATCAGAGCTCAGTCCTCCTGACTGTAGATAATCCTGAGACAGACATGCCATTTTTGCATAGGTGTGTAGCGAGAGGAAAAGGGGCAATGGTTTAAAAGTTGAAGATGGGAGATTATGTTAGACATTAGGAAAAAATTGTTTCCTGTGAGGGTGGTGAGATGTTGACACAGGTTGCCCAGGGAAGTCCAGGCTGCCTCCTCCCTGGAGGTTTTCAAAGCCAGGTTGGATGGGGCTTTAAGCAACCTGGACTAGTGGGAGGTCTCCCTGTCCATGCAGGTCCCTTTGAGGTCCCTTCCAACACAAACCTTCTACAGCATGATCTGGATTTATTCTTAATGCCAGCAATATTCAGGATGTCATACCATCTATTCATAAGGTTTGTTTGGCTAGTTAAGCAATTGGGTATTTTCCTTTCAATGAAAAGTTCCCAAATTCTACATGGATTACGACGGGAAAGCTGCAATGATGTGTTGGGAGAATATATCCAACCAAGAAGTCTCTAAAAAGAACAGTGACAGATAAATAACTAGTTTTTCCTCCTCTGAACACCTGCCATGGGGGGGAAAGGAATGCTCTTGTCACAAAACAAATGAGGGTGTCACACTGCACTCTACCTCAGGTATTTATACACATTCCTAAGACCCCTTCTGAGCCTTCTCTTCTCCAGGCTCATCAGTCCCAGCCCTCTCAGTCTTTCCTCACATGAACACCATGATCTTAGTAGTTGGACTCTCCCCAGCTGCTCAACACCTCTATTGCACTGGGGTGCCCAGAACTGGACCCAGCACTCCAAGTGTGGTGAAGGTTTTCAAGACATGACTGAACTGGCTGCAGGCTAATCTCTTCTAGGCTCCCTTTTCCACAAAAGATGATCTTTTGAGGTCCCTTCCAACCTGACCTGTTCCATGAACCTACTGTCCTCCAGGACCCCCAGGTATTCAGCAAATCTGCCTCCCATCTGGATGGACCCCAGTATATACTGGTGCCTGGAGTTGTTGGTCCCCAGGTGCAGGACTTTGCACTTGCCTTCATTTCTTTCAACAGAGGATTATATCACAAGCAACACCACCAGAAAAGACTAAATCAAAGGGAATGAAAACTATAACTGATATCACCGATACGAGAAAGGGTAAATCACAGAAAGACAATGTAATTTGTAAAAATGTTGACAAATAGGCCAACTATACTCTGAGTCATCCTAAAGATGAGCAAGTAACAATTCCTCTATAAACACAATCATGGGCATAATCCATTATTTATGGCAGCTCCAACAATAAAAAGAATATAGTATTCTATTTATACCACTGTTGATGAAGAACCTCATTCACATGTTAAATAGTATGGTTTAAAAGAATAATAAAGGTTGATGAAAAACCTGTATCCTTATCCTTTTTATTCTTCACAGTATTTGCATCTTCTGCCTAATACAGAAAATATTAACAATATTTATTTCTGGCAGGGTATCTTTAAGCAAACAGACAACTGATAGCCTAATTTTAACCATTAAAAAAAACCACCCAAAATACTTGCCTAACTATTTTTGAACCTGAAAAAAATTACAGAATCTTCATTTTCTTAAGTTCAATCTTGCAAAAGCATCCTTATTCTAAAAAAAATTTAATCTAAATCCATTGTTACTCTCAACATACCTAGGATGAATTTGCACTCCTCCTTTACCCCTAGGCATGGCACATTTTCCCATTCTAAAATTACCATCATAATAACAACAAGGTAATAAGGACTCTCCAAGATCTAGATCTCCTAGATGTGGAGACCAATGATTTTACCCTTAAACAAATGACTTGAGTTGAAAAACTACCCTTGGAGTAGGCAGTACAAATAAGCCCAAACTCCACTCCCTTTCACAATTGAAGAGACCAGAAGTAATAATAGCTGTTTGTTGCTCTTTTCCTCAGAACTCTATAAAAAGTGTTGAAAAAAGAATTATTCATTCTAAACATTCTCTCAGTATCCTCTAACCCAATACAAAGAGGCTCCTTCTTGGAAGGGCAGGTGCCATGATTTTTTTAAGAAAACCCAGTAGGAAGCTCTACCTATGAAAGCTTTTCCCCCATTCAGCTGTTTTTTAAATTCATAGTCTCAATAGCTAGTGGAGCTGAGGCAGAAAGAGAGAAAGATTAGTTAAAAGTAGATAAACTTCCTGTTTCCAGGACTTCATGAGAATATACATACAAAACAAGAAAAGACAAATCCTGAAAGAAGTCTGAAAGAAGTCTGGAGAATCTGCAGCAGTATCAGCCAACTCATACAAAAAACTAATATTCCTTCCATGTCTTTTGCTTCAAGAATTCATCCAGAGCAAAACAGAATGGATGTTCCCTTCAGGAAGCTATCTCCTTTGTAGGAATCCTTCTCTTTGAGGAGAAAAAAAAAATTTTAGGCACAGATGTGAAGCAAGTTTAATCAATCAGACAAGTGATTTCCAGCATTCACTTTTCCTCTTATATAATTTCCTCCTTTTATAATTTCCTATTGAAGCATTCCAAAACTCTAAAAAGCACAAGAAACTGGTCTTATGGAAGCAGTTCATGAATATCTCTCAAGGATTCTGTCAAACAGGGATTTAATAGGGACAGCAATTAATTTTCATAGAAAATAGGGTATAGTCTCTCTTCTTTACAGCGCTTTCTAATCTCTTTGTAGCTAATTATGGAAATCACTTATTAGAAAACGTCTGGAGCAGGCCACTTGAAAATCAACAGTTTGCCATCACCTATGTTTCTAAGGAGTCCTGGAATGACATTTAAGCTTTCAGTACATTGAGAAATTGGAGGAGGAAAAAAAAATAATTCATCTTCTCTCACCAGGGAAACTGTTGCTCTTCATCAGCAAATCTGCCATCACTGCTGACACTTCTGTTGAAATATATGAATGCAAAAAACATTTTAGAAGTTTCATTTCTATAGCAATCACAGTACGTGGCAAGGCAGAATGCCTGGGTGAAGATTTAAACAAAACTTACTGTTTCCTTATGACTGTCAGAAATTGCTCCTTGCTTTCCTGAGGTAATATATCAGTAAATTCAATCAGCTTCAATTAATATACCTATTCTATTATAACTAGATCACTATTTGAAAAACAGAATTGCAACAAAAATAGCAAATCTCTTTGCCTCAAAAAGTCCTTCCTCTTTTTTTCCCCTCAGTATATTCATAAAGCAGTAGTGATTTCACCAGCACTGTTCTTTCTTTTCATCAGTCCTTGGGATAGCAAAAGAATTTGAGATACAAAGCAAGCAAGTCTCTTCCTAGAATAAAATACTTCCCTTCTGTTACCTTTGGAATAAATATAATAGCATTAATGTCAGGAAACTGCTATGTTATTTTGGCATGCTCTACAGTTTCATCATTAGCAGAAACTAAGCTTTAGAAATGTTATTTTGGTACATACACAGGAACTGTGGGGAAAGGGGAGTAAAGAGTTTCATGCACCTCCTCCTGTATGAAGTACACGATTTCTATAATCCTCTTGCTTAATTACAGCAAGAGTTTTAATGCACTGGGATACAGAATTGAGGCTGACACAACTTCTTCATACAGGGAATGACAGGACTCCAGGTAATTAAAGTTTTCATATTCCTCTAAGCCCTCATTCGATTATTCCTGAATACAATGTACTTTAAATAGAAAATATCTTTTAACCTAATACAAGATGCCTCAAGTATTTATGACACAGAAGATGCAATCTAAGCATAGAAACCATGTAGTACCCGTAAGCGTATTATCTTGAGAAAGAATTCTAAAACTCTGCTACCCTCTATGGTACTGGAACCCTTTATTATACAATTCCTATCAAGACCAAACTCAACAAACTGTGCTGCAGGATAGGTTTGTGATACCTTTCAACCACCTTATTAGATGATGGATGACATCTCTGAACTCAGAAAAGGATATAGCTCAAGGTCTGCCTGACTTCTGTAGTGTCATATGAAAACACTGAACCAATACATTATTGGTATAAATCTTAGTAGTGAGTTGGAAAGTTTAAGAGCAGTTTGGACTACCAAGAGCCATTTCATCATACGATGGCATGAACTATTTGAGCTGATAAGATGAGGGATCTTTGCTCTTTACTAAAGGGAAAACATTTTCATATTACTTTAGCTATGTCTGGTACTCTAAAGCCATATGAGCACTGAAATGTTGTTAGTGATCCTTGGTGCAAGGTTTATAAAGCAGCATAGGCAGCAGCTCTTAGGCAGCATTGGCAGAAATCACCTCTGTCTCCAGTATATAGAAAGGATGCACAACCTCCAGGAGAAGGCAGATACATCATTCAAAAATTCAGATCTTGCCTTCAATACAGAGAGGGAAATGTGCAATTCTTCTATTTTGGAGAACACTAGTCAGAACAATATTGGAAAACATTTTTCTGTACTATCTGAAGGCCAGTAATTAGAGATGTAATTTAAGTGATGGGTGAGAGTCAGCTACCTCTGGTATTATTCTGCCTAACTGAAACATGGATGTGACAAGCTTCGTGTATTAACATTCCATCTTTTATGGCTAGAATCATTAGTATCTTAGCCATCATGTTAAGATACATGCCAGAAAAGTAAGTAGCAGGTCATAGAGAAATTAATCCAGCAGAGGTTACAGAAAATTAACCTTGACAAGCTATTCTTCAAATATGCATAATGATCTGTGAAGAATATGAAAATGAAAAAATATTATTTTTTCCATTTCAACTTTTTATATTTTCTAAAGCTTCTCTTAAAAAGAGAAAACAAACTGAAAATGTGCCATATGACTTCATGTTGCAGCAAGCTATCTTTTTGGTAATTAAGGCTTTTTTTGCCTATTATTAAGCATTATTTTGATAGAAAAGCCAGTCATTCTCAAAAATTATCACAGTAATCAAGGTAAATCATGACATTCCATGGTTCAGGCTACTAGGAAACTCAGTGATTAAAGGTACACAATGCTATATGAATGAGTGATTGAGAAGTGCACCAGTGACAAAAATTCAAAATAAAAAAAAAATTCTGAGTCTCAAATTTATGAAGAAGTACATAATTTAAACAGATAGCAAGAGTCTATAATTAATTAACTGTTCTATCATACCTGCAAGTTTCAAAATTATGACTCAGAGGATGAACATTCTTTCCAAATTGTGAAAGTATCAACTGACCACTTCTTATTAGAGACACTTGGATACCATTAACTAACCACCCATTTCAACTACAACACTAAAGCACTTCACACCACACCTTTACTAAATAAAAGTCAAATTATAGTAACTTATGTAATATGATAAACCATCCAGTCTTTACCCAAACATGAAAGCATAAAAACAAGCTACAAAGAATGTATGTACTGACAAACATTAATATTTAATAGTGACCAAGTATTTACAGGATGTGATTTGAAAATTAACTCTTATTCATCTTTTGCTGTAGAGATTGTCAGGTTTGTCAATGTTATTAGCACAAACTGGTTGTTTGTCCAACTACTAAGGCAGCAACCAATACATACACTGAACACAGTGCCACAGATTATGCCCCTCTGTGCAAGAATTCAGATCTGAATCAAAAGAAAAAAAGCCAAACATATTTAACTGTGAATTACAGAATGAATGTAGTAATCTAGGTTCACTAAAAACAGTATGCATGCATGTAGGTCTCATTAATGTCTTAGATCTGTTTGGACAATTAAAAAAAAAAAGAACTAAAATAAATAAATTAAATAAAATCCAAAGCCACAAAAAGATTCTGTCTCTATTACTGATGATCTTAAGCCTGGGTTTTGTGTATGGTCATGTATTTCCCCAATACCAGAGCTGAAAACATGGTTCTACTCATCCATGGAGCTCAGGGAAGAATGCATAGCACCTTAAAACAACAGGCTTGAATTGCAAAAGCAAGCACATTGAATTTAAACTTGAGTATTCTATATATAGTTACTAGAAGACTTAGTTTTGAAATGTTAACAAAATTGAAGTTATTTTATATCAAGCAACACCCTACCAACAATTCTTGACAAAACTTTTAGAAACTTTGCAATAGAAGCGTTAAGTTTTTTTACATAAGAATCTAAACATAGTTTTGTTTTAATGCAGAGATACTGTTGTTTTCAAATTCCATCAATTTTAAACATTGTGATACTTGCACAACTGAGTATCTAGGAAGAAGATAGTAAGAAGGTGCACATCACAGTATCTGAGAAATACTGACCTTTCTCCTCTCAGCTGAAATAAAAATTTTCCTGCTGTCCCTTTTTGGAAGCCTTCCCTCTCCAACCTGCTGATATGCTCATTAAAAATTAATTGACTACTTTCATCATTAAATGGTGTCTATTACCTTTGCTCTGCTAAGCAGTTGCCATTACTTCTGCAAAGATTATTATTAATTACAGATGGTTCTTCAGAATCTAACTTCTCTTCATCTGAAACAGTGAAAGATAATACATTATGTAGAACTGTTCTTACACAATAAATACATGCAATGAAGATCAATTAATTAGTTTGTCATGTTACATTATCAAATTTTTTGTATCAATTTAAAAGGTGAGAAAGCTTCAGACTACCTAGAACAAAGCAGTCAAAGTCTTCTTATGAACATAAGTTATTAAAAGTCTTTGGGTTTTGTGTTTTAACATTTTATTCTTTCCCCTACTTATTTCCCTTTTACTGATAGGTGGATTGTGCCCTGTGAAGTGATTTCAGGATCTGAATATTACAAGGGAACTCAAGTAAAGGCAGATGTCACTCTTATACCTTCATTTGTACATGTGAGAACCTGCACAGTAACGTCTGTGTTTTTCTATTTGCACAATTCTCAAATGGGATAAGAGGCAAACTCAGGCTAACTACTTCAGGTTCTCAAATTCTCCAAAGAGTAACATCAGCTTGGATGGATAATGGATTAAACTACATATACATATACTGGCTGGAGAGCAGCCAGGCAGAAAAGGACCTGGGAGTCTGGATCGACAAGAAGCTGAACATGAGCCAGCAGGGTGCCCAGGTGGCCAAGAAAGCCAATGGCATCCTGGCCTGTATCCGGAACAGCATTGCCAGCAGGTCCAAGGAAGTGATTCTGCCCCTGTACTCAGCCCTCGTGAGGCCACACCTTGAGTACTGTGTCCAGTTCTGGGCCCCCCAGTTCAGGAAGGATATCGAGGTCCTGGAGCAGGTCCAAAGGAGGGCAACCAGGCTGGTGAAGGGACTCGAGCATAGACCCTACGAGGAGAGGCTGAGAGAACTGGGGTTGTTCAGCCTAAAGAAGAGGCGGCTCAGGGGAGACCTCATCACTCTCTACAACTACCTGAAAGGAGGGTGTAGCCAGGTGGGGGTTGGGCTCTTTTACCAAACGACTTTCAACAAGACAAGAGGGCATGGACTTAAGTTGTGCCAGGGGAAGTTTAGGTTAGATATTAGAAAGAATTTCTTTACGGAAAGAGTGATCCGTCATTGGAATGGGCTGCCCACTGAAGTGGTGGATTCTCCGTCCCTGGAGATATTTAAAAAAAGACTGGATGTGGCACTCAGTGCCATGGTCTAGCAACCGCAACGGTGGTTCAAGGGTTGGACTCGATGATCTCTGAGGTCCCTTCCAACCCAGCCAATTCTATGATTCTATGATTCTATGATACTACATGATGTAACATACAGAATTTGTACTAAAGTATAGAATTTGTAATGAAGTAAATTTTAGTACTATTTGTAGAAGACTTATTTTGCAATAATGTAAAAACTGAGATATTAAGTTCATCATGTAAAGTAACAATCCCAGGCAATGTAAGAATTGTCATTATTACAAATAAGTCCTCATTAAAGACAGAGTTCCAGCACATTCTATTATGAGCCAATGTGCATAACACCAACATGTCATTTCCCATTTGCAAGAAAATCACTCGTAAATCTCACACTAAGCAACTTTTATTAAGTCTCCACTAATGAAACTCTTAACAACAAACATGACGTAGTTGGAGGCCTGTCAAGACACATAATTAATTTTTAGTCCTCCTTTCATGCTCAATAATCCATCAGGGAATCTCTGTAGATAATGCCATCTCATTATCTCCTTAATCATTCCAGCATTTAATGTTAATTTTACCTACTGAAGAAAACTTTCAGTAAAAATTACAACACCTAGAAACCTGAGTAGCTTTCAGAAGTGAAAGACAGTATAATTTTTGGAAATCATGTTTTCAAAACTGCCATAAAGCCATTTAAATATTTTTTAAATTTACTCTAAGAGGACATGCAGGCCCATTAATACAATATAATAAATAATGTAATTAACAATGTTAAAACCCATCATGCCATTCTTTTTCTAGGAAATAATATGTATGAAAACATTCTTACTCTGATCAGGAGGAACCATTTTAGCTGAAAGGAAGTTTTCCTGAGAAGCTCTTCTAAGTAAGTGTGCCCGAGCACTGCTGACTTTCCTAAGCTCTGCAGCATCAGCAGGAGGCTTTGGAAGGAAAATGGAAGAATCTTCATCTTTTGCAAAAGTGACTATTGGTTTCTGTGACAAAGATAAATATGACATTTTAATAAAAGTAAAATTAAAAAATAAAGCTAAATTATTTATACAAAAGGTTAAGTCCACTATAGAATAGTTACAAAAGCTACACAGGTTTGCTCATGAAGAAATGTTAATTTTCATATCTAGAACCTAACTACACCATTACACTGAACAAACCAGATATCTACACCATTAGCACAACAGAAAGCTATTTAAAAGCAAACATTCAGGGGTGCAGAAAACAAAAAGCCTGAACAGAGCAACTGAAAACCAGAATTATTTGTTTCCCTCCTAAAAACTCATTTAACATCATCTGGAGTATGCTTATTTGTAAAAAAAAGAGTTGAACCAAAGACTTGTACTAAAAAGTCTATAGGCATGTATATTTTCATGACTGGTTTCTGAGCAGTACAGTAGTATTTCCAAAACACTTCAAATGAATTCTTTATCATATGTACCACTTCCTATCACACTGAAACAAATCGCACAGATTCAAAATTATTTAAGTTCTAGTTTTATTTATGTCAGTGTCTTGCATCTTAAAGCATATGATCAGCCCTCTGAAACTCTGGTACAAAACACTTGCTGTGCCTACATAAATGCATTGCCTTCTAAGATCAAGGTTCTTTACACATTTCCTTACAATAAAAATCCCTTAGAAAGTTTCCAGTCCAATCCTTCAGGGCTTCCCCTCAACTGAAGATAGCCAAGAGGCAAGACCCACTCCCACAACCACTGTGACAAGTACAAGCTCCACTTTTTTTTAGCTTATCTACACTGGTAAAGAAGAAAAGCCAGTTTCTGCATCAGTCTGAACATTAGTTTTCTCTAAGTTTTTTCCACTCTCACACACAAGACAAATGAAAATCTAACACCAGTATTAGAATCCAATTGTAGATATATTTAACCCAAGTATAAGCATGGTCTGAATTTTTTCATTTGGTTTAGATAAATACATTACCTTACCAGAATTACTTAAGTGTAACATTTATTGGATTTCCCCCTCTAATTTTGCACGTTTAGACGCCTTTAAGAAAAAATATATACAGCAAGCAGACTTAATTTAGCATGCCCTGTTCTCTCAGGTACTAGACAAATAATCATGACAATCTTGGATTTAAAGATTAAGTAAGAAAATTGAAAGAGCAGACACACATAAGTTGAAAACAATCCAATATTTTCAGAGGGGAAAAGAAGTTCTTACAAGCATTTCTATCTGTTTTTTAGATAAACTACAATCATTACATTTTATAGATGCATAAGGTAAACAGAAACCTCAATCAACCTAATTATTTTCAAGTTATTGATCACAGAACCACAGAAGGGTGATGTTGGGAGGGACCTCTGGAGGTCATCTTGCCCACCCCCCCTGCTCAAGTAGAGCCACCTAGAGTTAGTTGCACAGGACCATGTCTGGGCAGCTTTTGAAGATATCCAAGAATGGAGACTCCACAACCTCTCTGGGCAACCTATGCCAGGGCTTCATCACCCTCACAGTGGAAAAAGTGTATCCTGAAGTCCAGAGAGAACCTCCTGTATTTCAGTCTGTGCCCACTGCCTCTGGTCCTGTCACTAAAAAGAGTGTGGCTGCATCATCTTTGCACCTTCCCTTCAGGTATCCATATAAATGGATAAGATCCCCACTGTACCTTCTCTTCTCCAGGCTGCATGGTCCCAACTCTCTGAGCTTTACTTCATCTTTTTGGCCCTTCGTTGGACTTCCATTTGCTCCATGTCTCTCTCTTGTACTGGGGGGCCCAGCACTGTGCCCAGCACTGCAAGTATTGCTTTATCTTACATCTTCTAATTCTTTTTGATGCTACTTAAAATTATAATGCAATACTTAAAACAGTTTAAGTTATTTTCAGGTTTCTTTTGGGGAAAAAAATGACTTAATGAGTCTCAGACTAACACTATAGCAGGCTTCCATTTCTCTCCAGCCAATTTAAACCATATCTTTCCACACTACTGCTACACATTTTTATGTCAGTATTGCATGAGTTATTTTCAGAGTACTCACGTTATGCAGGGGGCTAAGACGAATACCAGACACTGGTCTTGATTCAGCCAAGTCAAAACTGGATGCATGAAGACTAGCATAAAGAAATTAAAACAAAACATGAATAAAGCAGAAGCAAAGTTTTGTGTGTGGTGTTCGTGGGTTTTTTAAACTGCATGCTTCTTCCCTTTGCCAATAAATATGGGGGAAAGGAGGAAGAAAGGAATAGTGACACTGTACTTCTACAGTAATGGTTTTTTTCCATGAATGCTATTTTACTTTGACATCAGGGAATTCATCAGGGAGAACTGTTACAAGACACACCTGCCGCAATACAGTTAACTTCATACACATCTATAACAGTTCTAATCCAAATCTAAGAACCTAAATTCACACACAAAGCCAACAGCAATTTGCGCCCAAGCTGCAGAACACTGAAGGGCAGAAAACCCAGGTTTGCACAGGCATGAGCACGCTCCTTCCCATACACAGGAGAAACAGTCAGAAGCAGCACAGGTGTCACCCAGAGTGATCTCAATACCTGGTCACCAACAAACAGCCAGGTCACTCTCAGAGTCCTACCTTCTGTTGGGGCACAACACTGCAGTAAGGAATATCAGATATGTACAGGGCCTGAAGCCGTGATGCCATGAAAACAGCATGGACACTGACTTACCCATATGGCCCTTCAACCATGTGTCAGAATCCTTTCTGGCATGCCTGACACCTGACATTACAAATACAGCTCATACCTCCTCCCTACAGTCATTACAGAATTGGCACATAAGGAGAGCTTAAAAATTACTGGCAAAATGGATGCAAAAAGCCCAATATACTTTTTTTTTTCCTCTGTTGTCATGATAGACAGGTCTATTGAGCCCTGTGAATTATGCTATACAAAACTCCACAAGGAAATAATCTTAAAGTAGCACAAATTTTGTTTCAAAATTAGCATTTCATACTTCCAAGACCTACAATTTTATATTTAAGAAGATCCAGCATATAGTTTGTAAGGAAAAACTGAAGACTACCTCAATTAAAACCATACATTGTCTTAAGAAAAACGTGAGCTACAGACCTGTTTCCTAAGCTATTCTCCACATACAAAACTAGTGTAATGCTTGCCTCTCATAGTTCTAATCCACAGGAACTTCCTGGACATGTAGATTAACACCAACAGTAAGGATCATTAGAAGAAGGCAAAGGATGTGATTAGAAACACAGATTAACACAGGGGGGAAAAAAATCATAGGAAAAATAATTACACAATAAAATCTATTGCTGCTAAAGGATATTTGAAAAAATCTTGCAGCCACAGTACCTAAAAGTTGAGGGGGGTCTATTTTGAGGAGCTCGTGAGGATCCAGATCCAAAAAGTTTCCTTTGATCCTCTGTAGGTGTAAATGGCCTTTGAGTTCTCAATGTTCGTAGAATATCTCTGGCTTCATTTATGATCTCAGAACTGGTCTTCTGCTTTGACACTGAAAGCCTGTAGAATGGTTCTCCTTTTTTGTTCTTTGAATGTTGCATTCCTCTGCAAAGTAGTGCACAGGAAGAACACCACAATATACATGGAAGGCACAAAATATCATGCTACTTTTAAACTGCAAACCATTAAGTCTTCAAAGTTTATGTTATTGTAATGTAGTGAATAAAAGAATATTATAAGAAGATCCTAGATGGTGAAGTAGTGGAAAATAAGGCCCACTGATACTGCATTTCCCTTACTATTTCTCAGTTCTGTAGGAAAATGTTGAAGAGCAGAAAGCATCTGGCACAGACTATTTAGAGGAAGCCAAAATACACTTGTCAGTACCACAGTACTTTCTGGGCCAAAAATGATACTCTCCATTACTAAGGAAAATCTGTTTCTTAACATTTGATACTTACAAAACATAACCAAACCGAAATTCAATAATATATTGTTGAGAGATACTTTCTTTCCAATGAATTTAGGACATACCCAATATAAGTTATTGAGCTTACCAAGGGCATCTTCCTCATATCTCAAAGAGGCATTGTCATCAGTAACTGAAGCACAGTTACCAGTAATTGATAAGCAGAGACAAGGAAGGAACAGGCAATCCATTTTTTTCCTCTGAGAGAAATGCATCCCCAGCCCACCCCCAAGCGAAAGCAAACAAAGATAACTCTAACTTAAGATAAATTATCAACTCAGCCTTTCAATTAGTGTTCTGTCCTGCTTCTAGCAAATGCAATAGGCAGTGAAAGACTTGCCTTATCATCCCTCAAGACACCCAGTTTTATTCCAAGCCACAATTGTATTTCTCATTTCTTAGTTCACTTCTTCCCATGTTTTTTCACTTTTAAGTGTTTTTACATTTCCAACTACCTCGTCCTTCTTTCAGAGCCTGTACATTCTGGCTAAGCTTCTTTAAGTGATCCATTACCCAGCTCCTTCAGCTGAACTACACAAGGTAAGACTGGATGCTAAGGAGTATACCAACCTCTTTCACTAAAAGATGTGTAATTACAAAACACAAGAACAGTAAGGAACCCAAGACTGTTCATGGTTTTAATCTGATTGCCTTCACATCACTTTTCTTCACTGTGAATTTGGGTGTCTGTGCTCCCTACTCTTGCTTGATTACATGATTCACAACAGTTACATATCAAATTTCATGGCAGCAGTTTTTTTAGAGCAATTACACAGCTATTCCTCAGTGAATAGGGAAGGTAGATTATCATTCCCTATTCTCCCAGTTACTCAGAGTTAAGATTTTGACCTTTAAGTGGAAGACCTGTGTAAGCCATATGTCTGATACAGTTATTACCCGGCATACGTGGAAACAATAGCTGTGAATAAATATTAAACCATAATCAACATGCCTCTACAAATCAGAAATTTTAAATAATTCACATTTCTTCTTTTCTGCTCTCTGTATTTCCACCCATCTTGCTAAATTTTAAAACAAACGTTCTCAAGTAATATACTATCTTACACTTAATCTCTGAAGGCCACTGTTTTCTTTAGTTTTCAAAATCCCTGTGCTCTGACATCAAAATGTATCTTTTATGGATTTATGTAAATGTTCTTCATAGTTAAAACAAGAAATTTTATTAGGCAAGAGCTATTATTTGGGCACTGTTAGCTACCCATCCAATCCATTAAAACCAAATTTTTATTCATTAACATTGCAAAAGGAACCCATGACTCAGTTTGAATGCTTGACTGAGCTCACTGCTGCATTGCCACTGTAGCTGAGAGGGGTAGAGATCGTGGCCTTTCCCTACTGCTGGAGCAGCAAGGCTACCTCTGCTTCCTGGTGCTGAGAGGCAGAGAGAGGAGAAAGCCAAAGAGGTAGAGAGCAGAACATAAGACTTACCACTGACACAGTGAGAACACTAATACTTTGGCCTTTTGGCGTATGGTAGCATTATACAGATTCAGAACTGTGGTAGAAATTTGATAGCAATACATTATTGAAATCTCATAATTATTAGTGAGAAAACACAACACCAAGAAATAAAGCATACACGTATATGTGACAGGGTAAGCAAGCTTACCCTTTCTTGCAATAATCTAGAAACCACGAGTAATTCTTTATCTGAATGAGTATGGCTGCTGTGCCATCAAGGTACAACCACATCTCTTTCTCAAAATATAAAGACAATTTGTACCCTCTACTTTATAATGCCTAAGGCCAAAACATTAAGCATCAAGCAAGTGCTCTGCTATAGAACCATGAGAGAAACTTCACGTGATCTTCAGTGTCCCACACCCCGGAAGCTTTGAGGAAGCACTTTCAGACATATTATGACCACTCTCTTCCTAGAAAACTGGATGACCCAGATCTGTGCATAAGGGAAAAACCCTCTAGTCACCAAAAGTTCTGACTCTGATGAGCATAAGGTACCCAAAACATTCAATCATTGTTTGAAATAAGGTGCAATAAATGACTGTAACATGGAGAAAAGTGGAAGCATAGGATGAAGGAGCAGCACAAAGGCAGAAGGGAAACTACTACACTGGATGCCCAGCACACAAACTGACTTTGCCCTTGGTGTTAGTTGTTTATACAATACTAGTTCTGCCTCCTTTTGTATTTACTTGTAAGAATTCCTATTTTTTCCACAAAGTCTACTCTGCATCCTTTAAAAAAACAAAGTATCTTGCTAATAAAAAACCACTCTATTAGTGCTTCTTTCTGGAAACCCAGCAGTGTTCCCAATCCCAGCAGGGGGCAGATAAAGGGAATGTTGCAGCATCAATGGGGACAGCATAATGTATGCACAGATCTTCTCCTCCACTTATGTCACCATTTTCCAGGTAGCCTTTAACTTGAACAGATGTAGAGCTCCTATCTGACTCTTTACTGGAAGGTAAAAGTTTTACACCACGGTCTGAAAAGCCATACTCGGGCTTTTGTCTTTTTTTATCCCCTCTTGTTTACTGCAGAGGTTTGGTCTTTGGTGTACAGGAAGATCTGAAAGCAGCAGATAGTGGTGCAGGATCACAGAACCCCAGATTACGCCTATCTCCAGAATCGAGATAGTTGCACCCCTGCCTGCAGGGCTTATCTTGGGTCAATCAGCACATGAGAGAAGCATGGCTGACTACATCAGATGTGGCACCCCAAGGACTCTGCCATCCTACCTCCCATCTCGGAACCAGTGTGGTTGAATTGCTTGCATACAGAGTGGGTACGCCTGCAGTCACTTAAGCTCGCAGAGGAGAAACCCCAGTACTCGAGCTGTGAACACTCTGCTCACCAACATCTGAATCCAGGTTTTGCCTGTACTAGCACAGAGTAGCTGATACTCAGATAAAGGTTTAGTAAGACTGAACTAATAATAGGTGTTATTAGATATAACAATCATCAGCTTAGCATATCGCATATACTTAGCATATAACATAAGTTTGCAATCACAACTGATACACTTTCAGCTTGGCGAAACGCTGACGCAGAGAAATCACAACCAAAACCAAGTATGCGCAAAGTTATCAGAATTTGAGCCTGCGCTCCTCAACAAAGCAAGATTTTCAGTGCAATCACCAGGCAATATTTCCCAGAGGAACTCCCTAGATAGGCAGCACCTCCGGAGAACCAGCTGAGCCGGCGGGCAGCGATCGGCCAGGAAACGAGGCGGAGGTTCTCCTCCTCCGGCCTCTTCGGGAAAGCCGCCTACCCGGCCCACCACGCCCCTCAACCCTTCGCCCCAGCCCGAGCCCCTGCACCCCCGCTCCCCGGCAGCAGACCCCGAGACGAGCGTTACGGGCAGGAGGGGCGCAACTGGTGCCGGCACCGGGCGCTGGCCGCGGTGCTCTGCTTGAATAACGGCTCCCTCCCTCCCTCCTTCCTTCTTTCCTTTCTTCTTCCCTCTTTCCCTACCTCTCTCCCTCCTTCCTTCCTTCCTTCCTTCCTTCCCCACGGCAGAGGGTCGGGACCTGCGCCGGGCCCCGGCCCCGGTTCCCCCCTTTCTCTCCGCCACGGATGGCGCCGGCACCCGCTGTTACCATAGCAACCATACACACCATGGCCGCCGGGCCGCGGGCAAAACGCAGCCGCTCGGCATCGCGACGGGGCTGACCGTGGCCCTCACCCACCTCCGCCGGGGGAGCCCGGTGCTGGTGCCGTTCCCGGTGCCGTTCCGCTCCGCGCGCTGCCCTGAGTCGCGCCCGCGGAGCCGGAGATGCCGGGGACGCCACAGCACCTGCGCAGGCACCTGCGGGCGCATGCGCAGAGCGGCTCCAGGCTGGGGCCGGCAGCGCGGTCCCGGAGCGATGCTGAGGTGGTTCTGTCCCGGTCTTTGCTGTCGCCTGCCCGGGCTGCCGGCCCTTCATTCCATGGGCAGGGGTAATGCGTGGTTCGGGTGCAGCGTTGGCACGTAGGGTGGTGGATTTCTGCCGGCCTGGCCTGACAAGGCAATATGCGCTTGCAGCCCAGAAAGCCAACTGGATCCTGGGCTTCATCCTAAGACGCGTGGCCAGCAGGTTGAGGGAGGTGATTCTCCCCCTCTGCTCCACTCTCGTGAGACCCCACCTGGAGTATTTTGGCCATTTCCAGAATCCTCAACAGAAGATGGATATGGACCCGTTGAAGCAAGTCAAGAGAAGGGCCATGAAGATTTTACCAGAGGGCTGGAGCACCTCTCCTGTGAAGAGGCTGAGAGAGTTGGGGTTGTTCAGCCTGCCAGAGAACTTATAATGCCTTCCCAGTACCTGAAGGGGCTACAGGAGAGCTGGGGCAGGACTTTTCCATAAGTGTGCGTGGTGACAGGATAAGGAGAGAATTTCAAGCTGAAAGAGGCAGTAGATTTAAGTTAGATGTTAAGAAAAAAATCTTCACTGTGAGGGTGATGAGACACTGGCACAGGTTGCCCAGAGAAGCTGTGGGTGCCCCCTCCCTGTCAGTGTTCAAGGCAAGGCTGGACAGGGCTTTGAGCAGCCTGGTCTAAGGAAGGTGTCCCTGCCCAATCAGGGGGGATGGAACTAGATGGCTTTTAAGGTCCCTTCCAACCCAAACTATTGTATGGTAATGTGATTTTATAGCAGTGGATAGCAAAAACCCAGATTTGAGCTGAATTTAAAAGGTTGAGCTGAATGAAAAAAGGTTATGTTTTGGAAATACTGGATATGCCTTGTTACAGTATATTCTCTCTGAGCTGAGATTCACAGATTGGAAATGGAGACACTGAAAGTTTTGCACAGTAAAATAAGACAGGAACTCAGGCATGGTGCAGCAACAACCACAAAACTGATCAGACACCCAGGATTTGATCATAAGATGGCTCATCTCAGTGGCTTCCTGACAGGCCAGAAGTGCTACTGCACCTCCTGCTCAGCTCCTGTTGTCTGACAGGCCAAAAGACAGACTTTTTTTGACACAATCTATAGAAGAGCTTCACACAATTTGGCCCTACAGGCTGTAGAGCTTTGGAGTGGCATGAGGGGGTCACTTGTTCCCCTGAAGCAGCCTCCTGGGTGAGGCCCTACCAAAAGTCAATCTATGTCCAGGTTTCAGGGTCTGAAACAGCTCCCTCATGTGCCTCCTGCTGCCAGGATGAGTGTTGTGGTCATGGCCTGTATAAGGCAGTCTCCAGACATGTTACCAACAAAGACAGGCCTGTTATGGCAAGTGGGTTGTTGATGCCTGATGAGGACAGGTTTTGTTCACTATGTCTGAATGCATTTTGAAATGTATCTTAAAGAACTGCAATAAGAGCGTGGTTATTATTTTTGTGGATAATAGTAAAACACAACAAATACTGCTTCATCTAACCAAACTTCTCCCTTAGTTCCTAAATAACATACTTTAGATATATCTGAAAGCACTCCCCAACTAGGTTTATCTTGTAAAATATTTATATGTACATATGATATATATATCTTACCATCTTAAAGTTCCTTATACCAATTGCTTACCAACATCACAACTCTTACTCCCTCATGTTTGTTAGATGAGAACCCTGTGGACATTTTAAATTTAATTTTTCTTTCTGAATAAAATGTCTTGTTACAAGCCTGTTAGGCTCCTTTCTTCTGAAAAGACGTCATCTTCCGCTACCTCTTTTAATTCTGACAGGCATTATGATAGCACTAAAAAGATTCCCATGTGCAACCCTAACTGGTTTACATAACACATGCTATTATGTCTGCTAGCTTCTACTTTATCTCTAATTATTAGACATTCAGCCTTTTTAATTCCGCAAGCAAGTTCAATACCTCAGAAGTAATGAAAACCTTGTTAGTATCGTACTTGCTTTTCTTTGTATAGTCACCCTTAAAAGCCAAAGAATGTCTGTATGTGTGCTATTTTCAGATCATTCACAATTAGCTCATTCTCTGTTATTTTCTTCTGAACCTTTTTTTTAATTGAGATAATACAAGTGAAGTTTCACAGGAAAATGTATAAATCTGTTTCCTGGTAAAGCCAGTTTGAATCTCTTCTTACTGTTATCATCTCATCATTCTTTAAGCAATTTTTTAAATCCACCCACTTAAACCCACTAAGCCTTCCTTCTTGGTTTCTTCTTTAATCCTTTTCATATACACATTATTTCTCCTTCCCTGTTTTCCAAGTCATCAAATTGAAGAGTTAATTTTTTATTCAATTTCTGAGCTTTGGCAATTACAGCAAATATTTTTCTCTCAGCTGTTACAGTTTTCTTACTTAAATCCCTTTTCTCATATGTTTTTTATTGAATGAACTCTCTCAGCACCTATTTTAAATGAGAGTACTTAATTAAATCTCCTTGTTTGCAATAGCACTGCTGTAGAGAGGAAGTACCAAAACACATGAATTGACTACATCTAGGCAAACCAATATGTGCTCAAAATGTTTCTGAGGTAATGCAATGTGTTCTGAGCAGTTCAGCCTAACTAACAAAAAATACAGTGTATTCAATTATGCCATATTCATTGAAATTACTTCAATTTTTAGATCTCAAAGTCATGAAAGGGGGGGGCGGGCTGTGCTGGTATCCAGTCTCAATTTTCAGTTTGGCTAACAAATTTCTCTAGAAATGAAACTTATCTGAATATCTAAGCATACAAGGCCTATATTTCAGTGCAATTCAGAAATAGTGAACAGTGTTAAACACTTTGCCTGCCAAGTGTTGATAGATTATATTCACTGCTTCTTGTTGCTGGCCTGTAAAAGCAGAAACTCATCTTCAGGAGTGAAAAAAGCATTTCAAAAGCATTCTCACAAACTCAAATGGCAATGCAATCCCCATTTCCCCCTGTTTCTTTCATCTTTTTTCAAAACAAAGCAACAGTCCCACCTCCAATCTGGACAAAAATCTTCTTGTCATACTCAACTTTGCATAGACCATCTGGTATGTGCTGTTAAATAAGCTCTGTGTTTCATATCACTTGTAGCTCATTACAAAGGCAGGTGAAGCAGTTCTTTTTGCAGCAGTCAGAAAAAAAAAAACAACCTATGCTAGGTAGTCTAATAAATTAATCAAACAAGTTTATGAGATCTCCATTAAATGCAATGGGGAAATCTGTCACTGGTTATAGGACAAGAGGACTATTTTGGTGGATAAAGGGAGAGGAGTATATGTTGTTTATCGTAAGTAAGGTTTTTGACTGTTTCCCATTATGCCCTCAGAGACAAACAAAGTGTGGGCATTTAAGTGGGTAGTGAGCTGGACTGGAATTTGGTTTAACTGCAAAGCTCGAAGGGTCAATATCAGCACCACAAAATGCAGCTGGAGGCTGCTCATCAGCAGTTTGCTGACAATGCAAAACTGGGAGGAGTAACACAAGCAGCTGATGGCTGTGCTGCCTTTCAGAGGGAAAATGGCAGGCTGGAGAACAGGGATGGGGGTATCTCAAGAAGTTCAACAAAGGGAAATGTAAAGTTCTGCATCTATCTTAAAATATCTTCTTTAAGAGGAAATTTACCAAAAATAACACAAAATATATTATTATGCATATATATTTTGGTTAAGTACAAACAAGAATCTGATCTCTTCTGGGTATTGCCTGATCTAATATGGCTATAGATTCTATATAGGTTTATAGTTTATTCATCTAAGTTAAGGGAAAGACATAAGAAATGTAAGAACAGAAACCAAAATAAAAATGCATTCTTTCCAAAGATACAGATATCAATGAAAGAACACTCTGAACGACAATAGGTAAAAAGAAACACCATCCAAGCATTATGTAGTCTTCTGCCAGAGCGTGTGCTGCATCTAGGGACAAATAAGCCCATGCACCAGTACATGCTGGGGGCCAACTGACTGGAATGGAGCTTGGTGGAAAAAGACCTGGGGATCTGGGTTGACACCAAGTTGAACATGAGCCAGCAATGTCCCCTTGCTGCTAAGGCAGCCAGCAGCCTCCTGGACTGCATGAGGAAAAGCATTGCCAGCAGGTGGAGGGAGGTGATCCTTTTCCTCTCTGCAGTATTTGGTTAGGCCACAACTACCATGCTGGGTCCAGTCATGGGGAACCCACTATAACAGAGACATGGACATACTGGAGTAAGCCTAGGGAAGGGCAATTAATATGTCTAAGGCACTGGAGCCTCATTCAGTGAGGAGAGGCTGGGAGATCTGGGATTGTTCAGCCTGGTGAAGAGAAGGCTTCAAGAGGGGTCTTGGCAGTGTATAAATATCTGAAAGATAGAGCCAGGCTTCTTGGTGGTGCCCAGTGAAAGGACAAGAGGCAGTGGGCACAAACTGAAATACAAAAAAACTCCATTTAAACATAACTATGTTTAAACTATTTTCTATGTTGAGGGTCATCAAACACTAGAATGGGTTGTTCAGAGAGGTTTTGTGAGCTCCATTTTTGGAGATACTAAAACCTGATAGAAAAAGTCCCTGAGTGACTGCTTTGAGGTGAGGGGTTGGACTGGATGATCTTTAAGGTGCTTTCCAACTCAAACCATTCTGATTCTATGATCTCTGGAGGTCCCTTTCAAACTTAGATATTCTGTAGTAGATGTTTGAGTATTTTGAATTTTTTTTTTAATTCCTAAAAGTCTTATTCATATTTATCTGAACATTTGGGAAATGTCCATGGTCAGTGTCTAGCTTGCATTACACGGTGTGATTTGGTCACTCTGCTAGCATCCTGCAAACTCTGCACCTTACCCTCACTCTGGCCAGCACTTGCTTCCTTCCATGCTCACTCTTCAGCCATGTCAATAAAAACCTGAGCTTTCCTAGTAAAGTTATGTTAACTTTCCAACAAAATACCTGTTGTGTTTCTGCTGACACAGGGCATGTAGGGGTTTCTTGTCCAACTTCACATTGTGAGCCATCTACCAGCAGCACACGCAATGTGATTGTCCTTACATCAGTGATTGCTTTAATTGATTTCTTGTTAATTCTGCTGCCTCTGGCAGTACCTGGAAATCTCTGGCATGTTAGTAAAATGCCTGCTTTCCTTCTAGTCTGCCTTTTGACCTGACTAGACAGACAGAGCTCTGTGTGACTTTGGTGCTGCTACTCAGTTTAAGACCTGAATTTTTACAGCCAGAGCAGGAAGGGATAATTGGGGAAAACAGCCTTTTTAAAAGAATAAATAGATAAGGAAGGAAAATGTGAAGATCATAGAGGCCACAATCCAATGCAATGCCTTAAAGCCGAGATAAAAGCCAGTGCCTGATGAAGAAGGAAAGACAGTTTGTTTTCTCACAAGGCACAGCCTTAAGTTCAGTGGTCCAAGTAGTTCATTTTATGGCCAGCCTGTTGAGCTCTCCTTATGATGGTTGTGCACACTGAGCTGGGATACTGCTCTTACTGCTCACACAAGCCCACCATGAAGGGTACCAACAACAGCCTACATCAGAAGAGGTATTTGGGAGCAGAGACATGGATAGAGTAAAAGCTGTTGAGGTACAGAACCCCTTAGGGAGATCACTGAGAACAGATAGCTAATTTAGGAAGGGAATTCACTGTATTAGGGATGGTTTATTAATGCAGTGACCTTGTTTACTTTCTCAAGGTTTCTACGTCAGGATTTGTTGTCTTTCCTCCTAGCCCGTTCTCCTGTCAAATTGCATCTACCAGCTGCTGGTGGGAGGGAAAGGGAAGCATATATTAAGAGTACTGTAATGTAAGTATTGGGCAAAGGTCCAAAAAGTTAAAACCAAAGCTTTTCACAGAGCAGAAACAAAGCTATTGCAAAGCAGTGAGTGAGCACATAGATCATTTACAGAAAACACTCGCTGTAAACCAGTTATATGCAGTATCACTGGAACAAACCCAAATTACTTTAGATGATTTTTATTGACAGTGGAACCAAATGAGTGAGTATATATTTTCAATAAATCGTTCTATAGAATATGGACTTCCTGATACCCATCCAGGAAATCTGAGACATAAGTCTCAGTCCATGTGCAGCACAGCATATCCACAGCCATGCCAGACCTTCTGCTTATGTGTTATGCAGAATATCTGTGAATATATGATAAAGTGGACGTGTCCAGAACACATTGTACTTCCTGCATAATATAAAGGCTGCCTGCAGAGCACAGGTGCTGCATGTCCATGGCATGTCAGTCTCAATGTTTGGGAACTCAGGTTACACATGGGGTTATGCAGAGGTCCAGCGGGTTCCATGCATGCATACAGTCTCTTAGCTATGTATGTTTTCTGTCCATCTATATATTTTACATGTAAGTTTTGTATCTAAAGAATGAGCTTTTCTCTAATATCTGGAAATGCTAGGGAAAAAACCAAAGCACTGCCATTGACTGAACTGAATTTAGGAAACAGGATGAGACCCTGTTTAGCTCATGAGGGAACTCTTGTGAGACTTGTTTTTTGTTTTTTTTTTTTCTCCAAGAGGCTGCTAAGTTACAGAGTTTGTGGTTTGGTGAATATTTATGGGTTTTGGTTTTGGGGTTTTTTTTGGTTTTTTTTCCAGTTACAGGGTTTTGGTTTTATCTAGAGCTTTCCAATCAGAGCTGTTTTGTCTCTGCTGCCAGAGCTGGCTTTGTAACTCCATTAGTGAAAACAGGATAACAGGATAGATGGGCAGGCAAGCATGGGCTTTCTCCCAAACCACATTGATGTGAGTTTACTGTCTAGAGAGATTACCATGGAGAAGGACTACTTTAATTTTTATGTATTCAAAACAAGATGGGACCGCATTGGACATAAACCTTATTTACTGTTCCATTACAGTTAGCAAAGCCCATTGTATCAGGTTCATCTCTTATTTCCAGTACATTACCCAGCATGAAAAGACCATGCAGCAGGAAATACTTATTTTTGTGTCACTCACTGGAAATGGAGCATCCTAAATAATGCCAAAATAGCCAGATTAGCACAGCTTTCCAGAAAGCTGGCACCACCTTTTTTTCTATTGTCTCCTCTTTAAGCAGCTGTTCACTCAAGGTGAATTTGCTGTAATACTAGCATGAACTTGACATCCAACAGTGATTTTTTCTCTCAGTGTTCACAGTATGACTCAAAACTACAATTTGTTCTTGTAGTTTAACAAGTACTTACTGCAAATAGTTAACTACCATTCATTGTCTCTGTTCTACTTTTCCACAGTACTCAAGATTTTAGGCTGCTCTTTAGATATGAAAGAATCCTTTCAGTTGCCCTAAATGAACAAGAGAGCTCTGCTGTTTGACATAGTCTGGGTTTCTGGCAGTGAGAAATCTGCAATACAGAGAAACAACTCACACAAATATAGGTTATCATGCAACACAGAAGAGTTTTTGCAAATGTGACCCAATATTTACACAGATTTTATGATGTAACATTGTACCTCACAGTATGCAATGCCAGCTCCACAATATGCAGCAAAAAACTACCAAGAGGCAAGTTACCAAATGTGGCACAAGGTCTTCTGGGTTAGCCTTTCTTGATGCCAGGCTTCTTTTGCTGATAAAAGACTATAAGCCTAGTGCTCTATACTGCATCTTTAAAAAACAGCCAAATATGAACACATCCTGCCAAAACAACTATGTCAGTAGCACATGCCAGCAGAACTTGTGCCAGTGAAACTTTCTAGTTCAAACGAGGCCAGCAGCAGCCATGGTGATGTACACAGACAGCCCCAGGGCACTTGGTGAGCAGGCATCCTGGTGGCTGCTCTCAGAGTGGCAGCAGTGAGGAGGTGAGGGGAAAGCCCAGCTGCCAACACTCAGGCCAAACTATGTCCCCAGAAACTTCTGTCTCCTCTTCTGTACACTCTTGTTGCTGGCCCTGTTTGCCCAAGGCAGTTTTACTGGCACAAGTTCTGCTGGCATCAGCTCTTGACATTCCACAGTTGATCTGCAGAGGAGCTCTTCATGGGTCTTCATGGGTCCAGTTACTCCATACCATCTGCAATCCCCTCTCCAGCACTCTGCCAGTGCAGCAAACCAAGCTTCCAGTAGGCCATTCTCTGCTAAATAACAGGAGACACTGCTGGAAAAAAACCAAGATCTCACTCTCCTCAGACTGACCAGCAGCACAAATGTAACATTAGATGCAGCTGAGATGGCTATGAGCTTCAGTTTGGCAGCTTCTCTTGAATATTTTATACGAAAGATCATATGCTGCAGTGACAATCATTTTGCAACTAAAACAGCAAGAAAAAAAAAAATCACCGATAATTATCGAAATATTTTCATTGAGTTTATAGAAAGCAGGGAAGGGCTAAAAAAGTGTGAATCTGGGCCCAGTGTTTCCTGCAAAAAGAATGGTAGGGCTGCCTCAAGTGGGAAAATGAGGAAATCTGAACTTCCAGACCCACAGAGAAAGTGATCTCAGTCATGGGGATCATCTTCTCCAGAGAAGTTGTGATCTCCTGAAATAGTATGAAAGTGAAAAGAAATTAAATACTAGACTTGCTAAAGGGTAAAATTGACTGCTAGGGTAAAAATAACTTTAAAACAAGTATTTTAACTACAGGAACCAAATGCATAGAAACAATGGAAGTGACCACTACACTATGATTAAATTCTTAAACTCCAGATTTTTATAGCTGTAAAGAAGTGTGTACATGGACATATGAAAGTCTTTAGCTTCTTATTTTATGTAGGTCTTATTAAATTTTCGTTTCAAGTGTGAAATAGTTCAGATTTTTGAAGACAAGATTTGGCAAAGTTTATATCTACTGGGATCTGAAATTTAATTTTCCCTTAGCTAAATTGTATTTTCTGCAGAAGTGAAATTCAGTTCTTACTGTTAGTGTTACTTGGATCTGAATGATATTTTCCTAGTAGAGTTCCTTAGGGTTACATCTTCAGTTGTATTTTTATTTATGAATAAAAAAGGAAGATGGAGCTTGTGAATGAAATTTGCTGATGATACAGAAGTGGGATCCACACCATTAATGTGGAAGGGCATGGCAATATGATACAGGAAGACATGAATAAACTTGAGAACCAGAGTAATAGAAACAGAATGAAACTCAATAGTGCAAATTGCAAGCCCTTCTCCACTACTACAAATTTCTGTCATAAATTACAAGGCAATGCCAAGTTAACTACAGGCATTGAATGTTAAGGAGAGTTGAAAAAGGCAAATATGATTCTTGGGTATACCAGAGGAGACATTTCCAGGAGACTGTGTGAGTGTGACTGGAGAAGGCAGTGCTGAGAACCTCTCTGGAGCTCCAGAGCATCTGTCTCCAGGAGAGAGGGACTGAGATGGGGAATGGTGCTGAGAAGAGTGGTGGGACTGATCAAGGGACAAGCTTATCATGGCATAAGACCACAACAGCGTGGCTTGTCTATTCTGCCAAAGTGATGGGTGAGAAACACTCTCCATATCATATCTTTAAACAACAATTCATGCTAAAAGACAATGTTTATCCATGAACAAATGGGCATTATTTGACCTGGAAAATTCAAAATGGAAATTTTAAAAAGGTTTGAACCACTAACGGGGTAAGATTTTAAACAGTCTCACCGGAAGACTGGAGAAGGCAAACACCTAACTATGTTAAAGTATTAAAGTTGTATAAAAAGAATGGCATGAAATAGTTGCCCAAAATAGCTGAAACTTGATGCCTCTTAACATAGTTGTTCCATTTGGTATTCCTGTGGAAAACTCTGAAGTGATTTAGTAGTCACTCATAAAAAAAAAGCAGAAGTAAAGAGACTTCATTTCTAAATGAGCTCTGCATTAGCGTGAATTAAATAATTTTCCCATTAGTGAGGTAATTCTTTATTTTTTCTTAGTAATCTGAATAACAGCACTCGTTCCAAAGACAAGACAAATACATGTAAAATTCTGTCTCTCTACTTTAGAGAATGGAAAAAACAGATATGATGTCTCCCTTGGGTAACACTGAAGTTCTCAGAGCATTAATTTTTCCAGCAGATCACTTGCTGAAAAGCCAGTCAGTCACCTGCCTTAGTCAGTGAGGTTGCCATTTGAAAGCTCAGGAAAAAGGCAGAATAGCACTGCAAGCCTTGAGAAGAAAATAACTGGTTTTGCTTTGTGTATGTGTGTGTGTGTCTGTGTCTGCATGTGTCTGTGTTTTTTCTGTTATGGTTTGTCGTGCAACAGCAATAATCTCTATTGCTTTGTAGTATACTCACAATAAATGGCTTTTTAGATTGATTACATGCCTCAACTTTGCTTTGGCTATTAATCAATCTCAGCAGCTGTTTATTGCTTTGTACATTACAAAGCAATAAAGATTATCCCTTAAAGAGCTGTTAATGCCTCATGGAAAAGTTTGAAAACCATTATTTTTAGAAATAGTTCTGCTGATATATAATTTTCTGGCTTTTCTTCCTTTCTTCCATGATATTTTAAGAGAACTCACTGTTTGTGAAGCACATAACCATGTGTCTAACCATCTTTGTTGCTTTTTTGGATTCCTTTTTGTTGCTTTGCATATCTTTCCTTGAATTCCTCAACACAGCACTCCATTGCTAACAATGTTTTGTGTAATGGTCCAGATTCTTCCTGAGTCAGCAATGGATTCTGCATATGACAGTAGCATCCCCAGGACATCCCAGCATCAATACTATTCCTGT
The DNA here is from genome assembly GCF_003957555.1 of Calypte anna. Classification (NCBI taxonomy): domain Eukaryota; kingdom Metazoa; phylum Chordata; class Aves; order Apodiformes; family Trochilidae; genus Calypte; species Calypte anna. Next base: position 70,554,071 of record NC_044246.1, read on the forward strand.
TCTTGCTCAGGCTTTTGTTTTGGTTTTGTTTTTTTAATCAGTAATCATTTTAGTATTTTTCTACACTGAAAAATGAAATAGCAAAAACCTAGCCATGTATTTATTAATGTAAGGCTCCCTGTGTGGACACTTCTATTCCATGATAGATAAACTAACGAAAAATATATTCTTTGTTATTTTGGAACAAGAACCTCCGTGTGGGGAGTGATACCACCTTACATACAAAAATGTAATTCTACCTGTAGAATGTGCATTGACAAAAAAGCACTTTAATTTTTGGCAGCAACTGCAGCTCACCTGTTCATAGACATTTGAGTGATATTTGTGTGACCTTGCAACTGGAGTAGATATAATTTCTTTGTACTCATGCCAAGCCCACCTCCTTTTGCAGCCCTGCTGGCTTGCTCAGCACCACCTCTGAAGAAAGGTTGGGATGCTCCATATCTTTGCAGCTGCTGTTTCTCAATGCTGCTTATATTCTACAACCTCCTTCTGAGCAGAGGAAGGAAGGACTGGGTGAAAGAATTCTTTTTGCCTTCTGTCCTTGAGCCTGTGTATAGCTGCCCAGTAAGCAACAATCTGGCCCATTCTGTTTGTCTTAGTGCACACGAGAACTGCCTTGGAGATTTATTGTCAATGTTAAACCACAAGCTCAGGTTTTGCAAGGTTTTCTGGGGTCTCCTCTCAGTGCAGCCTTCAGTCATGATACAAGGAAAACCATTTCTGGTGGTGAGAAGCTTGGTTACATTCAGTCATCTACTTTTTCTACTGAAAGTATCAATAAAAGCCCTGGGTGTGCACATAATTTTGTAATAGTTACTCTCTCCTTCAAAACTGGACTGTTATGTACCCATTTTTATCACAAGTACTAAGACTGCTAAGCAGCCTTTGGTTGATTCTGAAATTGGTTCCAATCATATTAATGATTAATAGGTTTAAATATCAATGCATGTGTAATAGAGACATGCTCATTAATAACAAAAATACAGAAAATGCCTGGAAAAAAGTAGAAATATTCTCTCTGCATATTCTCTAGAATATGCAAAGGTAAAGAAGAGGAAAAAAAGATATACAAGATATCAAAAATAATTTAATGATAAAAAGCTTATCTGAGGGCAGAAGCAATAAAAGGGAAACACGATGAGGAAGAAGTGTGAAAGGGTAGATGGAACCCTTCCTCTTTCTTTTTCCTTATTTCACATCTATGCTAAGGATTTTTTAAATCACAAAAATATTCTCAGAGGGTAAAGTTTCACAATTTGTCAGGAGGTGAGTGCAGCCCAATCATCTTATGATTCTTAAGTTTTATAAAACTAAGTTACAAAATTAGATCCTGCAGATTGACACATGCAACAGGAAAAGACTCACTTTTCTAAGAACATCTATTTTCAGTAGCTGTATCAAGTGAAATGAATAATTAAAGTAGGTAACATTCAATGATGAATTTTCCTGGTGAACCTCATATATGACACCTGGAGAACTTACTGTAGACAGAGGGTATATAATGGAAGATTACTTATCTTTGAGACATCATCACCTGTCATCATCCCTACTTCTTAGGAGAAGGCAGTGCAAATAATTGCTCTTAAATAATATAATAATTCTTGTTTGGCAAGATTCAATATAACCAGAAAAGCCAGTGTTGTCAGGTGCCATGAAATGTCAATAACAAATGTTGCATAAAGAGAGTCCCAAAACCAGCCCCATTCTAGATGATTTAAGATTTTTCAGCTACATTTAAAGACTAAATATGATGTTAGGGGAGTAAGTGCAAGTGGCTAAAATCAGCACTCCAGCATGATCTAATTGACTTTAATTTCCACAATATGAATATTTAAAAAGTGAATTCCTTATTCTGAAAGCCAAGGTTATGCTTCTGATGGTAAGCCCTGGACACAGATGGTGTGTTTTCATCATGCAAGGTAGCATGGCTGCAGTAGTGCTGGCTGCTGCAGTGTCACTCAGCCTGGTCCAGGCAGGGCGTACCTAGCAATCAGATTAGGCTGTCAGCAAAGACCTACACAGCTATGCTTTCTTTTGTGAAATAAATGGTTGTTGTGAATTTCTGTTTCTTTACTACAAAAATAAAGCAGGTCTCTTGGCATCAAATGATGGAAGCTTGATGAAGTTGCTCTACACCACTGTTCTAAAAGTGATCATGTCTTTTACGTATTAAAAGGATTTGGCACGCATTTGAGCAAATTTGTCCAAGATGTTTCATCTCTGTAGGTACAGGAGGTCAGCCAGTAACAAGACTATCATTAAGTGTACTCCAGAGTCACATAAGAAAAATTACCTTTCCAGTTTGGCTATGTTTAAATGTAGTGGGCAGACAGGAAATGAGAGAATCACACCCTATGGGGTCTTGCAGCTGCTGACACCTGCATTCCAAAGCCAGAGTGATTTGGAAAGGTAGGAATATTTGGTAGGCTAGACTCTGAGAAGCAACTAGATAGAAAGTGTAAGAAGCAGCATTGATAGGTGGCGGGTGTTTAAAAATCCAGGTATTTCTTTTAGCTGTCTTCTTCTCACCACTTTTTTAGACAGTTTTTATCCATTTTTCAGCTCTCTCCTCACTGCTCCTGGAGCAAGCCCGCACAAAGGAAAAAGACAAGTTCTGTTCAGTAGGCTCTCAAACAATTTTAACAGTCTCCAGCTGTGATACAAGCAGAAAAACATAATAGTAATAAACATGAAAATCACATAATATTATCTTATTGTACCACTGCAACCCAAAGACTACAAACATGTGACAAAAGGTAAGTTACTGCCAAGCTAAAACCATCCATTCAAAATTTATGGTTATGCAATGCATTGACCAATAATTCTGCTAATTTTGTAGGTGTTTGAGCATCTTTAGGATTGTGTCCAACAAAAAACATAGGTTGTCTCTGAGATGGAGCACCTTTTTGCTAGTATTTATATAAAACATCTCACATTATGAAGACCTGACCATGGCTAGAGGTAATATGATGGTCTTATCTATCTGCAAGAGATAGGTGAGCCAAACAAATGAAGTTGAACCACAGAGAACTGGTTCAAAGAAGAAAAAACCAAACAAACAAAAACCAAAACCAAATCATAATAGTAACTTAAAGCAATTTTTCTACTTTTAAAATTTTTAGAAAATTATTATTGGAAACTTCTCCAATATTGAAGTTTTGCCTGATTTCAGGGGATATGAAAGATGTTGATGAACTGGTAGAGCTCACTGCTGAAGCAGCTGTGCCCTTCCCTTGAAAATCTGACTACTGCCTACGTAATCAAAAGGGAATTTTTGAGCCATCAAGTTCAATAGAAAGTTCTCTCTTCATACTCTGGCAGCGATGCCAAGATGTGAAATGCTAATAAGAAAATACTTGTTCTAGATCCAGGAAGTTCTGTGGGGATCCTGATCCACAAATGAGATAAGAATTCACATTGTTAAGAGTATTTGTTTCTAAGAAAAGGACATGCTGCAAAGTCTAATTGTAAATTAAATGTAGAATCTATCTTAAAAAGGTAAGGAATTTTTAAAAAACAAACCAGGTCTTTCATATTATTCTTACACAGTGCTATTAAAAATATGAAAGATGCTTCATACACTTTAAATTAGTTTTATGATGCCTTGTGGAAGTGAAATTCTGTGCTAGATGAGCAGATGTGTTTTTTGTGGATGTACTTTGCAACAACAGAGCTCAGGTCTTTGGTTAAACTCTGACTACTAAAGTGAGATAACATCCAGAAAGATCAGAGCCTACAACACTGTATGGATTCTTCATTTTGTATTGACTTGATACAGTTGGGGTATTTTTGTAAATAACAGAATAAAATATCTCATGTTTTAAACATGTGGCCACAGCTTGTTAAATAATCAATATTTTGGAAGATTACTCCACCCCTTTTTCTTTTGTCCGTCAAAACCTTTCCTATCCCTGATATTAAAAAATCATAAATTTGTGCCCCAGATCACAGCATCGGATCAAAAATTCTTCAGCCTTCTTGTGTCTTTTAATGATTTGTTAAGTATCCTTCTACTTCTTAAGCCTTTGCACATTTATATTTTCATCATTCATCCAGAAGTACAAGGCTAGAGACACATTTTTCCTCAAATGAAAACTGAGAATCTCATGCAAGTCATTTTACCATTTGAGCTGGTGAATTAATAACTATGATAAATATCACACCAGTCAAATGCAGTCCTTGATAATGGACTTCCTCAGGAGACCACATTCTCCCAGGCCAGACACAGTCCCTAACACAGGTCTTTGATGACACTCTTCACTTGATCTTGCACATTGCTCCACCATCGAGCAACTCAAGAAGCTTCTGCTGAAAAGCCCCAAGCAAGTGAAAGATCTGGAACCTGAGCTCAGCCCTCTGCTGTCGTGCTGACAGTAACTTCTCTAATGCATGCTCATGAATAACTATCCAATCACTATCCAATAACTATCCAAAATCAAATTTTCAGTGCAGCTTATGTATATTTTTTGTCTAGAATTTATGTTATTTTTTTTTCTGAAAAATCGGAGTTTGTGCTTATAGAAAGAACTTTCATTTAAAATACAAACTGTTCTACAGCGTTAACTAGTGGTGTTAGAAAAATGGTCTATCCTGGAAAATGCCCAAATCAAAACTGCAGAGCTATCACGCCTGTCCTTCAAGGTACTTCAGGGTACTGTGTCACTTTGTAAAATGAAAATAAAAACAAACATCACCAGACAAGTTTTTTCTCTAAATAGAAGGGGTGAACATCATTACTGTGCATCTCACTGCCACAAATATTCATGATTAAAAGCAAAGAAAAGAAAGAGCATGTAGTCTAGGAAAATAAAAATAAGCCCTCATCTTGGTAATAAACCATTCTAAATATTTTGTTTGTCATCCCTACTGCAAGGGATAGAAGCAATAAAACAAAAAATCCCTTATGAGACGGACAGCTAATTACAGTAATATTGTCAAGCACTGGGATTTAATTTTAGGGGCTTCTTGGGCTCAGCTGGGGTGTACTACTTAATTACCCGCATGACTGAAGGAGTATATGGTAAATGACATTCACCTTCTAAACAACAACAAGAAATGGTCAGACTGTTAAAACTTAGATCTCCCATTCCAGCATCCACCGTGAGGTGGCCAAACATCTGGAGATGATGCTGAACACAATGCTTGTATCCTTCCTGGTAATGAACATAATTGCTTCCCTCACTTATTCTAATTTAACCATATAAAGTTACAAATTTTGCAGTGGCACCTGTATTGACATTCATGGAAAGAAAGCATTGGCGTATATTCAAAGGTGTAATGTCTGCTTCAATTTTGCTTCACATAGAATAGTTTGGTTTGGATTGGAGTGGACCTTAAAGATAACTTAGTTCCAACCCCCTTGCCATGGGCAGGGACACCTCCCACCAGACCAGATTACTCAAAGCTCCATCCAACCTGGCCTTGAACACTTCCAGGGAGGGCACATCCACAACTTCCCTGGGCAACCTGTGACAGTGTCTCACCACCTTCATAGTGAAGAATTTATTCCTAATGTCTAACCTAAATCTACCCTCTTTTAGCTTGAAACTGTACCCCCCTTGCTATAGGGAGGGTGTCTCTTCTCCAGGTTGAATCCCAGCTCTCTCAGCCTGTCCTCATAGGAGAGGTGCGCCAGCCCTCTGATCATCTCCATGGCCTTCCTCTGGACTTGCTATAAGAGCTCTATGTCAGTTGTTTGGGATTTTTCTTCTGTATTTGAAGTACAAAAATTGCCTACGAATATTTCTTCCTTAAAATTTCTTACTACTATAAAGAGGTGCTAAACATCACCAGGTACACTCAGTACATCAGCAGCAGCTACAATTTGTCCTGATTTTGGCTCACCCTTGTTGAGGTTATACAAACTTGTCTGCTTGAAACTCTGGCCACCTCTTGGCCAACTGGGTCATGGCAAGTGCTGAGTAAAAGATCAGCAGCCTGATGTAGATTATGGTTTAGTTCTGGCTACAGTCAACAGGGAAAGATATGCAGTATGACACCACTCAGAGATTAATATCTTGGGCTGAAACACCTTTTTCTGAAATAAGGGCAGGAAAATGAAACACTGACTTGAGCTAAGATCATTGCCCATGAATTATCAGAGGGCTGTTATGGGACTATGTATGCAAATAAATAGCCAGAAGGAAATATGATCAGCCTCTGCTGTGTGTGCCAGCTGGTGTGCAGCTGCAGAAAAATGGCAGTGATAATGAATTTGGGCTATGGTGGGGTGTTGTTTCTTGGAAACTGTACAGTATCTGAAAAGGCTGAACCTGCCTGTCTGCTTTAGGACAGCAACATTTTGGGGTAAGGAAGATAATTTCTTGATATTTTTGTTAAGGTTTAAAACCTTTTCCTCTTCCATTATTTTTCCCAGTTGTTTGAGGTTAAATAATATTTTAGCTGAAGTGGGTTTACCAGTCAGCACACACCACTAAGTGACAGAGTCCCAAAGAAACTCCCAGACCAGGGAATTGTGCCAGGCTCTGTGGGACAGCTTTTATACTGGTAAGGGCATGTAGTCTGGATTCTGGCTTGCCACTATTCATCCTGTTAAATTGTTAGACTGATACCTGCCATGACTTTGGCTCTGGAGCAGCTGATACCCAGTACTAACCAGGACTGATTCCCACTGGGTTGTTTGGCTGCTCCTTACTGTCAGAAGCACAAAATTCAGCTGTGCAGCACAGCTAAAGAGACATCTGTGAGCAGGCACAAGGTTAATCACCAGCTCTAATTGTTTTTGTGAATTTTGCTTGCATTTACCCATAATACTTGAGGTGAAATTCTGACTTTGCTAGGGTGAACAACTTGTCAGGAATTTCAGTGAGACCAGGATTCAGCTGATGGACCTGGAGGCATTTCAATCTGTGTTTGCAACAAATTCCACATTTTCAATGTCAGCATGAAGCCTAAGTGCCTGTGCAGTATGAAACTTCTGCAGAATTTCATGCCAGGTATCCTCCCTGCAGCACAAAAGATTTGACTAAAGATGACCAGGTTTCAGACAAAGCAGGCTTCTATTCCTCTTACATTTTTAAATTTCAAAATAATTTCTTATTTTTTCATTTCCTACCAGCAGAAATATATGGCCTGCTGAACAATAATTCCATTTTTGTAACTCATCCTAGCAATTTCCAGTGCAGCATTTCTTATGTAGTCATATTTATATAGAAATAAAGAATTATCTAAATGCACCATATTTTAAATAATTTCAGTTATGATGCTGTCACTTTTTATAATAGATGGTAGCAGAGAAAAACAATAGTCCATCAGTGTACCAATATAAAAAAAATTAGTTGTGATTGGGTGAAAAATTGAGCATTTTTTCCTATGATTTAAGACATTGGAGACAAGGTTTTCCATACAAAAAGTAAAATTTCACCAATAAATCAGTAAAAGCAGCTTTTAGACATGTGTGCTGTACTTTCATTAATACACATTTTTAGATTGGTTGAGTCTCTTTCTGTTTTGTAATTAACTTACCAAGGAGTAATGGTCTAATTTTAAAAAGCTGACTGGATGACAGAAATACTATTTGTTTTAAATTGAAAATATTTCAGCATCTGCCAAGATTAGATTTCTTTAAATTACCTTTTAAAAACATTGATTTCTAATACCATATTTCCTTTTCTCAATAAAATACAGGTATATGTTCAGAGAAAGCTGGTTTTAAGGAAGTATTGCTGAGAAACAAAACAACTCCAGTAATATTAACCCCTCTCTGATGAGCTGCCAAAATATAGTCTCCATTTAATGCTACAAGTTTGGTGGGTAGTCACTTTTTATTATCCACCAGACTAAGAATCTGAAATAAGATGTTCAGCAATACTTGTAGAAATGAAGAATCCCCCAGCTCACTTTGACTTAACTAGGACACTCTGACGTAATAACTTTATAAAGATTAATACTCCCCCAAATTAGTGCCTGATGAAAACATATGACCTGGTGCTTAGCAGGAGAAAGAGAACTGGTCTCATATATAGGTTTCTTGCATTCATGGCATCTAATCAATGCCACTTGAATGATGCCCTTTAGGTATTTCATTGCTGTTATCAAAGCAATCCCAAACTAAATGTAATATTTGAAATATCCTTTACCTGTGCTAACCTCACATTATGCGGCTGATATTAGAAGCCTCATTGAAGTCATTAATTCTGTTTGGAAAATAGAAGTGAAAATGTCTGTACTTGGGCAGACCAAGTCTTCATAGCTTGGTTTCCACTTTCCCACAGTGGCCAATTGTGGGTGCTTATGTAAAGCTCAGCAGACATATAAATTGGTTCTTTTCAGGGCAAATCCTATAGCACTCAGTATTTCCAAGATTTCTTTTTAGACCACTGGAAAATGGTCTTCAATGGGGCCATTTTTCAGATAGCTCTGACTCCTTTTTTTAACCCATTACCATTTCTATTTCCCTAACAGGATGTGTATCTTACACTGAGTTCTACATTATGGGGAAAATTATTTGTGTTTTGAACCTGCCAAATGATGGTTTTATAGACTCCCATTCAGTTCTCTTATTTTGAGAAGCCATATGTGATTACTCCTTATCTGCCCTTCTCCATACCAGTCAGCATTTACAAAGATTTCTTTTATAATATCTCCCTGGTTATCCTTGCTTAATCATTCTGCTTGCTTTTCTTTGTAACCTACAGAAACATGAGATAGAGAAAAGTCGAGTGCTGAACCAACATTTTCCAGCTATTCTCAGTTTCATTCCTTGAAGTTTGCCTTTCAACTTTGAGTATTTTCATCAAACTGATCAAAATTATTCCATGGCCTCTTTATCAGTTTTATTTCATAAATCATTTGTCTGTATTGAAAGTTAAGATTTTCTAAATTAACTTAATTTTGTCAGCTCTTTTCTCATTCAGCTATTAGTGGGGTCCTTTTGCAATGCTTTAGAGCTGGCTTTTGATTTTTGTATGCTAAATATCTTAGTATCATCAGTAAACCTCACCACCATATTCTTCACCTTTTCAATATCACTTAGTAATAAAAGACCAGCACAGATCCACAGAGAAAATGTAACAAATTTCTATTGTGAAAAGACACTTGTATTTTTATCCATTGCTTCACAGCTTTTAAACAGACACAGATACATAGAATGTTTTATCTCTTAAGCCATTAATGACTTGGTTTTTTAATAGCCCTTTACTGAGGGAACTGGTCAAAAAGATTCTGGAAATCTTACTGAATCCCTCTCAGCTCCTTGTTCATTTTCAGATGTTCATCACAAAGAACTCCAATCAAATTTTCAAGTATGAGTTCCCTCTGACAAAGCTGCATGGACTCTTCTTATTCTATCCACTTACTGGATAGATATTACTTACACTAATTCTGGATTTGGTTTGCTTTATTTTTTTGGTACAGAAATCAGGTCTACTGCCTTATGTTTACCAAATACATGTCAAAGTGTTAAAAGATTACAAACCCTCTGCCTTTTATTCTTCTCTTACTCAGGCCAATTCAAGTGGCACCCTGCAAAAAGCAATACAGAAATTTCATGTTTTAGCTATGCTGGAATTCAATAATAAGACTCTCAAGTCCTAGGAATTTGCACACTTGATTTCTAATAATCTGTCCCAATACCTTGTTTAGTGAGCGATTTTGTCATTTAAAGTCATCTGCATGGTTGCTAAAGATAAGGACAACTTTACATCCTGTCCCACTCACATGGTTCTCTCCTTGCTGTGTCTTGGGACTGGCTCTCATGGGGTTGTGCATTTGGGGACAGGACCTGACCAGGCTGAAAACAAACCCTATCCCCTCTCCAAAGCAGCTGGTTTTGACAAATCAGGTGGCTCATCCATGAGTATGGAACTGTGGGACCACTTGTACTGCTGGCAGGTGTGGGGCTCAGGGGAAGGATGCAGCAAAATTGATGGAGAACAGCCTAGGCTAATTGCAGAATATGCATCCTGATAATTCAGCTTAAGGCTCTTTGCTGTCATGAGTTTTACTTATTTTTGTGCATGAGGGATTTCCACAAAACCCCATGCCAATTTAAGAGTTAATGATACTGTTGAGGAGGAGGATGGAGTGATGGTCTTCAGGAGCATGGGGAGCCTCTTTGACCAATGACACTTTGTATAAAGAATGTCTCCCTTTGGTACCACCAGTACAAAAGAAATACACTAAGCCAACAGCTGAGAAAAGTGGGAACTCTGCCCATTTAACTACCGGTTCATGCAGGATCAGATGAAACCTTTTGAATGGTAATTTTTCCTTTGCATCTTCCTGAAATCTAGAATAAGAACTGAAAATCACCTTAGCATAGGTCAGTAGAGAGGAGGCTGATGAGAAAGCTCATCTTTACAATCAGATCTACTGCTGTAATGGTCCTAAATCCAGAAAGCACTAAACTGACTGGGACTTAATCACAAGGAAATACTTATTTACTGTATCCTGCCTTGTTATTCCTGCAGTACAACCAGAGATCTGTATTATGACTTCTGACACTAGTATAGGATGACCAATGCTCCTATGCTGGAAGAACAAAGAACAAACATTACTTGAACCCCACATTTACATGAGGTCTGAGATTTTCAGATGTTTCTAGGGAGGAAAGTCCCATAAGCTGCTTTCTTTGTTTTGTTGATGCTTTTTCATCTCCAAAGATGTTGTTAAATTTCTTTAATTGTAAAATTACAGTTATCCTTAAAAAAAATCTTGTAGTTTTGGGGAGGGGGAGGGTATACTTGGACTTTTGTAATGGTACAGCCAGATGGTGTCCTCTAAGAATCTGGTGAGATTATACAGCTTAGAAAATCTATTAATTTAAGTATCTAAAAGAATACACAGTTGCTGAGGTTTTGAAACTGCTCTGTCCTAATATCATAGCATTGATGCATCAATGGTTGATCCAGTTTATGGTCTTGTGAGGGTCCAGATAGACAGTAAAAGTGTTGAATATTTGTTTTACAAATTATGTAAGAAGTACTCCATGGCAATTTGAGCAGTGGAGAAACATTATGTAGATAAAATCCTGAGCAACAAACAGTTTCTATTTTCTCCCAGGAATATTCCACAAAAATCTCCTAATACTCCGTAAAATCAAATGCTATTCTTAAATAAATACATTATTAAAATGAAAAATGTCTGTATTTCTGTAATACTTGGGAATTCCAGTCATTAATAATTAAGCCAATATGCTGCTCTAAGTACAAAGCAAAATAATGCCATTCTTGGTGGCGATGGAGAGAGGTGGAGGCAGAGACACAGATATACTATTTAGGAAGGAATGACTGCAGTGGTGAGTATGAATCCCACAATGTCTGCAACTAGATTCCAGCCATGTTGTGGTGCCTCTCCTGACAGTTTTAGAGAGTGACTGGAAGGAGGATAATATTTAGAGGAGTCTGCCATACATTTCTGTAAAAGACTACTCAAACTTCAAGGAAGAAAACATTTTAAGTGTGAATTGAAACTCAGATGGGCAAAGCAGTATGGAAGATCTGGATGACAGATAGGAACTGGCTTCCTTGAAAACCAGCAGAGAGAACAAAGGGCTAGGAAATCAGTCTTCTCAGACCACTGAAACTTGTATTTCATTAATAAAGCTATGACATAAAAGAAGTCCAGATAAGTTTCAATTGTTCCAGAAGATGGAACTATTTTAGAGATAATTTGGGAGAACAAATAGCCAGTTTTACACACTGCGTGGGTTTGAGAACCCATTATAAATGAGCTGGGTAGGTCAAAGAGCCAAGATTTTAGCTTGGATAGAAAGTAGATCTGTAATGAAGAGAAAAAGGTTTTACTGCATCCATGCATATTCAGTTAGCATTAATTAGCTCATTTAATGTAGACACAAAGCTGCATACATGTAGCCTCTACATACGCTTAAAGATATAGAGACAAAAGAGGTTACTGTGCCCATCAGATCTCTTTCTACTGAGCTATGATGCTGATGCATCCAACAGTCACCCCTTCCCAACTATCACTGCACTGGGAACCAGATGCTGAAGGTAAAAGGCAGAAACTGGGAGAGGAGTGTGCAGAGAGTTTGCAGGATATACCTACTATTAATTGATCCTAGTCCAGAAACCTACAGGACAGCCTTGAACTGACTCTAGAGACTTCAGCATCTTGTGGTTTAGGTCAGGATGGGCTTAATGCATGCATTAATTATTATGCAGTAGTTAGATCTGTGTGAAGTAATGCAGATATTCATTATCTCTGTGAAAAAGTGGTTAATAATGCAAAGAACAGTACAAAGTTACAGAATAGTGGATATCTCTACTTCCCCTTTCCTTGCTGACCAGACCGGCAGTTGTCAGGCAAAGTAGCGTTGAGTGTGCATGAGCTTTGACCCAGATGTTCTTGAAGGTTCTCCACAGACAGATGTCCCTGAAGGTAGCACTGTGTTACTGCTTTTCAAGGTGAGGTAGATGAGTTTTTTGAGATGAAGAGCACTTTTACTGGTTGTTGGTCCACTTTGAAGTGTTGCTCAATGAGGGGCATAGCAAGCCACTGGGAAAATATTCTTGTATTAGGTGAGTTCTGCTACTTCTACCTGTGATGGTTTCTTCCTAACAGGTGCCCAATCATGCTTTGCTTAAGAAAAGTTACAACTTTAACAACTCCACAGCAAGATAATGAAGGTCAAACTGCAGGCCTCTGACATCAGCATGACTACTCCAGTGATATCAGCTCAGTAGGTCAAGACAAGATAGGGGCAGCTGAAGACTGCAAGGGACTTTGCCTATGGCACTGGAGGATTCATGAGGAGGATTTTTTCTTAAGCAGAATTAAGTTGATAGGGGAAGACAGCTATAAGGTTGGAAGGAGACAGCTGCGAGCTTTGTAAACAAGCTGAAAACTCCAACATGAGGAACCACCCCTGGGGAAGAAGGGATGGAGGCAAGGTGGAAGAAGGGAAAGAGACTGAGTCTAACCTCTTCCTCCTCACCAGGTCTGCCAGAGACCCTGCTGGCTTCTCCTAGATTCCCTCCCTATCTCTACATGCATCTCCCAGGTGTGTCTCAAATACCCTCTGAGATTTCCTTTCACACACTCTCAGGAACCTGCTCTGCTAACACAAAAGCTGAAAAATGGCAACTGCTGCCAAGGAGCTTTAAGCTGCAAATTCCTAACAGCATTTCAGCCTGGAGGCTTGCCCCAGGCAAGTAGGTCTGAAAAGCTTTAACCCAAGCTAACTCCCAAACAAGAAACACTATTGTTTGACAGCTATAGCTGTTTGTACCACAGAACCAAGTGGCTGTCCTCTTCTTGACTAAGCTTCCTCCCCTCCTGCCAGCCACATACCAGATTATGAGGGGCCACAGGCATCGGGATCTGCAGAACTCTGCAGCTGAACTACCTTTATTGTTTGTCTCCATATTGCTGTACAGCTGGCACGTTAGTTGTATTCTAGAAATACAGCAGATAAAATAATTAGCTAAGCAGGTCTGCCATGCTAACCAAACAGCCCTGTACACTTTTCAGCTTCCCACAAGACCCTGCACCCCTAGGTTCTGTCTTAAGATACACCATAATGGGACACATCTTTCCACTCCATGCTTGCTCACCTCTGTTTCTCTCCCCCGCTCTCTGCTCTTCTTCTCCTCTATAAATCCTCTTGTATCTCCCAGCTGTTGCTGAGACCATTCCAGTGCTGCCTGACATTCAGACTCCCTCCCTAGAGTCCTTCAAACAACCTCAAAATTGTCATGAAACAGCATTAAGTAGTCACAACAAGCAGAAAGTAGAAGTTAAGATGATACTAAGTGTTCCACACCAGGATGTTTGGCAACCACAAAAAGCCAGAGACTGCCACAGCTCAGTCTCTTCTGCCTGGTCAACAGCATGCAAAATGAGTTTAAGTACAATACTGCAGCTGCTATGAAGTGTCTCACAAGATTCTCCAGCCATACGCTTCTCCAAACACCCAGCCAACTTGTTTCACTATGCATATTATTTCCACCCACACCTACAACATGGTTATCTCTCTTCAACATCTTATCAGAGCTGATTTGCTGGTAAATGAAATTTACCTAAATTAATTTAAAGAGTATCGTGTGCCCTCAACTCTCTACAGCTGATCACAGCTGCTCCTGGCTCTCATTTTTTTGAGGACACCATACAGAGTTTCACCCCTTTTTCTGAGCAGCTGCTGACTTGCCACCAGACAGTTTCTGCTCAGCAGTCTTTTTCTTACCTTGAAAAGAAGTTATGTAAGATGCAGGCAAGCGATAAGACCTTTTTTTTTTTTTCTTATTTTCTCTTGCAACCTAGACTGTCGCATTCTGTAATGATGTCTTTATAAATGCTGTGCACTTTAATGCTGTACGTTATGTACAGATACTGAATCCAATGTGCAAAATCAGGATTCACTCAGGACACCAGCATGCCCATGAATAGCTCATTTATCTGCTTTCCTTTTTTGATGCAGGTATTTGGATAACTTAGAAATTAAATTCTGCTCTAAGTGACAATTCTTACTAGACATCATGAAAAGGGTACCTTTTATCCTTTCTATTACTGCATGCTTTGCTGTCTTATGAGCCCATCTCCTTTAATTTATCTGTTATAAATCCTGGTTTGTATATTCACTATGGAATAGGGATTGTTTGTGCAAATGAGTTATGATTCCTTCTGAAAAGCAAAACCAAAGCAAGACAGCAATCTAAGACATGGACACAGCTCCTAACCAGGTAAGTAATGCTGGATTTACTCCATGGGCTTTTGCTAAGTTAGCCCAGGAGCTGCTTGGAGTTCTGCATTGCTCAGCATGAGAAGCTGTGACTGCTCCTTCTTGCAGGTGTTGCCTCGTGAATGGTTGATTATTCCATTTCAGCACATAAATTTGATATGCACCTCTCCTGCATGCTGAATTACATAAATTGAAAAGCACTGCATGACTTACAACTCCTAACAGAATAATTATTCAAAGGATGCAAGACAAGTGAGGTAGTAAATACGCATATCAGAGTGAAGATGTAAATTTTTTTAATCTCAGAAATTAAAGAAAACCCAAGGAAGTAGCACATTTTCCTCTTTCTGTCTACTCAGGAGTCAGACACCATGTTGGTTCATGTGTTAAAATTTTCCCTTTCCTGACTCCAAACCTGGAGTTCCACAGAAAGAAGAGGAAGATAGCATTTTAAGTGGTTATAGAAAACCCATGCAAGCATGGCAGAGAACACAGATCAACACTGAAAACCATGGAATAGGCTGTGTCATGATTCCACTCATGCTACTAAGCTGATATCTCTTCTCTAGCGAGTGGGAATTGTCTGAGGGTGCTGAGAATCTGATTTCTTCAGCAAGTCCTGGCCATTAGGCAAGAGGCAGACAACAACCACCTTTGTTGGTTTTCATTCATGACTGGAAATAGCTCTGTGATGAACTCAAAGTTTCATAGCTGTCTTCATAAAGCCATTCTACACAGGATTAAAATAGTGTCATAAATATGGTAGCTGTCTGCATAGGCTCAGATGATGAAGAGGTGATGAGTGGCTCACGTGGATTTGCTTTTTTGGAACATAGTGCTTAAACCCCACCTAGATCATACTCTAGAACCAATATATATATGCATACAATAGGATCTAGGCTTTATCACAGATATTTTAGAAGACTATTTATATTAATTTTATCATAATAAATGCTGGTATTTAACAGTCATCTCTTGCCTTAAATTTTATGGTAATTGTTGAATAGGCAATTCTTCAGAAAAGGAAGACAACGCTGAAAGGTGGGAGCTAACTTTTAAAAACAAAAATCATCCACATACTGAGAAATTCAGCTGACAAGCTTCACTCTTCATTATATGGGGTTGTAAACCCAACATTCCCCTCAAGTTCCCTGCCCCTTACAGAAAATTATGCAGAGATTAATCTTAACTAATGGCATAATTTCATATCATGCTATACTTTGTCCCAGATCCAAGAGTAGTTTCCCAAACAGGCCAGTTATTTAAGAAACAGATTTTGTTATGTATGTATAGGTAAACTTCATAAAAGAGTAAAATTTTACACTGCCTTATGAACACTGTGCCAAGTAAATACTACATAAAATTCCTCCTTGTGCTATTTTGAACACATTCTTATAGCCTTCTTTGGTGTCCCCTGCCTTTTGATATGCTGATAAGCTACTGACATACAAAATATTAAAATATTTCTCATACAGTTTTATTGCAACGTGAAAGCTACAATACAACAGAGTTCTAAAAACCCTGGTCAATAAAATAAAAAAAGTTCTTTAAAACTTAGTGATGATAAAGAGCTCTTCCAGTTTTTGTAGACAAATAGATCTGTTCTATTCTGCTCACTGCTCATCAGCTCTTAAAAGTTCAGCATACTTGAATTGCAAATGACTGCCAAAAATGTTTAAAGTGTTTCTGTGTGTTATTTTCATTGGCATCAGTCTCAGCAATGTTTTGGAAATGGAAGAGCTTTTGCAAGCCTCGGCAGGGCTGCAAGAATACACACATTTTCCTAGTTTGATTGCCAGAATGGAGAATTAGCTTTATTCAAGCCCTTGATCTTTTTCTCTGCAATTCTTGTTGGCCTGACTAGGCATCTGGCCCTTACCAAGCCACCAAGTACTGCTGCAACCACTGTCTTTATAGTCCAAGACAGTCACCAGCATCCTACGTGTTTGCCTGGCAAACTGGCAGAGACTTTTCTAAAGGCTTCACAAGGTGGTTGTTGCCATCCAGAGGTACCTTGACTGGCTTGAGAAGTGGGTGTGTGCAAACTGCATGAAGTTCTGCAAGGCCAAGTGCAAGATCCTGAACCTGGATGGGTGCAATCCCAAGCACAAATGCAGGCTGGGCAGAAAATGGATTAAGAACAGTGCTGAGGAGAAGGACTTGGGGTGTTTGTTGATGAAGAGCTCAACTTGAGCCAGCAGTATCTGCCTGCAGACCATAAAGCCAACTGCATCATGGGCTTCATCAAAAGAATCATGGCCAGCAGGTCAAGGAAGGTGACTGTCCCTGTACTCCACTTTTGTGAGACCCCGCCTTGAGAATTGTGCTCATTTCCACAGTCTCCAGCATAAGAGGGACATGGACATGTTGGAGCAAGTCCAGAAGAGGGACACAAAGATGATCAGAGAGCTGGAGCACCTCTCCTGTGAAGACAGGCTGAGAGAGTTGGTGTTGTTCAGTATGGAGAAGAACAGGGTCCACAGAGGCCTTATAGCAGCCTCCCAAAACCGGAAGGGACCTGCAGGAAAGCTGGAGAGACTTCTTAGAAGGACATTTAGTGATAGGAAAAGGGAGAACAGTTTCAAGCTGAAACAGGGTAGATTTAAGTTAGGCATTAAGAAGAAATTCTTCACTATGAGGGTGGCAAGACACCTCACACAGGTTGCCCAGGGAAGCTGTGGATGCCCCATCCCTGAAGTGTTCGAGGCCACGTGGGATGGTGCTCTGAGCAACCTGGTCTAGTGGGAGGTGTCCCTGCCCATGGCAGGGGGGTAGAAGTAGATGATCTTTAAGGTCTTTCCCAAACAAACTGGATTTGCTACCTAAGTGATGGCTGTGAAATTAAGAAGAGGACTGCCTGGAGCTCTAAGATACTGGTAGCATACCAGAGGAGAAAACTTGGGCAGTTAGCTTATAATCTAAGAGAACTTTTGTGTAGGCATGTTTGGGTAATCAACATTTCTCTGTACTCTCTAATCTAGGACAATTTCTTCCAGTTGAGGAGTTCAGGTCTGCATTTTTTGGTATACTAAAGCCTCCCATTGTCTGCCAGGAGGGCTATTAGGTCCAACACACATTACGATTGAAGCATTTTATTCTTTCAGGAATAGTGCTGTCAATTGCAGTGCTAGGAATATTAATCATCTCAAAATGAAAAGTTTGTCCTGAAGACAAAACAGATGTTTTATAGAAGACAAAACAGATGTTTTATAGAAAAACAGTGACAGGTTATTTCTCTGTGTTGCTTTCCAAGGCCTGCTGGTGTAGCCTGCTAACAGCACTGAGATGTACAGGACTGCCCACAGCGGAGCCATGGACATGCTTCTGACACAACCGACTGTTCAAAGAGCCTCAGAAAGAAGGATCTGATCATTAAAGCTAATTAAAAGGTGATCTTACCCTTCATTCTGTAAGAAGAATCATTAACAACTCCATTTCTGTGAGGAAAAGGCTAAATATGAACAGGTTTTTGTGCCAGATTCTTAATTTTAAACACAATTAATGTCTATTGATACCTAAGACTAATTTATGAAACAGTATGTGAAAGATGGAAAAAAACCCCAAACTATAAAGTCTCTCTTTCAGCAGCCAGAGTATCACAAAATAAATTTCAGTTAATCTGTAGCAACAGAACTATCCATTTCTTCCAGACAGATGAAATATAAAATATGCAGCAATGCTTAGAGCTCTTGCTAATTATTTAACACTGCAATATTCCACACAAAACACATTTAAAAATTGAAAAGCTTCACCAGTTCTGACCAGAACATTTAAAACAGATGTTTACCAATGATATTTTAAAACAGAGGACTGCAACTGACCACATCTTGCAGCTTGAATTCAGCTGAATCCTACATATTACTATAGACCCTTCTGCAAAATGTGTTCTTAACAAGAAAAAAATATGGCATCACTTATCACCAGTATGAAGCAGGAATGATTTCTAAACATTGTCTGGGAAGAAGCAGTATCAAGACGGGGAGGGGATTTCCAGTTCTGCCTTGTCTCAACTTCAGTTTATCACATGCCTCCCAGTTTCTCCATGCCCCAGTTTACTCAGCCTTAGCAGCAATATTTGTTCACACTGTAAAACTCCAAAGCCAAGGTGCTGCAACACACAGACATTACCAGTGAATGCCATTTACAGTAACATTTTCTTATTCATCATTCAACATCTCCTTTCCTTAAGCATCCTAAACCTTGGGGTTTGCTGTTTTTTTGTTGATCATTTGCTTGTTGGTTTTTTTTTTTCAATGGAGCTGCACACATCAGTTTATCATCCAGCTGTCCCCCTGTCCCTCCTTTTGAGCTGATGTCACCACTTCAGCAACATCCATCCATCTTCCCCTGCAGTGTGCTCCTCTCCTAGGGGCTGCAAATTTCACCTGCCATCAATTTTGTTCATTCACTGTGGTTGTTTATAAGAAAAAAAAGGACTATGAGGAAATGTTGACATTGCTACTTACCACCTTTCTCCAGACTTTTCTTAAACAGATATATAGGAGTGAAAGTCAGGAGAGGTCAGAGACTGCAGTCTCCCAGTGTCACATGAAGATCACTAGAAAAAAACTTATTGATGATAAAAAAATTGAAGAGATTGAGTTTGGTTTAGCCCACAAAAAAAGAAAAGACTGAAGGCACACATGCTGACAGTCTTCAAAATACATAAATTATATAGTAAAAAGAAAGGAATGATCTGTTCTCTACACGAATAGGGCTAGAAGTAATGGAATTAAACTGCACCCGAGGAGTTTCCAATTGGAGGCAACAGAAAACTGTCCTAAGCTAAGGGAAGTGGAGCACTGGAGGAAATGCCTGGCCCTGAAGATCTCTGCATAATTTGAATATTTACCAGCAAAGAGATCAGGAGATTGGACCCTACTTTATGGTAGTAAAAATCACAAGATGAACCAGATGGTGTCTTCACATTCCTTTCTGACCCAGTAAGTTTATGTGAAATCCAGAAACATCCTTTCATCTTCCCTTTATCCACTCATACAGTAATAGCCTCCCACCTCCACCAAACTTAAGGTTTATATTACTCTAGGCTAAGGGAGTTCCTGCCCCCAAAACAACTAAATTCATTTTACAAGTCAAACCATGTTCCATCTTCCAGAAGGGGGTAGATACCTCCCCCTTCCCTTTTTTGCTCAAAATACAAAAGCCCATGTTTGAGAAAAATTTCTTCCCAATTCATATCTGATCATAAGGTTATTTCCAGGCACGTGAGCAAGATGCACGAGCCAGGAGAAGGACCACCACAAACACCTCTGCCCAGCTTTTCATCTCTTGCTAATACTGATCTGGCATTTCAGAGGAATGTGACACTCACCTAAGTCACCCTAGAAGTAACACAGCCAGGGACACGGGGAATCAGTTCAATCAAGCCAACAAAAAAATTATTTCCTGAGCCTCTGAGGCAACTCACAAAAAATCCTGGAGTGTGGCATTAGTGGATAAATGCTGTACATCAACACCACACTGAGTGTAATGAGTTAATCTTTACTCCAAGCAGCTTTGGAAATAGGGAAAAGCAAGGAAATGCCAAAGGGGCTGAAAAGGCACACAGAGTCAGTTCCTGAAAGAGGCTCCCATGTTCTCACATCCTTCCATCTGACTCTCAGTGAAAGAACATCCTTAAACTCAGACCTGCCTTGAGGATGCCAGGTTATGACAAGCCTTCCACTCCTCTCACAGAGGCTAGCTCCACCATCAGCCTTCCCTGTCTTCTACCCACATTGCCATATCCTGCCACAGTGAAGAAACAACATTTCAATGACACATTCTGCACATCTAACAGAAAGGGCTTCCTGTCCTTCCTTTATGTCCTTCCATAGCTCTATTTGCTATGCCCTAGGTCAAGCCTGCTCTCTCATACTAATTGTGACTGTGAATTTCTGAAGCTTCACCGTGAAAGAGTGGAGGCTGCTTTCTTCTGCTGTCCTTGTTTGGGAGGCTGTCGAGACCTTTATTCTCCTGGTTGTTAGCAGCCTCCTTCCTGCTAGTATCCAGCCCCAGCCCCAGTTTCCTTGTGATGAATCTCTGGCACCAACAGTGCTCAGCTCAGTAATGCCCTGTACATTCATCTGAATACACTCAAGACACTGCTTTTAGGGAACCACTTCCACAGGTCACCACACTGCATGTCCTTCTGCAGCCACAGAGCTGAACAAAAATCTTTAGGCCACCAAAATGCCTGTAGTTACAGGCCAAAATCATCATCAAACTGAGAAAAGCTTACAGTCTGCTACCTGGTGTTTATGTGCACTCCCCTCACAAGTACCAAGCTATTGAGTGATGGGAGAGGCCTGCATTTTGGTCACACAAGAGGGAAAGAGTTGTGCAATCATCAGGGTATTGGGCATAAGACTGCAGGCAGGATGATTACACGCTTCAGGTCAAGCAACTCTACGTTAATCCTGCTTTTCAGCCATTATTAGCCTAAACAAGATGAGCTTCAGGAGAGGTTTCTAGCATATTGAAGCACAGAACAATTACTAGACATGTTCTGCCAACACAGAACAGTGCATTTGGATCTTGTTTTCACTTTTCTTCTGCTGTAACATAACACAATTTCAACTCCATCTGTGATTACTGTGCTGGGAAAATAATAGAAAACAGATCACGTGCAGCTAGAAGCATCTATCAAGTTTTAGCATCTAAAAGTCAGTGACTCACAGAATAGGACCTGCCATTAATAGAAATCAGAAAGGCAAGAGGAAAACCAGCCAGGTGATGTACCTACCATCCCTAGGCTTCAGGGACTCAATGTGCACATTTACACCGGTGTCATCTCTTGGGAATTTCCTGCCTGTTGCAGTCCTTCGGGATGAGGCCCGGGCAACTCTGGAAACACCAAGGTGTAAGGTGTGTGCCTTCCTGAGCGCACGTTTCAGGGATGGAAGTCAACACACTCGATGACTTCTGCGATATCGCTGAGGCCACGGGGAGGCAGGAGGCGAATCGCGCTGCGCAGGGAAAGGCAGCGTGAGGTAAACCCTGAGCACTTCCAGAAGTATTCTTCACGCAGACACCTCTTTCCCCGTCTCTTTTTGAGATGGCGCAACACGAAACTCGCACAACTAGAGAGCCCACCTGACCGCGCTCAGCCTCAGCCTGCGCCATGCTAACAACACTCCCGGCATTAACGCCACAACGCAACACATCCCAGCACCGCCAAGCAGGACAAGCGCAGCGCCCTGGGCTGAGCCGGGAAGGGGGGGTGAGGGGTGGTGTGGTGTGTGGAGGGTGAACTAACGGACACGGCT
This sequence comes from Calypte anna, assembly GCF_003957555.1. Lineage (NCBI taxonomy): Eukaryota > Metazoa > Chordata > Aves > Apodiformes > Trochilidae > Calypte > Calypte anna. The sequence continues at coordinate 70,576,001 of NC_044246.1, forward strand.
GCCGGGTCCCGCCACCAAGGACGTTTCGGCAGAGCGTGCAGGTGCGCCGGGCCACTCCCGCTCACCTCCCCCCTGAAAGTCCGCGGCCGCCCGGTGACTAACGCGGCCTGACAGGCGCGGATCCCGCACCGCCCCTAAAGCTCCGCTCTGCCCCGCCCGCCCCCGTCTCCCCCCCCCCTTGCCCCCCCAACTCCGCCAACCGCCGCTGACATCACCGAGCTGGATTTAAATAGCTCCGCAGCCCCCTGCCCCCCGGATACAGCGCGTCCCATTGGCTGCGGCCCCAGCCTATGGCGGCGCCGCGCCGCTTCTCTCCGCCAATGGCGGGGCCGCCGCCGCTGCGCGCCTCCCCTGTCGCTAAGGGAGGGAAATACATCGCGGCGCGGCGGCTGTCAGGTGCGTTGTGCTGCGCCGTGCACCGCTGAGCCCCGCCGAGCCCCCCGCACTGCCGGGGCCGGGGATCAGCCGTGGGGCTGGGGGCGGCGGCGGCGGGGGTGTTCTTTCCTTGACACTCCCCTCCCCTGCTCTTTTTTTTTTTAATCCCAGCTACGCCAGCTCTTGTAGGCAGCCGCGGTGCCGGCTCGGGGAGGGAATGGAGTTGTGGAAAGTGGCGGGTTTTCGCCTTTGTTTTTAAGGGCTCCCGTCGAAGGCGTCCTTGGGGCGGTGAGATGCAGAGCCCAGCGTCGGGCGGAGAGCGGCTCGGCCGCTCCGCTTCCTCCGGGAGAACTTGGCGAGAGAGAGAGAGAGAGAAAGAGAGAGGTCTGTCAGTGGTGACTTGGGGGCCAGCCAGGCTGCTGGGGCTCGGCGGCCACGGACGGTGGAAGTGTGGGAAGAGGACGGGAGGCGAAATAAACGCACCTGGGTAGCGGCGTTAGGAGAGGAGGGGGGTTCGGGGCGGGGGGGGTGGTGGCGTGAAGGAGATGGAGAGGGACTGTGTGCCCCCCGCAAGCTGCCGGAGCCCTTGGATGTTGGCACCGCGCGGGGAGGCTTCCCGCACAGCTGCAATGGACGCTGCCCGCAGCTCCGAGCCGTCCCCCCCCACACCCCCCGCCGCCTCCGCCGCCGCTGCCGCCGTGGGAGAGCTGCTCGCCAGGAGCCGGCCGGCCGACAGCCGAAGAGGGACGAGGGGGTTCCTCTTTCGGCAGCGCTCCTCCGCTGAACGCAGGCCCAGATAGGTTGCCTGGCAGCCACGGCTCGAGCAAATAGGTAAACGCTGCTGTGTCGATGTGCTGTCTGGAGAGGAGGAAAGGAAAAAAAAAAAAAAAAAGGAAAAAAAAAATGGGAAAAGATGATGCGGATATCGGGCCTGGCACAGGGGACTGGCACTGCACGGGGCGATGCAATAGCCTCTTCTCCTCTGCCTTGTGCGGCGGCGAGAGGCTGTCTGACGAAAATGAAATCCTTACGTAAGGCTGGGTACCTGCTGGGTCCTGCATCGCCAGGCGCTGCCCCGCCAGCGCTGCCGGGCTCTCCTCCTGCCATGCCGCAGCCTTGGCACTACAAGGCCTGTCCTAAAAGCAGACTTTGGTCTGCAAGCACTCTTATCTCTTAAGAGGTGCATAGCATTCTGGAACAAACAAAAGCCTATTAGGTTCCCAACTCAGAAAATTTAACTCCTTTTGGTTGTTACCAAGCTTACAGGCTTGAAAGGAGAAGGTAGAAATCTACTTTGCCATCAAGCCGTAACATCATTGCTTAAAACATTTCTGCTTGGTTACCATTTACTGCTCCACATCCTCCAAATATTTCTGACTTGTTTCTTTCCCTTACCCACAACGTGTTAGTACATTGCCCGAATATCCTAAAGATGTCGGTATGCATACTCAAAAGGCAAATGTGTGTGTAAGAACGGTAGGCAAAACACAGAACAGGGTTCAGACATTTCTTGGATTTCATCTCAGTTTCTGGCTCTGCCTCCGGTTTAGAGCAAGGTGATGAACTTTCTGCCTCGCTGTTTTTCTTCTACTCTTCCCTGTTCATCCCCAAATTGAGAACATAGGTTGTGTCACAGTTGTGTTGGGCAGATTTTTAAAATTCTTTTTTTCTCGAGGCAAAAAATTCCAATACAAGATGAAATATTTAATTATTGTGAGAGAAGCTTCAAATACTTGCTATACAGGCCCTGGTAAAAGTAAAACCAAAAAGAATACTTTATACTTCCCTGAAACAAAACCACCAAGGAATCAGAAATCTGAGGTGCATGCCTGTTTATGCCTTTATGATATGATGAAGTTTGTGTCAAGGTTTCTTTCCCTTCTGGAGAGGGGAGCCTGTAATAAGAATCCTTCCCCCCCATATGTTTGTTTCCTCCTTTACCTGTTATCCCTGTTCGAGACTGTGAAACCTTGTTTCCCCCTCTGTTGTTGCAGGACTCCCTGGATGAATGGGAAGTTAAGTGCTGTGAGCATTTGGTGATGTCCGTGGGAGGAAGGCACAAACCACCCAGGCTCTGTTCCCTCCATCTTAAGCCTTCTGTGGTGATTTGCAGCAGCACAGGGAAGTATGAAGCACTGAGGGACTGAAGTCAGTGTTTGAGCCTGACTTCACTACAGCATAAATGGCCATATAAGGTTCAGATAAATGAAGGGCCAGGAGTAGAGTAGTAGGAGTACTTAAGGTGCCTCTTTTAAAAGTTCTTTTTTGAGTATTTAAAGATTAAAGATCTTTTTTAGAAACTCTGACTCTCCACATGTGTTTATGTTTACATGTTGTAATAGAAGATTACAGTCCGCATTATTGTATATGATAGATACATCATGGGTCAGTCTGTATCACCTTACTGATTTCAGGGGACTGTATTGATTTAAGTTGGTTAAGGAACTAACCTGGCTAAGTTTTAAATAACTGGAATCGTATTCTCCCTCTCTTTCAGTCAGGTTTGCCCTTCATGTTCTTCTGTTTCATAATCCTCCTAGCTCTCCATTTCATCACTGCAAAACCAGCATCTCTATTTGTGGAAAAAAAAAAAAAGAAAGAAAGAAAAATTGGAAGAAAAAAATCCCTTAAAGGATAGTCTTTTTACAATCTGATCTTTAGTTTCATCTCATATTAAATAAATTTAGGGCAGAAGCTTATCCTATTTTTTTAATAGAGCAATTTAGTTTCATTTACTTACATCGGTATTTTTTAAAGCCAGAAGCTCTCAGGAAGAGAATGTGTTCGATGCACCAGAACCCCTTAGGGTTTTGATAAAAGACATGATATCATGAGTAACATCTCTACTTCAGTTATTCTTATTATACAGTAGCAACAAGATTGAATCACCATTTTTAGCTATTCTTCAGCAGAACTCGTAATCTATCAATGTGTCAGCTCAACAGCAGTTTTCTCTTCACACTAATGTGAACCAGAAGGTCCAGCTATCACTGATTTGACAATTTTATTTTATCTGAGATTGCATGTATTGCAGAAGTTTAAAGAAAATGAATTATAGGACCTATTACATTTTCCTAAAGATGTACAAAACATAAAATATGTCCTCTAAAACATTTTAAACTCGTTTGTGCTGGATAACATTCCTAAGTTAGGTGTTTCATAAGCCTTATGCTATAAGCACTATAAAATATTTGTGTGATAAATTACAAGTGCAAGATCAAATGTGGGTCTCGTATTTTTTTGAATGCCTCTGATTGTCCTCTGTGTTGTTACATAATGCATCATAAAGAAATACGTGCCTCCATTCTCTTTAAATCACTCTGGCATGGACAGGACTAAGCTTTCCTTGTAGTCCTCGTTATGCAAGTCCTTGAGACTGTTAATAGCTGTCAGCTCAGCATATTTATTTAAAAAACAAGGTAACCGCAGACTTTTCGTGAAGCTCCTTGCATTTCTGGAATTCACAATGAGTCAGTTCCAGGTGCTTTCCTACCTTTCTCAAATGTAAACCAAATTGTTACGAAAAAACAGGGTTTTTCCCAGTAGAAGAAAGTTCCATTTGTTCCACTGTATCACAAGGTAATTTGTGTTTTTGTTGCATTGATATTCATAATACCATATTGTTATCTGAATGCACTTCTCCTGTGTAAAAATACAGTGGAATAAGTGAGGATACAGTAATATTTTGAATCTCTGTTGAAAAAAGGAGGCACATACATAAGTACTGAAAAAATACGTAGCATAGTAAAAATCCATGACCGATCTAGAGAAGCTCTTAGGTAACAAAAATTCTATATAGGCATTAATTGTTATTATTTAAAGCAAAGTCTGTGTTACACAGTATAAGCAGCATCCAGGTGAAGCTGATGAGACATCTGTATAGAACAGCAAGAATAATTTTTTAAAGCTGTGGTGTTAAAACGTTCTGTATTTCTTTACTTGGGAAGTGGAATTTTCTTTGTCTTTTCATAAAGGCATAAAATTAACAAGTCCTTCAGAGAATTAGGTGCACTGCCTGATAGACGAGGTTTTTTCCTCTATCAAGCATAGAGATCGGTGGGAAAAAACGAGGAGAAATCTGTCCGGGTTTTCCACTGTAGTGGAGATTTTTCCAAGTTGTCTGTACTTTAACATGGCTTCAGTTTTAAAGATGTTGAAACAGGTATATCTCAAAATTCATAATACTGCCTATATAAATACAATTTTTGCTCTCCGTTTGTACTTGTAGAAGTACAGGAGTAGTAACTCAGTGATGTGTCACTAGAAAGGAAGGTTTTGTGTAATAGCTTATTAATAGATCTATTAGCTTAACAAACCTCTATCGCATTTTGACCTTTTTATTTTTTTTTTTTTACTTTTTTGTTGCTCTTTTAAATTTGGGCTGCTAGCTTAGTTACTTCCCTTCTCATAGAGGGTAGTACTTGCTTTAGAAGGTTCAGCCATATTCTGTTCGGGTTTTGTTACACACGGAAAATATTTTTTTATTCCTTTTGCAAGCAGTAGGCTGGTGGGAGGAGGTCTGCACTGTAAAATAGCATACCTACTAAATTGTACTCCCACGGGTGATTAAATAAGAAAAAAGCAGAATGGCTGAGAGAAGTCATTTGTCACAGATGTTCCTGCAGTTCTCTGTTTTGTTTGAAGCTGGATTCATCGAACACGATGAGGAGTAATTTCTGTCTGATATGAAGTTCCCATCCAAGGAGACTAAGTGGGTTAAGTTTAAATTGTGGTTTGAAAATACAGGGAAATATTACTGGACAGTGACAGCTTGATTCGGTAGCCAAATTGCAGAATGCTATTTTCGTGGTGTCTGAAACATCTCAGTTCAGAAGTAAGGAGGAAAATGCATCACAGGTATGTTACTGTGGAGCAGAGTTACTTTAGCTACAAGGTGATTTTGTCTATAAAGCACAAAGATTTTACCATAAATGTCTGAATTACCTAGATTGTAAAGGGCACTGGTGCTGTTGGAGAGCAAGCATGAAATGTTGATGTGATAACGTCTGATACTTAAGTGGAATTTAGTAACTGCTTTTAACAGCATTTCATAAGTTTACAACATGAGTTTAGTAATGAAAATTAGTGAAAATGCACGAGGAAAGCACTAACGTAATATTTATATATATTTTTAGATAGGTTAATTATCATATTTGATAAGTGGAATACGAATGAGAAGGCCCAGGACTAAGATTACTTTAAAAGGGGAATTTAAAAAAAATAATATGAAACTCATTCTTAATTTTTATTAGTTGCTATGCATTTTAATATAATTTTCCCTTTTGTAAGTTCCTTTCCGTCTCTTCCATCAGAAATATTATGCCCCGGCCCCAAAAAGGAGAAATGTAATGGCTACAATTAGCTTCTGTTTACTGGAGCAAAATGATCTTTTTCCAAACTGAAATATATGCATTAATTTGGTAGACTTCCAGCCATTTTTACCTGTGTTATTTCTGAGAAACGGAGAGTGACGTCCATTATGATGCAGCATACCACAACATAGCAGCTGTAATCTAGTGGTTTTCTTTTTCGTAGTCAGATATCCAGAACTGTCAGCCTTTTTGCTTTTTATGTTCATGAAAGATGAACTGAAAAAATACTTTTGATACAACAGTCTGACTCTTCAGTCTGTGCTTCCTTTCGCATTTTCTAAGTAAATGCGACATAGACTGATTATCAGAAAAGTCGAGCCTTACATAATCAAGCCATACATTTTTCTCTTGCCTCCCTTCCTCCACGTAGCTTTCATTTTACTCTGAAAATTTGAATTTTTTTAAAATACAAAATTACTATGAGATAGTGATTATATGTACATCTTTGTGAAACTGCATAGCTAAGGTATTTGTATGTATTTAGTAAAAAAAACCCAAACAACAAAATATTAAAACCTTGAGATGACAACTTTAAAATTATAGTAATATTAAATACAGCATTGTACTTAGCTGCGTAATATCAAGTCTTTTTTCTTTACATGGGGAAATAAGGTGCTTCTACATATTCCTTATTCAGAATAAGAAAAATAAGAATGTTGTATCCCTTTTTTTTTTCTCGTAAAGCTGATGCTCCTTTGTACCCAAGTTGGTTTTAATACCCAGATTTCAGAGAATGAGCATTGATTACTTTTGACAAAATGTATAGCAAATTAATTAAAATTCTGTCCTGCTAGATAACTAAAAATTGCTTTAGTTACGAATAACAATCCTAAAATTTTACCTAAATATGTTAGTGTGAACACTTACCCATAGGTGGCAGTCAGCTTTCACTGTAGTAGGGATGCCAAACTTTTGGTTCATGGTATTAATACTTACGCTGGAATGTGTATGTGCATGTACAAAAGTATGTATATGTCTGCGTGTTGGTAGAGGGAAAATGGGGTAAAATGTACCCTAAAATAATAATTAGGAGGATTCTGAATTGCTACAAATGAGCAAAGGAAATTCTCGTAACTTGGAGAAAAGCTTCAGGTATTCATCTGAAAAACCACACAAGCAATTCTTTATCTGTCCGTTGCTGTTGCCCATCTAAAATAACTATTTCAATTCAGAAACATGACATTGAGGAGAAAGGCGAGTATCTTGCCAGCCTTAGAGAATACGACCCCGTAGTGTGACAGATCCTCCAAGTGACACTTTTGTTTCATCGCCCATTATCTGTGCGTTGCAGAGGTGCCACATTCTACCCTGGAAATCCCGGCAATAAGCTCCCTGTAAACACCAAGCAAATACAGGAAAGGTCCTCGGGGTGAAGGTGTCCTTTCAGCTGAGGAGAGTGAGCAAAAACTGTGGGCTGAGGTTCTCCTCCTCTTTGCAGAGACGGCTTCGACCCCCGTGGCAGCGCAAGGGGAGGACGCTGCTTGCGAGAGCAGAGATTCAGTCAATTTTGCCCTCAGCTTTTTTAGGGCTTTATGAGGTTTATGGGGATTTCCTTCTGCAATATTGCTAAAAAGGCACTGGGGACCCCACCAAAACTGGAGGGGATAGAAGGAGCTAATAAGGACACTTCATCTCGGTCTAAAACAAACAGAACTTGTGAAACTACACCTGGATGTACTGAGGTGACAGAGCTCTTGTGAGAAAAGAAGACTGAAAACTGACATTTTTTTAGGTGAAGGCACATTCTTGTTACAATTACAGCTACCCTGGGAATCTTTTCAGTTACAATTAATTTAATATTTTATCAAGGTAGGCCACTGTACACATTTAGCAGAGGTCAGGAACTAGCGTTTTGCAAAATGGAAAATTGGAGAAATACACAATTATGTGTTGCTAGTACAATGTTTGACTGTGATGCAAGATTAAGGGCTCAGAATGGTGCAGTATTATTAAAACAGAAGGCCTAATTCTCCTTATGCAAGAGTCGCAGCAACACACATCATTGTATAAGCCAAAGCAGTCAGTCTGATTTCAGAGTCAAACAGGGTATTTCCACATACGTGCAACCACAACGTGACCAATTAGGTGCTTGCATATGATGTGAAGACCCATTCATTCCCCATCTATAATAATAAGAAGGATTGCACTCCACGTTAATTTACACTCTTGTGTAACACTGCTGAATACAAGATAGCAGGCGGTGATAAACTGGATGGTGACAAAGGGGTAAATTTGATACGCATTTTGAAAATCAAGGCTTTGACTGGGGCAAGGCTGGAGAAGTCCTCCCCAGCCCTGGAGCCTGATCCCAGCCATGGCAGGCAGACATGTTGTGGAGATACCAGGCTCCATCTTGAAGCTACCCATGTCGTGAGGCTACTCCTCATTTTCTGTTCCCCTAAACAGTTAAATATAAGGTGGATTCAGCACCATCTGACCCTTTCGTGTTCTGCGAGGTTGCTGGGGTTTTTTTCAAGAGTATTTCTTGCTCCTGCTGTAAAATCCCTTCCAATTTATCACCCTTTGAGCTCTCATAGGCTAGTGCCAAAACCTGCTCAGCCTCAGTTCTGCCAAAACAGCCATGCCATACCTGTTGTAGAGGAGGATGCCTTTTCCCCCACCTTTCTCCTAACCCTTCTTTCCACCTTTTCCACTTTCAGTAAATCTGGTTTTCCTGCAGGGTTAGAAGTGGACACAGTAATCCAGATATTATGTTCTCGGGGCCTTTCACAGTGGTATTAACACCTTCCTATCCGTGCTAGATACATAGTAATTAATACTTGGATATTTAAAAACTTTTTCATTCAGGCTACATGCTATCAATATCTCACAGACCTTTAGGACTGACCAAAAAACCCAACTTACCCTTTTTTTATGGATGCTAATAGCAGAAGCTCTTATTAAGTGTTCCCAGTTTGTCACCTTGAACTTTGCACTATTCTACTGGTGTTGCATGATGAGGGTGTCAAAATATTTTTTTTATAAGACGACTGTCATTAGTGTCATCCAAGCCATAGGCTTCCCATGAATTTTCTGTCCTGTCCAGATTTGTCCAGGAATCTCCTCTCTTTGCACGACTGTAGACATGAGCTGGCACATGCACACGATACTGCACAGGGCTTTACAGGTGAGCTAGCTTGGCTCACAAAACAGAATTGTTTCTTCTATTACATGACCTCTGGCACATCACAGGATGTTATTTCAGGTAAGCCTCCAGAAAGTTGTACAGCACTTCTTGTTCCATGTTCTGCACTGGCTTCACCTGACATCTCTGGGAATAAGAAGCCAAATTCTCACATACTTTTCCAGGATCAACTGAGGAGAGGGACTGAGTGTCACATTATATTGTTTTTATTGATCTTTCAGGTTAATCTTCAGTTTACAGGCTATGCCTGTGAGATTGAAGGGAAAGAGGGAGGTTCAAGAGTTGTGTCACAATCTTGAATAACATATACAATGAAGATTTTTTTTTTGTTTGGTAGGTGAATATGGAAGATGTATATGGTTGTGTTTCTGGAATTTGAGTAACATTATGTCTGTCTCTAATTAAACAAGAAATATCTATTTTTCTTTCTTGTCTTTGTCTTTCCTCGGAACTCGCTCTATGAAATTTATATTGTGTATTTATATATCAATTTTTGTTTGATGTATTTTACTTTGTACCCGTGGGACAACTGAGGAACTTGGCCACTGTATTTTATCTTTATAGAAAATAACATACTGGAGAACTTTTGCTAGGTTTGGCATATGCTAAGTTCCAGGATCCTGAGTGAAGCCCATTATGTAAAGTTACTTTTATGTTCTTTGCTATACAGTATTCCAGCTCCCTCCCCATCCCCCCTTTGTGCTAACAGTGCCACAGCTTTGTGATCATACTCTTAGTTTGGAAACTAATATGGAAATAATAAGATCAGTCTGGGATTGTTCTTTAATGAAGTCCACTAGCAATTTTCCTCTAGCCTGACTTCCCCTTCAAAATTACTTGCAAGCTTTTATTTGTATTAAGAGTTAATTTAGTAATTACTGTCTTCCTTGGTTTTTTTGGTTTTTTTTTTGGTTTTTTTCAAGTAGCATGCTAACAAATTTTTCCTGAAATCCAGTCAGATTATGTCAACTCATTTCGTTGGTGTAGGAAAGTAGGATTTAATGCCTTTTTCAGTGTCTGGCTAGTGTGCCATACTGTGTTATTATGAAAGCTTTGTGGTATTTTTCTTTTTTTCTATTTATCCAGTTTTAGCCTACCATTCCTTGCATCCAAGTTCTTGGTGGAGAGTCTCAATTTTTGCCCCTTTTAAACTCTCATTACTTCTAAAATCCTATCTGAGGTAGCTGCTCTTCTGCTCTGATTCAGGGACCAATCAGTACAAGTTTTTTTCACCCAGAAATACAGAAAGCCATAATAGAACATTTTTTTTCCCCATTTAACTTCTATCTGATTCACAGAGAAGGTCACTTGCAGAGATGTTTCCATGTTGCTGAAACATGGATTTTCTTGTAGGCTTTAGTGTGTAGCTGAGAAAACCATAGACATAACAGCCTCTAAATCCTGCAGTTTACTGCTCTGAGACTTTTACCTGCCACTTCTAGTCTTAGCAATAGCTCTAAAGAAAGATTCAGGTAACTACAGACATTAGGCCTGAAGACCATGTCAGGTGAACTTGTTAGAGAAAAGAATTAGTGAGCAAATGTTTCTTTTCCCCTAAGTGTGACTTAGGGAAAGAAAACAGCAGCTTTTGTGAAGGGAAGTGATTGCTGCCTTGCGAGTCCTGCTGTATGTGGAAAGGAGATCTGGTTGATACAGCTACAAGGAATTAAACAAAGACATTTGATATCTTTTTCCAAAAGCTTTCAGAGGAATTAAGCTGCGTGGGGAAAGAGGCAGCTTCTCAGGTGGACCAATAATACACAGAAAGGCAGGAAGCTGAGTGACTGAGCAACAAACCAGCAGAGGAACCTCAGGGTAGATATCTGCACTGTGATACCCAGGGGGAAATGGTTGGGTCTCAGCTGGCTGTTACCCCTCTGGAGCAGCATCATGGGGCTGTAATAGACACTTCCACAAAAAAATCAATGCCCTTGGCAGTGGTTCAAAAAGCAAGCAAAATGTTAGGGATTACTGAGAAAGGGACAGGAAGCAAAATGTAAAGATAGATAGACAGGTAAATAAATAAACGAATAAATAAATCCACTATTACTGTGCTGCATAAAACTTTCTGTACCACTTTCCAAGTCTTGCACATGTTTCCTTGGCTTGGCTGCCTTTCACATAAATGCATAGCAACACGCATGTTTAAAAAACATTGCAAAATCAAAGCTAGAAAGCAAATATCAGACAAAAAAACAAAACCCAGAAAGAGAAACAACAGTTTGCTTCTCCTCCAGCTTCAGAAAGGCCAAGAGGAAAAGCAACATCAGAAGAAGGAAGTCATGGCACTGCTGGAAACATACTATGGAGTGATGACAGTGAGTATGTAGAGTAGTCTGGTCGTACTTTGACCTGTGTTTTCACCTGTCTTCCCTATTTTATCCTCCTAGATCGAATCTTTTGCAATGTTGTTACAATGCTGCACTTAAAAATCATTAGTAAGCAGGAGAGACCACTGTCTCTCCTACAGGACTGTAACACAGACACAACACTGGGCAAAGAGATGTAATGGCAGACTCTGTTGACACTGCTTCTCGGACAAGGTAACTGGGAGTACCTCAGCCATCAGGGTTATTTAATATTTTCAGTAGTGACCCTGTACCAACAATACAACTCACGTATCAACTGTACTGGTGAAATCTGCTAACAAGGCAAGAGCTGTCAGTACAGAGGAGGACTACGCTGTTACAGTGGAAGCGAACCCTGTGTCTGTTGCCTTGGTAAATGCAGGTTAAAATGTAATTAAAAACTATGCCTGCATGCAAAGAAACTAGTAAGAGTTTCAACTACAGATGGGAGCTTTGGAGTTGGACTCTGAGACAGACACAAGGGGCTGTGAAGGTCACAGGGTGATCCCATGGGGCACCATAGTGATGCAGCTTGGAAAGAAGCAAATGTGGGTGCAGGGTAGAACAAGAGCCTATACAGGATTTCCTGTATTGGTACCACTTTCCAGACCAACTCATATATGTGATATCATTCATGATTTGGGCCACCTGTGCTCAGGAAATGTGAAACACAACCCCATGCAGAAAGCTGTTCAGGACAAGACGGAGCATGTCTTCCCAGAGCTGGTTAGCAAGGGCTGCATTCATTAACTGAAGACAGATAGGGAGGAGATATTTCTTTGGAAGAGCTTTTCTTTTCTGACTCCCAGAGCCTTTCCCGTGGGTGCTGCTCCAGGTACCTGTGGAAAACTGAAGGCAAGGAGGAAGCAGGGCTGGACACACTTCCAGCTCCTCCACAAGGCATGGAGAGTGATTATGAGAACGGGTGTTCAGCCAGCAGCTCTGTTGTATCCATGATGGATGGTAACATTTTTCACTACTGTAAGGTGGCAGCAAACATTTTTAAGCGAGGTGATCAATTTTCTTCCCTAGCATCTAATTGAACACCAGTAAATACGTTATTAAGATGCTTGACAGTGTGCTCTTTTGCAATCAGGGCCAAGATGTAGCCAGATACTCATCTTAATCTCTCCAGACACATTTCTAATGAATTTTTACAGTGCCTAGAGGAAAGGTCCCTGGTCTGAAGTGGGACACCTGGATTATAAAAGCAAATTATAATGAATAATATATTGTGTTTATGATGTCACATTGTCATCCAACGACAATGGTAAAAGTGCTGGAATCCTATTAATCAAATTCCTAATTCTAAATCACTCCCAAGGCTTAAGGTAGGATGTTTGTTTCTTGTCCGTGCTTTTTAACTCCATCAATAAACCACCCAATACTGAGGAAAACTGTACTTTGAAATAACTCCATTGTATTGCAATGTGTTTGTTATCATTCTTTCCTGTGAAAATACAGATAAACTTCCTTTCTACTTACCAGAATATGGCATAAAGTCAAAGCTCTACACCCATTGCAGGGTGCAAATAGGGAAGAAAGTTCTGTCTTCTTGACTGCTCAGTCCTCTATTTCTTTGAGTAATCAATCCATATTTCTGCAGTGGCAACTTTTTGATCTCCTATTTTCTGCTGGAGGCTTTACAAATTTTACTCTGAAAAATTGGAGCAAAAAGTCTGCTGAGTTCTGCCATACAAAAGCAGCAAATGCTTCAGAAGTAGATTCTAGTTCTCACTGAAAATCTCAGTTCTAGTCAACACAGAATCATAGAATGGCCAGAGTTGGAAGGGATCTTAGAGATCATCTAATTCTAACCCCCTTGCATGGGCAGGAACACCTTCCACTATATCAGGTTGCTCAAGGCTTCATCCAACTCAAACACTTCCCAGGGAGAGGGCAGACATAACTTCCTTAGGCAGCCTGTGCCAGTGTCTCACTGTCCTCAAATTAAAGAATCTCTTCCTAATCTCTAACCTGAATCTTCCCAATTCAAGTTTTAAACCCTTTCCCCCCATCCTCTCACTACACACCCATGTAAAAAGCCCTACCCCAGCTTTCCTGCAGGCCCCTTCAGATATTGGAAGGTTGCTATAAGGTCACCTCAGAGCCTCCTTTTCTCCAGGCTGACCAACCCCAACTTCTTTATCCTGTCTTCACAGGGGAGGTGCTCCAGCCCTCTGATCATTTTAGTGGCTCTCCTCTGGACGTGTTCCAGGAGCTCTATGTCCTTCTTAAACTGGGGACTCCAGAACTGGACACAGTTCTCCAGGTGGGGTCTCACAAGAGCAGAATAGAGGGGGAGAATCTTCTCCCTCAACCATCTGTCTGTGCTTTTTTTGATGCAGCCCAGGACCCAGTTGGCTTTCTGGGCTTTAAGCATACATTGGCAGCTCATGTTAAGTTTCTGGTCCACCACCACCTCCAAGTCCTTCTCCTCAGGGCTGTCCATACAATGAAAAGAGGGCCCAAGGTGTTCAAATCTCAGACAGAAGCTATTTGGGAAGGGTAGTTGGCTTTGAGCAGTCTTTTCAGCATTGTAGTTCAGAAAACTACATAACCAATCTAAGAAAAAAATAAATAATCCATTTATCACCTTGTGCAGTGTAACCACAAAGGGTGTGACTACAAATAAGGATTGGATTATGAATTTTAGTGGTCTTCCTGTTTTTTTCAATTCTGCATTCATTACCATTCTTAGTTGACTCGCATATGAGTGAAAGCAGGCATATGTTTTAGTTTGGGGGGGTTATGGCATTGTTTCTACAGTAAAAATTCAGGCTACAGCTTTGCAGACAATTATCTAATATTTCACAAACTCCAAATAGCTCCTGAGCAGCAGACCTGGGTTAAAAGACATAAAAATTGACTGCATTAAGGTATTTACAAGAAAGCCTGAAGCAGCATTCCAGTAAATCGTTATTATCAGATATGAAGTAAATTTTCCATTAATTAATTACTCCAGTCTCTGGAAATTCATCCTTGACCTACAGATGATTTTGCTTTTTTTTTTTTTTTTTTTTTTTTTTTAGGTGACAGCAGAACGTGAAACCTTCTTTATTGTACTAATATGGCAAAAAAAATAAAGACTCAGTTGAAAACTGCAATCAATGTGGTAATGCAAGAAGTCTATTTGAAAAGCAGATCCCCACATTTTCCATGCCATAAACCCAGGCAGAGGCCAAGTGCACAATGCCAGTTGCTGGACTGAAGCATTTGGAGCACCCATGGAACTGGATTCCTGTGGTGCTACCTATGCCATGGTGCCATGGTCCTGTCCCTTCCACAGCCCTCTTGGAGACATTGTCCTGTGTCACCCAGACAGACAGCAACAGGACTCCTGTCCCCTGAGCCCTGCCCTGCCAAACAGGAGCAGACTGAGCACCTGGGCCTTTTGCTCAGGTGGAGGTGAGGTGGGGGCAATACGATTTAACTTCAAACTGGGTGCCATGCAAGCTGAAAGAAAAACACTTTTTCAGCCCCGTTCTTTCAGGGAACTTACTGAAACTCAGATTGCCAACTGCAAACTCTGGAGGCCTGATTCAAAGGGTGCCACTTTTTAACCTTGGGGCATGGCAGTAGAGATAAAAGCAGGGTAGCAGAATACAGTAATCTTCAGGATGTGCAGCATTATTATCCTCAGAGGCTGCATAACTACAATAGCTCCTTCCACATCTTGTTTGAACTTGAACTGTACCTTCTTTAGGGCAGAGAAACATTTTCAAAATTTCTCTGAACATATTAGCGCTTTTTTTTAAAGGTATAATTTTCAGCTCTTCCGCTGACTACTTTTTGGCCAAGTCAGTAGTTCATCTTTTCCTCATTTATTTGTCTGCATCATAGGGATAACTGTATTTGCCTGCCAGTGTGAAAAGCTGCAGTGTCCTGCAATTTCTGTAGTTTCAGATTGCAGTTTATCTTGATGGGAAACAGTATCCTCAGATTAGAGATATATTAATTTCCGTCCTGGAGCAGGAGGCTTTCAGGAAATAAAAGCCCATTCCTAATCAGGCAGAGAAATGAGGGCAGCATGGCATATCCAAAATGAGACAAAATGTTTCCAGTTTCAATATAAGATGCACATGTGTAGGCTTTGCTTTTTGGAGGACAAGGAAATATGAAAAATGGTAATATTATTGACTCAAATTATACAAAGTTCTGTTTTGTGTAAGAGTTAAACCAGTCCCACTGGCCACGGATGTCTGGGATTTAGGAAGAAGCCAGGGCCACATAGAACCAGATTCACCTCACCTGTCTTTAAACCTCCAGAGCACATCCCTCTTCTTCCCTGAACTCTCCTTATATCTGAGAGAGAAGTACCAGGTCATTTCAGTTTGAACTAGGGATCTGAAGTAGGTCACAGGAGTTGTGCTCCAGAAAGCCCACTTATTTCCATTGGTTAGGAGAGGGTGTCTGTTTTGTGGGCATTGCAAGTGTCTTGATGTGGTACTTCACAGGAAAGGTTTGTTCTCTTCATTGGACAGTT
Organism: Calypte anna; assembly: GCF_003957555.1. Taxonomy (NCBI): domain Eukaryota; kingdom Metazoa; phylum Chordata; class Aves; order Apodiformes; family Trochilidae; genus Calypte; species Calypte anna. The sequence continues at coordinate 70,591,727 of NC_044246.1, forward strand.
AAATTCTTCCTTCTTTGCACCTGTTCATTCTCAGTAAAAAGTCGAGCTGTGGAAGCATACTTAAAGACAACTTGGAGTCCTGATTTTTTTTTTTTACTTTATGCAAAAAAATGAATACAAAAGAATCTTGTTCCTCCAATTTGCCTTCTGCTTAGGGATACAAGGAGACTTTCACTGGGCACAGAATATATTTTGCTAATTTCATAGATTTTGTTTTGCATGGGATACAAGTATTTATTTTGCTGGATTCTCAAAACTTCTGGAGAAAAAAACCCAATCAACTGAAAAAAAAAACCAAACAAAAAACCCAACACAAAAAAACCTGTTGCCATCCAAATGTCTTTCAAGAAAACAAGCAAACAATTTTCAGAGCCAAGATCTCCAACTTGGTGCCAGTCAGCTGAGATCAGCCACTTCACACAAGGAGGGAACAGGGGCTGGGCCTGCTGTAGCTGTATCACTACAGATGAAAAACAAAGGCAAAGATTTCCACTGACCAGTGTTTTGTCTGAAAGGGACCTCTGGTTTCAGTACACACAGTAGCAGCACCTGAGGGATGGGGCAAGTTTTTCCCAGTGTCACGCATGAAAAAACCCCTTTAGGTGCAAGGAAACAGGGATAGTCTGGAAGAAGCAAGAAGAGGAAAGCAAAAAGTATTAACTGCAAATGAACAGGACAGTCTCTAGGAGGATAATTTTCTCATTTTAAAGATGATGCCTGCATTAAAATTTCTTCAGCAGCACGTGCATGACTGATACTTACTCAGCTGATACTGCAAAGCAACAGTGACCCTGGCACCAATGCCGAGGCAATATTTACAGAAGGATGAACTATTTTTGAACAATGTCTCCAATGTACTAAGCACAAATAGGCTTTTCTTCAACATCAGGCATGCATGTTGTCTCGTTCCAATGATTCTGTTCGTGTACAAATGTATTCATTGTGGACAATGCAAGGAAAATGTCATTCTCTATTTATATCCCGGTTTCCCTTTGTCCTCTTTACAGTATCTCGGGGCAGTGATGCAGAGCAGAGTCTTGCTCTAAACTCAAGCAGTTTTCCCCTCCATCTTCTTCTGAAGCTCTTGCAGTCACCAAGGCCCAGAGAGTTAAAAGGCTCCCTACAGCAGATTTTTTTTTCTTTTTTTTTTTTTTTCTTTTTTTTGAGCCACAAAGATCTCTCTCTCCCTCCACTTCCCATCAGAGAAGATCCAAGTCCTTTCCCTTGCTCCATCACTCAGAGTACATAATGGTCTTGGCAGCAGAGGATGGGGTGGTAGCAGCATTCTGAGCTGGGTAAGTGGATGCACCTGGCACATCAGCATGAATAGGCAGCGTTAAGGCGATTCTCCCCCAGTAATGTATGAAACCATCCACTTCATCAACAGCCTCTCTGGGATAAAGGCTGCCTTTCTGTTGACTTGGATAAGTTCCCCAGTATGGTCAAAACAGAATAATGGAGGACTTTGAAAGAAGGGCCCTTGCCTGGAAAATAATTAATCTAGCAGCAGAGAGGCAGGGAGAAAGATTTAGTGACACTTGAAAACAAAAAACAACACCTCCCCTCAAGTCCTAGGACTGAGCCAAAAGCATGGGTGCAGTCTCGCACTGCACTTTCATCGTGGTGCAGATCATCTGTCCTGAAAGCATCCTCCTTGGGCAGGTTGGCCACCTTTTTTGGGTAGGAATTAGAAACATTATTTTAAATGACTTTTTAGTGAAATGATTTTTTGCCTTTTGAAGTATCATCCAATTTTCTCCAATGTGGAAATTTCCACAGCACTCAAGGGCAGGATTCCACCCTGATAAGCTTCAGTTTATTGGTAAACTGATAAGCATCATTTTAGTACATTTAAGCACACCTTAAAAATAATCAATTGCTAAAACTCTTTACTTCAAATTGCTTTGAATTGGAAGCTCAGCCTCAAGAAAGGTTTGCCTTTAATAGATTTCAGCAATCATTCCAACCATGTGTATACAAAAAAATATTCCTACATGCCTCAGATGCAACAGTGAAATGAATATAACACATTCCACATGTTCTAAGAAATTGTGAAACTCACAGTTCTAAAGAAAGAATATGTGACTGCTTTCCAGTGTGAGGCTCCCAAGACCAGTACTCTCACTTGACTGGATCTCCCAGTAAGATCTCCCTTTACACAGGGTTCACATCCAGTTCACTGTCAAGTGTCAAAACATTCACCAGTGCTTAGAGACTTTATAAAAGATTAACTTTTTTTTCCTTTTCTGATAAAATATCTCAAGCAGGTTAAAGCAATTTTGTTCTTTGAAAGAAAAGTTTGAGACCTAATGAATATTATGAAATTAAATTTTTAAAAACCACATACTGCACTTTAGATAAAGGTTATATATAACACCAAATAAATTAACTCTTCCTGTTGTTCATATTTCTAATAATGCATGGTTTCATATGCTTTAGCACATAGAAGATTAGATAGCTTTAAAAATAGAGCAGTCAAACTTTTAGCACAGCATGAGATGAAGATAAGGAGTATTTAGGCACTGAAAACATCTTTGCTTCATCACCTTCATTCTCATCCATAACAAATTTAAAAATTGCAACTGAGCAATTCTTAACAACTGGACAAAAATAACTTCTGTTAGCTGGGAAATATGTTAAGATCTTTCAACTTTAAGGGATAGAGATGCCATGTTGATGGCATGCCTTATCATTGCCATGAACTGAAGTTTGACAAGAGCTGGTAATTCTGACTTTAGAGAGATTATTAAACCCCCTAAATGACTGAAAGCTATGCATAACCCTGAAGAGTAAATGAAGATGAAGAGATCAATCTATTATGGACACATGTTTTATGTGACTTCAACAGTTAGCTGGCAGTAATTATTCATTCTCATTTTCATTAGAATTTTAGAAAGTGGTGTCTCCCCTAGTTAATGCTGGCATATCCAAATAAGGATAGTACTGAAATACTCAAATAATCTAGACTGTAGTTTGTTTGCTTTTTTCAAAATTCCTGACATTACCATATTGAAAACACTCAGACAAACAACTGATTAGTCTCCTTTTAGATAATGAAAACCCCTTAGAAGTGTATAATTTGATTTGAGTCTCTAGTGAGCAGAGGGAAAGATACACGCTTTCCAGCAAAGTTTTTAAATCTGTTTTCTCCATTTACAAAGAGCTTCCCTGTGTACGTGTCAACACAGAAGACCTTTTCTGTGCAAACATTTCATTTTACCCATGGACAAGTCTGGGAAAATGTTACTTAGCACATTTTTTTAATCTGATGGTATAAAGTGGTATAAAATGCATGATTTCATCTAATGACACTGCGTGTGTTTCTTGGTTTTGCAGCAACCAGTATTACTTTTTTTTTGGTAATTTTAAATTTCTTAGCAATAAAAAAAGTTTAACTTCTGTTGTTGGAAGCTATGCTAGGATTATTTTTACAGTCTGCTCAATTTGTCTGCTCTTACATCTGACACTGCACCATAAGCAACTGAGAAACATTTTCTACACAAGCTACAGAAGCATCATACCATACTTTGCTCTGGCAGAGGTTTAGTAGCATTGCTGATCCTCAGTCTTTAGGTGAACACTCCCACTGTCTCCTGGCAAAACAATTTCAGAAGATGGCAGGCCACTTTCAGGCTTCACTTGCACCTAAGGAGCTAATGAAAAAACAGTGGAATTTAGTTTTCATTTCACTTTAAAGCGAAACTTTAAAAACCAAGTAATTTTTAACCAGTGGTGAACAAATAGCTAAAAAAGAGACTAAAATGCTGGTAACATTTTGGCAGCCATCTTCAATATTACCATCTTGTGTGGGTCTGAGGGAGTTAATGGACCTAACCTCTTTCACTGTGACTTGGACAGACAAACATCTAAAAGAGGTTCAAATGTCGTCATGTTGATCACTTTGTTTTTTCCTGTAGCCAACTGCTATTCCTGATGAAGAGGATAATTTGTTGATTAAATTGCTATTTGTTTTAATGAATTTCTGGGAAACCAAGGCTGCTGTCCATAACAGTGGCAGGTCACTGAATGGTGGCTTTCATGTACTTGAGCACTTCACACCTTCTAGGTCAGGCAGTCACAATGTGCATCACCAAGAGCTTCTGCAGGACAAAGTTTTTACTTTCATTAAATTTCTTAGCAAAACTTCTTCCAGCCTCTTTGTATCAATAACCATATAAAGGTAGGTTACAACACATGGTTTAATTTGGCCTTAAGTGGTTTTATCTGGCAGGGGAAAAAACCAAACTGTTGAAAGCTAACCTTGAATTAGAAGCTGACCTCTGAATTAGTCAGCCTTTTCCTTGTAAATGCATTTCATAGAGTATAAACATGAACCATCTATTTACATAATGTTAGTGACAGCCAAATGATTTCTTATGAGCATTAATTCTGGAAATCCCAAACTTCCTTGCTGGAAAATGGTTCATAACTTTCAAGAATCCCTCCATCAAGTAACTGCAAATAGAAAAGGATGATAATTTTCCAAACAAATTTAGAATTTCTCTTGTATTTCACTAAGAAACCCTTCTACAATTCCTCAGTGATTAGTATAATCTACTGTTAAATGAAATGCAGGGTACAGGTTGAAAGGTCTGTGCTGGTGATGCTGCAGGCTGCTCTTGTACCATGGTGGCTTTATTCACTGTGCAAAGAGCATCCTGAGTCCAGTTTGGCACTGGAGAGCCCTGGTGCCATCAGAGTGATGGCCCTGAGGGATGTCAGTCAACAGCAACCCCAGTGTATGCCTAAATTTCTCCACCTCTCCAGTTCCTGCTCTGCCAAGAAGAGGAGGGCAGTGAGGAGAAAGGGATATTCAGTTCTTCTGAGGCTGAGGTCCTCCTGAAGCTTCCTGCAGAAGCTCAAGAAGCCAGTAGAGCAGATCACTGGGGTCCTACACCTATGCTGTTGCCTCTAGCACATCTATTTGCATCCCAACTCAGCTCACTGCTATGTCTTGGAGGTTTTTAGCTTTTTTTCTGACATCCAGGGAAAATGAAATCCATGGAGTGCTACCAGGCTTTTGAAGTGCTTGAGTTTCTTTGGCTGTTAGCTTTACTATTTTTAAGAGCAAAATTTTATAAAAATGACATAGGAAGTATGATGAAAAACAAATGTCAAAAAGAGGCAAAGTACTTGTGTGGAATATTCTGCAGGCTGTGAGGGTATGTAAAAGGTTTTCAGAGGCAGAAAACTAACTTGGTTCATTTTAGTTCATTTTTGTCCATTTTAAAGGGAGAGGAGTTTGTAGATGTCAAACCTTCTGTGTTGCTATTGTTGAATAAATGGCAGAATGTCCTTTCCTCTTTTTGAGGAAAGGTATTTCCAGAAGGACGTTTTTATTATTGCAATAAGAGTACATACCATACCACCACATATCTACCTTGTTCTGCATTTATTGGCCTGCCCTACCATAACATGCCATAATAAGTCTCTAAATTAAGAGGATATTTTTCATGCTTTCAGCGACAGCAGCAAAGTACTCTACTCTTTGCTGTGTGCTGTTATTATTAGCTCCCCCATGATCGAATTCCAGCCTCGGGCACTGGTTGTGTGAGGGGGCTGAACTCTAATGGCAGGTTTCAGCCCTTGTTTTGTCTGGCTGCGTTCACCCTACCTAATTCATGGTAGGAAGCACAGAGCCTCAGTTGAACAGAAGGGACGTGCACAGCCATTTTAGCTATACCCAAATTACAGCTTACAGCTTGTTCCCAGACTAGAATAAAGTGACTTCTGCTTAACAGAAAGAAGTTAGGTGCTTTACTCCAGAACCATCTTCAGTGGGTGAGAATAAGAAAGAAAACACCCAAAGCCTTGTTAGATAACCACCAGCAGACCACTTTCCACTGCCAGTTTTGCTCACTGGCACCTTCTGTGTGATGGACACCAAGCCTTTGGTGCTGGTTGACATTTGTGGGGCAGGTTGCAGGGGAAACTGATGGTGTTTCTTCTTAGTTCTTCAGCACTGCCAAACATATGGTTCAGAGTGGCCCTGCAGTTGTCTAGGGCAGTGTGGAGCCTTTACTGAAGGTCTGGAACAAATCTTTTCATTCATCAGCAAAAGTAAGGCAGATATCTTCCCCTCCTACTGGGGGAAGGTGTTATTGAGTCATGCAGCAATATCCACACAACGGATGCCATGGAGGGGGCAGGAATATTGACTCTTGCAGATGTATCTCTTTGCCTCTTCATAAAGACTGGGGCTGACAGAGCCTACTCTTTCTCAGGCCTCCTTCCTCTGGTGGTCTTTGCTGTGCAACAGAAAGGTTGTCATGTAAACAAACCAACTCCCTCCAGAACCAGAAGCCAGACCAAGGGGTGACATACATTTACTGTGCTCATTAATATTAATTTTGCTCATTGTAGTCAGATCTGAAGGCATTTCATTGGTGGAAAAAGCAATTCCTTCATCTCATTTTATGATTACTTTCTGGGAACGTAGTGCTGTGTGGCTACAGAACATGACCTTCTGTGCCAGGAGATTTCTGATCTTCATTGAATTCTGTAGGAGTTCCCTAGGTGCCTCCTGCAAAACCCCTTCCCTCTGAAGGAAAGAGTTGAATGGAAATCTTAAAGTGATTAAACCACAGCGCTTTGGGAAAAAGCCTTTTCCTGGCCCATCAATAACATTTCTGTTTCAGTATAAACTACAGGTAACAGGAAAAACATTTCCAAGGTTGTTAGTGATATATGCAAAGAACAGAAAAAGTTCTTGTCCTTTGTCCCTGCTTTGCTTTGTGTCAAAAATTGAAAAATGAGGTGGATTCTTGGCAAGAATCTCTTTATCTCTCTCACCAGCACCATCACACACCCTGTGGCAGCTCTTCAGCCCAGCAACAAGTGGGAGTGTGGCACAGTGGGGATGAGGTGCACTGGAGCATCTGCTGCCACATTTCTCTCCAGATTTTTGGAGGATTATGGTTCCTCCATGGCTGCCACCAGGCTGTCCTTCATTTGTCTTCTGCTCCTTCAGGTTACAAAGCTTTGAACTGTCTTCCAGCTCCATGGTGGACTGACGACAACTTACTTACACTCCTGGTATCTCTAGAAACCTCCAATTGGGTTTCTCCTGGCATAGCTTAACACACATAGTGCTTGCCAAATATATTTTTTTAAGTCCTAAAAGCCTTTCTGTTGCTAGGTGGAAATTTTTCTGACTTTCAGATATGAAGTGACTAATAGGATGCATTTCATAATACATCAGCAATACAGTACTTGTTATTATCACATTTCAGTGCCATTTAAATGTTACCAACCTGCATGGGAAGGATGTGGTAGTATATAATAAAGAAAGTAGGGAGAATCCTTTGTTCTTTAATAATCACATTTTATAAAGTTAAGAAGGTTTATTGTGTTAGGGACATGAGGTTAAAAAATGTTGGGGTTTTTAAACACTGTTTTTCAGAAGATGAATGAATTCCCAACAACAAACATTAGGCTTTAGGACTGAGGTGGAATTTAGATGCCATAAACCTCACCCTGTTCTGATGCAGATCTCTCATTCTTCTGTGTTCACAAGCTGTAGCACATTTTCTCCCATCTCAGTTGGATAGATGCTGTTTTTTCACCTCCTGCTGCTACCTCCTCTGGTTCTGTATTAATAGACAACACATCAGCCCATAGGAAAGCAAACGAATGGAGAAGTCATGTGGACAAAAAGGAGTGGACTCTGACAACAGAAAACACCTTGGGATAGCATTCACTGTACATGAAGGAGAAAAGTGATGATGCCATTTAAATCAATAAACGTGCTTGTAATTTTTGTCCTTTAAGCTTCTGATAATAAGTCTTTGTGCTACTGACAGCTGCTCTTGGTGAATAGTATCACCATCTTGCAGCTGGGATGGATCCAGTTACTGAAAAACTTCAGTGGCCATGCTAAGAGAAACAGACTTGGAAGATTCACTGATGGCTTAATAAAAACAACTAACCACTTCAACTTGGGAAGGCCCTCAGACTTCAGGATAAATAAGACTTGTTCTTGGCTACTCTAGGGACTCTATATGCATTATAGTGTCTTCCTTAAGTCACTGCAAAAGAGATAGTCCAGCTCTGTACTAGGCAGCGCATCACAACCCATACTGCCTGCCATGCTTCACCCATTTTCATATATATAAATGCTCCACTGATTGATAATTTCAAGGCATGGATGTGAAAAACTTGTATTACAAAGATTTGTCTGTAAAAATACATTTAAAACACCACCATGCAATTTAAGTTAGATACAGTGCAATGGTTTTTGGTAATAAAGCCATGAGGTTTTTGTTAGTATAGTGAAGGTGTTACAGAATAAAGCTCAGTTATGTGATCAGAGGTATCTTGCTGGTTCTGTTATGACTTCTTATGCAATATTTGTAAGTGAATTAGAAAATGGTTTGTGAAGATTTCTCTTGAGCATCTGTTCACTCTTGTTGAAGAGGTATCAAGGAGTCCCTTTGTAATTCTTTATCATTCCTTGGCCTTCCAGTTGAAGGTAGCAGATTTATTTATTGTAATTGATGATCATGAAAAGGTAAAGTAACTCTGACCCAGATTTTAATGAGGAAAAAAGTGTTCTAAGTCTAGTCTTATTTGAATCTCAAGTTCTTCTAAAAAGAATTACTAAAAATGTGAAGTAAGAAAATTGTCTTTTGATATCACAGAATTATGGAGTTATGGTTGGGAAAGATCTCTAAGATTACTGCTTCCAAGTGTCACCATCCCCCCCTCACCAAAATAAAATAAAAAACATATATATACCATCACCATGCCCACTAGAGCATGTCCTGAAATGCCTCATCTACTTGGAATTTAAATACTTCCGGAGATGGTGACTCCACTACCTCCCTGGGCAGCCCATTCCATTTAGTCACTCTAAAGAAATTCTTCCTCAGATCTAGTATAAACCTTCCCTGGTGCAGCTTCAGGACATTTCCTCTATTTCTATCATTATTCACAGTAGAAAAGAGCCCAGCACCCACCTCCCAGCAACCTCCTTTCAGGTAGTTGCAGAGAGCAATAAGGTCTCCTCTCAGCCTTCTTTACTCCACGCTAAACAATCCCAATTCCCTCAGCCTCTCCTCTTAGGGCTCATTCTCCAGACCCTTCACCAGCTTGTTTGCCCTTCTCTGAGCTCACTCCAGCACCTCAATGCCTTTCTTGTAGTGAGGAGCCCAGAACTGAACACAGCACTCAAGGTGCAGCCTCACCAATGTCAATTAGAGGCACCATCACTCCCCTTCTCCTGCTGGCCACGCTGTTCCTGATACCAGCCAGTGCTGCAAGACAAACCCCACTTAGGGCACAGCACTCCAAGGTCTAACTGGTGTCCCTGCAGGAGTGCTCAAATAGTGCTCTGAATCTGTTGCCCTCAGGACTGGTTAGCCTGGCTCAGTGCTACTGCTCCAGATTCAACTGTTCCCTCTGCTGGCTTGCTCAGGACTGAGCTGAGCCTGTGCTTCAAGCCTCACCTTTTATTGGCCCCCTAATCCTGCTCGTGAGCAGTGGGGGCCCACCCTAACCAGGCACAGGTGGGCTTAACACAAGCTCATGCCCACTACCTGGCACCTGGTTGCCTCATTTCACTACAAGCCAGGATGCTGTTGGTCTTGGCCACCTGGGCACACTACTGGCTCACATTCAGCCGGGTGTCAACCAACACCCCTAGGTTCATTTCTGCCAGGCAGCTTTCCAGACACTCTTCCCCAAGCCTGTAACCTTTCATGGTGGTGGTGTGACCAAAATAAAGGAGCTGGCACTTGGTCTTGTTAAACCTCATGGGAATAGCCTCAGCCCTTCCATTCAGATGGACTCTGCAGAACCCACCAGCCCTCAAGCAGATCAACACTTCACCGAGCTTGGTGTCACCTGAAAACCTGCTGAGGAAACACTCAGTCCTCTCATTTAGATAACTGATGAAGACTTGGAACAAGATCCACCCCCAAAACTACTGTGGAATAGTTTGAGTTGGAAGAGACCTCTGGAGCTAATATGGTCCAAACTCCTGCTCAGAGCTGGACCAGTTTCAACACTTCAGGCCCCTCAGTGCCTTGTTCAACTGAGTTTTGAATACCTCAAAAAAAAAAAAAAAAAAAAAAAAAAAAAAAGGAGATTTTATTTTTATGCATTCTCTTATTCAAATAATTTGCAAAGAATCAATCCAAACCTGATGTTTAAAACATTGGGTTGCCTGACAGTGCATGAATTTTGTTTTCAATGGCAGATTTTCTGTTTTCTTTGAAATTCCTTGACACATTTGAATTGCAAGGAGAAAAATTCAGCATTTATACTCCTGTAGAAATAAAAGCATAGAAAAAGTCAAATCTCATCATTATTTTTAACAGAAAAAAACAAAGTTATAATGACATTCTTAGCAGTAGAAAATAGATTTCTAGATATGAATTTAGTTATGTGAAAATATGTGGAAAGATATGTGAAAGAAACTTCTCTGACAGTCATTGGAAAATAACAGTCCTTAAAATATATTAAACTTACTAAGTATTTTTACAGCTTTTTCATTTTTAACCTCAAGCTAAACTGAATGGCTATCAATGGACTCATTATAATGTCCCAAACCTACATCAGGAAGAGAAGAACTAAACAGAAGAAAGGGTTTTTTTTCTCTGAGATTTAAAAAATTTTGGCAAAACTATTTAAAAAAAAAAAAAACAACATTGAAAATTATTGATTAAATTTTGAGGGCTTTTCTAAGAAACTAACCATCTCAGACCATTCTTAAATGCTATTCCAAACTCTCAAATGCTATTTCAATATTAGATTTTGCCAGATCTTTCTTTTTTTGTTTTTGTTCAAGTTCTGCAATGTTAGTGTAAAGTTTTTTTCTTTTTTAACTAAAATATTTTCATAGTTATTTTCATTTTAGCTGAGTGCCCAGCTTCACTTCCAACACTCCGATGCCATATCCATGAAATGATATTTAACAGCCATCTCACACATTCTGCTCAAGGACCTCTGTGGTCTGCAGGCATGGAGGTCTTATCCAGTTCTGCAGTCTTAAAACTTTTTTCTTCCTCTTTCCCTCTGACCCTTGGCCATAACAACTCGCATTTTTTATGCCACAGAATGCAAGGGAGAGTCTGCCTTTTTGGCTGTACCAGGCTGTCTTGCCCACACATTTGGAAGGATGAATAAGGAAGTAGAAATAAATATAAAATGTTTCAACTGTCCAGGCTTCCCAATACATTTAAATTTAGAGGGGTTTTTGAAAACAAACAAACAAACAAAAACCCCAGAACAAGAGCTAACTTGTCTTTAACCTCAAAAAACAATATTATGCTGTTTGCACCAACTTTCCCAACAACTTTTCTATACAATTCACTTCTTATGAACCTGCCATACCCAAAAACCACAGAGGAATAGGTAGATTTTGAAGTGAAGACCAGACCAAAATATTCTGAAGGCTAAAAAGAGAGAAACAAAGCACAGGACCCGGACCATCCCACGTGAGGGCTGAAGCTCAGACCTGAACTAGATCTACAACTGCTACGAGTTGTCCCAACAGTGTAAGCCCAGCAGTTTCCACAGACTGAGAGTGCCAGTCATCAGATTTCTACTCTGGGGGGGCTGCTAACCAAAATGCAGTCTCTGGACCACATCTTTCCAATGAATTTGGATACCCAGCTCTCTGTGCAATCAGGAAGGCCTGTGTGACCACCTCTGGTGGCAGAAGCAACAAAATAGCTTTTGTGTGTGTGTCTGTGTGTCTGTGTGCATCACATAATTCACAATCTAAACTTAATCCAAAACATTTGGATGTCAGCCCACCCCACGCTTGCTTGGTAGGGCTGGAGAGGAAGGAATGCCAAGAGCAGCATGGAGCTGGGGAGCTGGGGATGGAGGCCCTGCACCTGCATGGAGGTATGAACTGTGAACGGGTAAGTGAAAAGGATCCTCTGTTTCTTTCAGTCAGCTCTGAAGGCAGCTGAGGTTTGTCTTGGTGAAAGTAAAACAGGGGATAGCTTTCAGCCCGTACCCAAGTACCAGATGACCTCTTCCACCAAGGCTTTGCACGTCATTTATTTCTTCCAGCGTTTTATTCCAGGGGCCACCAGGAAGCATTTGGCAAGTCACTGCTGTTTTATGGGTGGAAGCTCAGCTAAACCACACCTAGCAGCAGCCAGGTAGGGACTCATAGAGTTTTAATGACAACTGTTAATGTTCGTTTGCCTTTCAGCAGTGCTTGCAACCCAAGATTTCATTTTAGCTGGTACAATACGCTTGCATCATTAACAACAATTACCCGTCATTGTTCCATTCGGATTTCTCTTGCTAATTAGATTCACTTTGACAATCTTCATGGCCCATAAAACTAACCCCAAAAGGAGAATCTTCCCACAGTGAACAGAATGGAGTATGAATAATCAGTTTAATAATTGTATTTGACTCAGCTTCTCAACACCAGTGAGTTTATCAACAGGCTGCCAGGGTTCATCAGTGGGAGAGTCCCACTCTGCTCCAGGTTGTTCTCATGAGAGGAGCAGATGCCCTCCTGGCTGCTTTGCCAAACCTGCAACTGCTCTGTGGGTCTTACACAAGCTTTAAGAGCCTCCACTTTTAATTCTTGCAATTTTGTATGGGCATCCAGTTCTTACTTATTTACACTTTTCTCACACTCTGTCTTTCCCTCTTGCCCCTCCCTTTAGACAGCAACAGTGACAGAGACAACAGTAGCTCCTAGGGAAGATAAAGAAATCTGGAAACATAACCATGCAGTCCCTCTGCAAAAGGCACAGCCCTGCAACCTGGTTTCAGCAGCCTCAGGCATCTCTGCTCTCTTGCTGAGATGAATATTTGGGTGACAAACCTGGGCTGCAAGCCATTTCTTAGCATCTTGATGGGTCTTATCTGATAGCCCCCAGCAACAGTGTCCTTTCCAACAGTTTCTCTGACAAAGGCAACAATACAGCTTCCAGATTTGGGTTGCTCCATCTCTGAGTTGATTGAGGCACAGCCAGAGGGTCGGACTCTGTTTGTACCTGTTTGTTTAGATCTCATCTGGGGCCCTCCTGCAAGTTCCCTTCTCCTCAAAACACACACACAAAAAAATTCTCGTCTGGAAACTGCCAAGCAGAGCAATATGTAGTTTCCTGCCCTGGCTGGGAATCATGCAGACAGGCAGTTGGTTTTATTCATTTTTCAGCTGTTTTTTCCAAACTTTAAGGAAAAATATTAAATCTAATTTCATGCCACTGCAACCTCACCACACACCATCCGTGGCGTCGGACAACTGAGCCTGAAGCATGGCCCAAGCTTTGTTACAGCCTGAGGTGCTGGTGGAAGGGAAGGCAACTACCAGGACACAGGGCAAAGGAAGGACTCCCAGGATGGAGTGTGAAACATTTTACCGGGGCTTCCTTTGGTACCAAAGCACTGTGAAACTTCACTGAGCTGGCCCAGTCTGTCTTTTCCTCCCTCCTCTGCCCTACCCTGGCCTACCTTGCCCAGGAGTTGCTTTTGCTCCTAATCCAAAGAAAATAAGCTACATGCATGCAGCATTTGGATACTTGAGCCCAAGATGACAGGAGAATGACTGCTTCTTCAAACTCCATCTCCATCACCATGTGCTCCTGGACCTTCCCGTGATCTCCTGGGAGAGAGAATCTCCAGCTGCCTGGTCTATTTTGCAGCTCTTCTCTGCAGCTGCACTTTTGGTAATGCATCTTTCCCAAAAGAAGGGGCAAGAAGGGAGGAGAGTTGATCTGGGCATATATTTTCTCATCTTGACAGGAAATGGATGCAACATAAGGATCAAGCTTGCAGCACACACTCTTCTATGACTATTTAATGCTGATTTTCTTTCTCCTCAGTTATTTTCCCAACTGATTCACTCCCTGTGAACAGCAAAAGCCACCTCTGACACTAGTTTTCACCAGCATGACTCTTTGTCTTTTACTTGAATGTCATCCTCCTTTTATTACAGCTGTTCTTGAGGTGCTCTGCTCATCCTGCCTGGCCTCCAAATGACCTTGGTGCGTCATGGCTTCGTGCAGCACATTTCATCCGCACAGTGCTTGCATGGGCCAGGACCATAGCATTAAAGCAAACAGAATTGGTCCCAAAACTCCTATTTGAAGAACAGTCCCTGATAACTCCTCCTGTCCCGATGTGTCCGCCCTCAGCACTCATTGACTTCTCTTCTTACCAACAATGCAGTTCCTCTGCCAATCTATTTTGTCTCCAACAGCATCAGTTGTTTCACACTTGACATCATAGCAAATACATTAAAGTAGTCTAGATAAAGGAAATCTGGCAGATATCACCTGTCTGGAAAAATAATTTTTTTATCAAAGAGAACCATCAGGTTAGTCTGGCAGGATGTACCTTTAGTCGCATTTCATACCATTTTTGATATGCCTTTGCATCCTTAATTAACCTTCAAGGCATGTTCCTGAGCCTTGCATACCAGTGAGGTCAGGGTTACAAGGACGGTGGTTGGTTGGATTATTTTTTAACTCTGCACAGCCAAACACATTGTAATGGATATTCCACAGTCACAGGGTTCCTCACTGACTTGATAAATGTGTAAAAGCACTTGCTGCTAGACACGCCACCTAAAATGCTGGTCTTTCCAGAACTGCTGGACAGGCATGACCTGCCTCCCCCCTCCTCCTCCCCAAAAAGGAACACAGCCTGTTCTTTGAGATTTGCTCCCCCAGAGTAGTGATTCCATTTCCATATCCTTGTTCCCATTAGCCAGCCTGCTTTTGCCCCTAGGATTTGTCTTCCTTAAATGAGAACAGAGGTAAACTACTCCTTTGATATTAGGCCATGCCTAGATTATCTTTAATCTCATTTACTGCACAGCAGCCTAACTCTGCTTTTCTTCCTTTCTTACACTTGAGAATTTTTTTTTTCCATTTTTTTTGCCTGGAATACTTTGCAAGTTTCAGCTCAGGTTTGCGTTTGATAGTTATACTGGCATTTTTTGACCTCTAAATGATCATCAGGTGCTCTTTCTTGTGAACCAACCTGTGAGCCCTTGTACCTACCCAACAGCCTCCTGAGGATCCCCAGGACTGATTGAAGAGTGCAGTGCCATGGACAGGTGAAGCAAGCAGGCATGCTGTGGGATCCCTCACCTCCGTGCCTCCTCCCCTGCACTCAAGCCAGCTTTGCTGAGGAGCATCACCTCACTTTGTTAGTTTGCTCACCAGAAAATCAAGCCTCGGATGCACACATATTTCTGCTCATTCCCCCCCTTGCTTCAAATCGTGAGTTCAAAGCTCTGCTCTGTGACTAGATCCCTAGTAACTTAATTACACCTCAAAACAACATCACCTTGTACACGTTCAATGATTAAGATGTTTGTTGGTTGTCAAATCCAAAAATATCTTGTTCCTATCACTGCTAGCTTGAAGTATCATCAAGTAATGCTGTCTCCTCAGATTGCCAAAGCACTGAATTAAGATACAAATAATTTTGAAAAAAGTTTTTATGTCAGCCAGAAACATGAGCAGCAGGTAAAGGAACAAAGGCAAAGCATATTTCTGACCCCACAGCTTTGTTCCTGCTGAGTTTCAGAGGGTACATGTGACCACCAGAAGTGCAAAAGCTTCATAGGAAAACACTGCAAAAAACTTTTATGCTGGGAAGTGCATAGTTATTAGACTGAGACACAGTTCACAGCAGAAAATGCTCCTTGCCACCTGGAGGACAGAAACCAGCCAAGTCCAAATGATGTTGGAAATTATTTTCCTTGACCAGTCTCTCCGGTGCAGACATGTGAGTGTTGCACCCTCAGCACAAAGGACTGCCTGTCCTTGTCTGTATGAGGAGGAGATCAGTGTTAGGAGTGATCCTCTCAAGATCTGCTCTTCATTTCCTCTAACCTCACCAGCTACCTCTGCCCTCTAAATCCTGCTGGAGGTGTCAGCTTAGCAGTTAAAGAAAAACAATTTCTCTTCCCAAGAGCAGATGTATCACAAGTGCTGTCAAGAAGGAGAATTTAGAGAGTCCTGTTTTCTATTTGATTACACTTTTGAAAACATTTTTGACAGCAACTGCAGTTCTTTGGTGTCTGAGACAGGAAGATGGGCTGTTAGGGGCTGTTAGGGTGGTCACTGATGGTTCAGGTCACCAACACCTCACCAGACCATCCCTGCTCAGTTTGAGGGGATGCACAGAAATCTCCTATAGATTTCTTCCTGCCCGGCACAGCACTTTGTGGGTCACGGAGAATAAAAGAAAGGGTTTGATGATAGAAAGATCAGGTTTTTAGGCAAAAACACAAGCAGGCTCCTCAGGGTTAAAGCGTTTGGTGGCAGAAGGACAGTGGGGAGCCAAACATCCCTGTCCCTTCAGAGCAGCTTTTTTCTCCTCATTCAGATCCTTTACTGAAATTTTGAGACTGGATCACAATTTCAGCCCAAAGGGGCCACAGATGCACCCTGAAGATGTAGGAGGGCTGAAGGGGATGTAAATTCAGTCCATGTGCCATACAGCACACCCGATAGGAAGCTATAGAGCAGCAGGCAAATAAAACATGTAAAGTGTCATCATTGTGCTGAATCCTGGCCTTAGCAGACAAACCTCAGCAGGACCAGCTCCACAATCTCTTGTTCCGTGCTTGGTGTCCAGATGCGAAATAACAATTACATTGTGAAATGTCATGGGTCTACTGAGGAGCTCCAAACATGTCAATATTGTCTCCTGGTTGCATCAAGTCATGATAACTTTGCTTGGCTCCCTGCCTGGATGAAACAACAGAGGGAAAAAGAAAAACAAACAAAACCCAAAGAGAGACAGGGCCAGAGCTTGCCTGTGCACTACTTTTATCTTCCTGCCTTTCCAGTGCACCCATGGCAGCAGCGTCTAGATGATAAGTCCCTCTCTTTACAAAACAGGAAGACCGTGGGCTGGTTGGCTTCTTTGATGAGCTATAAATTACACAGGTTTTACCTGGCTGCCAGCCTGTGCTGTACGCTAGGTGAGACAGGTGCTAATGGAGGGTGCTGCAGTGGCCAGAGATAGGATAATTACTGTTATTGCATTAGGAGAGAATAGCTTGAGACTTAAGAGCCGGAGGGAAAGAGTCCCAGGAACTGGAGCACCAAAGGCATTGCTAGCTGCACGCACACAAGGGCGACTGAGCTATAAATAATCTGACCTCTTTGTTCCAGTAAAATGGCACAAGAATTAAGACCCCAGTTCAGGAAGAAACTTAAAATGCATGACTAAGCTTGGCATAGCTGAGCAGACCTATTGACGCCCCTGGGGCCCGAAAGCCTTTCTGCTTTGGGAGTCTTTGTGCTCACCTGAGAGCGTCCCCCTGGCAGAGCTGCTTAATGGGGGCTGAGGGGGTGAGATCAATTACAGCAGGTAAATGAGTAAAAACAACCCCCTATCGAGGGGCTTGTCAGACACCTGGGGTTCTGTGAAGTACCCTTTCTCAGCTAAGTTACATATAAACAAAGAAACCTTCCTTAACCTCGGTTACCCGATAGTAGTTAGCAACTTGAAAACAAAAAGCTGATGTGTTAAGCAAAAACATTATGCAAGGTGTTAGAACATAGGCCTAGCAAATGTAGCCCAGAAATTTGTCAGTAAAACAGAACCAAAACAGAACAGAAATAGAAAAAACCAGGCAAGCCAGCAGCAGGGGAGTTGCATGTGTATCGTCTCTCACCTTTGGCAGGAAACTCACCCAAAAATGTTCTTGTTCAATTGAAAAGGTTTGTCATCAGGCTCTGCATTTCACTGGCAGACTTGATAAAGAAAAACTAGAGTTACTTGGGAAAAAAAATAAGGTTTTGATGGTTGCCTGGGGTGGGAAGTAGCACCACTTACAAATTAGCTTTTTCCTAACTCAATTATAGACACTTAACAAAAATTTTACCTGAAAATTATATGTAAATATAAATAGATCACCAGCCTTTCCTAGCTTTTGCTTTTTTACATTTGTGGTATAGAAAGAAAAGAAATATTTTACTTGTACTGGAAGTGAGGAGCAAACCTGGAAAGGATGCATGACTGGCCCAGCATCACCCACCTCATCACAAGCCCCTGGCACCCTGTGACTGGGATCCACAGCAGACACCTGTGTCCTGGGGCAGACATGTACAGGATGGATCCAAGAGCCATTTTGTTGCTGTGGTGAGGAGTCAGAGGATTTGGTAAGCACCTTTGAGCCCAGCGGGGCATCAGACTCACTTGTGTGCTACTGGATTACCAGCTGGCTGGAAAAATGATAACCCAGCAGCCTTCCTCCCAGGTGAGGGAGGGCAACAGGAATCAAAGTTTTCAGTGTCTCTGGGCAACCACAGGAGGTCCAGCCACTCTCACTTGTGGTGTGAACACCTTGAAAACGATGAGCTCTCAGGCATGTACATGTCCCTTTTGCCTGCAGTGTGTTCTCACTGTATTTTCATGTATTTGGAGACACCAAAGAAGAGTAAAGAGACACATTTTCCTCATATAACTACTTATTCCAAGGCACAGCACCTTTCCACTTCACCAGTCTTCCCCATGCCTTGCACGTATACACAGCCCCTAAAGCAAGCATTTTAAAAAGGCCGGAAGCACAATCCAAGTTTGAATTATAATTCCTTTTATGCAGCTTAGTTATTAGCTACCATGGAGGAATTAAGAGCTAACAGGTCTAGCAAAGACAGCCAGTGTTTTCTGGTTGCTTTCTCCAAGCTCACAGGACCATTCCTCCTTCCGGATGACTCTCATCCCTGTCACAGAGTATTATATGGCAGGAACTCTGCAGCCAACCATTTGGCAGCCACACATCACATGTGTCCTGTGTTGATACCACTTTGTGCCACGATGTTAAAAGCCATACTGTCCCCCTGTTTCTCATGGTTCTCCTATGTGCATTGCCCTGGCGTCCCAAAAAGCCACCAAGATGTAGAAGAAGCCAAAAGGTAAGGTTGATCTTTTCATTCTGAGGTAGCACAGGGTCTAATACAGCTATTTCTGCTCCCTGACTCAGCACGACCATGTTTGAAATAAATATAACAAAGAAGGAGAATATCTTTGGATCCATATGACACTTGTATTCCAACACCCCTTGACATGATATAAGCCATATGGGATGGTATGGTAGTTATTTTGACTCACCTGTTTAACAATAGTTTTCTTTTAATCAATATTTATTTAACTTATCAGCTAGACAAAAGCTCCCTAATTTCTTCATCTGATTTAATTGATGTTCGCTGACAGAATGAAGCTAGACTGGATAAGACACTACAAACTGTGTCAAGTTTTCCCCATCTTCTGCTTGCATCTCCTATAACAAGCCCTGTGACTGTCACAGAGCCAAGGCACATCTCGCATCTTGCAGACAAACTGGGACCATACCTGGCTCTACACCCTGGGACAAGAAGCCAAGAAAGAGGCCAAAACAATGAGTGTTGACACAATAATTAGCATATGGATTCTCAATTCAGATTACCTCTTCCTACCTTGTGAAACACTTTGCAGTTTCAGAGGACTTCAGAGGAGCCTGTAGTTTCTTAAAGGCACCACAACAATTAAATACATGTCTTGAGTCATAATATTAAAATACAATTCTGGGTGAAGGATCACAGAAAGAGACATGCACATTGCACATATACAAATGGACGGGCCACATCTACCTGGGATTCCCTTCTCCCAGACAAGAACCATAAATTACTTTGCCAAAGGAGCTTTAGGGTATTTCAGGCCTCCTCAGAAGGACTTTCTGGAAGGAAATGGCCTTTACTGTGTGAGACCTCATCCTCATGAGAAAGGAGAGTGGCTGCAAGCTGAATGACTGAACCACAAAGTTTAAACTCACCCAGGTACTCCACGTGTCTGTAAAGAAAAGCTCACTTCAGCAGAACGTCAAAGAGCTTTCAGGGCAACTGCCACTGTTTAGGCCCAGCCGGTACCAACTGGGCCTCCACTTGCTCAGCTCCCACAGCCCCATGGTGGGACAGGGAGGAGAAAACCCACCCAAAGGCTCCTTAATTGAGACAAGGACAGGGAGGTTTTCAGTCCCCAGTTATGGTAATGGGCACAAACCAGGCAGGTTCAACTTGGGAAGGAAAAAACCCCCTAATTTCATCTGCCCAGAGGAAGAGAAAACATGGCCATATCTTAACACCTTCCCTCCAGTGCCTTCTTTCTTCCCACTCCCGGGTCACCTCACTGCTGCCTCCCCCTCAGGGCACAGGGAGGGGCAGGGGGGGTTAGGGTCAGTTCCCCACACGCTGTTTCTGCCGCTCCTTCCTCCTCAGGATGAGGACTCCTCACAGCCCTTCCCTGCTCCAACGCGGGGTCCCTCTCATGGCAGAGAGTCCTTCAGGAACCCCTGGGACATGAGTCCCTCCCACAGGTGCAGTCCCTCAGGCACAGACTTCTCCAGCCCGGGCTGCACACAGAGTCATGGCTGCTGCGGGAGCAGTCACCTCCTCTGGCATGGGGTCCTCCAGGGCTGCAGATCCACATCTACCCACCTGTGACACTCCCTGGCAGCAGCTCCATGTCTGCTCCACCACTTGGCTCCACCCGTGCTCCTCCATGGGTTGGTGCCATCTCACCATGGGCTGTGGGGAAGTCCCTGCTCGGTGACCCTCTCCCCCTCCCTCGTCATTGACCTTGTCTTTTCTTTGGCATTGCTCTCACCTCCTCCTCTCTGCTCTATGGGGTTTTTTTAAATTATTTTTTTGCAGCCTCATTTTCCCTTTCTGGAATACATTGCTCGCAGGCACATCCAGCTTCCCGTGTCATCTGCTCGGCCTTGGCCAGAGGTGGGGCCAGGGTTGGAAGCAGGGAGCTTCCAGCAGCTTCTCACAGGAGCCACTACTGAGGCCCCCCCACTTCCAAAACACCAACCCCAGATAGGAACTGATTTTTCAAGCTCAGTCACAATAGGGAAAGGGGGAAAAAAATGAATGCTCACATTTACACACGGTGGAGTTACAGATCCTGAAGCCAGCACATGCAAAAAGCTCAAATGAAGCAACGCTGCAGCTGTAACTTGCTGCCCAGATTAGTTCCTGCCCAGCTCTCGCTGCCACCATTGGAATTTTTGTGAAATGCTGAAGTGTAAAGGGTAGTGCTGGCTCTGAAGTCCAAAGTCAACTGATGTTAGGAAAGCATGCAGTAATTTTATGACCGCTACCGACATGAACAGGACTAAAAGCTGCCAGCCCTTGTGCTGCAGAAAGCCCCAGAATCACCTCTGCAAGAAGGAAAAATCCCCTTTCCTCCACAAACACACTGCTGTCTACCAGGCTGCCTAAACTTTGGGCTGAGGAGGCAGAGCAGCCTGATCTGATCTGATCTGGTCTGGTCTGGAGCGAGATCTGACACTGTGAAGCACCCACCAAGATGCCTCTCTGCAGCGATGCCCTTTTCTATACGCTTCACCTAGACGTTGCCATGTACTAATGCTGCCGTTGCCCTTCTTGATGAAAAACACCAGCTTGCAAGCATACTCAAATGCTTTAAGTAAGCCTTCGGGAGGGGGGGGATGGAAAAAAGGCCACAGAAAGACCCAGACTTCCTCTAAAGAGCTCCAGAGAGTAGCAGACAAGAAAAGTTATCTTCTGCAAAGGCATTCAGACCAGCTCAGGATTTGTTCAAGCTTGGTTTTCTACAGAAAAAAGTCATGTATGGACAGACACTCCATGTACAGAAACCATTGAAGCTCTTGAAGCCATTGGCTAGTTTTGGTCAAGCACAGCAGTACATGAGGATCTTTGTGATCACCCAGTTTCTGTGATTTTTCATGCAAACCTTACTCTGTCCTGGTCTGCACAGGGACACATGACCAGAGGAGTCAGAGATATCAGCAGAGGAAATGGCTCTGTGAAGTTTCACTGAGTATTTGTTCCCCAGGGCAGCAGCCAATTACAACCTGAACCGTGGGCTATACCTCCTCCAGGGCTAAATCCTGGCCTCCAAGTGTGCCCATCCAGAAAGGAGGGGAGGTCCCAGCCTCAAGAAGTTGAGTGGCACAGGTTTAATTCTGGTCCAAACACAGTTCAGCTCCTCTACTCTGTGCCCCAAGAAGTCCTGGCTGTCAACCTTGAAAGCTGCCCATGATTGCAGGCTTTCTGTGTGCTGGGAGAAAGGGGAGGGACTGGATAAAAAAACACCTCAAATCTTTGAAATCCTAAAAAGGTATCTGAGTTGGTTCAATAGCATTTTGCAGACTCAATAAAAGGTTAATCAAATTATCCACGATGGAAACAATTTTGGCATACTTGTCCCTAGATGAGCAGTAATGAAGAGTCATCATAGAGTTTCTTACAACTGATGCTATTATTTGGGAAAGGTCTTGAGTACAGTCCTATGGGGAAGATCATTAAAAAACCACCCCAAACCCAAAAGGCTGCAGGGGCAGATCTGTCACAGAAATTTGCACTTTTTCTTCCTGTGAATGTAATTCATGCAGGTAGTGCTTTATCAAAACTAATTTAACCACTTCGCATTTAAACTACAGGAAAAGGAGTTCAGGTAGGTTCCTTTAACATAAAGGACATCTTTTAATGCAACTTTTGTTCATGTTCACCCCCTCCCCCCACACACAGTGATATTAAATGTCTTGAAATGTGACACAGAAATACATGCCTTATCATATCTCTTGGCTTCTCTCACTATAGCAGCCTTATCAACACTCAGCAGCCCCATTAATGCAGTCTCTTGCAATCAGCAAGAAAAAGTAGCACTCCACAGATCTCTGATCCATTCCTTCCTGATATCATAGACCCTTTCAGGATGCTGAATAAAAACCAGCAGCTCTTTTTATGCCAGCAGTCTGCTCCATTACATCTGTTCTACGTGCTCGTAGTCCAAAGATCTCAGAGCTCACCCCATGTCAGACCCTTGAGCTGCTGATCTGGAACAAAGCTGCCCATCCCTGGGATGGGGCTGGTGGCTGTCACACCAGGTACTCTTCCTATGGTGAGGCAGGGATAGCCCTGTGCTCATGCCCCATGGCAAGCACATTCATTCAGGAGGAGGTTTACCTGGATAAATATTATACATACCTCACTGCTGAGTACAAAGTACACTGAGGAGATATCATAGGTTTGCTTTAATCATGTACTGTATTTTCAGGAGATGTGGGGGAATAAAGTGGTGCCAAACCATTTCTCAAGAACTTCCATATTTTCTGTAGAAAAAAACTTGCAGAGATGCAAAACTACAGAGCCTACTGCAAGGATCAGGGCTTCAGGAGCCACACTGTTCAGGAACTGGGAGACTGTCATTCTCACTGAGCACTATATTTGACTTCCAAAAAAGAGGACTCAGGCCCCAGCACCTACATGTACATTCTTGTTAGTTGTGTTTGACTTTTTTCAGTCCCCATCATGTATATTGACAACCCCTTTCCTAACTGCTTTCCTTAGGTTATTTTCAGTTCTCAGGTTGCTGTATTTCATTTAAATTTTCCAAGAATTTACAAAATCATGCAAAAAAGTATTTTCAAAACTGCATCTCACCTTGTTGCCTCCCAAGAAACAGAGGAGGATGGGACTGGGGTGTCCTTGAGATACTAGAGTTGATCTTAGCCAACACCATGAGAAGCGGAGTCATTAAAAAGAGATAGAGGATGGATATTGCAAAACAACAGTGAAATCTTTTCCCTGGGGATTTTGAGTTCAGTAGAGCAGGCAAGGCTGGCAGGAGGTGAGAGGGGCAACCTCTCCACTTTTGCTCCAGTAGAAGGCTGGGCTCTGAGGAGGAAGGCTGTGTTCTGCAAGTGCCTCTAGGCAGAGCCTGAGCCAGGCCTGAGGGGTTACAGGCATTTTTGGGGGTGCCCTTGGCAAACCAAGGCACTGTTGACATCTCTGCAATGCCAGAGCACCCCAGCATCTCTGCCATGCTTGGCTGTCCCTGATGATGCTGCAATGCCAGGGTACCCACAGCACTTTTACCATGTCAGGGTACCTGGCTGAGCTCAGGACCAAGCCCTGGGGGCCTCATGACTCATCCAAACCTGGGGGACTCCAACCCTGGAAAATCCCACTGCCATTTCTCCAGCTTCTTGGTCTCTGACCCACCCTCGACTCCCACCCCTCTTCTGCAGCCTCATCAGTGTGAGGGACAAGTAATGGGCAGGAAAGTGTCAACACGAGTCCCCTGGTTTTTCCCCTGAGGCACCATGGCACTTTTGTAGGGTGAGCAGGTCAGGCAAGGAGGCAAAATCTTCACTCAGAACTTCTGTTGCAAGACAGAAACTGCAAGGCATGGTTGCTAGCTATGAAAAATTATCCAGGGAGAAGGCTTCTCTCTTACGAAATGCACCTCCTGATTATTCTGCAGAAACTGTCCTCACCCTTCCCAGTGCCGCCACCCCCCCGCCCCGTTTTTCAGTTCTACCTTTGACTTTCTTACAAACTTTTAGGAAGTTGCTTGCCTTGCTGCCTTCAGTAAAATGCACAGTTTCTATTAGAGGAAAAGGAACTCCCACACTCTCTCCCCTAACTAAACATGGTTTAGGCTTTACTGGGGCTTAGAAGGCATTATTTTGGCTAATCCGGGGTCAATTTTTATACTCACAGTGTTGCATTATTTAATGTACCATTCGGAGATGTTATTGACACATTAAAAGGTGAAACATAGCAGATCTTCCTTTTTAAGTATTTTGATCCCCATGTGCACAAAAGCAGAGAAGTTCAGACTTCCTTGACCATTTAATTTTTCTGTTTCTGACCTCATTTTCCAACATCTGCAGAACTACTACCATTAAAAAAGAATCATTTAACCATTAAATAAAAGTACATATACTTTCTGTAGAAAAGCAGGTATTTTCATATTGCCTTTAAGAACTTTTCCAAGTGCAGGAATGGACCAAATTTGGACCAGTGAGATAGAGCTCAAAACCATGTTTTGCCAGTTTTCTTCTAGAGTCCAGTTTGCATCAAGTTGAAAATGGAAGCAATTTCTTAAAACTAAACCCCCCACTTATTACAACTGCAATTTGAAAGATGTAAATTGCTAAACAAGTTTGTGGGGAGATGCTTGTTTAGATATTAATTTAGGTAACCATAGGCTCTCAGTGCCCTCTGTGTGGAACTGTTCTGTTTCTTATCATCCATTTACAAGTTCATTGTTAGGCCAATTAGAGATGAGCAAGAAAACTGTAAAAGAACACTTCTTTCAAACCTTTTGGCTTGGATGCATACAAGTTAGTGTGCCTCTCACATGAGCATTCAGTTCACAAAAATACACATTTGCTTGTGGCGAATGTAATTTTCCTGGGGAAAAGGAACTAATCCCTCTAGCCAGCTTCTTCAGATCTTATTGTTTTCAAAGAGTGATTTAACCCTGACTGAGGATCAGGCTCTTCAGAAGCCACTCACATCACAGATTACACAACGCACATGAAGTGCAATAGTGTCATTACCCCACCTTAATTTTTTTAGGTACACTTCCTTCTGCTTTTAGGCTGGGTCCAGTTATTCATGGGGAGCACCTGGCTCTGTATGAGGAAGTGGTGAATCCCTCTCCAAAGGATGCATCCATCAAGGAAGGCCAAGCTTTCTCAGCAGATCTTCAGAATAGATCTCTTTTTTTCTCAGTAAAACGCAGAGCAACATTTTTGAGTGTTCCACTGCGGAGGAAAGGCCTTGATTAAACCAGTGAAGCTAAACCACCTCCCAGAGTGCTGTTAAGACACAGAGGCATAAAAATAAAATTTAAATGGAGCAAGTAATCCTTGTTAATACCAACAGACTCTGACAGTCCCTTATGGTTTAGGGTGGTCAGGGACCAGAAAACTCCTGTGGTCAGAGACCATCCTCACAGCCTGGGGACCTGCACTTTGGCAGGAATGGCACATGGGTGCACAGCAGATGGGGCACAAGGGTCTGTGGCTCCAAACCTAGAGCCTCCAACACCCACTGAGGAGAAGTCAGCCAAACGGAAGCTCCAGGCAAACCCTTTACACCATGCTTGCTTGCTCGTGTTTTCTTCAGACACCCTGAGATGCCCACCCCTCAAAATGACAAGGTGAGCCCAAGGGAGCAAGAGAATAATTTATGGTTATATGGAAGAAATGCTCTAGACTAGTCACAAGTTAGGGCAATTTTAGACAAAAGAACAAGAAGAAGGAAAGACCCCTGACAGATTTTCCTCCAAGTCCATGCTCTGGGCAGGGCAAGCAGATAGCATCTGAAGCACCATAAATCAATTCATGGCAAAGGGAGAAGAGAAATGGATTGTGAAATGAACTGTAAAATAAATGTCTAATGTAAACATCAACAAGCAGTGGTTTGTTTTTTCTGTCTGGGAGCCCAAGTCTGGGACAAGTTACTGACTGGCTGTGCCAAGACCCTGCTGCAGGGGTTACTGGTGGCCCCATTGGAGGGCAAGGAGACTGCAATTTCTCTTCTTTGCTGTCCGGAGAGGAGGCTGATCCCACTGTGAGCATCCCCCTTGTCCTTTGGCACAGCCCCTCTAGCACTGACTCAGGTGCCTTAGCTTTGCCCACAGTTTCTGGATGGGCTCTTTGGCTCCTCCTGACCCAGAGGAATGCCCTCCCAGCCACCAGCCTAGGTGGCCTGGCAGCAGTGACAGGGGCAACACAGAGAGCTTCAGTCTGCGCCTCTTTACAGGGCCTTGGCTTTTCTGACAAGTCCGTGCTTACTCACCCTGCCGTGCCTCCCACATCCCTGCCCATGCCAGCCCTGCTGCTCATCATTGATGGGGCTTTGCTGTTTCCATCTTCTCTTGGTCCAGCTGTCCCCCCTCCTGGGAGGGCCAACATGTCCTCTTGGCAGGGAAAGTTGGACACCTCTGAAACAAACCTGATCTGCTGCAGGAACACCTGCCTTTTTATCTGTATTTATACTTCTGGTCCACTTTTGGTCAGATATGCAGGCAGCCAGCCATGAGAGGGGTTGACAGATGTCAGAGCATGTGATGCCCCAAGAGGAGCACTTCCTGAACTGGTTCCCATCAGAAAAAAAAGGAAACCTATGAAGCAGGCCATCTTCCCAGAGCCTCAAGTCTCAACAGGAACAGGAGAGAGCAGCTTCTGTTTGCAGTGATACGTGCCTGGAGAACAAATTGGGAGGGACTACATGTAACTTCTCCAGGGGCAAAGAAAGACACCAGAGAGCAGAATCACAGAATCACAGAATCATCCAGGTTGGAAAGGACCTCTGAGATCATCAAGTCCAACCCTTGATCCACTACCACTGTGGTTATCAGACCATGGCACTGAGTGCCTCATCCAGTCTCTTTTTAAAAACCTCCAGGGACGGAGAATCCACTACTTCCCTGGGCAGCCCATTCCAGTGCCTGATCACCCTCCCTGTAAAGAATTTTTTCCTAATGTCTAACATAAACCTCCCCTGGCAGAGCTTAAGTCCATGCCCTCTTGTCTTACTGATGGCTACCTGGGAGAAGAGACCAACCCCACCCTGGCTACACCCTCCTTTCAGGGAGTTGTAGAGAGTGATGAGGTCTCCCCTGAGCCTCCTCTTCTCCAGATTGAACACCCCCAGCTCCCTCAGCCCTTCCTCACAGGGCTTGTGCTGGATCCCTTCACAGCCTTCTTGCTCTTCTCCAGACCTGCTCCAGCACCTCAGTCTCCTTCCTGAACTGAGGGGCCCAGAATGAATTCAAGCACCAGACTTCTAGAGGAGGTTGCACTGCATCAGTGCCTCTCCAGGATCTGGGGCACACCCTGTCTCATGCATCAACACATCAGGACAGCATTACCCAATCTCTGTTATGTTCCAACAGGAGGAAAAGATAACAATTTGCTACTGTACATAGAGACCTGTGCCTCAGGTAGGAAAGAGCAGAAGCCTCTGTGCTTCGTTCTGTTTTGGTTTGAAAGCTGTTTTAACTCTTTAAGGCAAGTCATTGGGGTGTGAGGTTAGAAGGGCCCTAAACAGATCATCCTGCTGCTCAATGAAAATCCAGTCAAACATTTTGCTCCTCAAAACACCCTTGACAAAGAAAAGTCCACACCTCTAGGAAATGTGATAGTTGACCTCATAGCTAAGAGGATACACCTACATTTGCTGAAAATGAAACACAGCTATGCCCTCTCTTCAGTGACCAGGTGGGGATCTTTTTCAATAGGGGGTAGAACAGAGAGGAATCAGTATTCTTTCCCATCTCCTACTATACTCGATAAAATCCATGAGGATGGAAAAGTCTGACCCTTCCTTCTTCCTGCCTCTTTTCACTTGTCTGGGGGAACATCTTGGAGAGAGGCTCATGCCTTTTGCCCTTCAGCTTGCCAGCTCCTGCTCTGCAGGATCCAACACTATCAGTTGCTGGGAAGAGCCCTGGCACCTTTTCCCAAGTTGGTTCTGCCATGAGGGACATTTGGACACATATCAGTGGCCATTTAAATCAGGCTTTGTATATATTTGTACGTTTTTCTTTATTATCTCACATTATTTTCCCTTCCCCCTCCAGTAAACCTGTTCTAGATTTAACTTGAAGAGCCTTTAAGTCTCTCTTCCTTATTCCCCTTTTATCTTCCCCGGGGAGGGTGGAGGGGAGTAATTGAGAGCAATTCTGTTATCTCTGCTTTGGTTTGCCCTGACCACTAAATGGAGACAGCAAGGGCCCTGCCTGGGTTGCAGGGCATGTGTCCCCCAGCTTCTGGGCTGTCTGACACCCCAGCAGTCAGAGGCTGCTGCCAGCTCTCAGGGTCCCAGGGCCCCATGGCTGTGGGCATCCAGCCAGGGCTGGGTGGGGCACGTGGGCTGGGGGACAAGTGCATCAGGAGATTGGGCTCAGAGGAGGAGGATAGGACCAGGTGGGAGGGGAGATAGGGTGCAGGTCCTGCTTTGGAAACACACATGCAAGGGCTGATAGCTCTTGGAAGTGTCAGGTAGAGAAGTGGTTTCTGCCTCCAAACTCTATAGCCACCACCTGTGGTTCTTCCAGGAGAAGGAGGGGACATGCTAAAAATTGACATTTGGCTAAAAAGCCTGTGGGATACAGATGGGAAATCCCCAGGGAAAAGGGACATTTATCTGATTACCATTTCCCTCCAGGAGAGTCCCAAGTCAGGCAGAGGGAATGATGCTGCAGACACTGGTTTTAACTGGGAGAAGTTACTCACCTGCCCTACTCAGTCCATGCTTTCAGCCACGACTTACAGCTGGATCTTATTGTTGAATTTCATACATTTTGTGTGAAGAAGCCCAGCAAGTGCAGTGCTTGCACCAGGAGCTTATCACGTGCCCATGTGCATGGTGTTACAGGCCATTGCTCACCCACCCCTACCCCATGTCAGGTACAAGGGTCCCCAGGGTTTGTTTTGGGTAGTGTTATGGGCTGTTGCAGTGCCTGTGCTGAACACACAGAGATGTGCAGTGAGGTGTAGGGGTCTGTACAATCTCCCTGGTGCAGCACAGAGCCAGTCTAGGACATACATGTGCAAGTAAACTGCTTAAATGCAAAAGAGGTGCTTCAGCAGTTTGGCCTAGTTAAGATTTCAGATAAAAGTGGTCAGAAGAATGAAATTATGGTTTGTCCATTTCTGAATACATCTCCTTTGTTCAAACCCTTATTATTATCTTATATTTCAGCTGCCAAATTCAATCCACCTGCAACATTTCTAGCACAGCTTTGTCCTGAGACTCTTGGCACATGGATGATGTCTGAGACAAGGCTAGACCAAAAAGAAACGTGTGTGGGCTCTGTGTGTGTACAGATATGTTAGACTTTTAGATGGTCTTTCCTCAACTATGAGCTCATGCATCTGCTTGTGTGATAAATTTGACCTTTAAGTTAGTCTTGAAATACTGAACATGCATCTACACAGGACTGTCAGTTATAGTGGAAAAGAAACACATCAGCCTTTTGTTAGCTTATGGATGAGGTGATCAGCATGAAATGTTCAAATTTTGTTAACCTTCAGGAGGAAAAGTTAGGAGGATTCTTGTCTCACTGAAACGGAGACAATCAGTTTGTCAATTTTATTTTGCAGACTACAGCCCAGACTTCTCTGGTGGTAAGTGCCAGCATGGATGGCCAGCACCACAGGTGACCGTAGAATGTTGTTGTAGGATACATCTGGGCTGTATGAAGCCACTTCCCAATATCCATTTCTCACACAGAGACTCAGCAGAGCGTGAACAAAGACAAACACTTTTAAAAATCTTTTTTCCCCATTCCTTTGGCTCTAGTGGTTTGCTCTGAAGTGGTGTGCCCGTGTCCCTAGGAGCAGCCAGACCTGGTAAGAGGTCTGCAAACCAATTGTACTTTCACCTCCACATCTCCTGACCTCAGCAAACCTTGGAATACAGCCAGCAGTTCACATCGGCTGCAAACTTGTTGCTCCCTGTGAAGGTTTAGCCTGTCATAGAAGGCCCCTGGTAGAAAAGGCAGCTGACGTGGCTAGACCAACAAACTGTATCTTCAGATTCAGATATGGTTTGAAGCAGAAAAAAAAAATGCTTCTGGTCAGCATAGCTGGAATAGACCTGCACTTGCAATGAGCTCTTGACAGGTAACTGTGTTACCTGGTCTCTTGCTTCTATAAAAACATCATTAAAAATTATTGTATCCACAACTGATGAACGTTTAAATGGCCTTAGAAAAAGAAAGAATGTAAAAAAAGTCAGAGAAAAATAAAGTAAAATAAAATAAAATAAGTTTTCTTTAAAGAAAGGCTTATGGGGATCAAAAGTTAGGAAGGCTAACTGCTGACAGCAGTGGGAAACACTTGTGACTTCAGATGTGCATTGAAGAATGACTGCAGGGCATGGAGGAATGGCTCAGCTGCCACCATGGCAATGTATCACTTAAAGGGTAGTGTTTTATTAAGCTCTTTTCACATGTTGCTTTATTTATCACTCCTGTATGCTCCCACCTCCTGCAGTTTTCTCTGCATGCACACACAGAGTCCTCCCACTTGGAGGCAGAGTCCCTGAGAGCAGGGAGGTGGCAGACAGCCCCCCGGATAATATGGGGCAGAGCCAGACCCAGGGAGGCTCCTGCTAACAGCAACATCATGTCATTGTCCCCAGGGCCCCGTTCAAAGAAGGGAACAAAGCTTTGGCAAGGGAAGGTGAAGACATTGTGGAAAAGCAAAGATCTTCAGGCAGGAGCTTTAAGAGGCTGGAAATGGAGCAACAGCGTCTCAGCCGAGTCCCCCAAGACCCAGCAATTCAGGGCACTTTCTGCAGACAACTTGTCACCTTGATGTCCTCTGCTGAGAAGCAGAGTGAAATGAGTTCAGCCTGTAGTGCCAGTTATGGATGAGAGGGAGTAAAGGGAAGCAAGGCTCAGTATTTATCCAAGGCATCTTCCCACCTGCCTGCTTTTTCTCTGTGATAAGCTTGCTTGCACTGAGCCTTTGGTGACCAAGGATCCCACCACACCAGAATTCAGAGCACACACAGCTCAGCTGCAGAGTGAAGACCCCCTGTGCCTCCACACCTGTGAGACCTTTCTGTGAGTTACCTTCTCCTTCTAGTTGTAGTCCTAGGGGCAAAAGCTTCAGAGCAGACACCTGAAGGTAGCTGCTTTCCCCAGGAAGAGAGTTTGAGCACAGACCCTATGAGGAAAGGCTGAGGGAGCTGGTGCTGTTCAGCCTAAAGAAGAGGAGGCTCAGGGGAGACCTCATCACTCTCTACAACTCCCTGAAAGGAGGGTGTAGCCGGGTGGGGGTTGGTCTCTTTCGCCAAATGACTTTCAACAAGACAAGAGGGCATGGTCTTAAGTTGTGCCAGGGGAAGTTTAGGTTAGATATTAGAAAGAATTTCTTCACCGAGAGGGTGATCAGGCATTGGAATGGGCTGCCCAGGGAAGTAGTGGATTCTCTGTCCCTGGAGCTATTTAACAAGAGACTGGATGTGGCACTCAGTGCCATGGTCTGGTAACCGCAATGGTGGTTCAAGGGTTGGACTCGATGATCTCAGAGGTCCCTTCCAACCCAGCCAATTCTATGATTCTATGATTCTATGATATCTCCTAGCTCTGAGAGCCACCATAATTTTACAACTGCTCGGGCATAGTAAAGTTTTGACTTAAATTGTGGCTTTTCCATGGGAGTCTGCTAGGCTGAGTGACTGCATAGAAAAAAAACTTCTGTATAAATGAGGCAGCCTCACCATAAATTTTGCTTAACAGATGCACACCGAGGTTGACAATGCAGTTTCATATTGCAAGGATGACTCTCAAGAGGAGAGAATGACAATGGGTTTCATTTAATGAGTGAAAGGTTTTTTTATTAGTTTATATCTTTTATGAATTGCTTTCTAAGCACTGACTGTTTTCCAGGACATTCATCCATGAACCAGTTAATGGTGTACAAGCCTGGATAGCCTTAAATAAAAGGAGCCTGTAGAGATTTTTAAAAAGTGCTGGTGAAGTATGGATTTTCTATTGAAACAACAACAAAAAAAGAGGCTGGCCAGACACCTGGTCTGTTGTTCACAGCTGGGGCTAGGAAAGGCTGGATCTTGCCCTCCTGGAAGGGAAGGTGTCAGGAAGAGCAATGCCTGCCACTTCCCAGGAAGGACCTTCAAGGTGGCCACACCAATGCACAGTTTTCCTCCATCTTTTGCTCTGGAGGTCAGAGCACCATCATATTTCTTAATCAGCACTTTCCAACCCATGCTGTCTTTTTCCAAGACACATACAGAAGAAGGATGCATTGTCCAGGCAGCAGATGGAGCTTCAGAGATGTCTGATGCAACACATGAATGCCAGAGGAGGGTGCTGGCATCTGCCATGCTTCACTCCCACTGACATCTACCCCATTATCCTGCCTTGTCACCTCAGCTGTACCAGCCATGGGGTATTGCAGGGCTTATGGTGTCCCCCAGGTTGTCCAAAGCTTGATAATGCTCTGGTGTCACAAACCACTGGTGCTGGCAGCAGCCTCAGTGCCCATCAGGCTGTGATGGATGGTGCAACACTGATCCCTGCAGAAAGGAGGCACTTGGGAATTCCTTTGAGCTTTGGATTTCAGCAAGAAGAAATTTTTAAGGTATCAACTGAAAAAAATAATGCAAATGTCTGCATTCTGGGGGGAAATCCTGATCAGGATCGTATTTGTCCTGGAAGTTGGAAAGATTTGTATGGTATGTCATATGCTCTTACTGTTTTCACCATATTTCAGCACATATCATTTATAGGATATCAATATTTCTAAATCTGCATGGCATAATGTAACACTAAAATACTGTTACGACAGTTACCCTCATTTAGGCCAATTGTTCCTACTGAATCAAGATATTTTATCTCATTTTCTAGATTAAATCAACTCCTTGGTATGTCATCAAAGCATCAAACAATGAAAAGAGACGTTTTGTTCTAATAAGTGAATGTTGTGGCACATGCAAAACTACTGCTGCCATTAGTTTGAAAAGAAAATCCAAGTGCAAAAATAAAAAATCCCAAACACAGATTCTGACTTTTTTTTTTCAGACAATTCCAAAGTTTTATACAGATTTAAACAGAAATTAAAAAAGAATAAGAAAAAGAAAAGAGACAAGAAAAAATCCAGCAGGCTTACTGTTCTTTTTGTTTTGTTCTAATGGAATTTCCTATGTGTTTACATGATAAAAGTAATTTCATTTAAAAAAATTCCACAGAGAAAGCCAGTGGGAAAAAAGCTCTGTGGTCTGGGCTGGGCCAACAAAGAAGTGATGAGACATTGGAGGAGTCACTGGCAGCTGGATGAACCAGTGCACCAGCAAGGGCTGTATCTGCTCCATCTGGCTTGGGCTCTGCTTCACCCAAGAAGTCCTCCTTTTGAACAGGGAGATACAGGTCACAATGACTCCACCAGAAAAAGAGGTAGCCTCCCAGATTTGCTTATCTCAACCTTCTTGAAAGCACCCATAACTTCCTTGGCAGCAGTAGCCAACCCAAAGCTGTAAAACATTGTTTTCCCTGGTCTGGTCAAACTCGCAACTCAGCAGATGTGGTGGGGAGCTCCCAAAATAGCTCTGGGTTGCCTCACTAGTCTCGGCAGCAGCTCGGAAAGACTGCTGTGTCCTGGGAGAACTTGGAGGAGTTTAAAATGTTTGGATGTATTTTGAAAGTACTCTGGAAGATAAGAACGATCTATTCCAAGACCGGGTGAACTGAAGGTTACAGCTAAGGCATTGCACAACATGACCGAGTTGGTTCAGCACAAAACTTGCCTGGGATTTGATCAGCTCATTGCTGCTGCTGCTGCTGCTGCTGCTGCTGCTGCCTCTGCTGAAATTCGGGTCAAAGCTGAAGCCCTTCCACCTGGCACCTCACCGGGCCAAAGGCTCGCAATGTTTGTCCTAAATACCAGTGGGGCAAAGCCAACAAGGCAGAGGACACATGTCCTCCCCTGCCAGGGCACTCTGGAGGAGCATTCAGAAAAATGAAGCTGAACAGCTTTGTTTCTGAGGGAAAGCTGTAATTGGTGCAGGACAAGCACGCTCTCACTCTGACAAACACAGAGTTCATTCTGGCCAAAGGCTATTTACTGACTGGATCTTGCAATCTTTCAGGCTATCTCTGGTTAGGACAAAGCCTGGATAGCTCTTGCTATGTTAAACAAAGGCAATCCCCAACCTGCTCTTCACACTGCAGACCTTCAGCACAACGTTCCCATGGAATTTGCAGGGACAACACAGAAGCTGTCCCTCTGGAGTCATGGGGAAACCCCTCCCTGTAGGGCGTAAAGGCTCCTATTTTCTTTTAAAACACCATTTGGTCTTGAGAAACAACTCCAGAAAACCATAAACATCTGTGGCTTCATGGCAGAATTGGAGAAGGTATTTTTGCCGATAGGTCTCACATTTCTCAGCACGCTGCCCTGTGCCTCAGCCTAAGCCCTTGGTAGAGCTTTCTGCTGAGCCAGGCTGCTGGTTTTCTTATCCCAAATCCCCAACGGGGGGTTTAAAGCACTCCAGGCATTTTTCAAAGGCAGTTGGAAACCCAGCCAAGCCCACACGGGGTGTAGCAGTCGGGCTGCTGGGCCCCCCAGGACGGGTGAGCTGGGCTGCAGCCACCATCCCAGGTGCCAACCCCCTGCCCCACAAAATCAAGCTAACTTTTGTGATTTTTAGCAGTAGTAAATCATCCCCATTGGGGTTTATTTGGCCACCAAAATTATGCTGGGTTGACTGTAGGGTTGAAGTGCAGAGAGCCACGTAAGTCTGTGTTTACAGACTCCAGCAGGTGCAGGAACAGTCCCCCTCCCCAGACCCCATTCCCCCCGCCAGCTGCTCAGAAGTCACCCCTAGGCCCTGCCTTTAGATGTCTGTCTACAGCACAATAAAACACAGCAAAGGCAGAAGTGCAATGTAGAGATCCATTATGCTTTATTTACATGCGTCACCATCTCTTTTACAAACTAGATTACAATTTAAAATGGAATACACAAGGCAATATCTACTAACACCAAGTGGAGTAAGCACTGCGTCTCTACTTTGTTTGGAAAGGGGCAGGTTTTGCTCCAAAACAAACTTCCTTCCAACCTCTGTGTAGTAAGGTAGTATATTCCTCCAGGGCAGCATCTTTTTCCTTTTTTTTTTTTTTTTTTTTTTTTTTCCTTACATACAAAATCCTCAGTAAGACTGCAACATGAGAGTGTCTGCTTTCAAATGAAAGTACAAGATAGCCCAAATGAAAAGTATAAACTGTTCAGCTCTTCGGTATGTAAAGACGGCCATGCGCGATAAGGCTGTGGATTTAATATTCTTCCAATTTACATGGCTTGAAATAAAAAACAGATAAAACAGTTTTACAGATACTGTATACATTTTTTTTTCCAATCATGCAACTTTTTTTTTTAAAAAAAAAAAAAGTTTAACATGTGAAGCCAAATGCACAATTCATTTTCTCCAACCCATAGTAAAGAAATGTATCTGGTCCCCCTTTGCATCTGTTGGCAGTTCCTAAGGTTTATCATGTACTGGAAACACAGGACACTGATTGCCAAGCAATGACATCATTTGAGAGAAATAATGACCTAAAAGGTAACTTTTTGAAGTGGTGGCACAAAAAAATTTCTGGAGTTAAGCAGTGTTCCACTGATTATTCTCAAGAGAAAGTTTTTTTACAAAATCATTAAATTAAGCCCCAAACCTGCGACTAGGAACTGCATAAATGTCACCTTTTTAGACCTTTTATTTAAACCAAGTGTTTATATGATAACTACATGGTTGTTCTGGACCTCTGTCTGTTTTACATGGTTTCAGAAGGAAAACTTCTAGGCATAAACATGTTCAAAGGCCAAATTTTCAAAAGGTGGGCTCCCAAAATCAGCCATTCAAGTCTGTATTTTGACACCTAAGTAAGTGGCCCTTTGAATTCAGCAAGATTTATTTAGCACCTCTGGAGAGGAGGGTGCTTGCTGGGCATCTTGGCAAGCATACAGGGTAGTGGCCTTCTCCTGGGCCTGGGAGGACCCAGCACCTCTCCTTCTTTTGAGAAGGGATGAGGGCAGAGTACGTCACCCCCTGGTACCATGCTGGAGTCCCCAACACCAGGCACTTTCATTTGAAAATTTTGGCCCCTAAAATGAGCAACAGAAACCAAACTGAACAGAAAAGGTTGGCCAAGTCCACCCCTCTTCAGCATGTGCTGGCATGTTCTCCAAAGCAGGGGCCCAAGGAATCCCAGTCAAGCCAATGGAAATGCTTTCCTTGACAATGCTGGGAGGCAGGTTAGCCTTTCAGATGCTAATACTTTTAATTTTACAAAAAAAACCAACCAACCAAAAAAAAACTTCTCCGCCATTGGTGGGCTATCTCTAAATCAAGTGTTTTTTCTCCATTTTCTGAACAGAGCAGACCACAGTTTTTTCTCTCATTCCTGCCAGTGGGAGCTCTGTTGAACTCAAGGGGGTGGGCTCCTGTAGTGGGACAGAAGTTGCCTCCATTTGGTTTAAGTTAAGGGGGCCTTCCCTTGCTTTTGACAACAATTGTATCCTTACCAATTTAAAAAAAAAAAAAAAAGGATTATGGTCACTTTGGCCATACTATCAAGTCAGGCCCTACTGGTGCTGTCAGCAACCTGGTCTTTGGGCAGGCACTCCGGGTCTCAACAGAGAGGTCATCCGTGCAGGGACCAAATCCTGCACCCCAGCATGGGGGCAACTGAGTGAGCTCTGCTGGTAGCCAAAACCACAGGGCCGGGGACAAACCCAACCACAGGGCAGCAGCCGTGGCGGAGCTCTGATGAAAGGAGCACCAGAAAGAAGTTCTTCAGCACAGGACAATCACATTTTGGGGTGTACTGAGGAGCTGAGAGCTAATGATACATGCTCAGAGGAGGCTGATGAGACAGCTCTAGACCAGTTCTGGTAAAAGGTGCCTAGAACTAGACTCTGAAAAGCAAAGTGGCCTCCAGCCCAGGTGACTGCTGTGCCACACAAGTGTCCTGGGTAGCTGGCTGCTGACAGAGCTGGGCAACGAGCATCAGCTAACTCCAATAAATGTAATAATCTAGCCCCCACGCTGACAAATAGACCACCTTGGCCTAGAAAGAAAAGAGAAGTTTTTTTTTAAAGGCGAATGATAAACCCTTGGCTGCTTGGAAGAGTTGATATGTTACCGGGCTACAATAACCACAACTGCACAGAGTCTACACAGTGATAACTGCAGGGAGAAACCAAGAGGTGCATCTGCATGAGAGAACAGCGTGGGAGCTACGATACAGAAACTAAGCTTCCATCACACTAGGAGCTGTTGTTTCACCAAGTATCACCTCAGGGACCTGGAAAGTAAGGAGCAAGGAAAGGCCCACGGATGCTGTGTGTGTGTCTGTGTGTCTGTGTGTCTGTGTGTCTGTGTGTCCGTGTGTCTGTGTGTGACTGTGCGTGTGCGGTGGCAGTGGCGAGAGGGAGTCACTCCACATTGCATGGGACACGGGTCGGTGGGAACTCATGCATTGAGACTTTGGGTTAAAATGCTAGTTTGTTTTCCTAACATCCATGCATAATGATCCATTTCTGTACATAATAAAATATATTTATATATTTATATGCATAATGCTTTTTATGCAAAGAAAAAAAAACTTCATATATCGCTTTGGAGAATTATGTATACACTGTCCTATTCAGAACCTCTTCATACCGAGTTCCTACGTACCATTGGTGTTTTCCTCTCTTTTTTTTGTGTCCCTCCCCCCCTCAATGTACTAATAAAAAGTAATCAAACTTCCCAGATTATAGAGAGGATCTATACAGCACCATACCTTTTATTCATTGTTATTATTAGTCATTATTCATTTTATGAAAGAAAATCTTAGAAGCAAAATATATAAAACTGCCTTGTCTTTCAGTGTCATTTGTCCTGTTAAAATCTATGCTCGTATGAAAAGCCATCTGCATGATACTGTCACCTTGCCATTCCTTCTCCTGCTTCTTCTGCCACAATGGACTATATATAACGAGAAGGAAAAAATAATCAAGGCTATGTCCAAAACAAAACAAAACAAAAAAAGGATCACTGATGCAGTAACACACCTTGCAAAAACCTCTGCCTCAACCCCGGCACTGCCACTGCGAGTCGCCTGCTGATCCCCAGCCTCGACGCTCAGCTTCTCTGCAAAGCGGCGCATTTCCCTTCATTTTCACTTGTTCAAACACATCTCTCCAGGCTGCTATGCTCAACTTGTCTGGCAGCTCAGCTTATGACTCCTTCCCAGCTCACTGCTGTAGTCGGGGCAGCTTTGCTAACACGAGGCAGGAGGGGAGCCTGGTGGGGCAGCAAATGGGCTCCTGCCCCGGGACACGTGCAGGCAGTGGCACCCACTGCCAGCCCCTCCTCACCAACCAAGAGGCAACATCACCTCCTTCCCTCAGTTTTGCAATCAAGATCTGCACACTTGTGGCAAACGGGTGTACAATTAAATTTAAGGAAAGAGAAAGAAAGGAAGAAACAAAATCAACTCAACAAACCAACAGACTGCACACATCACATCACCTCCTCCCGGAACTCTGGCGGTTGATAGGGGTGAGAAACGCTGTGTATTTGGGAAAACCTCAGGTCTGAGCAGTGCTGGGTTATGGTCGTTTCCTTGTGTGTGTGTGCAGTACTTCAGATTCCCCAGGGAGAGAAAGCAAAAATGGTAAAAAATCTAAGGAAATCAAACTGGAGGTTGTAGGAGGGAGGGTGGGCAGATAGGGAAAACCTCCAAAAAGAAAAGCCAACTTAAAACATCCCATAAACCATTAATATATTGAAACACCACATACTCATTGACAAGTAACTACTGTAAAGGCTACACAGTGTGTTCTCCACAGGATGGTGCTGAACATTGTCTCCACAGCAGGTGCTTAGCCATCCCAGAAAAGGAAGATCTTGCATACTTCAGAAAAAGTTCAATTCTCCCCCCCAAAAAAGAGGAAAAAGAAAAAAAAAAAGAAGAAGACAAAAAGAAAAAAAAAGAAAAAAAGGAGGATCTTCACTCCAGTATGGGGCCTATTAACAGTCTGCTTTGTTAGGAAAATAATGCAAGGTTCACAAAGGTTGTAAGCTGTAAACAGTATCACTGTCCACTTGCTGACAGCAGATTTGGCAAAGGGTTCTCTTCTCTACATCTCATGTCAGTTTGAGGGCCTGTAGAGGGAGAAGAAAAAAGAAGAAAAGACAGTGAGACTGCTGCAGGTAGGAAAAACCACAACAAAAAAGGCGAACAGGCAAACCTCTAAACCCAACAACAGCTTCCACTGACAACCAATTTTGATCTGTTTGCACCCAGAAGCTTCAAACTTTTAGGAAGGAACAAGTTGCATCATCACCCTGCCTGAAAATGTTTCTCTCTTGCCAAGGTCTGAGAGTACTTTGCTGGCATAGCTGCTCCCAATAAGTAAAGAAAAAGCCCTCTCTCCACAATGGCCAAGTCTGATTTCCAGTAACCCGGTGCTTCAGCTATTTGTTAAGCATATTTCCAGGTGAAGCATGGAAGGATCCTCCAGTTTTTCTCCATTTTGCACAGTCACCCTTTCTCATCATCACCAAAAGGCTGGATAAATCTTCCATCAGCATTTGACATCAACCACCACTCTTGAAGCACTGCTGAAGGAGGCTGCTCAAGAGAAACAGCAAGAAGCTACAAACTTAAGTTTGGACTTTGGGGTTCTCCATTTTCCTACTTGTATGACACACCATAAAGAGACAGAGTTCATTCAGCTTTGAAAACAAGGGTTAGGGTCCAGTTTATTCTGTAGCCATGAAACTTCCCTGCAGAGGGAAAGACTGCAGAAAGACACCTTGGATGCCCACAAACAGGCAGGGTAAGTAGGTAAAGCACTAAAACCAGATGAACATTTCAACCAAGGGGGCCAAGGGGAGAGGTTTTTAAAGGCACTCAGTGGCTTCAAGGCAGGCACCAAGTGGGCTGTTGCAAAGTGTGCATCTACACTTACATGTAAACATTCCCATGAAATCTTTCACATATTCAGAAAGCCCATTTGGTAGCCATCTGTGTGGATGAGCAAGTAACTTCTGGCTCCGAAATGGCTTCTGAAACCAGGATTTAATCCCCCACATCACTTAAAACCTGTTGAGGATTGATTTATTTTTTAATACAGTGGAAGAACAAGGGGACACTTGCTGAAAGCCATTTGATTTGATTACAGGAATGTCTTTACTCTCAAAAGACCTTGGTATCAGGCACCCTCATGAAAAATGGTGGATTTAGGGGGACTGCTGGATTAATTTGGACCAGCATCTCCTGCAAGGGGGATCACTCAAAGGCTGTCACGAGATGACTTCATCACTGCCTCTCTCTTTTCTAAGGTGCCAGGCACTGATCCTACGATAACATTTTATTAAAATGACCTATTCTGATAATGCTAAATGATTGATGGAAATTTAATCATTTTGTCTCATGGTTATTAGAGCAACAGCATGACAGCTGCTCCCTGAGCCATTAGGGGAGAACTTCATTCAGCACAGCTTAGGGAGCAGATTGTGCATTTCACCCAAACAAAATTTGGCTTTAGCCTTAATTATATGGAGGGGTTTGGGGTAGACTGTTTTGTGAATAAAGGGATTTCTGACTGGATCAACATATTGATTTCTCCATTTTCAAAGGGCAAATTAACGCTTAACATTCGTTAATGTGACTGCCTGGCAACGACTCCAATTGGTAAATGTGTCCTCATGGCCCATAACAGGGTCAGCAGAAGATACCCAGAGAGGCCTGGTAGCCCCCGGTAAAACCTCACTAGTGGCTTGTATGCAGCTCAAACGAGTGCATGCCCCTCTCTCTGCTTCTCCTTAAAGCTTTAGCACCAAGGGCATCTGGCAACAGGTGACTTCCCAAAGCACAATCTCATCTCAAGGCTCAGGTCCTGCATGCTGCAGCCCTGCAAGCTGGCTCACTCTTACACAGCCACCAGTTATACTGAGCACAGGCTTCAGCACACTTAAGAGGTCTTGCTGACTCTGAATGGAGCCATTAATCAAAAGTGAATGGGTACAAATACTCCTGATGAAGTAGCAGAGTAGTGCTTAATGTTTAAATTGAAAATGTCTGTGAAATATACTAGGAAACAAATTGACAGGAGAAAAAACTGGAGGCTGGATGATGATGAGCATCATTTGTGGAAGTGACACTGCATGGTATTTTTTTCCTGAGGACACTCATCCTTTGGACAGTGCCAACATTTAGGAGACAGAAGCACAGCTGAGGTGAATTTTGCTCACAGCAGAACCAAACCACACCCCATTTTCACAGCTCTGTTTACACAGATTTTGCAAATGGATTAAAAATGAAAAGAAGTAGATCAAAGTCTTAACCTGCCTGCCTTCAAATTACCCTGTTATAGTCTGCAAGAGACCCACACACTCTCGCTTTCTGTCTCGACACAAAAAGCCTCTGCTGACCCTGAGTGAGCACCTTCTGCTTCATAGCAAAGAAAACTACCAGGCAGGGAAGAAAGCACTCCAGTCACATCTACATTTATCAGTGGTCCTTGACCACAACTCACCAGTATTCCTCCTCTCTCCCTGCACCCAACTATCTCCAGCCACATCCTGAGCCACCATGAGATCTTCCTGATGGCCAAGATTACAGGATGACATCCTCTGGAGTGTCAAGCTGAAGCTGCAAAGGCAGGTGGGGTTTCTCTGGTGAGCCAGGAAAATTCTGTCCTCTAAGGGCAACATGAGGCTCTCCTGGTAAAGTACTTTATCCTTTTCCCTGGCTTGTACTATTGAGTCCTGTTTTGGGGGATAAAAGCAGCAGAGGTATGAACACAGGGAGTGATGAGAAAGGTATACAGAACAGAGGTGAAGGGATACTTGAATTCTAGAAAGGCCAGTGGGTCTTAGAAGTGGCATAGTTTCTTGTTTCTTAGGCTGGGGGAACTTCCAAAAACAGTACTACTGTAAACATCTTCTGTCTGTATTTCTTAAGCCACTCCCTGGAAAATCCAGTTCTGCCTTGAAAAGCTCCTTTGCCCAACCTGAAGCCCGTTTTCAACCATCAGGGAATGAAAAGAAAGGAAGAATTTTAAGATCACCTCCCCAAGTTTCTTAGACTTTGTATTCTCAGTCTTTTCTTAAGACCTTCTTCTGAAGAAAGGGAAGGCTTTCTCCTGAAGTGAAGTCCTCACAACTGAGATGATCCCTGGGCTCTGCCACATGCAGAAAGTGGAGGCAATGCCACTATGGCTGTTTTCACCCTCTGGGTACAGAAGGTTGGAATAAGATATATCTGCTGGACATTAGAAGAATCCATACCATTATATCAAACTAAAATAATTACTTTAAAACAGAAACAGAAAAAGTATTAAATGAGGGGTGAGGATGAATTCCCACTTTGCCACATTCTACAGACATTTTGAACCCTAGGTGCTGCATCTGTTTATCCTAATTGGTGGAAGAAAATACAAGAAAAAGCAAAGACTTTTGTGTTTTCAATTTCTTCAGCTTGCAAGCAATTATGTGGGAGACAAGATGTCTCTTCTGTCCTTTTCTCAGCCCTCCTATCCTCTGCCTTTCTCCTGATCAGTTACAAATGCCACTCTTGCTTTGTGACCAAGCTGTTGTTTGCAATTTCCCTTCAAGCAACAACATTTCCTCACCCCTCTCTCACATCATTCCACCACTTAAGAGCATGGCTGTCTCCCAAGCCCCATGCCAGCTCTTGCTCTGTCAGAGAAGCTCTGAAGTATCATAAGCTGCCTGTTGCTTTCTCCCTTTGATTCCCATTGCTGCCAATTACCCAGCACTAGAAATTTCTTCAAAATAGAAAGGTGAAGCATTGATGGTGCCCAGGAGTGAGGCACAGATAATGTGTACTGGTGAGAAGTTTATCAGTAAGCTAACATAACAATCAAGCACATACATGTTTTAGTTAAAGGTTATGTGCTCCTCTACATAACTATGCTATGAAAAACTGCAGTCATAAAAGAGAACCATAGAAATGTTTTGGTTCATCAAAGATCATCAAGTTCAGCTGTTGACCCAGCACTGCGAATCCACCAGTAAACCATGTCCCTAAGCACCATGTCTTTAAATACCTTCAGGGATGGTGACTCTACCACCTGATGCAGTCTGATGCAGTAACTTTCAGTGAAGTTTTAACTTTTCTTCAGTAAAGATTCAACCTCTCAGTGAAGAAATTTTTCCAATCTAAACCTCCCCTGGAACAAACTGAAGACATTTCCTCTTGTCAAATTGCTTACTTGGGAGAAGAGACCAACACCCACTTCCCTACAACCTCCTTTGAGGTAGTTGGAGAGAGCAATGAGGTTCTCCCTCAGCCTCCTCTTCTCCAGGCTAAGCAACCCCAGTTCCCTCAGCCTATCCTCACAAGACTTGTGCTCTAAACCCTTCACCAGCTTGGTTGCCCTTTTCTGAACTCACTCCAGCACCTTAATGTCTTTCTTGTAGTGGGGGGCTGAGAACTGAACACAGTACTTGAGGTGCATCCTCAC
This sequence comes from Calypte anna, assembly GCF_003957555.1. NCBI lineage: Eukaryota > Metazoa > Chordata > Aves > Apodiformes > Trochilidae > Calypte > Calypte anna. Next base: position 70,635,513 of record NC_044246.1, read on the forward strand.
CAGTTTCAAATACAGGGGCACCATCACTCCCCTTCTCCTGCTGGCCACACTGTTCATGATACCAGCCAGGATGCTGTTGGCCTTTTTGGCCACCTGGGCACACTGCTGGCTCATGTTCAGCCGGGTGTCAACTGACACCCCCAGGTCCTTTTCTGCCTGGCAGCTTTCCAGCCTCTCTTCCCCAAGCCTGTAGCCTTGCATGTATTGACACACACCTCCTCTGTGCTACAGCTTCCTAAGGACCTCCTGATTTGACTGGAAGGATTATTGAGTGGATTGCATCTTGAAAAATATCACTCAAAGGTCCATAAAAGAAGTGTTTTCCCTCTCTACCACTCTGTATTACTTCTCAGGAACAGGAAATCCCAGTAACTCCTTTTATTGTCCAGAGACTGGGGCTGCAAACATTTTGAACATTTGAACTTGTGTCTTTTAGTGACAGATGTACATTTGATCCAGTGCCTTTGCCCCCTTGATTTGTCATTGCCACCAGCAGTATAGCTTTTGCTCCAAAATGGGGGCAGGCTGAAAAAGCAAGACTTGGTCAGTGTGGGTACAAGTTAAAATTCTCCCTGAAGTTTTCACAAGGATAAAACACAGTATTTTCTTAGAAACAGATAAGGAAAATAACTATTGTGGCCAGCCTTCCTATAATGACAAAACTGCAACATGAGATTTTTTGTTCAAGCAAGATAAAAATTGGGAGTCCTGATGCCATGGCAGGTGTGTCACAGGGACACCCCACAGGCTCAGTGTACGCTGCAGTAGGATGGCTCTGTGCTGAGGGACAATGCTGAGGTCAGGGTGGAAAGCCCAAGGGGGAAAAAAAGAGCAAGCAACAACTTACTTTCTTTCTAAGGCCTGAACTCTCAGGCATGTTGCAACTTCACTTTTTCTCTATTACTCTGCTCATAAAAATAGATCTTTTTCAGCTCAGAATCAGAGGCAGAGAGAGTGAAGGAGAAGGATGGAAAGAGGAAGAAAGCTGGCAAAGAAGTAGGACTTAGTGCTAAAAAGTTGCTGTGCTGTTATTTGTGCAGGCATGTAAAGCACAGAAGTGTCTCTTCTCCTCCCATTGCTGCTCTTCCATTCCCAGAAACATTGGAAACCACAGCAGACAACCAGGCATTTTGGAAGTAAATGTAGCTAAAGACAGCAGATCATTCTCTCACCCTGTATAAGTTTCCTGGGACAGAATCTTGCCCAGTACTGTAGCGAGGTGCCACAATTACTGTGTGTTATTCTGATATCCCACTTGTCTACAAATTCACAGAAAAGTCCAGACTGGGAGGGATTTAGCATCATCTGGTCCAACCTTCTGTTGAAGTCAGGGCCTTAGTTTAGTTTATTCAGGGCCACATCAAACCAAATCTGGAATATTTCCTGCCGGGGAGAGTCCACCACTCCTCTGCACAGTTCATTTTACCCTCAAAGGTGGGTCATGTCCCTTCTACCCATTTTACAGGTTAAAAGGAGGCACCCAGAGAGAAACTGTTCCACCCATGCTCACACACTTAAAGTGAAAAATAGATTGCAGTTTTCCTAACGTTTCAGGACCTGATCCCTAACAACCAAATTCCCCGGAAATTCTGCACTTGACTGCAAGAGGAGCAGGCACATGCAGACTCCATTACGTATGTCACTGTGTTGTTGCCCATACAAGCCCATATGCTGACACACTTGTTTTTACACCTACAGACATGGCAGTGTGCAGCTATGCCAGCTTTCCAGCACAAGCACTATTGATATCCATTTGCTGTTGAGAACAATCACATCTAGCTGGGTTCAGTCCTCTGCCTGGGGCAACAGGGAAGAGTTGAGACACAGGACATCATCTCTCAGCATCTCCAAGCTTCTTACTTGACAGTCTTTTGGTAAATTTGATCCCCTGCTTTCTGCTCAGGGGCCTGAGGAGTGGGGTAGAAATCCTGCCAGACATCAGTGACACTGTCACTGATTGAGAGACATCAGTCTGGTGCTCAATACAGTATCTTTGAGGCAGGATGCTGCTGGATGAGAAGGTGGCCAAAAAGGCTTGCAACATGCATCTTCTGTTGGGGTAAGGTACCTCAGCTGGAACAATAATGCTTTCTTTAGGTGTTCAGGAGAAACCTCTACTGTGGATTAGAAAAGGATGGAAAACTACTGCATCTGTGCAAGACGAGAGAAGGATTTTGCTTGCAAGTCTGAATCTGAAGAGTAAGAGCTGCCTTTTAGAGTAAAAAGGTACCTGCAAAGCTGGAAACATCCTGAATTATGGGTTTGTAGTGCTACGGAAACGTGCCATGTACTCTTTATTCTGAACGTCCTTATAGAGAGTTTCTTTTTCTCTGCCAGACACCAGGCCTATTTTAAAAACATCCTCCCTGTTATGGAGTCTTCTCATTTTCCTCTGCAGCAAGTTGAAAAGGGCAGGACAATACAGGACAATAATGCTCACACAGGTCACACAAACGATTTCCACCATGTCGGTATAAGGCAGGACAACCTCTATCGTGACTTACGATAGAGGCAAGAGAGGGAGGGTCCTGCCACAAAACCAAACTGTCTCTATATCTGTATGAAATAAATTACCCATGAAAGCCAGGAGAAGCAGTTTGCAAAAGCAGACAGTGCAAGAGAAAAACAATGGGTAAGTTAATCAGCTCAGCAGTAGAAGTGTGCAAATGTGAGCAATTCTCCACTAAATCATCCGGGGAAAGTGGCTTTTTTCCTGGAGTAACCAGACAGAACCATGGCTACACAGCAGCCTCCGTTAGCTGAGCTGCATCTTGGTCCCATCACCACTCAGCATATGTCTGCTCTGCCAGACTCCAACAACTGCCACTCTGTGTGGTAATCTGAGTGGAAAAGCTGATTAATCAGCCCCCACAGACTGGAGCCGAGTGGCATGTTCCCACCCCCCAGTTTCAGGTACCTGATTGAACGGGGTCAGTGTCCCCACACATCCCCTGATGTGGGATTTGATCAGGGGCAGTGCTGATGGGAGCATCCTGCAGGAGACTGCACCAGCAGCATCGGGAGCTCAGGGAGGCATTGCATGAGCATCCTTCCTTTATCCTCCCTTCCCCAGGCCAGGAGAGAAGGGCCAGCTATTTACATATGTGACTACTCAAATGTGTGCACTCCTACTGCCCATGCTGTGCCTGTGCTCTTTAGTTGTCACCAACACAAGACTTAAACCTCGCCAGTTGTCAGTTCATTACCTTGGCTGAGCTCTGAATTGCTATGAAAAAAAGATCTCAACCTTTCCTCAGCTGCATGACTCTATCTTTCTAAAAAAGGATCTCTTATTACGCACTTCTTCAAGAAAATATGTTTTTAAGAGGGCTATTTAAAAGTCTGGCTCAAAAGAAGGAAAGGGAAAAAAAACCCAAACACCTGTAAGCATCCCACCTATCAGGCAACAGCACGTCTGGGGACCAACACTGATCTGCAGCTCTAAACAATCATTAGAGCACATTCACATGTGAATCGTCTTCACAAAGACAATTTGCCAAGACTCATTCTGTAATAAAACCTGTGTGGTGCTGATCCAGGGAGGAAAGCACTGGGGAGACCAGTTGATGCGGGCTGCTCTAAAAATATCAGTCTGTGCTGTCATCTGGTGAGAGTATGTCATCCTGTAATCTCGGCATCTGCAGGGACAGCAAGTTTCTGCCTAATTATTGCTGCTGAATCACATGACAGAGCATGAGGTACTAAAAAATATATCTATATAAAACACTGACAGAAGAACATCCAAACCACAGGATCAGACCACTGTCCTGGCTTCAGCTGCTGTATACTCACAAAACAAGCCTACGGAAGCAATCCTGGTTTTTATAGGTCTTTTTCCTTGGTTAATAAAACCCCAAAATATAAACCCACATTGAAAAACCACCAAAACCAAAAAGTCTTACTTACAGGAGTGAGCAATTTATCAGGTTTGTATGTGTCTCCAAATAGCAGAAGCCACAGCATCCCTACATGCACAGGACTGGCTCCTAAGTGCAAGCAGCCTTGAGGGGCACTGCGGCCAGATGGACCACATGGGGGACAGCCCCAGTGGGGTTTGCCCAGATTTCCCCTCCCCTCCTCCCCAGTGGCCACAAGCTCCAAGTTCTCTCCCCTGCTGCTGGTGTGTGCCCAGAGAGCAAGAAGCCTGCTCAGGGCAGGCCCTATTTGAAGTTAATGGGATCCCTGTTCCCAGCAAAATACTTTTCTGCATAGATTTTTTTTGTTCAAAGATGAACCCTAGCATGTGTTATGTTCTGCTAATTACAAAACCACTTTTCAAAAATTGGGCTGGCTGAAACAACACTTAAATGTCAGAAGCATGCCACTGCCTTAAACCATTGACCTCTTAGAACTGGAGCAGAAGAATTTGCTGCTCCTGAATTTCCTTTAGATTTTTTAAAAGCAGCCAGCCCCATCTTGGCTCTGTGTAAGAAACTTCTCAGCCCTACCCCTAAGACCTCATTTTTTAAAACAAGGGAGCAGGAAGAGCAACTATGGCCCTGAGGCTGCCACCATCCTCAAGCAAGGGGTCCACTCATTCTGGTTTCCACATTTGAGCTTTAAGGAAAAGAAAACAAGCTTTTGAGTAAAGAATAAAAATCATATTCCTCATGGCATAATGTCCAGAAGATTCTGATTTGAAACTCCATCCAAATGGAGATCATTTTACTATCTACTTCAACTTTTAAGATGGGATTGTAGTGAACAGCAGGTCATCCTCAGACCTACGCATTCTCATCTTTGATATAAATTTCACCCAGAACAGGTTGAATGCCATGTAACAAATTGGCAAGTAGTATAAATTGATATGGACTAATGAAATACCAACAGGTTATGCTTCCTAGATTTTGTGTTATCTGAGATGTTAATCATCAAACTGTGTGAATGTTACCTGAGTTGTTGTTATTAGTAGCTTGTGCACTCTACTGCTACAACAAGATGACATGGGACCTAGATGATGCTAGGGCAAAATGAGTGACTTAAACTGATCTGTGAAGTATTTTACCTGCAATTTTCAAACAAGTCAATGTAGTCCCAGCACAGCTCTCTTACAGAGCCTCCTGCTAAATGGCACATTGAAATCTCTTTCAGAATATGCAGCTAGAAGAGCTTTCAAATGGTGAAGCCAGCAGAAGAAGCTCCTGCCCTGCTTGGACTAAGCCATCCACCACCTGCTGCCCAAGCCCTGCTAGTATTGCTGCCTCTGTTGCACCATTGGAAACTTGATCATTGAAATTGAGGTAAAAAATTGAGGTTTTGATGCCAGAGGAAATGTTTGCTCAAGCAGTAGTTGATCACCAGCTCTTGACTTTCCAGGCAGCAGTAAATGTCCTGAATAGTCTCTCCTGCCAGTCTGTTTGGGACTGCTCTTGACAAATGCCAAATCCCTTGGGACTCACCCACTGAGAAGGACCATGGAGCTGTGGGAAGTCCAGGCTGAGAGAGGACCCATTAATTTCAAAAGAAAAGGTAATCTAGAGACAGGCAAGGGAGCAGTGATGTCTTTATTTATTGATAAACAATCTGAAAAACCAAGGTGATGATTATCTGAGTGGGTGCAGAGTATAACCAGTGCTCCTGGGAAGCAGGCAGACAGAGAGGAACAGAGGTCTCAGTCAGCTTAAGAGGGGGAAATTATGGCTGAGTGAATAAAGCAAGAAAACAGCATATTGATTTTCTCCTTTCTTTCTTGTAAGAGAAAAGAAACAACAAAACAAACACAAATTAATTTATAAGCCTTAATTATGGCCCCCTGAAAGGCTGGGCATGGCCAGCCTCAAGGGCACAGGGCCAGTGTGGTGGGACCAGGCAAGGCTCTCCCCAGGGGCTATGCACAGGTTTATGTGCAACAAATGTGCTCAGCCACTAAACCCACAAGGGTGGTGTCTCCTGCAAGGGGTTTTTCATTTACCCCATGAAGAAACTGTAGTTGATTTTTTTCCAAAGTAAACCCCTCTCTCTACCTAGGGTATGTATAAACTAAATATCCATGTATTTAGCTTTTCTGTTCTTCCCCCAAAAAGGCTCTAACTTTTCTCTTATTTTTCATAGAAAACACAGCACTCACTATTCCCAGGTATGCCAAGAATCCATTGTAACTCTTTCTGCCTCCCTGCTAAATGCACCTGGCCACCCTTGTGAAACAGATTTAGTGTAAGCAAGTACCAGGCTGCTGAAAGCATTCTCCAGTCTTCAAGCCCGTAAAGATGGATTATGGGGATCACAAACACTGCAGAGAGAAGATTTTAATTCAGGGGTCCTTACTGCGACAGCCAAGAGGAGAAGCAACCAGAAAGAATTTCAAAACAATCGCATCCGACTGTTATGTGAGGCGTCCCTATCAAAGTATCAGGTGCTCAGAGGGAAGAAATCTCTCCAAGAGCACTGCTTAACAGACAAGGAAGGGTGCATGATGAACCAGCTCAGCAGAAATCATCTGCGATTGCACCTGATACTGGAGGCACCCCGCAGCAGCCGGTCCACTTGTCAGAGAGAGGGAAAGAGGCTTCCACAGATGACTGGACAATAATCTGCCAAGGAGAGAGCTGCCCCGTTAATAAATCTGTCCTCTGCAATGAGACTCTGCTCACACAGATGTGTCAGTTCCTTTATTCGGAGGGATCAGCCTGAAAGAGATCACAGCAGTTGGGCTTTCTGTGAATGGCACAGGCTGGGGTGACAAGGCAGCAGCAGGCACCAGTGAGGAGGTGTTGTGGTGTACCTCCTCTGTGCTGCCTGGGAAGGTCTCCCCGCAGGAATCTTCTACCTACGTGCAGCAAACGAAGACACGAAAGCAGAAGGCTGCCCTATTTGCCTGCGTCAAGCAAAGCTGTCAATAACATCTATTTTTTTAGGCCCCATTTGGCAGATTGTCCAATGTTTTGCAGTGCTAACGTTCCTACCGCTGTTTTCTTTTCACCCCATACAAAAAGAGTTTCTAGATCCAAACAACTCATGCACCTGGAGAAAGAGAGAACTGATCAGCAAGCATGAACTTTTCTGAGTTTTTGCTTCCTGGTTCATGAGTCAATTCTTCTTTGCTTCCCTTTCAGTTTTTAAATGCTCCAGCACTGGAACTGAAATAGAATTCAGCTCTGGCACTGGCCTTGCCAAGCTGCCATCCCATGCATGGTCAGTGGGACACAGCATCCTCTACAGCCTGTCTCCTGGCTGTGTACTGCAGCCCTCTCACTTTAAGCAAGAAGACATGAAAGAACCAGAGGAAATCCTCCACCAACAGAGAAAGGACTGTGCAACCCAACCACTTGCTCCACTAGAGCAAGGCAGCTTTGCAGAACAACTGAAAGGAGGACTCAAGTGCAGTCATGTTCTCCCTCACAGACAGCAGATCACATTTCCTGTGCTACTCCATACAGACAAGGAGACATTCAGGAGGTTCACCACTGCTGCTCACCTAGTGCAATGCTTCACCTTGAACGTTTAAGTGTGAAACAGAGAATGAAAACTCAATTAAAGATGAAAGGGGCACATTATACGCTGCAAAGTCAAACAACACTGACTCTGTCTTTCCATCCTTCATCCAGAAAATAAGAAAGTTGGAAGTAAGCTGCAAATAGAATGAAAGCCTCATTTAACCTCACCACTGGGATACTCTACATAATATTCTGAAGTTAACAGAACACTTTCAATAATTTATAGCTAACCTTTTATCCTACTATATTTTGAAATCTACTAGCTTACACTAATAAATAAAACCAGGAGAAAAGGCACTTTGTGCAGCACCTACCCTATGAGTCAGTGAATATGTACATGTAAGCAGGCAGAGGTATGGGCAGGAGCCTGCAGAATCACAAAAGGATGACAGAAACAATGTTTACAAGTTCAATGCCCTCAGCTGTGGAAAAGAAGCAATGGAAAAACCACATCAATCTGGAAAAAATTAATCTGAAGAGGCTAACCTTTGAAAAGCATCTATGTCAGAACCCAAACCTACAGATATTCTCTTGGTGGAGTCCAAAAGAAAATTATACACACCCTGGTCCTGGGGGTGAAAATTTTTTGCATATTTAAAAGATTAAACCCAGGACATTCCTATGACCCATATCCCACCTTTGCTATTACAATATATATTTCCTCCATTTGCTACATTTTTGGCCAAGAAACACAATTAAAGAAAAAAAACCAACCAAACAACAAACTTCACTAGTGCTGCTGTATGACAGCAGCAATACAACTATAATTCAGTCCAGATCTGACTGACACACTTGATCCTCAGTGTGTGCTCTGGTCCTGCCAAGACACTCTTCCTCCTCCCTGGCTGTGCTGTTGCTCCATCAACTGCAGAGCCCCTTGCCCCATCCCTATGTAAGACAACTTGGCTACGTGCAGCATCAGCTGCGGAGAGGAATCCATCTGTTGTGACTTCAAAGAAGACAAGTTAGAGCTGTGTGATTCCTAAAACCCACAAATATTCCATCTTGGTTTGCCTGATTTGTCATTAACATTTCTCATGCCTAAATTAAGAAGGACGCATAGCATCACATGTGTGCTGACAGTGTTGCAGCCGGATAGCTTAGCCTCATTTTCCTCCACGCCTCCAAATGTTTCTTGGTTGCTTCTGTTGCATACCAACACACAGCAAGCCATCACGAGCCAAATTAATATTATGAGTGTGCACTAACTATTAAGTGTTTGGTGTGAATCCCAATAAAACTAAGGAACCAAGTATTTTACCACATCTACGGGGCACTGACCTGTTTGCCCATTTTCCCTGTTCTCAAAGATCCTTCAGCCTGGTACCCAACTCTGTGATGAAGCCTGTTTAGCACCACTGAAGTTCCCCACATTCAGACTGACAACGTTCTGAGCTGAGATGAGGGAATCAAAGTTAAAATCCAGCCCATCTGCATCCATGAGTTCACTGCGGATAATGGACTCCATGTCACACTCCAGGCTCCCATTGAAAATATCCAGGTCCAAGTCACTTGGGAATTTCTCGTGTCCCATGACCGGGAGGTTCACACTAGAGGAGTACAAAGAGGAGCCTGAGAGTGGGTCAGAAAGTGTTTGCATAGACTGATTGACAGGTGACTGCTGATGTTTGGTGGATCCCAAGCTGTTCGAGTCACTCAAGCCTATGTTACTGATGGAACTGGACAAGGCACGACTGCCACTAAGAGAGGAGTTGTGGGACTGGTGCTGGTGATGAGGCAGGCTCTGATTGACCAGACCCCCCTGGCTGGACTGCGCGGCGAACGACATCATAGGGTCGTTGCGGAGCATGATATTCCTGCGGGAATTCTGGGCGGACACAGCTGTGCTGGCTTGTGACATGAGCGGGTCAGACTGTGTCATCATGACATCGCTGTGACTAAGGGCATCGGAGGCGAGGAGATCCTGCAGCGTCTGGTTGTTGTAATGAGACATGGAAGAGAAGGTGGCCGGCTTGTTCTCCTGGATGGTCTGCATGGGCGACTGGCGCAGGGAGTTCAGGGATGACGGTCCAAACACGGCGTTGTTAAAACTACTCGATGGGGAACCCAGCCCTGAACCTTTGGAACCATACGGAAAACTGGAGCTTCTCTGCATTATCCCTCCCGTGGGCGACTGCTGGGAGGGAGGGAGTGTTATATTGTCTAAGAGATCATCCATGAGGTTATCTGTCAGTCCGTCATTCAAGTTCATTGTCCCAGCCATATCAGTCAACCTGGGCAACTCCACAGTACACGGCTTGTTGACCGACGGGGACAAGCTCGACGGGCTACTGTACAGCATGGGAGAAAGCGGAGCGTCATCGTCTTGAACATCATCTAGCTCAGTGCTGGCCAAAATGGGTGACAAGCGGCCGCTGATTGTACTGGCGTTCGAATTTGTACGGGAGCGGAAATCCGTCCAGGCGTCCAGCTCGTCGCTGCTGCGGGAGGTGGGGCTCCCTGGCCACTTGGAGAGCTGGGAAGGGCTGTCCTCGCTCGTCTCCTGGGCAGTCTGCAGGGCTGCCTTCTTCTTAGCTGCTCGCCCTCTGCTCTTTGTGTACTTGTTGCTGTTGTCCATCGACACAGCACGTCTCCGCGGCGCCTTCCCGCCTTTTCCACCATCCGGGTTGATCATCCACCAAGAGCTTTTTCCGGTGCCTTCGTTTTGCACCCTGACGAATCGGCTGTGGAGTGACAAGTTGTGCCGGATCGAATTCTGCAGGAAAGGAACAAAGAAAAACATCAAGACCAGCACCCCATGACTTTTGCTACCCAAACCTCAACCATTAAATCAACATCATGTGAAAACAGCAATGTGAATAAAAACATTGGGCCCTGTTGGACATCATAATTAGGATGGACTTGATGATCTCAGAGGTCTTTTCCAGCCTCAATAATTCTGTGATTCTTAAATCATGAGGGGCTCATGATATGAGAGTGCTGGAACTTGACTGCAGAGTGTCAACATGCTGCTGTAAAGTAAACCCTATGCCTGCACTAGCTGTGCATTCTTGGTGCCCAGCTCCACACCCTCAAAAGCTGCATCCTAAGGAGAGGAGTGTGACACAGCTCCATCCCTGCTAGCAAGGAGATAGGTATTTCTCCTTTACTCTTGACTCAAGACAAACCTCTATACTGTCACAAATTTTGCCATCAGTTCCTTGAAATAAACACTGCAAGAATCTGACTGGAGGGGTAGTCATAGTCATCTCAGCCTCTGCAAATGTCTTTTTAATTCTTCATGAGCATGTGTGTTGTGTATTTGTTACAATAATTTTTAAGAAAACTGCAAGTGCTGTTGCTCCTCTCCCACAGGCACTCTGTGCATGACTAAGCTGTACTTTTTCTCTCGATTACAGGCACCAGAATTACGCTCATACTGCAGTAGCTGGCCAGCTGTCCCCTTGCTATACGATCCTTGCAGTCTTCAAAACATGATGTGACACAGTACAAGATGATATCCCAGTCCCTGTAAGTTGCTAGATGCAGAGTCGTACAAAGCTGCTGTATATACTATACCCCATGCAGTAAAGGATGCTACAAAACACAGGACTTTCAGGGGAACTCGTGCACTGTCTGCATCTGCATATTACCTGCTTTCACTACTCAGCAATAGGTACCATCCCAAACCCATGCTGGTTTGAACAAATGTAATCACTGATGAAAAAGAGGCTGAGAAAACCAGCCCACAGTAACCCCTAGTGAAACGACTTCAGATTTATGCAAAAACAACCAAGATGAAAACCCCACTCCACTCATCCTGCTGATCTTGAGCTGAAAACATGGTTCAAAGAAAGGACAAGCAAGTAGTATTTGTTAGTGATGATGCTTCCAGGTTTCACTGGGGTTCTTTCCTATGAGCAAGTCAAAAGATTTCTGGAGCTATTACATATTCCTTTGACAAAACAATTGTGCTATTCCCCCACGGTAAAGATGACCGAGTTTAAAAAGTTGCACAAGTTCTTTTTTCTTACATTTTGGAGATTACCAGGTGTACCTATAAAGAGGATAAGATCACATTTGTTCTACCAGCATGCTTTAAAAAAACAAAGTCAACAGCATCCTAGCATAATCAAGCCATCCTGGATAAGTGTCCTGCTTTTACAAACACTGAATAAATTCCAGATTTAAATTTGCACAGAATTAATCAATCAACAAATCATCCACCAGCACCTCGACATTTGCATCCTTACAATAAATAGTTGTTTGACTTAAGTGAACTGGAGATACCTTTGACATATAAAGAAATACAGCCAGCTTTTGAAAAACAATTCTTTTCAGTATAAAATGCCTTTTTTTCCCCCTGCTAAGTGTTGTGGGTTTTGTCAGATTGTGAAATAGAAAACATGCCTGAAGTTCTTTTCGCATGCAGACAGCAGACGCGGTTGTGATTATCACTTAATGAAAAGAGAAATCATATGGACTACAGTTCAAAATAGCAACTGTTATGTTTTAAACAATTTGCACAAAACAGCAGACCAGACTTTGCAGTCATACTCAAGAGAAGTTTGGGTCAGTGCCTCAGCTATAAAGTTCTCCATTTCTAAGGGACTATCATGCCATCAAAATAAGGTGGATTGAGTTGCACCATAATAGTTCTTCAGTATAAGGAAGGAAAGAGCTTTTTATTATTGAACTGATGACATTTTAACTATATTTTGAGTCTGGCAAAGGTCTGTTTCTAACTTCTAATAACTAGGTGTCACTGCTTACTTCCTCGGGTTTCTCCCAACTGGCTGGAGGACTGCTGTTTTTTTGAAAAATAACCTTTGTTGATATTCCAGCCTGTACTGAATCAATGCAGGAAGCTCTCACACTCATCTCCTGTCACTTTCAGGGACAGCCACTTGTGAGAACATCTGAACAGGGATCTCTCTTCACAAAGAGCTGGCGGCAGGACAGCGACAACCAGAGTTAGACCACCAAGCCAGGGTACAGAAGCCATACAAGCTACACTGTTCCCTACATAAAAAATGCTAGATAAAAGAATACAGAGCAATGGGACTCTTGCTAATGAAAGAAAAAATCTTAGAAAACACAGCAAAGGAAAATCCAAGGTGGCAAATGCAGAATACCACATAGCTTCAAATAAAAAACCACTCACCCCAGTAGCCAGAAACTAACAGTTATCAACCTATGGTATTCTCATCAAACAGCTTATTTCTGCTGGTGGTAATCATAATATCAATAATCTGGCCTAAAACCATGAAAAATCCTAAATGGTGAAATTGCGATTAAGGCACCTTTCAGGATGAGGGCTCTTCCATGCACGGATATGTGCGTGCGCACGTGTAATTTTCTCCTTGTTATATCTTTTTGCTCAGTGTTGGTATTACGCAAATAATAAAGGAATGTAATAACACATTTGTGTTGAAAATTGGTGGTTATAAAAAATCCAAGCAGTTTGTTTTCCTTTACATTACGCAATATGCCACTTAGGCTCTAGCTTCTGTTTTTCTTTACTTTTCCTCCGTAGGACGATTGTTTTCTTAAGCATAATTATGGCCAATTTATTTTAGTGTACCCCATCTCCACCCTCAGTTCAAACACGGTCTTAAAACCCACTTCTTTCACGTAACCTCCCCTGCTAACCTCTTCAGCAACAGTATCTAAGTTCCATGGTTTCTACTTGCCTTGGATGCTCTGCCAAATCAAATTAGGGCTGGATCCTATTATCCTTTCACATGCAGTTTTTGCTACCGAAGTCACAGGGATTGACAACCCACATCAGCAAAGGCTATTGCACTGTGCTACCAGGATCAAACTGGAGGGAAATAATTGGATTTTTTACCTGGTTTCTAAGACATCAAAAAATGTTCCTATCTGCTTATAACATGGGAAAATATCATGGGACAATCTTTGCTCATAACCACGGGTGTTAGTAGTATAATGATCGTGGGACAAACCACAAAGGAGGTGGGGAAGCAAACGAAACACAGTTTATCATTTAAATCCACTGCTGATCAAATTGGTGATTTGTCTTTGACTTATGTGTGAGATGGATTAAGTCATGATGCAGGAAATGTAACACATTTTTCCATGCCAAAATGCACTGAGAAACTTTAAAATATCTATAAAGGAACTTCCATCAATCTGTCCTGGGGACCATATGTAGAAGGGACAGATGCTAGCCAGGCTGCAGGCACCCTGGAAAGAGCTCAGATACCACTGATGGGTCCAACATACGGACTGTACAAGAGCAGAGTAGAAGAGAAACACGATGAGCTCCCTTTATTAGTGTTACTATTTATACCAGACTTGAAGAACGCAATGCGCTCCAGTAAGAGCCAGGAGACTGAGTGAGGTTCCTGCAGATAAGATCAAGAGCATCCCGTATGGCATGAAGCCCAGCCCAGCCAGGTCCTGGTCCCCCAGGGAAGTGGTCCTGCCAGGAAGAGTGACCAGCCCTGGAGACAAGGAAGACTTGGGGCAAACAAACACACAAGGCAGGTCAGATGTAGTGTGAGCAGAGGGGTGCGAGCAGCACTGCTACCCTGGCTTAGGCTGAGAGTATCGGGAGAAGGCGTGCAGCTGGGTGCACACAAGTACGCCAGGGCAGCAACATGTGGGGTGACAGCACTTCCCCCAAACTCAGGGCCATGCTCTCAGCCTGCATAAATGTCAGTCCACTGTGTCACATTTTGTTCAGTTACTACCGATTAAAAATTAAGCTACCATGTCGTAATTACATGTGTGTCTGGATATTCTGATAAGACTGCAAATGGGCACGCTCCCAGAGAGGACACTCAAACATTTCCAAAGTGCTGTATACCTGATTTGATAATAGCAACTGAATGAGCCTCCCAGAAGGGCTGAACGGTGTGTGATTTCAACACTCCATGCTGGTACGCCAACAGCAGCAAATGCTCTAGCCTTTAAATGGAGAAAAATTCCCCCTCCCCGCGCCTGTTTCGGAGTCTTCCAACCCATGTTTACCTTGTGGAGCCCGTCCATTAACTCAGACACCAGCTGCAAGTGCTTCCACTGCAGCACAGAGTCTTTTTTGTCTGGGAGCAACATGTGGTATCAATTTATCATCCTCAACAACGCAACAAGGAATCCACTCACTTTAAAAATAAAAAGAGAGTTGTGTAACTTAACTCTTAAGAGCCCCTGCTTTAAAAAAAAAAAAAAAAAAAAAAAAAGCCTGAAGATTAGCAAGATGAGGTGCAGCTGGTGGCTGTCGAGTCCAAGTTACACACTGGTCTGTTTTTATTTCAGTGTTTTGTAGTGAGTGGCTAACTCTTTATTTCAGACACAGGCTCCCAAACTGTAAAGGCAGGGCTACAAATCAAAAGCAGTTGTTTATTTTAACAACTGGGATACTAGGACATGACGGGAGAAAAAAAATGCTATCTGCAGGCCCATAAATGTTGCTCATACTCACTTGGGAGAATTACACTTTACTTTATACTGTATTAACATATTTAATGTTCTAACTTTACCATTTGTAACCATGCAGTAGAAGAATGCTTCAGGTCTAATATTACTGAAAAGATATCATGAAAAGAGCTTCAGGTTCACAGCTCGCTTTTCCATGGCACTGCTTGCTCACTTGAATTTCAGTTTCCAGCCTGTCACCTTGGTCAAAATGTGGTAGCACAAATCTCCTTTGGGATGAACACCCCTACAGAGGGCCTCTGCTAAAATATTATTTTTTTAAGAACGGCAAAATAAAACAAACTACTTTCCTTGCCTTCAGCTGTTGCTGAAACAGAAGGTTGTGAATAATCCAACACATTCTGCACACCTGTCAGAACAGTGGCTGTGCCTTCCCACAAAGTAACTCGAAAATTGCTTGGACCAGTTTTACAATTTGTTTGCTTTAAAGTCTCCAATGACATTCAATTGCAAGTAAACAAACAACAGCAACAAAAAACCCCAAGCAGACACAGTGACTCCAAAATGAGGAATAAATAAAGTAGCCAATTGTGTGCTGTAGGAATTTCTGGTGAAAAGGAGTTGCTAGTCTCAACAAGAAGATCCTCTCAAGTCATCTTCTGCCTAGCTCTGTACAGCTGCTCAAAGAACTCTGAAATCTCCAGTCCAAAGAGGTCTCACAATTTATCCTTTTTTCCCATTTTTTCAAACCATAAAAATATGTATCATTTAATAAAGTAGAGAAGGCATTCTGGAGATGCAGAAAAAGCAAAAACTAAACCATAAGGAAGTCCTTCCACACAGCCATTTTGTATTGATATGCATCTTTTTTCCATCTAGATCCTGATATAATGTATCCAGATTGTTATATATTGCTCTAAATTATGAACGTTGCAGGGGGGAAAAAAAGCATTAAGCAAATTACACACAGAAAAAAATAAATCTTTTCTGACACCCAAATGTTTTCTATGCTTGATGTTTGGTATCATCTGTAAGGTCCTAAGGCAGCTCCTACAAATTCCACCAGATGTTCAGCAGAAGCAGGCAGTGAGAGCACACCAGGGTCCAGCAATATACATCCCTTCCCACTGGGCTGGCAAAGCCCACAGTCCTCACAGCCCTGGAAAGGATAAGCAGGATGACACAGGCTCAGCTCTACCCAAGCATGCCCTCCTGCAGGAAAAGGGAGGGAAAAAACCCCACAGATTTAGTGGGGAAAAGTCAGTTCAGAATCTGAAGGGTGTCTCTGTGGATTCCCCTCCTCATCCTCTCTTCAAAGGAGTATTTCTAATGTTAGTGGTAGGGGAATGAGTAGAAGAGGTCTCCCCACTGTTACTAGCTCTCTCCCTGCACCTCTGCCTGTCATCCTCCACCCCGAGGAACCACAGAAAGCCACAAGGGCTATTAGATCTTGCCAAGAGAACACTTAGGTCCAGCAAAGATTTATCCTCCAAGATTTGCTGGCTCAGATAGCAGAGCAGTACACGAATCTGCCTCCGTCCTGCACGCAGGGTGCTGTGCCAAATTACAGCAGGAGAAGATGATTAGCACAGGGAAAACAAACCCTCCCTAACAACGCGTGCCTTGCTCCCCACCACCCTGGCTGCTCCTTTCCTCCTCAATGTGCCCACTAAGGAGGTTCATGCCCTCCCTTTTGCAAAGAAAACCACCTCAAGCTATACAGCAGAATCACAGAATGGTTTGGGTTGGAAGTGATCTTCAAGATCATCTAGTTCTAAGCCCCCTGCATGGGCAGGGATGCCTCTCTCTAGACCAGGTTGCTCAAAGAGCTATGGGAACTGAGATACAAGTTAACCAAAAGTTTTTCCTAACAAATAAATAAATAACAAAAAAAATAATTCTAGCTAAATCAACTGCTGCCTCACTCTTTGCTAACAGTGATACTGCAAATCCCTACGCTGACGTAAATAAAACTTAGCTGAAAATATACACTGCCTGGAAATTGTCTCAGAGCATCATGCTTCCCGTTAGCAGAAAAATCTCCAGCTATTTTACAGTCAGATGTCCTCTGACCACAGGAGGACTCTAATAAATAACATTTGTTTTGCTGTGAGTAGAGCACACCCCTTATAATTTATTTTTTTTTCCACTGTGTGTTGGAAGATGGGAAGCAGAGAGCGAGGAAAATGCTGATACTTTTAAAGTAATGCAGTTGTGGAGCAAGAACAAGGTTTGGCTCTCCAGCAACTTCTTCTGGCATCAGGAGCCATGTACCCCATCACCCTTTGCTATATTAAGCTCCCTGAAAAGAAAGAGTTAGCCTCTGCGTTCTGTGCCAGTGCTTTTCCATGTTAAAAGAGGATTTGGGAATCAGAAGGCAGGCACCATCATTGGGAATCTGCTAAAGGCATTTTGGCAAGAGCCACCTTTTTCACTCCCTTCCACACACTTCATATCACAGCTGCCCAAAATTCAAGGATCAATTCATGTTGATCAAAGGATTTAACTTAAGAGTAGGATTTTAAGGCATTGCTCTTGCAAGATGCTGAATTCCTGAAAATCCCAAGGCACCTCAGCACAGGCTTGACTGGAACATGAACACAACCAGAGAGAGAGCAGAGGATGTTGCCCCTTTCTGGACTTAAAACCAAAGGAGCTGTCTACAAAAAAAGCTGAAATGGATGCACATGGCTGGGTCTTGCAGAGACAAATCAAAACAGTTTTAATTTCTGTTCAGGAGTGGTGTCACCAGCAGAAAACATCTGGATTTATTTTGTTTTTTCCTCATGTCCAGCCACAGCATTTAAAGCATTTCCACTGCAGGAACTTTGAAAATGCCAACATGCTGTACTGATGGAGCCTCTTCAGCGGGACACCACCGCATTTGTCATCTTCCTCTGTGCCACGGAGTCCCAAGAGAAGTGCAGGAACAGATAACTCATCAACTCAAGTATTATACATACAGTAACTCTCATAAAAATAGCTACCACTGTCAGCACAACCCTAATCCACCAGCTGCTAAAGCTACTGGAAGAGTCCTCAAAAACCTCAGTGGTCACCCAGCTAGACCTCAATGAAAACAATGCAGTCTTACTGCGAGGCAGACTTTCACCCTCAAGGCTTTGGATTTGTTTTTTGCTAGAAAGAAGAACTAGAAGAAGGAAAAAATCCCCTCTTTTTTGTTTCTTAGTTGCAAAGATCCCAGCACAACCTTCACATGGTGTTGTGAAAACCAGAGTGCTCAATTCTGTTTTCACTCATTCTCAACATATGGCTGTTACTATACATTGATTATTTAGAAACACATATGGGTGTTCTTTCATGCCTTTATAAATAAATGTGAGTGATTCTACTGCTTATAATAATTCACTAAAAATAGTAACTTCCCATGGAAGATCACAAAAACCTCTCATTGCTGAATCACCTATTATCAATCTTTATTTTTTAAAATTTTTTCTGATCATGTGCTGATTTTTTAAATACTTCCTGAAAAGCATTAAACACAGCTAAACCAGAAATAAATTCCACCTCACAGTGGCAGGGCAAGTGTAAAATCTGTGTGCATGAAGAATGACTTCCAGGGTTCCTGCCGTCCTGAAGTGCAAGGCTGCTTTGCACATGGCTCCGTAAAGTTCTTGCTCTGAAGTGATAGATTGTTAAATACCCGAGTTGGATTAATTGGAAGTGTTGACCTGCATGCATTAGATTGCAAACCTGGTGACAGCCACAGCTGATATGTGACTGATGAGAACAGATCTGATACGCTGTGGCTTGGCCGAGTTTGATCAGGCCTGAGCAAGCCCTTCAAAAGGCAGCCCAGGCTCCTGAGACCTTCTTGTGAGAAAGCCTTCAAGCAACCTCTAAAACAGCCCCCAGCATTTCTGCTATGTAGACTAATCTGAAACAGAACCCCTCTCCTCTGCTATTTTAAGCACATAATTAGTTTATTATTGAACCAGAAGATAATACCTGATTTTTTTTTTTTAATGAAATAAATAACTGCATTTTAAAATACGATGTGCTTCAGTCAGCAGCTGATGTGGCAAAGGGAATGGTCCTGCTCCAAGGATCTGAGCACCAGGGATGCCCCTGAGTGTGACTGTCAGTGGGTCTGACCCACTGGCTTTTAGGAGCAAAAAACCCTGGTGAGCCTCACGGAAGGGCAGCTGAGGTGGGAATGCACAACCACAACTCCAGGTATTCACCAAGTTACTGCAGTGCTGGTGGGTACAGGGTGTGAATTAGGAGACGAGGGATGAGCAAACAGAACAACTTGAAAAACAGGTATAACTCCTCCTTCACAGCTCAGGACTGGGTAGCTATGGCACTACCAATAAATATATTCACAGTCTTCAAAATGCAATGGTAGCTGTAAAATATTAATGCCTTTTGAAAGTAGAAAGTGATCGGTTTTCCTTTTGATGTATTTGGATGCACACTCTGCTTTTGTCCTGAGAATAACATGTGGGTCCTCTTAGCCTCTTCCCTTCAACCTTCTTACATTTTTCTACATTTTTCTTCAGCATTTGGGAACGTATTTGAAAAACCATACAGACTTGCTTTCCATATACACAAACCAAACTCACACGCCAGATAACATGGGTGGACACAAACATCCATCTCCTCCCCATTTTTACACAAACAGATTAGGTGGGTTTACTTCAGGAGTCTTCCCACTGCCTAGTCTTTCATCTCACTTTGACAGGGCCATTGCATTGGGACAGCTACAGCCTCAAAAACCAGCCCTGCCCACAGACTCACCACCAAGGCACATGGCTTTAGTTTCCATGCTGTGATGCCCTGGCTGCAAGCTCCAAGTTGACAGCACTAGATTTTTTTATCTTTATATGAAGAAAGCTTTATATAGCCTTAAAATTTTACTCCTCATCCAGCCTGGCCAGCTCCAGATCAAACCTCAGTGTGTGAGACACCAATGTCAGTCCCTCCTTGGCAATCGGGGGGAGCAACAGGAACTTCAGGGAAATGAGTCTAGCAGCCCATCTTCCTCTGCAAGTGCCCCACCACCTCTCCCTCTTCACCTCTGGTGAAGGTGGATCACACCCTTCACACAGGGAGGCTTTGGGACTGCAGCTACTTAGGGGCAGTCACTCCCAACACATCACAGGATCCCAGGGCACTGTGGCTTCAGAAAGCTTACCCCATAGGCACTCACTAAACTCCCCATCTATCCCCCTAGATTAACCTCAGCTTCACCTCACCCCATTTACAAACTGTTGTAGATTTCACCTCATCTCACTCAGATGACTTACATGTTACTGGTTTTACTGGATTTTAAAAAATTTATTTTCTGTTCACTGCAGGGGTAAAATATACCACAGAGCTGACAAAAGGGAAGATGACACCTAATATGCTGACAGTGAATCAGCCCTTTGCTACATCAAGCAGGACATTCCAGTTTCGCATGCAACTGGCAGCAGCACCATCCCAGAAACCTAACAACCCAGGTGAATGCACAAGTATGAAAGGTTTTTTTGTTTTTTCTTTCCAACTGTTTACCTAGTCTGACAAACTAAGGTCACTATTATTGATACAATCACAATCACAAGTGCTAAAGGTTGACCCTAAAGCTAGACTGTGTCAAAATGTTCTGGTGCTTTCCGGTGCTTTGTTAGCACCCCACCCTGACACCGGCGCCCACATAGCAGAATGATGAGTGGAGAAGCCCTTTCATGTTCCTGGTTTGAACCTGTACACATGAGTAATCCCTCTTGAAGACAACTCTCTGGCCACAGAGGGGCCCTGTATTGCTCAGTACACAGACAGGGACATATTTCAGGTGCAGCTGTAGAGCCACAAGGGTGATGAGCTTCAGGACCTTTACTGTGCCAACAGACAAGGTCATCTCCATGTACCGGGAAAAGAATTACCTACCCTGTAGGTTGCAGTCTTGTTGAGCTCCCATTGCAGGATTGCCCAAGCAGAAGACATTTGCATCAGAAAGTTTACAGCCTCAACAAGCAAACACTTAATTCAATAAAGATGCTACAAGATGCTACAGAACATAAAACTGAGGGAGTTGCTTTGGTATCATGTGCTCGCACAAACCAGCCTTACCTTACTTGCCCTTCACATCAAGCATCGAGGCAACCTCTTGGTACCCTGAGATGGTGTCATTTCAGACATACCATCCCCTGCTCTGGAAAACTGTATATTGACTTGCTGAATCAAAATTTATGACTCTTTGGGTTGCAGTAGCTCTATGTACTCTGAGATGGCCCCGTAATCCCCACAGAAACAGAATTTTGCTTGGAAAAGACCTTGCTTCTCAGAGAAACTGGTCCCAGACCCCAGGTAGGTTGGATGGATACATGTCACGTCCTCCTTTTAGGAAAAAAACATTGAATTATGGTAGTGGAACTACACTACTTGAAATGTCCTTTTTCAACACCTACATGGCCAAGACACAAAGGTAAATTTTAAAGGATGATCTAAGTGATGGTGCCTTTGTACATCACCTGTTATTTTATGACACCATTCAAGTATTCATAGCTCAAGAATGCCAACCCTCCTGAGTATGCCAAGTATCATTTTCATAACAAAGGTAGACCAAGAAACAAGCACCTTCAAGTTGCAGCTGAACAGAGGAAGACAAAGAAAGGACTGCTGGCAAACGGTGGTAGGAATATTCACTCTTCTGGGAAGAGAAGGGGACCCACTACCAAGCACCTCAAGCAATGTGTATGAGTATTCATTGAATATACATTACGACAGACCTGCTAATACTTTTAGAATATGAGCTGATATGCAAAATATAAAATGGTCTACCACAGACTTGGCTTATGGTTTTTGTTGGATTTTTTTGTTCTTTTTCTTTTGTCCTCCTGTGATTGAAGTTTAGAGGAGATGAGTTATCTAGAAAAACAAAAATGAACTGGGGTACATTTTGGTTAAGATCAGCCAAGTGAGAAAAAATCAAGATGGTAGAGTGCACCCTTGTGTATAGTCAGGCTTTTTTCAGAGCTGGTGGAAACTCATTGTGTTTGCAGGTTCTGACCATGTGCCCTGTCACAAAGTGAGATTCCCACGAGCAAAAGCTTCTGCATGTGAGTAAATGCATACCCTCGAGAGCTACTTTGTGGACTTGAACACCAACTTTTTTCCTCAATGTGTAGGGTTAGATATGCACCAGTCTTTGCCAAACTTTGCTTTGTTAACAGAGGTAAACAGGAGAAGACATCCAGAAATTTCCTATTTCATTCACAGGCAGGTTTCAAACCTCACAAAAGGTAATGAAAACCTCTTGGCAGTTTTGTCTCAGGCTTCTTTTGAGGTGAAATTGCACCATATTAATTATTTTCAGCAGAAATGGGTTCTTGGTGCCATCCAATCACAGCTATAACCCCAGCAGCCCTTCTGAAGCAGAGTGACAGCTGAGTCACTACTGTTAAAACAGGGATGAGAAAAGGAAAATGAAAAAGAAACTAGGCTACTTCCCCTGAGGAGCTAAATACAGTATTTAATGGCATCTTTTTGTAAGGTTAACAAATCAAATGCTTTAGCTATGAATTGTTGCCACCACCTTAACTGCAGTAGGATATGAACCCTGACAACCTATCGTCATCTAGGTTTTTTTCCCCCTGTGACACATAAATAAGGAGGAAGAGGCCAGGAGGCAGCACAGCCTTTCACCATACTTGGGGTGTTTGTGAAGATGGGTAGCAAAAGCAACACAAGGGGTTGGCAGGACAAACAGCAGTACTGTCAGCGGAGGGGAAAGCAGTGGGAGGGAGCAGATGGGGTACTTCTCTTTCCTGACATCTGCAGCAGCTGCCACCTTCATCAGCTGTTGCCCCCATGGCACTCTGCCTAAACAGGCAAGAGCAGGCAGCACTTGGGCTCCTCTTGTTTAATTCAGGCTGAAAAGTCAGCCACCCCACCCAACTGCTATTAAACGAGCGTGACAAAAGCAAATGAACGTCAGGACAGCAAGAAACCTTAAAGATACATGCATAGAGAAATACCATTTTTCCAACACCACAGAAGTGTTGGGCACTTTGGACTCCATGTCAGTTCTAAGTTGCGTTTAGTAAGTTGCATTTTAGTGAAGTAGCTTAATAATATGCATATGCCTAAAAATATCTGTCCAGCAGAACAGTAAGGACTGACTGAGGCCAGGCTGCATGGGGCTTTGAGAAACCTGGTCTGGAGGGAGGTGTCCCTGCTCATGGCAGAGGGGTTGGACATAGATGGTCTTTAAGGGACCTTCCAATCCAAACCATCCTGTGAAGCTGATTTTCCAGGAAAGCAGCTACACCAACCTCACAGGCCTTCTGCACTAGGAAACCAAATGTACTCATAAGGCATTCTGCCACAACCAGGTGAAATGTTTGCTCATTTTCACCTACCTCCTGCTGCTCCACTGCCACGCTTGTAAGCAAGGGACCCAGCTCAGGGCTTCATAGGGCAAGCTGCTCTGCAGCTCCAGGCCCTAACAAATGGTTTCTGCTGCAAGAGCCAATAATGTTATCACAAATGCAATGGGAGTGTGAGGTGGTTTGAAACACTGCTTTCTCATTTCTGAGCACTGCCTTACACAGAAGAGCACAAGATGCCAGCACACAGGGAACTGGCCAACTGGGCAGGTAATTCCTGGAAAGATCAGGTGTGCTTGGTCTAACTTTCCTCCTTGGAGTTGATGCCAGGGTGGGCACATTAAAAACTGGTGGTACTGCATTTATTATGTGCTTTTCTGAGTTCCACAATTTGGCCTAACTCAGGCCTGCTTGCCAAACAAGCCAACTTTATATTTAACTAATCCCACGCATGCCTTCAGCAGCTTTTCCCTTAAATTGGCTTAAAGGACCCCATCCATGCCTTATCAGAAAGTCTGGCCATGTTATGATTAAGCATAATGCAAGGATGATGCTGAATAGCAAGTCATTGGTATTTATGCAAGAAGTCTGGCTGACCTCTGCAGGGCTCTTCGTGAGAAGAAAAGTTTGTAGGATTAGGACTGAAGCCTGAAGACAGGGTCATCTCTTCCCTCTGCCCACCCCCTCTCCCTTGGCTCTAGCATCCAGTACACGCTGTCCTCTTCACTACTTCAACACAGTTCTTAAGGCTTCAGACCTGAATGAAGAAAAGCAGATTGAGCATTCTCTGTGATTCAGGGGCATTTAACAGAGGAAAAAAAGGAAAACTGGAAGGCAGAATCTGCCAGGATAAGGGGAAGGAATTGGTCCATGTGCCAAGAGGCAAGAGTCCACAGTTTTTGAATTTCAAAGGCTTTCAGGAAAGATGACCTCAAGATACTTTCACAAGCTGCTTTAAACAAATCAGAGTTTGGTACTCAGCCGTTTTTTCCCTCCTCTCCTTTTTTTCCACCTAGCTCACTTCATTTTTTTCATTTGGTAAAAGGCAAAATAACTTTATATAATTTTAAATAACCACCATCTCTGGGCACTTACACATCAATTAGCTCTCGATTGCTGCTGTACGTTGGGGTGGCATACGTGCTTGGAAGAGTCCCTGGGAATTATAATGCCATAGAATGCCTCGGTACTTCAGCTCTACCCCATTACTCTGGTACACTGGCCAGTGAACACAGAGTGCTTTCTTTTGTCGTGCTCTTTCTCCACCCCCTGCTGCATCCTCAGAATTAGGACATTCTGGAACTGGGTACGATCCTGTTTGCAACCATGCAAGTTAGAAAGGGAAAAAAAAAAGTCCTGTACAAAACCGATATCGTTTCTAAGCTGCTGAGATCCAGCACCCTTACACTGCCCAAAACCACACAGATTAGAGCTTAGCTTGCACACGTAGGTAAGAACTGTAGCAAAATTAAGACAAAAACTGTAAGCAATCCCTTTTTAAATGCAGACAGGGCAAGGAGCAGCTGCCAAGATGCCCTGGCACAAACGGGGGCCTCATGAACACTTGACTTATTTCAACCCTAGGTTTCCACCTCAAGTTCCAGGTGGGTAGAAGTCATCTGGGGACACCAGTGGGCACAGGACAGCCCCACACCTGCAGCTCCCCTCCTGCTGGGGAAGGGGCCAGCTGGTAGAGCCAGAGGAGGGCACAGCCTTTGGTGACTCCGGGCAAACAATGTGGCCAGCACCAGGGGAGAAAGGCTCAGCCTGCCTGAGCGGTCCCAGGCACAGATCGAGAGAAGTCAAGGTGATGCTGGGCATGTTGGAGAGGTCTCTGTGGCTCTGTCTTGCAGGGAGCAGCACAGGTGGAAAGAAGGTGACAGCACCAGAGCTTGGCTCCTTTGGGTCACATGGTTATCAAAAGGAGAATCTACCCTTTCATGAGCACATAGTCAGTAAGAAGCCTTATCAACAGCAGATACAGGACATCCCAATAGAATGCTTTGCTAGGAGAGCACGGGGGGAAAAATATCCACAGCTGCAGTCTTGTTGACAACAAGATGTGCTGAACAGCATCAGCCAGGTACTGAATCCCCCAGCTCATGCTGACTCTTACTGGAGAGAAAAGCAGCCTGCTACATCATCTACCTACCAGTGACAACAGGACTGAGTTCACTGTTGAGGAACTTCTGGAGCCTCACATGTCAAATGACTACAAGCCCTGCTGTTTTGGTAGGCTTTTTTTTTCTCTTTTAGAAGTACCCAGAGAAAAGCCAGGGGAGAGTCCCACCATCAGCCAAGTCTGTAGAGGTGCCACTGAGAAAAGGAAATAAACTGGCCTGGATACATCATGGTGTGATGCTATTATCCTGATGGATGGATTTTTTGACATTGCCACACACACTGCAGTGAGGTCTCCACCTCAGAGACCAAGCACTGCAATACAGGCACTTCATGGGCTGAATTACATCAGTCCTCCAGACTGGCAGTGATTTTCAGAAATAGCCTTCTTCAGGAACAAGAAAAATTCAAGGCATCATAAAGGCTATGATCCAAGTCCCTCCATGCCCATCCCAACAAGTAAGAGTAAAATTAAAAGCCTGGCAGAGGTGTCAGCAGCTCTCAGGGGCCTGACAAGCCCTGGAAAGGAGTGCTTTCCAGCACCAAGGAA
The DNA here is from genome assembly GCF_003957555.1 of Calypte anna. NCBI lineage: Eukaryota > Metazoa > Chordata > Aves > Apodiformes > Trochilidae > Calypte > Calypte anna. Next base: position 70,661,291 of record NC_044246.1, read on the forward strand.
AGGCTGGGAGTATCACCTTCCCCTGGGTACATAGCAACAGTTGCTAGTTTTGGCAGGTGGTGAGATGCAGTGCAAGATGTGAGAGTGACATCATTTTATTATCACCTCTCTTTCCCCAGATTCCACCAGATTCCAATAGGAAATTATTTTTAGAATTGCTACAGACAAAAGCCTCAAAAACCTACTTAGATTTAAATTTGGGTAGAGGAGGCTGGGGACTGTATTACTAGCAGACAAAGCTAGCAGACAAGGCCCAAGTATTTGGAGACTGAAACCACAGCAGAAATAAAATGCACATATTAGCAATGAAGGTAATTAACCTTCTGAAACACCCACTTAAAAGTTGAGGTAGATTCTCCATTGCTTTAAGTTTTCACATTTAAAGTCAGATATTCTTCCAAAAGGTGGGACAAAGTAGAAACTGAATTTGGGATTTGCTGTTGAAAGAACTGATGGGAGCTCTGAAGCTTTTATTCAGAAGGCCTGTCCTTAAAACCTTGAAGTTTGCCTGCTGCCTGTGCAGTTCAGTTCTGCTTTGCTAATACAGGAGTTTGCAGTTACACAGAAAGTTAAGAATCACTAGAGAATATCATGACATATGATGTAAATACTTCAGTGGAAGAAGTACAGGGGAAAAAAAAAAAAGCCCTCCAAAATGCTAAGCCAGAGGTCCATTGCTTTTGCCTCAGACATGGGAAATTAACAACATCACGTCTTGTTACTCCATGCCACTGAGAGCTTGAAAGTAATTGATCTTGCCTCCGATTTCAAGTTAGCCATGGTGTTTGTTTAGGAGAAGAGGTTCACATGACATGCTGGAGCTTCTCAAGGAGACCTTTTTCTGAAGCGATAGCAGCTCTCTGGAAATAAATTACTACAGGGATTTCCAGGCAGATGGGGGTTTGTCAGCAGCAATTCGCTGCTTGCTGGCACACAGCACTTCTTCATTATGTTTATGCACCTACAGGTATGAGTATTTACAACAAATGGCTTCTTTTTACAGCACTTACTTTGAATATTTGATCTCCTTTATGAATTTTAATGGACCGTTGTACTGTCTTGTGTTTTTTAGCTTGTCATTTAATATGCTTGTACAGTGACAGACTAATGAACTACTGAGTGATATGAGGAACTGTGTGGTATGTCACAACAACTTGTTTTATAAAACCGAAGGGCAAAGCTTTCTCTGCTTTCATAGCACGGACAAATGCTCTACCCCGCTTGACCCAAATGACAGTGAGAAAAAATGTTTTGCGCAAGAAAGAAGAGGAGGGGGGGGAGGAAAAGCAAGACAGAAACAAAACTGCACTGTCAGGTTTTCATTTGGTTACAGCCTTCGTAATCAAACCTAGGAACACTACCCAGCGAGGGGCCCTGGGCTATCACATCATCCCCAGTGCAAAACTTCTGCCTGACGTAAGCAATTGACTTGTCTGCTAATTTGATTTCTACAACTCAGTGCGTCGGGACGTGACCGATAAGAGCTGACTAGCAATTCCCACAGATAGGGATTTTGCAGAGCCTTGCACACCGTACAGTGCAGCCAACTCCACCCATTTCTTTCTGCACATGCCACTGTCACCCGCAAATCTGAGGCAGACACACAGGGCTTTCTATCAGCAGGACCATATGCGTCTGCAGAGATAGCAAAAGCCAGACGCTGCCACCATCTCGCCAAATAAACAACTTCACATACAAGAAATGACATGTGGCAGGAGAGATCCAGGAAAGGACATGCTTTAAATCTCCTAAATTCAGAGGCTGTTGCTTCAAGTAACAACTCTAGCTGATGCAAGAGGCTGTCCAATACCCACAGATTCTTCCACAACAGAGGTTCCTACTACGGAGAAATCGAAGTCAAGAGGGACAAACCATACCCAAAGCATAGGAGATGGGACTTCTTTAGAATTGATGCATTTAAACTGAAGATTTTCATGTGTGTGAAAGGCCTCAGAGAAACACTTTGCTGGAAGGAAAGAAAGGGAAGATGGATGGTAAAAGACAGACCAGTAACTAACATGAGTAATTTGAAAATATTTGGTGGGGTAGGTGGGCAATAAATTACAAACCATCCAGCTCATGGAGATTTATGAGAAGTTGTCTGCCAGTGAGGCCGAATGACTCCTTTTCTGGAGTGTGATAGGAGAGGAAGTGCAAGGGGAAATGCCGAGACTCTTGTTTACTGGAAAAGTAGATTTTTAAAAACGCTCAGAGAAGGCAGGGCAGTCTGAAAAAGAGCCTGTTCAAGAAGCTCCGGCTTCCTGGAGCTACACACCATAAGCTGAAGGCTTTGCTGGTACCTGTGGCCATAATGCCTCTCAGAAGATGTGTCACTGCTGCTGGAGGGCTGGGAGGTACATGACCTTACTTGCCCAAGTCTCCATCCTCAAGTCCGTCCTCCTCCTCAATAGTCAACAAGGATTTACTGCCCCCCTGGTGTGCAGTGGTCAGCGCACAACAGAGCAGCAGGCAGTGATGGATGTACTACCCAGCATGCCTACATCCCTTCTTGCTTTCCAAAACCTTTGCCAGGGCTCAGGGACCACAGCTCTGTGATCAACACTCAAGGAACTTCAGGGGCTGACAGCCCTCCAGCTCCCCAGTAGCCCCCCAAGAGAGATTTCTCAAATCGAATATGGTTTACTACTAACAGAAGGCAGGCAGCATAATGTTTTCTAAATTCAACACAAAAGATAGATGTGTCTCCTAGCTTGTCCTGCCACATGTTTGGGGAGCTGCTGAGAAGCAGAGATTCCTGTAAACTCGCAGGCAGGTGTCTGCTCTCAGTGACCAGCTACCAACCAGCCTCCTTTCTGTCCTTTCTGCCTGGATAGTTGTTTGGTTTTTTTGGTTTTTTTTTAACTGTTTATAGTTCCTCTGATTTGTTCCTTCATAACATTGGCAAAACAAACTGGAACTGAGGAGGTAGAATCTTCCCTGTTAATAGCTTTGGCATTGTATCTTAATCCCCCCTGAGGCATCTTCTCAGAGTCATTTTACCAGCAGCCACTGTCTAGCCTGTCTGGTTGTTTTTAAAATGACTTTCATATTAAACCAACCCTACGCAACCCTACAGTAAACATCCCAATACTGAGATGTCCACCTTCTCCATCCCTGGCAGGAGACGTGCACCACACTGAAGAAGAAGAGGTGAAGAGGAGGGGGTGAGTCCCACTGCCCACCTTTAAATGCCCAGGATGAGAGCTGAGGCTCCTGAGGCATCCTGAGTCCTGAGGCTTGTTTCAGAGCACCCAAGATCAAAACTGCACCATTGGTCATGTGAGAGGCACAGAGGCACCTGAAGTTAGACTGTGATGATTTTCTCCTCTGTTCCCGAAGTTACTTCTTGCTTTAGCTTCTCCCTTTTTATTGCTAAGATTGCAAACTCTCTGCAACCTGTTCTCATCTTCGCATGCCCAGAGAACTAAACCAAGTGATAATAACAGCATAGGAAAAGGAAATAATAGCATAGGAAAAAGGAGAAATTTGTCTCAAGACCATGATGTTTTTATTAAAGTGACCAGAGGCACAGCACTTATGCCCCAAACGAGAGTGAAGGCAGGCAAGCAGGAAGGTGTAGGAAATGAAATTAGGGATACATAATTTATCCAAACCAGGAGAAAAGAGTAGAAGACTTTCTTCTTGCCCTTCTCAAGTAAATTACTTTTAACAAACAATAAAGCTTTCTCTACCAATAAAACAGACAATGCACTCAATACCTGTAGTCTTAGCCCCAGAGTGTAAACTGTTTAATCCTTCATTTTAAAAATTTCTTTTACTTCTGAAAAGATAACTAGCTTCTCACTCCAGTGCTTCCACAGCAATTTAACAGGAATCAAATACCAAGATAACAAACTAATAAACCTCAATCCAAAAGGCGAAATCTCTCTACCCTCATTCAGAGCATACACTTTTCTACTCAGCTCCCTCTGAGAAAATCCAGCATCAATAAATACAATGCTTTTCCTACCCTCTTCATTTAGGAAAAGAAAAAAAAAAAAATCACTGTCACTATGTGACGTGGCCTCAAAGCCACAGCATTCTAGAAAGAAAGGCCAAGTGAAACAGTTATTCCTAAAGAGTTTGTCTAACTGCAGAAACAGGGTCACACCAAGCAATGAGCAGCCCGACCAGTGCCTTGAATCACGGATGCTTCTCGTTCCTCCAGGAAGCTAACACAGGGAAGTGCAACTGCTGTGGCCAGCAAAGGAGAGAAGGGAGGTTATAAGAAAATAAGGGATGCTGCCACAATTTTTACACTGACCGTACTTCTGCCTGATAGCTCCTTGAAAAGGCAAGACCATCTGGCCACAGACACTGGCCAGGCAATGAGTCAGGCAAACAAAAGCCCTCTATCTGTATTCTGTGGAGGTGTGACCAGGTGACAGAGCAGGCGGGAAGCAATGCATCAACTGAAAAAGTACCATAAATGAAAACCCAAGCATAACCACAAAAACACGAAAAGCCGGGGGAATAGAAGAAGTTTCTGTGAAAATACTGCAATAGGTTACCTTCATGTGGATGCCTCTCCATGCTCGCCTAGACTGAGTCACCCTGTGAACTGCCTTGCGGTCCATTTGTCTGCCAGCTCCTGGCTAAACTTGAACATCTTGTGACTGAAATGACTGCATCAAAGACTAAAGCCCCACAAGGTAACAAAGTTTTCTTTGTCCAGCACTTCCAGATACAACAGCATTCCCCTTACTCTAGCTCTTACATATCCACTGAGTCTGTATTTGCTGTGTTTCTGACTTTCAGAGACTGTAGAAAGCTTGTAGACTTGACCTTTGCCTCTCTGCTTTCAAAGACCTTCTCAATCCATCCCCCCTACACATGCCAGGGACATCCCCCCACAGCCTGTTCAGCCCCAGGCATCACACCACCACTGTTGGGAGGACACATAAGGCACAAAACTTCTGCACACCATGACCTGCCCTCCTGCTGTTTTGAGCTCTGGGCCCAAGCAGGGCTGACAAAACCTGCTCTCTTCCACCACCATGACATGCACTGTGTCTTGAGTGACACCCAGACTCCCAAAGTGTCACCCCCAGGTCAAAGATGCTGCCCCATCCCCTGCCTCCCAAGCTGCGGCGAGCCCTCCTCCCTACACTGGTTAGTGCTTGCCTTTGGGTGCAATTCAGTGAGGGTCAAGTCTCCCTGGAAAGAGGCTTGCACTATTTCATACATGAGATAATACAGGGGAAGATAAAAAAAATAGTGCAGTTTCAGATGTGGACCTTGTGGACCTGTTTCTAATTTTTTGTTCGTCTGGACAGAAAATTTTGCTAACACCTATGTAAACAATTTTCAAATACTGGACACAATTGCTGCAAAAGAATGTGAGCAGAGAAACCACTCTGACACCATCTCTTAGAGAAAACAATCTGGCATCACTGGATTCTGCACTCCACTGTTTGCTTTTCAATTGACTTGCAGTTGGAGTGGAGAAAAAAAAAAAAAAAAAAAAAAAGCAGTATTACTTACATTTCCACCTTTTCTCTCCAAATCAGGCTCACTCTGCTATCTCTTAGGAGAAAATATAATCTTAAATAATTTTTCCTGCCCTCACTAAACCCATTTCAAAACCGGTAGTCAGGAACAAAACAAACATCCCAGCTAATGTATTACTCAGTGATGATCAACACGATACACCCACCTAGACTTTTTACTTGATGTGGTTGGAAACTGCTATGTAAGGTGGAAAAAGTAAGGTAGGCTGCTTTTATTTTTGGCATTTGTTTAAGAGTTTGGGCTTACTACAGCAGTCTATTTACTCTGGCTCCTTCGGCTGCTTGTAGCCAACTGTGTAAAAGTATTTTGTGGACTAATACATGGGGGGAAGAAAGATGCATGCATCACCCTCCAGTGTCTCATATTCCACCACGCTGCCAGGAAGCAAGAAGGGAGCACCATGGGGAGGGGGGACATCCTTTTCCTTGCCCGCCGAAGCAGAGCTTGGCAAGGTAAAGCTCTGTCTAGCCAACAAAGCTCTTTACCACAAATATCCTTATTAAACACAGCCTTATCAGAGACTGGGTTTTGCAGTCTGAAGCAGCCAGGAATTAACTCTGACAATATTTAAAATTTCAAGCCAGGATTAGTGCCCAGATCCAAGGGGATGCAAGCAAGCATGAGAGCTGCAACACCAACACCCAACCATGCTCAGGCCTTGCCAGGGGTGCTGCCCAAGCAGCCACAGCTCAGGCTCTGTACCCGTTGCCCTGGCAGTATCCCACCCCCCTGAGTGCTTGCTCCTTGGGGCTGCTGTGGCAGGGAGGAGGATACCAAAACTTGTGCCTCTCTTGTGATATGCAGGGAAAAGGCCATGCTGATGTTCACATAAAGGCTCAGGCTGGGGAAAGACCTGAGGTCCAGGAGCATGCTGTGTGCAGACGACAGGGAAAGCCTGCCTGGAGCATGCAGTCAGCACCCTTCAAGTGTAGCCCAGGACTGTCAGGATGGGTAGCCCACTGGTATTTCCCAAAAGGGTGCCACTGGCCAGCAAGGCACTCAGCTGGAAGATGAACTCACTCAGTACACTCCTTCAGCAGCCTCTGGCTGCTGTCCCCACCCATGGGATCAGGCTACGTCTCCTGCCTTATCCACAAGATGAAGCCATCTATCCCCGACACAGCCCTTGGGGCAAGGCTGGCAGGACCAACGCTGCCTGCCTTCCCTCCAGGGTGAGCCTCCATCAGCAAAGCACTGCTGCTCAGCATGAAGAAGACATGAGCTTCACCCCACCACCCTATGAGTCAAGGTCTTAATGGAGACCTTGCTCTTCCTGCAATATACTGAAATCTGACAATGCTATTGATGGAGACTCCTTGAAACAAGCACTTAATACTGCACTGATAAGGCAGAAGCAAGGCTATTGCACCCTGTCATTAGCAATTCTCGTGAAGAGCCTTCATGCTGCCCTTCCCTACAGAAAGAAATCTCTGGAAAAAAAAAAAATCAGCATTGCTCTACTGTATTTGTCAGACCTACCAAGCTTGGCACAGAGTCCTCAGGTGTAGGTGTTGGGCCTTTGCCAGAAAAGGTCAGCCTGGGCAAGTGGTGAAAAGAAACAATATATTACAGGAAACACTGCACTTTGCATTTTACCCCCTTCAGATAATCTATTGTCCCAACCTAATGTGTTGCTCCTTACATTCAGCGCAACAGAAGATTCTTGTAGTGACTGGGACTGCAAAATAATTCACATTATGACATTAATCTTAATACTTGTGACTGTAATAAGGGATATTCCAAGCCTGTAATACGTTCTCTAGTACTGCATTGCTCTCTTAACCAAAAAATGGAAGCACCTTTTGTGGGACTCACAGTAGTGCTGCTAGCTCCCTTCCACTGAAGGCACACAGAATGGTGAAAAAAACACATAGAATTAGGTAGAATTACATGAAAATCAGAGGTTACTTCCACTGCTTTATATATTTTTACACTGACTTTGTCAGGGAGCCCAACAAATAACTCGAAGAAAGGTTAGAAAAGTGGTCAGAATAAAGGAGAAGAGAGAGAGTTCTGTTCTTACCTTCATTTTTACTATACCAAACCTATAAACTGAATTATAGCCTTGGCTGAAAAACTAGAACATATATTTTTTTTTGTATAATAATCTACATATCAAAATCATCCATGCCTAAGATTGCCTAAGATTTCACTGCAAGCTCCCCTTTATTTCTTACTGCCTATAATATCTCTGCAGCTCATAGTAATGCTGAAGTAAATATATTTTAGTAGACACCTGAATTCTAACAATCTTTAAACTTTTCCCTTGAGCTTACTTTACAACTGGAATTTAAGGGTTAATCTCACTACTGAGTTCAATTATGAACTTGCAGAAAATATTTCCATTGCTTTGGCATAAAGTAAGCGTAAAACGTTGCCCTTCTGCTTCACTAGAAGTCTGGGGGAAAAAAACACCAAAAAAACCCCAAACAATGCACACAGTATATATTGTTCAAGAAGTGAGAGCAAACAAGCTCCCAAGCAGATGAACTTTGTTGGTGCTGTGGGCAGAACGTACTGTTCCCACCCCACCACCCTGGGCAGTGGGTGCAGAAGCAGTCGCCCAGGGCTGATTGGGATCCTGGCCATCAACCTCCCTGTCAGCACTGGGAAATCCAACCTTCCACCTCAGAAAAAACAAAAGAATTTATTAAAGAAAAAGGTACCCTCCTGGAATCTACTGTGGCTCTAACAGGACCTCAGTCTCAGATCAGTTGGAGCTCAGCAAGCAAAGCAAGAGCAGGACGTGCCCCATGACGCAGAGGATTATTGTAAATAACTACCTGAGTGTTAAACCCAGCCACAGACAGGAAAACAGAAGTGCAATTATACTGCATATGCCATTTTAAATTATTAAATGTTTAACTTACTCTGATTTAAACAGAATAGCATCTAGGGAAAATTAAGTTTTTATGGTGCTTATGCTATACCAAGGACTGGTTACTGCAAAGAGACAGAAAAAGATCTGAGATAGAAAGTCTGCACTACACAAGATGGTTTTTGGTTTGCTTCAAAGTGGTTCCCCATTTAAAACCAGACTTCAGTGCAAGCTTTTGAAAACCATTAGCTATGCAAAACCAGCTATTATCTGTGTGATATTACTTCTCTAGAAGTTGCAAACTCTTTATGCATCTAACAGTCTGTGCCCACTTGATAAATACAACAACCAGGTTTGATCCATTAATCGAGACAAAAATTAACTGAGAAACTGCACCCTGGTGTTGCAGGAGACAACCTGGAAAAAGGTGTGTGACGTGAGGCTCCAAAAGAGATCCCAAGGAGCAGCCATCACGCGTTGGGCACAGGTACAAACCAGCTTTAAAGTCCTCATTTAAAAACTCCTTTCTGCAAGCCTCTTACCAGTGATCACCATCCATACTCGAAGCCAGCCTGGTGTAGCAGCTCTGTGGACACACTGTCCACCATCACCGTATCTAACAAAAGAAGGAACCAGGCAGGGCAGCAGAAAGTCCTGGCTGAGTGCCTCACTCCCTGCAGTGGAAATACATGCCTAAAAAAGTCATGTAACAAAGCTGCTACTAGCCCTAGTATTTAAGGCTTCTTTTCATTTAGCTTGTATATTAAGGGCTTTAACAAGACATGACCTTAACTCCCAAAGAGCACGGGTTCCTTATTTAAAGACTTATTCATCCTTTTCTAAACAAAATTAAGCTTTCAGCAAGCCAAAACCTGTGGGGAGATTTTTCAGTCACCAGAGGCAGTAGTAGGTGCCTTGATTCTTACTCAAGTCAGCAGAAATCAGGTGTCTAACCCATCCGCACCTCCAAAATCCCCTCAATAATGGCTTAATGCAACGATGGGAGAAGCAAACAGGTTTTGTCTATAGGCTGCTTCTCAAAGAATACAAATTGCACGTGACAGGCTGCCGCGTGAGTTTGACCGCATGTGTCTATGTGCCAGTGGAAGAGCAAATGGAGAAGTATGACAACTTTAGAAGGGCATATTGCTGCCAGTCATTTTTAATTAAAAAAAAAAAAAATCTTTTATTATAAAAGGCATCCATCCTGTTACACAAGACCCCTTGACTTCAGCAATCTGCAATTTGGAAGTAACGCCTACCCATGGCCACAGACCCCATGGGCCACAAAGCTCAAGCACCTGGGCTGTCCTCCCTTGCTGGGCAGAGCGCACTGATGAGACTCCCCTCCAGTTACTCCCTCCCCTAAGAGCTACTGCCAGTCACTCCCAGACCTTCCTTTTTCTCATTACAGGCATTCCTCACCCAATGCATCTGTTTGCAGCAGTACTGTGCCTCTGCTGCTACAGCTGTGTACTGCATACTGACCAAGGAAGGAGAAAGCTGTGCTTTGAGGAACACATCTTCCAGAGGCAACAATGCCTCAAGCAGGTCTTTTCTCCCACTGCCCACACCTGTCCCTGCAACTAGCCCTCAGCATGGATTGGAGATGCTTAGGTGGTTGCACGAGTGGGTAACCAGTACAAAATAAAAGCACTCTTGATTTTCTCCTGATATATAATTCCCCACCTTTAGCAGTTCCCCTGTGTTGCCTGCCTACACAGAGTTGCACCACCACGATGTGGTGCAGGCTCATGTTGGGTGGCAGTGGTGCAGACAGGGCTCCCACAGCCCTTTTTTTAAAAATTCTTCCTGACAGACTTGGGCCAGATAAGCTCTCTGAACTGGCCTGAATTGATGCTGTTGGAGAAAGGCAGGAAACCATGGGAGACGCAGACAGAAAAGGGAGGATGCAGGACAAGCAAAGCCCTTCTTAGGGTCTGCTACCATGGGCATGGAAGATGCAGCTGTCAGAAGCAGTGCTCCTCTCTGTGCCCATGGGAACATCCCCTGCGGAGTTGAAGCCACTGCTTTGGGTGGAATCAGTCTGACCAAGCGCCCCAAATTCAAGGATTTTCTTTAAAGTTTTGGTTCATCTTTCAAAAGCAGAGCAAGAGCAATTTGCAAAATTTAGATTAAAATCTTCCTGCATAGAATCCAGGGTACAGGTCAGGCACCTACTAACTAAAAGCCTCACCTTGACCCTACTACTTTCCAAAAGGCTCTTCTGCTCATAACTTCATAGCACTGCAACTGAATCACCAACACTCCCTTTATCTTCTGCAATTCTTCCTGGATGATATATACTAAAGTTTAAAACACACTGGGATTTTGATGTGGTCTTTTAGTTCACAAAAATATTCAAAGCAACACCAGCATTTGGCAATAGTGGAGAACCCAAACACAGAGAGTTAAGTTCTCACACTGAACAAGGTGCTGGGTTGTTAATGTGGAATCAGATTATAAGAGCCAGCACCTTGCTCACCTGTTAGCATTTAAAAGAGGTCAAAGCTTTCAGAAGGACCCAAGACAATTAGATGCTCCAGGCTCATTGAATTCTAATTAGGTTTGTGCACTTCCTTTGGGTTCTTCTAAAATCAACCCCTTTACTTACACCTATAATCAGACTGAAGTTCTGAAGCACCTTTCTCCCTTTGTGTGTATGCAAGTCTTTATTGGAGAAAATCTTTTGTGTGGATGATTCACTTCAAACCTGCTTAAGTGTTTTTTGAAGTAAACACAACTTAAGCACATTTAGATTTAAGCAGGTGTTTACCTGCTTTTCTGAAAACTGAGTTTAATCACATCTATCTGTTTTTCTAAACAGAAGCCCTTCACACATCTAGTATTAATTTCTGCACATTTTAAAAAAAAAATCAAGATGTTCACACCACACTATGGAGTTTATAAACCCAGTTATTTTTAGATCCTTTATAATACTCTTGGACTGGGATATGTGAGTACAGAATGTACTTACTTCTTTTGAATATATTAATTATCATCTGAAGAAAACCATTTACACATGTCCAGTTTCACCAGAAATTTAAGTACTGTATGATTAGCAATAATTGTTGGATATGTCATATTACTGATATGCTGATCATATGCTGATCTTCTAAAATCCTGAGTTGTAATCTTTAATAATCTGTCCCTAAACAGTGGTCTAAATTCCACTTCTCCACATATTTTGTCCCAACGGTACTTGGCTTGTTGAATAATCTTTCTGAAAACTGTACTCAAAGGGTAGCAAAAAGTAAAGATCTATGTTAGGATAGACATACTTGGATTCATATCGTTAGAAATCAGTAATGCTAACTTTCATATTCCAAGAAATGCTTAGATGGAAAGACAAGCACTAAAATATTTCCCAGTGAGAAGTGGGGAAGATTAAAAAAAACCCAAACAAACACAAGCACACAAATGTATCAATGTCTAAGCAAGAGTCAGAGGTTACTTGTACCTCGAATCTTTCTAAGCTGGAAGCTTGGCCTCCTCACTGCTGGGAGAACCCAGGGTAGGGGCAAGGCTGAGGTCAGCTTGCCTGCTAACACACTCCATGCAAATTTCAGCTGCACCGGAGTGGAGGTTTTATGCAGAAAGTGAAGCAACTCTGCCCCTCTGCACATCTGTAACGCAGTGCACTATTAAGCAAAATTAACTGATTATGGAGCAAACATAGCAAAATGAAGCACTGACTCCTCTGACAGTGCTATCGCCTTTTTAATGAGGCACAGAACAATCTGTTACCAGGACTGGTGCTGCAGACAGTGTTTATGGTAATGGGTCCCAGCTCATCTATTTTTTTATAGCTGAGTACTTACCTCAGATGGCAGGAGTATCATACATTAACTGCTGAGCCTACAGGGGCACAATATCCGGCCACATCACTAGAGTATTAACAAACTTGTACAAAGGACCTCCAACATTCTAATACGGTTAATGACATCTATTTTGGTCCTCCCAATCCATTCCAGAAGCCCTGCCAGCTTTGGAAGAGTTTATAAAACTCTTGGTCCAACCCATTCATGCCTGTGTGGCTCATCCTCCTCCGCTACCTTGAACTTTGCTTGCCTGCAGTATGTTTTGCTGGCCATGCTTAACTTATCAGGCTTTTGTAAGTCAAGGAGCAGCTGAAGAACATTGCTAGGAAACCCTACAGGCAACAGCAGAATCGGCTAAACTGTGCACAAAATAGGTCACTTCTGCATTATTGAATGTACTTAGTGCAATTACAATCACAGAGAGCCATTTCAATCTGAAAAAATATGCTAAGGAACAGAGAAGAAGGGAAAGCCAGCAACAGTAAATATGAAGTTCTACTTCTTTGCAAGAGAATGCCATCCAATGGTGACTCTGTCTGGAAAAAACAATATGCTTTAAAACATACTTAGCTTTCCTGTACTATGAGGAACATCGGAAGCAAGAACATGGAATACAGAATTAAAAATCTACACAGCAGCTTCTAGGAAAGAACCAGATAGGAGCTACTACTCATGTAAGAACCTGGGTGGGAAGTCCATCCTTCCTAAGAACCCTACTGTCTTTCCACAAAGCCACATTTCTTGAATTATAGAATGGTTTGGGTTGGAAAAGACTTTAAAGATTATCTGCTTCTAATTCTGCATGGGCAGGGACACCTCTCACTAGACCAGGTTGCTCAAAGCCCCATCCAGCCTGGCCCTGAACACGTCCAGGGCCCTGAACATAACTTCCTTGGGCAACCTGGTCTAGTGTCTCACCACCCTCACACTAGAGTTTCTTCCTAGAAACTTCTCAGAAGAGCACATTAAGAAAGGGAGTAACTCACTTTGTAGGGCTTTTAGTTGGTAAGATAGAGTAAGAAACAGTTTTCAATAATCAGTTCTTGAGGGACTGTGCATCTTTGAAAGAAGATCTCTGGAATCTGCTCTGCACTGACCATTGACACTAACTCTTCTGTCTGGATATCCCACTTAAAATTCAATATCCCACTTAAAATTCACACCCAGCTAACTCTAATGAACAACTGTCTTCCTCCAAGGAGCCAGAAAGTCTTATGTTAAACACATTCTGACATATGAATGTCTTGCATTAGTGAAGCAGGTTGGCACAGAACATGAAGATGACAAGTGCATTACTGAGCATCCCTTCTAGCACAGAGCAGTCTACAGGCTGCACTTCTTCCCTTTGCAGACAGAAGCCCCTGTAATCCATTACAGACTTGAGTGTTTCCTTATGTGAAAACACACATTCAACTTAACACCTTTAAAGTAGTAAAACCTCACCTTGGAAACTGGTATTAAAACTGTTTTAAATGACATAACCAATCCAAGGTGTGCCATGATGAGCACAGCTCTTACTGTGTAGCATGCAGGCTGTGACAGAAAAGCATCATGAGGCATGAAGTATTTAATGCCAACCAAATTCTTTCCTGTCCATCAAAATTACCATTCCATTCTTAAGAAATTCTCCAAACAGGCCATAAGCACTACTGAAAACAAGAGGACTGCTTAATTTTCTTTGCAGTCTGATTTCTTGTGCAAGGTGAATGTTCTCACCACTAAAACAAGCAGGTTTTGTAAATGAAAAAAATATGTGACAATAGAACTGTTCTGATTTCTTGTTTTTAGCACTTCACTTGAGAAATACAGGCCTAAGGATTACATACAGGACAGCATTGATGCAGAAAGGGACTGTGACACTACACAAAACCATCCTAATTCTTCCATCTCCTCCTAATCCCTCTGTGAGTGCAGGATATTTACTTTTGTCATCACCATTGTTCAACTTCCCAGCCCTGCCTGCTGGTTACAGTAGTACAGTATGTACTGTTCAGAGCTGCTGAGTCAAAGAAAAAAATAGCTCTAGTAATTAGAAAACAAACAAACAAAAATAGACTTTTCTTTCTCTCCCTCCCCTCCTCCTCAACTAAAGCAACATCACAGACTGTGAATCCCATTGCAGCCATCATATGTTCATATCAGAAGCTTCATACTTGCTATTTCTTTGCTGTGTGTGTAGACAAGAGAAAAATGTTTCACCAAGAATTAGTCATAATAAAGTACCTGCTGAGTCAATAATTTATCTTTGCAATGCTGGATATCTCAAGATCTATGCTTCTGGACTGCAGATTTTTGGAGGAGGCAATATTAACTAGGGAGAGGTCAACACTGTGTGTTTGATTTGTTGGCTTAGGAGCAGCATGGTTTTGTGTGACTTGTTCTGTTTCAAACCGTACCTGCCAATACTCAAAGCAATTTTATTTTTACAAGAAAATAAAGAAATATAATATAATCTATTATATAAACACTCTTTCTCTCTGTGTACCTCAGTTTGGACATGCTAACGCATAAACTGGATGCCTAGAAGCTTTTCTTGGTCTGAAACTGAAAATTCACAATGTACAAGCATCCCAAGCAGCAGGCGAACAACAATCCCATTTAAATAACATCAGAAAAAGTGGAATCAATTTACATTACGTTTTCAAACCCAGCATTTAATGTAGCTATAAAGCCTCTAAGCAACACGAGGATGCATACTCCCAGATAGAGATATGCTATGGCTGCGCTGAAAGGCACGGGCAGAATGGCAAATGTATTCACTCCAACCAACTGCTGCCAGGGTATTTCTCTCTAAAGAAAGCAAATGGCTGAATAATCAACTGCAAATGACTTCTGGGTCACGGGAGGAGGCGGAGAGGTTGAAACCTTGAACTACTGTTGCTGATGTATAGTATCTTTATCTCCCTGCTCCCTATGGTGTGTAGTTGCTGGTTATCTCAAAGGATGAATGACCTGCCTGCAATGAATTATGCCTGCTTATCTGCCAGACAGGGTATACACTAAGTCATTAAGTCATCTAAGAGCATAACCCCAAGGGAATTACTAAATGAATGCAAAATCCTGTCCTGTTCTTAGCTGTTGTGTCAGATTTCTGCATGCTGCTGGTGCAGACATAGGGGAAGTGAGGATGGGGCTTCAGCATCTCTCACCTGTTTGCTACCTTTTTACTGATGCTGGCTTTTTCTGCTTTTGATATTGCAAAGTTAGATGATGATGGTAGTAACAGCAGTCATTTCCTTCAAAGGAAGGGGAAACACAGCCTCCCCGACCACCAAGATTTCCAAACCACAAACTTACCAGCTGAAACAAGCAGAGAGCTAGCTAGCAGAGAGCTCACAGCTATTGTATTTGTGTTGGGATATAATGGGTTTTGTCCAGATGAAAGAGTGCACTTCTTTTGCAGAGCAGCGTGGTTTTTTTAATTAAAAAAAATTGATTTAGTGACAGGATTTACAATAGGGTATTTGACAAGCCCACTGACCTTCACACATACATACAAATGACTGAGGCTTGATGCATTCAGAGAAACAGATTCTCACATGAAACAATAAAACTGTTAAACACAGATCCAGACTCCTGCAGAAACTGAGAAGCTACTCCTGAGTAAAGTGCATCAGAGGAGGCTTTGAGTAAAAACTGACTGGAACAGAGAGCCTTTCCAGACAACACTTCGTGAAGCCTGGGGGATTTAAATAGGGAGGAAAAGAGCATGTCTGGCAAAGGGTCACCAGGGCCTTATTACAGCCTGTCAAAGCTCTAGCTCACCATTTGCCTGGGATACTCTATTTACTCTTCTTACTCCTACTGTTCCTAAGTCATGGAGTAGTTAGCTACCTCCTCTTTCAAGTATTCTCAACAGCCACAAAGAAAGCAGCTCAGCAGCACCCTTAATGAGAAAGGATCACACCAGCACCTCCAGACAGTGCTAAACTGTTTGGCACCCAGCTTCTAAAGCTCTTTCAAGGGGCTGTTGCTCAGGTTTGGGTTCAGCTCCCCATTATCTGCAGACAGGGTGAGGAGCACCCTTGGAGGTGTTTCCTTGGAAGTGGTGGTGCAGCAGCCTCCGTGCTCCACCCTGGCTGAACAGCAACTGAACCTGAGCTTTACTGGGAAAGAAAATAAGCCAGCCCATCTGAATGGAAATCTGTGCCTCTACAAAAGGGCAAAAACAATCTCTCATCTTCTGTCTGGCAATACCGACATCATACACAAAGAAAAGACACCCAGAATAATTTCAGGATCTCCTCCTAAACTTAAGAGTGCTGGAATAAAAAAATAAATAAATTTTAAAAAAAGCAAAAAATAATTAAAAGCTAATTTTCTTCTTGACTTACAGACTTTACTAAATGAAAACCCCTCCCAGCCTGGTCACCCTGATAGTTTCTTCCCTGAGTGTTACCAGATAAAAAATAAAACCTAATACTTGCTTGAATGTTCCTGGGACTAGGCCAGGATATTTATATCTTCCCAGGGCAAAACTCAAACTAGGCCTTGCGCTGTCACTTGTGCCAAGAAAAGTCTTGCTAGGACATGGAAAGAGGAAATTGCTCCTGTTTCCATGTGGACATCAGAAAACTTTGTCTGGAGGCAGAGAACACCACACAGATGGCCAGAGAGCAATCAGATTTCGTTCAGAAAGTTCCATGCACCACGCTTCTCAAAAATTTTTTGGAGGATGGTTCAGGCTTGTTGATACTCTGTGTGTAGTTTTTTCTTTTGGTTTTTTTTTTTGTGGGTTGTTTTGTTTTGTTTTTAATTGGGACCTTCTACATGTATTCAAATCCTTAAGTAATCCATGTTTCTTTTTCAAACAGCACTTTGCACCCAGAGATGTACTGGGCACCTCTGGAAGTGTGATTTAAATTTCATCTTCCTATGCATAGTGGTTTATCTAAGGACTTGATTTTCATTTTCTTACATAATACCTGTTTTTTCTCACTGTTTTGAGCCACTACCATAAGTGAGGAGTTAACTGCATTATGGTGAAAAGATTTCATGAATTGACCGGCTTCTAAGCTTGCAAGCAGTCTGCTGAAATAAAAATAAAAGCAACAGATTCTCAGTTTTAGTAGACAAGGACAGCAAGGGCTCCCTTGTTAGCGTCTATTTATGGTCCCACAGCAGATGACCTGAATCTCCTCCATACTCATCCCCCCTTACAGAGCCTATAGCTTAGATTATTCACTTCTTAATGAAAACACCACCTGCCAGATGGACAAGAGAATAATTACATTACACTTACATTAATAAAATACATACAAGTACCGTTTGCTGTGCACAGAGCAGTGCTTTACATCTGGATCTGTGTACAGTAGAAAGACTCTCAGAAATGGGATTTTCCTTGCTGTATTTTATGGTACTGAAATCAAGATCTGATTCATGCAATTACCTGATGTAAATCTACTTGATGTGGGAAAGGCAGCTCTTGGAGTAATAAACTGTCTTTCCTTATCATCTGAGCTTGCTGGGTTAAACTACTGCATTGGCAACATGCTGCTGTTCCCACCTGAAACCCCAAACAGACGGAAAGAGACACCACCAGGAGCTACACAGAAGGACAGAGCACTAATGGGAGCTACATAGAGGCAGGGACCTTATCTGAACTTGATAAAAAAGCTTTGGATTTCATTTTAGGGGTGAGCAAAAGTTCAAGCCAATTATGCCCCCGTATCCCTAATAATATCCACAGCATCAACCAACAGCATGTCCTACCCTGGCAATGTGTCTCAGGGAGCATTTCCACCTCTCTGCTAAAAGCCTTGTTATTCATGTTTCTGGGAACCAGGGGTAGAGAATTAGAAAACAAAATGCCTGAATGGGCGATGTAGCACATAATAGTTTGTTCATTAAAAAGATGGCCATGGAATGAGTCACTTACTCTACGGTCACGGCTGCATCTGCGCTGCATTGAGGAGTGCAGAAAATTGATTTCCCTCCCCAGGAACATCCTGAACTGTTACGGCTTTTGTCCAGGAGAGCAAGAAGACCAGCAGGCATTTTCTGCTACTTAAATCCATTTCTCTCTTTCCTCAAGAGAAGCTACATCTTTAATAAAAAAAGTTACGCTTTTAAAGTTTAACCTTCAGAAATTCTAACAGAGAAATTGAGGTGATGCCATTTCTTTCTGTCTGTCCCGCTACTCCAAAAGAAGCATTTCTGTGGGTCTAGTGAGACTTTTCCAACAAATTCCTACTTTCTTGGCTTTTTTTTTCCTAGATGAGGCAGAACTGTAAAAGACCCTTTGGAGACTTACCAACCCATGTTTGCAGACACTGGAGGAAAATACTCATTGCTTTGACAGAAAACTCAAATTCTGCCATTTGGTCCAATGGTAACAGAAATGCATGACATTTGCATCTCCTGTATGGCAGTTGTCCTTGCAGGGTGGAAAAAAAGGAGCACAACCTTCAGTTTACACCTGCTTCACTTTCTCTGCTACTGAGAAAACCAGTAAAATTTCCCTTTAAAAGGACTGCCGTGGTTTGGGGAAGTAAAGAAGATGGAAGAAGCCCAGAGCTAACACTAAGCAACACTGCAAAAGCCTTGCACACAAGCCATCCTGTCTTTCTGGCTGATGATTAAACACAGATTTCCTTGAGGGAGGAAAACATCTCCATCAGTTTGCCTGAGACCTGAATGTCAGTCCTAGCCAGACAGCAGTCCTAGTTTCACCGGGAGCCAGACTCCAGCCCTGGATGGTTTCCATCAGGATCCCATTAAGCCTGTGCATGTGCAGCTCTCAGAATTTGCAAGAGCCATGTGTGTATTCAAGAGCAGATTTGGATGTTGGATTTGTTTCTGGCTTCAGAATAGTACTCACGTCCCTTAAATAACAGCCTGTTTTCTGGAAGTTTAGTAATTTCTTAAACATGTTCACAAATTTACCCCTCTTATCTGGGAAACAAAATTGAAGCTATCAAACTACAGAATCACAGAATTATCAGAGTTGGAAGAGACCTCTAGAGATCACCCAGCCCAACTCTCCCACTAAAGCAGGATCACCTTGAGCACATTACACAGGACTGCATCCAGGCATCTGTGGATTTTGGTTTTATGTTTGACAACAAAAGACTGCTTCTCTGAGGAAAGGTGTTGGTTAAACCATGCACACTACTGCTCAGAAACCCTTTTCCCTTACCACACCAATGCCTGGAGAAGTCCTGCCAGGTCCTAGGTGCCACTGAGTTAGTCTAAGCAGATGCAAGGTATCACAGAATTGGACTAATGCCTTTGTCATGAAACCAAAAATTACCTCAGAATATGAAACATATACAGAAGAAAAACTTTGCACAGAGCAGAGTTCAGGTAGTCTATACTGCAGATTATCTGTGATCCCAAGCCATTCCCCGTGTTCTTGGCAAAAGCAGGGTGCAGATCTAAATTCCCGAACGCAGCAATGTTTATTGCGCTGGCTCGGTGATTCACTAAGTACAGGATGTGCCCAATTATTCTGTGTATTTTTCCAATCCTATTTCATAAACTTCAGTTGCACAAGTACAGCAATACATTCTTCCTTGCTTGTCCATTAAAATTCATTGTAAGAAAGGCCATCCGACTCAATAAAATTACCAACTGGCTATATGTGTGGGGTTTTTTGTTTTGTTGTTGCAAACACGCAATCAAAAACCTTGGCTGTTAAATACATATATTCTCTGATATAATCTCTCTTTTTTGTCTCGACCTGCTGAGAAAAGTTTTGCTTTTAACTTAGGATGTTGGGTTTGTTCCAAATCCAAAAATTAAAAACAGCAGTTCTGAGGGACACAGATATCTAAGCCAACAACATTTGGCTGCCTAACATAAAAATTAGCAGAATTGTTATTACTAAAAACAAATCATTAGATCTTTCCAAGATAAATAAAAACTTAGAATTTTGACTATCAGTCCACAAACAAAACTCCTAATTTATTTTGTTTGAACACCACACCATGGATAAAATACATACAGCTTCAATTTCTGTAATTCTCTAATTTGACTACCTGAAGTGAGCTGGCTGGAAACTGAAGCTTCACTTTTTTTTCCTTCTAAGATGAGTTACTACAAGTAAACCCAAATCTTTTATTGCCACTGAAATACAACTGAGGTAGCATGGCTGACAGCAAACAACACCTTGACAAGCATTTCCCATACTCAGAGCTACACATCTGAGATTTTGTGAATGAAGTGTGGGTAGCAAAGATGACAATGTGAAAGATTAATGTCGTGCAGGGTCCCCCACTCCAGCAGTGAGGAGAAATAATGGCAGTAGTTTAAATACAACAAACCAGTTTTGACCTGAAGAGCTCACAGCACCCAACTTGGAACAGAAGGAACAGTCTGAGGTGCAGTGGCCTCTCACAGCAGTCACTGGTACCAGAGATACAAAGAAAACTTTGACTCCCTAAGCCTAAAGATCACCCTGGCTGTGACCACATGAGTGGGTGGTCAGGAGAATTTTTGAAGTAATTCCCCCTGTTGCATCCTGGCTTTGTGCACAGGGCAGCCCTACTGGGCCCAAACTGGATTTCTTCCAGAGAAAACTAAAGGGGAAGTTCAGCTCTAGTGATGCACCAAATGCCCTCCCATCTTTTAATGGAGACTGAATAATCTAAAACTAGTTGTGGCTTGGACAGATTAAAGTAGAGCGGAATAGACTATTTCAGTCAGAAGGGACCCACGACAATAATCTAGTCCAACTGACCAATTCAGGACTAACCAAAATTTAAAGGATATTATTAAGGGCATTGTCCAAATGCCTCTTAAACAGTCACAGGCTTGGGGCATCGACCATCACCCCAGGAAGGCCATTCCAGCTGACCACCTTCTCAAGTAAAGAAATGCTTCCTGAAGTCCAGTCTAAACTTCACCTGGAATAGCCTTGAAACATTCCCACGTGTCCTATCACTGGATACCAGGAAGAAGAGTTCAGCACTTCTCTATCCACTTCCCCTCCTCAGGAAGATTCAGCATAGATATGCAGTGGGGACACTTGGTCCAAAGCACCAGACTAAATCTAGTCTGGAATAAATGCTCGTAGATCCAGGAGCCTCTGCACCTGCTGCCAAACAGGGCGATAAAGTCCCCACCTCTCTGGCACAGAGAGCTGCCAGGCCAGACAGGGCCTCTTGCTATTAGTTCAAGACAGGCACCTACAGTATTTTTCCCTGGACAGACATGTATTTCACTAACAAATCCTTTTATGCACTATATTTGATGAAGAAGGTACAACTGACCTTCAAATTTCAGATGACAAATTCACAAGGTAGGCTGGACTTCTGGTTTAACAGTGTTGACAGTGCAGGGAGGATTTTATGCCCTGCTCCAGCTCATATTTGCTCCTATGTGTCAGGACTAGTCCATCTGCTGAACCCCAATGTAGCAAGTAGGCTGAGAGCAGTTCCCTCCTACAAACCTACAGCATACACCCTGCTCCACAGGGCTGAGTGACATCTGAAAGGGAACTGCCATAATTGATGACCCATGAATTAAACCACCAGCTCTCTCCACTGCAGCACAGAAAGAAGGGACCGAGCTGCTTTGAGACACCAGGATTCATCATGACAATGCTCTCTAAAACTGGATGGCCAGTCTGAAGCAAGTCTTCCTTCTCCTCCTCCTTCTCCTCTTCTCAGGAGAGGTTTACCTCTGGTAGCTGCCCAGTGCTTCAAGGAAATTAGTGTCACCTCACCACTTGGTGTGTGCACCCAGCAGTCACCCGTCAGGCTTTGCAGCCTCGCTGGAGAGAGACACGAGCACAAGACAGGCCAAATTAAAACCCTAAGCCCATTAATCACACCCTCATGACTACAGATAATGCAACGTGCAACGTGTACCATATGCTTATGTAGGTCTTGCCTTTGGCCATAATCTAGATTATGGAATAAAACAGAAGCAGGGCTGCGGTGTGAAAAAGAAATGTCACAAGTGAGGAGGGACAGGCCAGGGTCACATGAATCCACTCCCTCAACGAAAGGCAGTTAGTTATGCAAAGAGTTCATACCTGAACTCAAATGGCTTGATTAACATTCCTGAAATGAAACTCATCAATTCTCCACATAAAACAAGGCCAAAACTGATGGCACATACCCACTCTTTGACACGCTCAACACTTCAAGTGGAGTTTAAATGGATCATTGCAGCTTCACAAAGTTCTCTGTGAAGAACTGCCAAAGGAGCAAAATTATGTGAAATACCACTTCATCATTCCTATGGTGGAAGCAATGTGTAATCACAGAAATGGCAGCAGAAGAATGCAGCTGAAGTAGTTTGTCTGACCTGCTGCAAGGCATTGAGAAAGCTCTTCAGCCTTGCTGGTGAATTGCAGGCAGCTCAGTGGCACAGTCATTTCATGCCTGTATTTGTAGACAATGCTGCATGGTATTTTAAGAACTGCATTAATAGAAATCCCTTCAATTAAAAAAGAAATCAAATGGAAATTGGACATACTCGAATTACATTATTTCCATGCTATGTTAAATATAAATTCGGTTCAGTATAACTGCAAAATATTTCATGTGGAAAAAGAATAATTTTGAAGGGGAAATGAGCCATGTGGAGATTTACAAAGATTTAAAATCAAATGCATCAGAAAACAAGTAATCCTATTAGACCAATTGTTTAAAGTCACTGTCTTTCTGAAAAACATGCTGTACTTCCAATAGAGTCCAACCTGATACAGGAACAGAGCTACATGGCCCTTCCTCATCCTTAGATCTGTTTGTGCTAGCAGCTAAAGTAGAAAACACCCAGCCTGTTGCCATCCCCCCTGAATCAACAGAGAGCTTTCTTAGGGAGTTTCATTAACATGAGCTGCTGAAGGAGCCTGTTACCTCCTGCTGCAGAGACCATGGAGGACAGCAACCCAGGTCACTGGTCTGGGACAGAAATGCGTCAGAAAGGGGATCTTCTGCTTCTGACTTGGCTTCAATTGCTGCTGTGATTTTCAATCCTATTCCTCAAGGGGAGAAACAGCAAAAGATAGAAACTTACTTGAAGAAATCGCAAAATTTGTTCCACTTACATGTGGAAACAAATCCGCCACAAACCCAGATCGCTCTGGAGTCCCTGACAATGGACACAAACAGTGACAGAGAGGAAAAGCTGATCTCAAATATGGATTTGGATGCTTCTGGATGCTTCCCCCCTGAGCCTCAAACCAAATCACAGGTGGCTATGCCCAAGTCTGTAGAGAAAAGGGGTAAAACTGAGAATAAGTCACATAGAGAAGATGTCCCTGTGATCCTTTAATGTTTAAGATGTTCTCTCAGCAGCCTTAGTCTCCACACACAAACCTCCTGAGTTTTTATTCTATCTTCCAGAAACTTTTTTTGCCTGCAGATATAGAAATTTGTTTCTAGGTGATAAACCTATGTTAATTCCTGCAATTCCACCAGGCAGAAACATCAGGACATTTCAAACTATGGGGTTTTCATGGAAGCCATTAACCTTACAAAAGGCTCAAAAGGCTTTAATGAACACAATAGCCAATATCTTTTTGTCTTCATCATAGAATTGCTATCAGCTTGAAATTACATTATCGGGATGGGACAGGAACTGCCCAGAACCTCTTCTGTATTTAGAGTTCCATTCAGGCCACCCGAAAGACCTTCTTTATACCCAGGTGGAAAGATGATATCGATGCTAAGATTAAGAAGAGTCTTTTGCTTACCTTAAAAGAGCAGACTAAGATACCTATGGTACCTAAGTGGCAGAATGGGAAGAGTGGGGAGTGGAGCAACTTTCCTTAAGAGCACAATTTAACCCACCAGAGATGGGAGCTGTGATGTGGAAGACCCTCTCCTACCTCACCTGGAGAGAGCACCTTGGGCATAGACAGGCATGGGTGCCCACATAAACAAATGCACAAACATCCAACTTTAAGCCTCCTAACCAAATTTGATCATGGTAAGCCATTCCATCAGACACTTGTACAATGCTGCAAACCTTGCCAGAAGGCTCAGGGGGAGGCACTAAGAACACATCACCAAGCATACTATGCCACATCTTAGTGAAAACTCATCTGCACCAGCTGCTGTGCTGCAAAACAAGACACAGAGTGGGGGAAAGGAGAGCTTGACCCCAGAGCTGGTGCTCTGCCTGGAGACATGCACCAGCCGGTCAGCATTCCTGTCCCTCACATGCCCCAGCTGCCACAACACCACCATTTTCTCTCATGTTTAAGGCAAAGAGGACTCAAAGGCTAAATACCCTTCCTAGGCAGGGATGACAGGGAAAAAACATGATTTTTATTAGCAATTCTGTGCAGCAGATCAATGCTTTCTCTAAAAGTGACAACGTGCACAATTAGAAGCATACTATGCTTCTACCTCTCCCCAAGCAGTCTTCTTAATAAAACACAAAGGCGTCCTCCTAAGCAACCTTCCTCATGTAACTCCCCTCAAGCCAACAGCAGCCAACCACTATAAATAGTTCAAAATAAAAGCTGTTCCATGAAGGTCCTAAAGACAACAGCAGCTCTGCATGCCTTGAAGGAATCATTTGTCCATAACATCTCAAGCATTCAGAGAGAGATGGACTGAGAGACGCTTGGCTTAATGCTCCTTCCCCTCTCCTCTCCCCTCCTTCTTGGAAAGGGTATTATAGTTGAACACTTTGTTCCAAGTACCCGTAACCATCCCTAGCTTTAAATGCCTCTTTCCTCCAGGAATCACTTCAATGTAGGCCACTCTATTTATGCTGCTCTTCTGTAATAGGGGGATGAAAGAATATCACTTGCAAGACACAACTACTTGGTTCACAACCCATCTCCAGGCGGTGCCAACAATAGGACTGCTTAAAGCTAATCCATTTACTCGGCTTACCTGCTACACTCCCATCCCCTTAGTAAGCACTACATGGCAGCTTCACACAACTCAGAACCAGCTATGTGACCCATAGTAACCTGCCCATGTGCCACGTACTTGGAAAGCTGTGGATCTGGATTAAGGCAGAAGGTAACCAAAGTTGTCATGGAGCTTCCACAGGCCTGCCAATGAGAGAAGCTGTCTACACCTTTCTCTGAATGGAGACAGTGCTGTAACCATCACTGACTGCAAGCACCTCCCTGTTCCTGGCTAACCTTCAAGGAACAGAAGCCAGACAGGACAAACAGCAGCTCCCACATCAACATCTGAAAGGAAAAAAAAAAAAAAATCACATTCTTCTACACTCCGTCTTCTCTGACTTTTTAAAACCCTTGTGCAGACAGCAGAAGTTCCCAACATGCTGCTGTCCTTGCTGGCAAAAGGGCTTACAGTCCCCTGCAACCAGATCTGCTACATTAGAGCTCACTGTTTCCCTTTTCTTCATGAGCTTCAACATTAATACCCCATGCAAACTGCCTGGCAAAGCAGCAGGTAAATAAAAAGCAGAGGGAAATGGAGACTGGAGATTTAACAGTTTTAGAAGAGATGCATTTCCTGCATCTACAAACCATCGTAAGGTACCAATATTCCTGCCAAGAAAATGGTTTGTGAGGTGTACATTTGAAGTGATTTTGTAAGGGTCTATCCTTTAGAAACCCAATGACCAACCTGTAACGTAAGAAAAAACTAATTTTTCCAGCACATGCATAGCAGAGCAGAAAGACCCATATTACTTGCAGTTCAATTAAAAACAAACAAAAAACCAAAACACTTAGCATATCTGATTAGGTAAAGAAATCTATCTTTCCCTACAGAGAATTCTAGAGAGGAAGGTGGAGATTTTAGAACTCTGACATGAGGCATATATTCAATTACAAGGCCAAGCAAACAAAACCACACAAAGCAAATTCAATTTTAAAAAACAAACAAACAAAGCCCAAACAAACAAAACCCCCCACATAACCAAACCTAGTGGTGATTACAAAATCTATTATTAAAATAAAATTTCTGATAGAAATGAAATTTCCTCAGGAGTTCAGTTACAAAGACAGATACTTCTATTGTAGCTGTGGAGCAAAAGAGGCTCAACTACTATGCAGCATCTTTGCAAACACTTTTCAAAAGATGTTGAAATAAGTAAGAGAGAAAATAAGGCAGAGGAGAGCTCCTGTCCACAACTCTGCAGTGTACAGCTGTGCATAAGCAGGTACACAAAGAGGGCTCTGCTCCCACAAAACTCCCAAATGTGGGAAAAGGTCCTCTCCTACCAGCATCTTCAGCCACCTGAGAGTCAAGTGTCCACACAAAGCCAGTGGTCATGACTGCCTCAGCTGTCAGTAAGAGGGGCACAAGGAATCTCCCCCTGTCTCTCCTTCCACTGACTATATATTCAGACTTGATGCCCACCCCGTGGCTGCCAAAGGTATGGGAAATAAGAAAACAGACTTGACCTCGATGTTGCTGTGTAGCAACAGGATGCTCCTAGCCTTGCAATTAAATGTGAACTAGAAAGGACAGTGTGTGTCCAAATGAATGGCTAATGTAGAAATTTTTCTGTTCAGTAATGTATTTATCCCTAATGTCTCTGTTCAGTGACATACCCATCCTTGTAAGTCCTTGCTGAACATTATTAAAGCACTTAATTCTCTTGAATAAACTGTTACAAGACATGACCAATAGCACTGAGTCTCACAGTTCACACTCCAACAGGCTGGTTTATCCAACAGTAAATACAACCTGTCATCAATTTTTATTTATGATATAGGACCAGCATATGACAAATCTCCCCCACACACTCAGTAGGACTAGCAGTCCCTCTAGCCCAGCACTCAGAAGTGGTCCACAACAGGTGTATGGGGAAGAGGCCAAGAGGAGGGATGGCACAGGGTGTCCCCTCCTGCTGCCAGCAGCTCAGGGACACTGGAAAGCAGAGATGAGATTTTCCTGTTCTAAAGAGCCCACCTATCAAGCTTGCTCCATTAATCTCTGCCTAGTGGAATCTACTAACTGTACTAAATATTTGTTCCTTTATGTCCCATGTAAACAAAATTCTTTGAAGAAAAATAAAAGTCACAATTAGGAGAAAGAAATAATTTGTAGATAAGATCTAATTTTCCCATCAAGACTGCAAAAATGCTCTGGTAACATATGGAGCAGGCTATTGAGCAAAAGGAAAGCTCATTCATACCTTTAGTTTCACAATCAAACTGAACACAAAGACTCTGAGTCTCCAGCTGTGAGAAGCAATTTATTCATCATCTGGTGTATACAACAGCTGACATTACAGAGGGCAGCTTGACTGGCCTTCACTATACCTAATCATTTGTTAGACTTACAGTTTATAGTGAACTGGCTTAATTCTTATCTTCTTCTACTTCTTTAGATACTTTTTTCCCAACAAAATTCCTTGGGTTTGAGAAATCCTTACTACACTGTACTGTACACCATCACTGTAACATCCATATGGAAGTTTCACACCTAATGCTGACTGTCCCCAGTCCACAGCTGTTTCTGAGAGAGCAGCACTTTGTGAAACTTGGTAAGTCAAGGTCCACTTCTGTTTTCTCTGCTCTGGGAGATCAGATCAAGATCCAGATTTCTTCCTAGATCAAGATCCAGATTTCCTCCCCCTCAGTATCGTCATTTTAACTGAGCTCCCCAGTATTTTATTTTGGTGAAAATGCTGAAGCATCTAAAAACAGCAGCTTTTGTCCTTTTCACTGGACTGAAAATTCTAGTGCTTCCACTTTTTTTCCCTAGAGTCAACCCAAAAATGTCAAACCCCAAGCTCACAGTGAAATGCTGATTTCTACTCCTCATCACCCCTCATCCCTAGAAAATGCTACAGGACAACCCCACCAGCAGGATGCTCCTGCAAGGCAGGGCTCCTTCCACTGCTTCACTGACTGACCCGCACGGGAACATCCCTAATCCTGAGACTGCTATTAATCTCCATATAACTATTAACAGTCAGGGAAGGGACATAGGAGAGAAGTTAAAGAGAATTTTCTAAATCATGACGTATTTGTCTCTCATCACATCACCTGGCACACCTAGCTAGCATACAACCCTCCCAACTCCTGAAGCAGCTAAAAATAGACAATCCTGCAGACACGCAATGCACAAACAGTCACCAACACGTACCCTCCACACCTCCTGAACACAAATAATACTTTGTTAGTGCCTACAGATGGGTGTGGAACTAGTACTTAACAGAACAATAGAGTTTTAGAAAATTCCATTATTTCAAAAAGCTCAGTGTCCATGATAGAAAACAAAACAAAACAAACAAAAAACCCCTAATGCACAAAACAAGCAATACTAAGAGTAAAGACTATCAGAGTAAAGCTCTAAAAGACACATCTTTCAGGGAGGACAGGAGGAGCCCAATCCATTTAGATTATCTAAGAGAAGACTGACCTGGTCACAGGTACCACCTTCTGACTATGCAAAGATCTCTGATTGCATACATCACGAAAAGTTAGCACATGAAAATGGAAAAAACAAACAACAAACAGTACCTTTACACATTCAGAGTGGAAAAGCAGTACCAAAATTATTATTTAAAAAGGGTAATTAACCACTGGAAAAAATTCAAAGAGCTTTATCATGTCAAGTATTTAAATCAGGACTAGATGCCTTCAAAGTACCCTCAAGCTCAGCCAGAATTTATGGGTTTGATGCAGGAATTACTAGATGAAATTCAATGTCCTGTATGTCACACAGATCTCAGACAATGAGCACAATGAGTCCTTCCATCTCTCAAATCTATTAATTCTACTCTGTACATGCTAGGAACTCAATTACATTTTGTAGCTAGGAAAACCTATATAAATATTATCATGCTGCTGCAAAACACAAGCTAAAGAAAAAAACATTTAAAAGTCACAAAGCACTGCTAAAAGAGGCTTCTTAGAGTATCTTAAGACAAAAATGCAATAACAACAACAAAAAAAGGCATCTAGATCTAAGGCATTTTCTCTTCACATAACCCCAGTGGCAACACAACTTTTTAAACAACATTTCTTGGTTAACAATCAGTATCAATAATTAAAACAAAATGGGTTCACCTATTTTCTTGACATGAATGGGAAAAAAAGAAGAAGAAAGGAAGGAGAATTCTCTTTTCAAATCCACCGCCTGGACCTCAGTTGATAAGAAGTGCTCTCTTTACAAATGCTTTATTCCAGAATGAAAAAAAAAAATCTTAGAGAACAAAACACTTTTAGTTGAAGCAGCAATTTCCATTATTAGCATCAGCAGACATTAGCATCATAAGGATGCATCCTACTTTGTAGCTGGCCTGGATGAGAGACTCAGTGTTAGGTGCTGTACGAACGCAGAATACCAAGAGATGCTCACTCTCTCAAACAGCATATTTAGAGCAAGTTGTTCCTTTTCCACACCTTGAAGAAAGGCAGGTAGGTGAGAGAAACACACTTTTCAGAAATCACAGAGGCACTTTGCATCATACCAGCATCCTTCCCTTCTCCTTTGTGCCATCACCTCCCATCCCTTTATTGCTAGCAAGGTTGAATGGTACATGCTTACTTACACTTGTGAGTTGATTAATCAAGGCTGGTGCTACATAGAATGAAGTAGATAAGGTTCTATCATATTTCTACATAAATGTCACTTCACTTAATCTACTCTCTTTATTAAACTTAATCATTATGCATAGTTTTCTAATTTGCAGCTGATTATTAATAGAATTAATTTTCTAGTGATTTTTTTTTTCTCCTTAACAAAACAGGAAGAAAAAAAAAAGGCTAGTCTGTCTTTTTTTGAGAACAGGCTTTTTCTAAGTAATAAAAAGGATCATATGACAACAGTTTTGCAGTGTATCGTGCAAGCTCTGTTGTTGGAGTCAATCCAATTTCTATACAAGTGCTGCCATTTGGACAACAAAGCTGCCTTATTGAAACAGGCAGGCTTCATCTTAATTCTGGCACTACTGAATGGAGAGTACACACTAGCCAGGGAACAATGAACCAAGAAAAGAGTTACAAATCTCTCGTGACAACTGCACGCCAAGGAAGAGAAGATGCATTATGATAGCGTTATTTGCTCTGCTCCTTCCCAAGACCACTTTCAAACAAAGATGGCTTTTTTGCACCCAAAACTGAAAGCCTGTTCCAGATTTTCCACATGTATCTTCCAACCCCGCTACCTACCTAGTGAGAGCCTCCGTTACAGCTCCACTTCATGGACAAAAATGAGAAAAAAGGTGAGAAAAAAGAGGCTCCTACCTTCCCACTCCCTTCTCTTTCCTCCTGTCCTCACCCTTGTTATTCAGAGCCCCCCCTCACCTTTGTTAGATTTAAGGCACATATAACAGGTCTATTGTATTGTCCTGCAGGGAAAAAATATGTATTTGCCCTTTATATGGTTTACATTACTTACTTCTCAGTAGAATTTAACTTCTGAATTCCTAAGGTTTCCTGAAGTTTGGTTTAGTGCAAGAATTCTTAGAATCATAGAATCATAGAATTGGCTGGGTTGGAAGGGACCTCAGAGATCATCAAGTCCAACCCTTGATCCACTACTGCTGCAGTTACCAGACCATGGCACTGAGTGCCACATCCAGTCTCTTTTTAAATATCTCCAGGGATGGAGAATCCACTACTTCCCTGGGCAGCCCATTCCAATGTCTGATCACTCTCTCCGTAAAGAAATTCTTTCTAATATCTAACCTAAACTTCCCCTGGCACAACTTAAGACCATGCCCTCTTGTCTTGTTGAAAGTCATTTGGCAAAAGAGACCAACCCCCACCCGGCTACACCCTCCTTTCAGGGAGTTGTAGAGAGTGATGAGGTCTCCCCTGAGCCTCCTCCAGGCTGAACACCCCCAGCTCCCTCAGCCTCTCCTCATAGGGTCTGTGCTCGAGTCCCTTCACCAGCCTGGTTGCCCTCCTTTGGACCTGCTCCAGGATCTCGATATCCTTCCTGAACTGAGGGGCCCAGAACTGGACACAGTACTCGAGGTGTGGCCTCACCAGTGTTGAGTACAGGGGCAGAATCACTTCCTTGGACCTGCTGGCCACGCTGTTCCGGATACAGGTCAGGATGCCATTGGCCCTTCTGGCCACCTGGTCTTGCCTTGACCTTGGCTCCTGCCAGGATAAGTTGGGAGTAACTGGCTCACGCTGGACACAACTCAAGTGGGGACACAAGTGGGGACACAAGCTGAATCTCCCCATAC
Source organism: Calypte anna (assembly GCF_003957555.1). Classification (NCBI taxonomy): domain Eukaryota; kingdom Metazoa; phylum Chordata; class Aves; order Apodiformes; family Trochilidae; genus Calypte; species Calypte anna. The sequence continues at coordinate 70,692,485 of NC_044246.1, forward strand.
TCCCCACATCATTTTTTGATACACCATTACATAAGGCTTCAGAAACATATGCTAAATATTTCCTAAAGTATATAGGTAGTAAGGTATATCCCTCAATGAAGTGGGCATTAAATCCCTTGCAGAACAGCTTAAAACATTTTGTGTCCTACCCGGCATTCCCTTCCAACACTAATTTTTAAGTGGGAGCAGAAGCAACCAATATAAGTCCACAGAGGGGAGAAAATAAAATAAAATTGCAATGTAGCAGAAGGTCACCTGTGCACCTCTTGTTCATGCCAGCAATTCTCACGTGGCTGTGTGTGACATTACTGAGGGGAACACGTGCTCCTGGGCAGAAAGGGCTGGTGACCCCAGGCCTGGCTCTATCTTGCAGCAAAGGTTTTCCACTTCGCTTTAGTTTACATGGCAGGGAGACTCAGACTGCTGATATGGGAGCAAACCAAATCTTTTCTCTCAGTTCAAGACAATTTTACCAGTGCTTGCAATAGCTCTAGAAAACATGGCAATGTGTATTTATCCTGACCAAGGATGATTACAGTTCTTTAGGCTGCTTATTGGTAGGGTTAAGGCAAGGACACATATCCACCCATATAAACATGCGTACACCTAGGAAGATAGGACAAAACCTTGTGAAACCTGAGAAACAGGCCAGCTCAGTCCATGAGCTTCAATGTAATGAGTTTCTTAAAACCTTTCAGGTATTTACTCTGGCAAATACAACCTGATAATACAGGTATTTGTAATATAAATCAAATACAGGTGTGTGCATGTTTTGTGTTTTTTTTTAATTAAAGCAATTACAATCTTTTAAATATTGTAATATAAAACTTTGCTTGGTAATTCTGGTAAGAAGTTCAGGAAAATACCATCTTCAAAGACTCCCAAAGAGAAACACCACCTCATCACAAAACGCTAGGCATTTAGATTTTTACAAGGACAGTAGCAACACCTTTTTTCTTCATAACTCAGTAAAAGCCAACAAAAGTTGAAAGACTGACTCTTCTACTACACCTGCAAATTTCATCCTTACATTTAAATGGAAACACCAGAAAGCAAGAATTACTTTAAACTAAAAGGTATTTAAATTAAAGCCATTTCTGTCACACCTTGCTTTAGAAACCTACTAATTTTGAATAATACTGGCAAGTCCGTAGGAAAGGGGGGATGGATGAACAAAAGCAAGACCAGTACCCTTCACATGCCCACACATACAGGGAGACAGGAAGGAAAAAGATCTGGCACTTTCTTTTCCTTATTAACAAATAGTTTTCAATTCTCACACAGCAAAAAAGAATAATTTTTATTTTGGTAGATTGCAGTGAAACTACAACAACAGCGAAACTACAGCAGGCATGGGCTCCTACTGAAAATAAACAAAATGAGGAAGGTACCCATAGGCACTAATCACTGATCTGTTAATAGAGCCAAAGATTGGCCATGTTCAAAAAGCTTCTAGACAGGCTACATGAAGATCTCAGCTCTCCGATGAACACTTTGCTTGTAGACCACATAAATCAGTCAAGAAGTCACCTTTCTGTCCATCAGAGCCAGTCTTGCAGTGCACAGAATGTCATAAGGATGGGTACAAAACACTGTTAGGGGCACAGACATCAAAAAGAAAGAAGAGGTTTCTCAGGAATCATGGAAGGTTGCCAGGACTCCTGCCTTTGAATCACAGAAAGTACATCAGTACTGAAAAAATTTGGGTCCAAAAGCTCTCATCTCTATGCCAACCTTGCTAGAGAAAAAATGTAGTCATCCAAGGAGTCCACCACAAGTTCTAACCAAAAGGTGCTGGTTAGATCACCAATGAGAGAAGGTATCAGGTCCTTTGGATTTGGGGTTTTGTTGTTTATTTGTTTGGTTTTTAAAAAGTGCTTTTGGTAAGCCAAAAAAAATAAAATCTAATGTGCTCTGAACAGATTTGAACAAAGCTCTGTGAGAGGCAACTGAGTGGTAGATACAAGCACCTCCCTCATCCCTGTCCAACACACTCATATCCATGCAAAATATTTTGATAAAATATACTAGTTCCTGCATTAAATTCTAGTCTGCTGCTTGTAATTTCTAAAAACCCAACAACAATTAAAAAAAAAAAAAACTTTGTGAATTTATTGTAACAAATACCTAGAGGACAGGGTTCAGGTTACAAGGTTACAACTACCACCCATCCTTCAAGTAAAGGAAGATAGAAGACAACTGCTGCTAAGTCAGACCTGTATCCTTCATCCAGGTGCCAGATTTGTGATTGAGAAATGCAGTGCAATTCAAAAAATGAGTTTTTATATTCTGATTATCAGCTGTCTTGAGATTACATTAAAATAATAATATTGGGTATGCACAAGGAAAGAAAAGCAGCTTTGGAGTGGATTGGTGGTTTTTTGTGATCTTTTTCGTTGAAGTATCATGGAAAGAACAGCTAAATTTCCAGCCCAATATTGCTGAAAATCTCCTCCATCTGACTCAGGAATTCCAGAAAGGAAAAGAAAGAAAGAAATAAAATAAATTAAAAAAGCAGTTGTAAATAAGGAGACATTTGTTAAGTGCCCAATCTATTCAAGGAAACTTTTAAAGTTCACGAACCAGCTCTTTTAAATCTTCTGCATTTGACTGCTTCCAGAGTTATAAATTCAGCCCAACCAAGGGGAAATTAAAACAGATTTAGAAAGAGGTGCTAAGGAAATAATAAGAAATCCTTTATGTTTCCCAAGTGAGGAGAGGTCACTCTCTGAAACAATGTAAAAATATGGTATTCATTTCAGTCAGCTTGTCATAACACATTGAAGGCCTGAGCTACTTTCCAACCACATGCGGAGCCAGACTGAAAACAATAATAATAGAAGTCCAACTCCCAAATGATGATCTTCTTGAGAGGCTCCCAATCCAGAGAGGAAGGCAGCAGAGCCTTTGGATACCAAATGAGGCAGCTCTCATGCTGCCTTAACATGAACTTTATCCAGGAACAGATGTGTCCTGCTTGCCAGTAAAACCACCCTAAGTCACAGTGGCATCCCCTTGCCTTATCCCTTCCTGTCTGGTCTCAAGATGAGGATGCGCCTGGAAAATTGCCCAACATTTGGGACAGAATTTGTTTAATACAACCTAAACTCTCTCTCCATACCCAGCTCCACTGACTCTGAAGGAGAAACTGTCATGCTACAGCAAGATTTTGTAAAACAATGCCCAAATGAAGTAACCAAAGAAAAATACAAAATACAAATTTTTCAGTAAGTTCGTTTATTGTCTGGGAAAGTTGTTTGCACTGTTCCTTAAGAGTCCATGGAAAAACAGCATTGTAGTCCAAAATTAGTGTCACATTACAACATGAATTTAATTTTCATTCCCTCCTTTCTGAGTCAGAACACACAGAAGAACACCCTGCATTAAACCAAAAATCTATGCAATATTAGGTATATGTAAGACTTCTCTGGCATAATCCTGCATGTGTATTTAGATAAAATCAAAATTATAAATATGCAATTACAAATTAAATTTCCCTTTTTCCTGCTTAGAATCCAAGTAATTCCCATTGAGCAGCAAACTATGACCACCACACATGCAGGGCTAATGAAAAAAACCCACACAAGAATGATGACTGGAGACAAAGAAAAGGGAAAGGTTACTGGAGGGCAAATAAACCTGACCACTGAGGAGTACCTAAAATAAGCAAGGGATTAGCAAAACTGTTCTCAAGCCCATTCCGTTAAATATGAATTCTGAAATTATATCTGATGAGGAGGAACTATTTCTCCTAGCACATTGTTCACTGATGTAATCATTAATACATCTTCATTCTGGTATGGAGAAGTAGTTCCTGACCAAAAGGATGACCCAATGATAATGGCAACTTACTAATAATTGCTATAGAAACACGATGCATGAAATATGTGGTGGGTTTTATGTTCTCAATTGCTACAACAGAGTTACATTTTTAAGATACTGCAAAGGAAATGTTCATGGTTTTGAGATACCTGCCTGGACTCTGCAGTAAAGGGAGTCAAGTAAAAATTAGGCCTTATCCTGGTACCTCTCACCTGAGGGAGGGTAGCTGTAAATCACACCCTGCAAATGGTGTCAACATCCATCCTCAAATGGCCTGGTAGGATCACCCCATACTTGGCAACACTTGCAAGGTCACGTACACAGTTGCCTCTCAACCTTTAGGATTTAAATTTTGCTGGAAGGACAGCAAGAACATGCAAGGAAGGAAGGCAGAAAACCTCGTGAAATGCACCACCTCTGAGTGAAACCACTTGCACAACGTGAAAGAGGATGGGAGGAGAGTGGAACATCTTTGGTTTTGCTTATCTTGCAGAATACTGAACAATGTTAATTGCTTCATGAATTGGAGATAACAGCGAAGAATCTGAGTTGACTCTATGTTGACACATAGCACTAATTTAAAGTGAAGTCTCGTGCTGAAAAGAATAAACACAACTGCCTAAATAAAATATTAACTGAAGGTGGCAAAGGCAGGCAAAGGTGAGAAGATCAACTGTGTAGCAGCACCGTAAAGAAATATTTATTTCTAAAGAAAGAGGTTTGCTTTCCCCAGATGGCTGGGGGAAAAGAGACAGAAAGTTGCTAAAAGACAGGTTGCCTTTAATCCTCTTAATTCACTAGATTAAAAATAATTTAATTTATTTTTGCCAGAGGTCTCAGAAGCATCTATAACTTGGCTAGCTTTAAAATACTTCAAAACCAATTCAGTCCCTTGTCTTGTTATTTATTCCTTTAAATGGCAGCATTAGGTAGGAGAGGCTAGTTCCTGCAGCCAAAAAGGTATTTAAATGCAGACATACTATCAGATTAAAGTATCACATGCATTTACAAACTTCTCTTTATGGCTCCCCAGTCCCTGACTCGAACATCTCCCCATAGGTAGAGGGGAATCCTGAGGAAGCTGGGAAGTCCCCACCACCAGGCCTCACAAAAGGCTGCACATAGCACTCATGCTGTGTGCACCCCAACTCCACCATACATGCTGGTGTTTTACATGGCTGGACCAGGTTGTCCTGATAGCTCAGGGCAGGGGGTCCTTTGCCTCCAGGAAGGAAAGGGACAGCAGCCACTAATTATCATTTTGCCATCATGAACCTTCCAGCATTGATTTGGCCAATTTTTACATTAATTCATGTTGATTTAAACAGAGAAGGACAGAAGTTCACCAAGGTGGGCAGTAAGGGCAGGGTGAAATATTTCCTTGGCTTTGGCTGATAAGGTGTAGAGCCAACATCCAAAGAAGCCTCGCCGTGCAAGAAACTGTGCTGGAAACATGCCAGCCCAAGACACCTTCATCCTCACACCCCAAGGGCTGGTCACTGTCTTCTCTTTACAATTTGCCATCCTTTAAAGGCAGAAACAGCCAGACCCTCTGCCTCACTGAGTGCTGCCCAAACCATGCTGAAGCTACGTCTGCTCACTGTGCTGCTGGTAGTAATGGCAGCTGGCTGAGACCCAAAATACCCTGCAGACAGGGCTGGTCAGGAAGCAGCCAGCAAGGAAAGGAAGCACCTATGGAAAGAGGAATGACGGAATGGTTTGGGTTGGAAGAAACCTTAAAGATCACCTAGTTCCAACCCCCCTGCACGGACAAGGACACCTCCTGCTAGACCAGGTTGCTCAAAGCCCCATCCAACCTGAACATTTCCAGGAAGGGGGCAGGCACAACACCTCTGGGCAAACTGTTTCATTGTCAGAGTGCATATTTCATATGCTACCACAACAGAGCAGTACATATAGAAGTGAGTATATGCTGGCTGCTCACATGCCTGTCTTTGTTTGCAACAACATTCTGGGAGTATAGACTCTTTTCCTTTAGGTGCCCTTAGCACAAGCGGGGAGAATCCATCAGAGAGGGTGAAAAGCTGCGGGAATCCATGCTAAAGCTGCCAGGATCTTCCCCCATGGCCCCTGGCAGCAGGAATACCCCTGAGGTACAACAGCTGCTCCAGAACAGGAGAAAAGTCTCTTATCTAGTCCTGCATCACTTCAGCAGAGAAGCCTGTGTGAGGCATGCAATAAAAACAGGGTGGTAACCATAAAGCACCACGATCTTTTTGGCTGTGTGGAGCCCTTTCAGAGCCATAAGGCAAGGCAAGGCTGCTGCCCCAGGGGACCTGGAACCACATGTGGGCTGATAACCACACGGGCGTACACACACTCATGGGTGCAGTGCTGGAAAAGCCAGGGACAAAGGGGAATCACATTTTAGTTTAAAAACAATTAAAAAAACAAACTTACTTTCCTCATTAGAGGGTTTTGAGTCTTTCCAGTGATAGCATTTTTGCACAGGCTCTGTTTAGGTAAACAAACTTTGTTAACCTTCCCAAGTAATTTGTTAAGTGCAGGATAACAGCAGAACACAGAGGTGACAGTTTTACCAAGAACCTTTTGCTTTGGAAAACTCCTTCACTTGCTGCTAAAAAACAATTTGTACTTCAGACCAAGACCACCCTTAAAAAACCGCTTCTGGGAGAACACAAGTTCCAAATTCTGCCTCTTTCAGAACTAAATTTCAAAAAATACTAAATACAAAAACTTGCTAGATAGCACCCAATAGGGGTTTATATTGATCAGGCAAATAAGCAAGCTTGCCTTTTCTAAGCAAACTGAGCCAAAATCAAACTTTGCAACACTGGCCAGCCCCTTCTCCCAAGAGATGCATAAACCAAGTCCTTGGATGCAGCATCAACTCCTCCTGAAACCCACAGACGGATGGCACAGGGGCTCATGCTTTCTCAAAAAGCAGACCTTGAGCTTTCTGCTTTTCTGCTGTCAACAAATAAACCCAAAACTTCATCACACTTGAACAGTCTTCAATAGTAGTATTGAGCTGCTCATGTGGACATCAGTAAGTAGCCTCACACCTGAGGTCCCCAAAATGTTCTTTTCCTGGTTTTCATCCACCTCCATGCCCATTTAACTCATTTAAAAGAAGACAAAACATGGAAACTTGTCCCTCTGTGGCTCAGCCTTGCCAAGACCCACCAAGATTTAAGGAGAGCTGGGAAAGCACCAGATTAAACACAGATGGGAGGTGGGACAGCGTGGCAGCTGAGCCCAAGTTGTTGTACTGACCTGTATTCCCACCCTGGCAGCTCAGAGGAGCTTATATCATCTGGCCAGCATGGGGTAGAGGAAGCATCCAGAAAAAACCTGGGAGTGAGCACCCCATGCAACCCAAACCCACATTTTTTTGAAGATCCACTTAAAGATGACAACTAAAAACCAACATTCTTGCAGTGTAGCTTGGATTCACGTGGCAGACCATACATCCTCAGCTTTTCGTAAGACCTCAGGCACCATGGGAAATGCTTGGGTTGGGTTTGCTTTTGTCAGAAACCACCCACAGAGTGCAGCGATGGGACTGCTGAAGGGGAAAAACCTTTCATTTCTCCAGTATCAAATCAAAATCACATCTGGGTCAGCTTCTGCTTGCTGCCTGATAGCTTTTAAAAAACCTCCATAAAACAAGTTGGCTGTTTTAATCCAGTTTCAAGTGGATTGTGCTTAGATGTCAAGGTGGTAGAAGCTTTAGCAATCAAGTGGACAGGCACATACTCTCCCCATAAAGCTCAGTACTCATGACCAGGACTAATCAACAGCAACCACACAGAGGAGAAGCCAAGGATGGAGTGGAGGCTGGAAACCCAGTTACCCACTCCATTCCTAGAAATGATTCAGCTAGCCTGGATTTACAGCAAATGGGCAGAAGCACAAGAAGCAGCTTGTCTTTGCTCCCTACATTTTATGAATAAGTATTTCATCTCCTGAACCCTTGATCTTTCTTCCCATAAAATGCTATTGCAAAAGCCAACTCATATTTTCCACATACACATGGAAAAGTATTTGCTACCCATTCAGTTCCTTAAACAAACACAAGTACTTACGCACCAGCTTTCTCCTTCATGCTCTTTGTATTTTTTCTTAAAACCAAAAAAACTTGTTTCTTCTTTTCAGGTCTTCAGTTTCAGTATTTTATTTTATATATAAATATTTCAATATATTATTTTTGCCTGTGTCATTACTAAGTTTTGGAGGGCAGAAGATGACTTCTAGCTACTACTTCTAGCTGATGCAGTAAGCCATTAAAAAGAAACCTAAGATTTCTGCCTTCTGTTTGCAGCCTTATCAGAGCATGGCATTTTCCTGTGAGGTTTTCACTCTCGCAGAGCCCTTGACAAGTGAGTGAGAAATTAGTACATGCCTTGTCTGCCTTGTAATGAAATAATTTATTTTTTAAAAGTCTTAAACCCCGTAAAGCAAAGCAAATAGGAGGGACCAAGGGGGTGTTGTGGAAATTGTACACTTGCAGTAACTATGTGTTACTTCCAAAAACATGCTTCCAGCTGTTATGTACAAATATTGGCTTGAAAGTGAAGCCTTGGACAAAGTGCCGGCATGAGTTAAAGCTGTCGGCTGGTGGGGTGCTGCTTGGCTGACACCATGTACATGCTGTGCTGTCACAAAATGTCCTGGTCCCTCCCGTCCTGGTGTGTCACAGGCATTGCATCACTGTCAGTGAAATAACGCAGCTGCCTCGACACTTTTTTTTTTGATTAAGTGACAGCAAATTTCAGCGTAACAAATCTCTGAGCCCCTGCCCAGCTCTATCATCCACGCAGGTCAGCTTCACCACCATGCCCTGCTTTGTAGGATACTTCTTTTTCCCCTGCCATGGGCTCACTTGGGAAGAATAACCCTCTCACCACCTGAAAGATGTCATGATTAAGCTTAAAGATTGGCAGCCATGTTATTGCCACTCATTATCCCCTTAGGCCTCTGGGATTACTGCTTTCACTAACCATTATCAGCATGTTCCCAGAGCTACACCGTGTTAAATGGCCTCTCCGATGGCCCTTGCAATCCACTGCAAACCCCAAACGCTGCTTAAAGGCCCCAGCAGCCACTGACAAATCTCAGCAGCAAAACACAAAGTTTTCTCAGCATAAACACAAAAACTGCAATAAGTGTGGAAGGTGCCACCTCACCAGGCTGCTGCCCTTCATTACTGCACAGCCACAGCCAGGTTGCCCACATGACTTTCAAAAAGCACCTTAGTACTGTGATCACGATGCAGAGAAGTTCCTTTTTCCACTATTTCACAGTTCCTTTACCACTGCAGCAAACCTGCTGAGTGCTGCTCTTCATGATGGCAGAGCTATCCATGGCCACTGCTTGTCATTTTAGCAAGGTAGCAAAGGATTCCAGCACCATGATAACATCTTACCATACAGTTCGACCATAATTTCCAAAAAGAAATACAGAAGTTTCCTTTAAAAAAATAATAATCATAAGACAAGAGGGCATGGTCTCAAGTTGTGTCAGGGGAAGTCTAGGTTAGACATTAGAAAGAATTTCTTTACAGAGAGGGTGATCAGGCACTGGAATGGGCTGCCCACTGAAGTAGTGGATTCTCCATCCCTGGAGATATTTAAAAAGAGCCTGGATGTGGCACTCAGTGCCATGGTCTAGCAACTGCAACGGTGGTTCAAGGGTTGGACTCAATGATCTCTGAGGTCCCTTCCAACCCAGCCAATTCTATGATTCTATGATTCTTCTGTATTTTGACTGCGGAGGGAAAAAAAAACACTTGGGGTGAGCTTTCTTGAGGGTTTCCCAAATGATGGACACAGAGAAACCACTGCTAATCTCTCTAGAGCACCTTCTTTTAATTTTGACAGTTAAATGCCTTAGCCTAAGGTTCAGCATGGGCTGCAGCTGCAAACACTCTAGCTGAAACCTGCAAGCTACATACTTGTTCTACCAGATTCATGTTATTATCTTTTCCCTTTCCCTTCCTTGTAGCAAGAGTAACAATTTAATTAGATGGGGGAAGAAAAAAAAAAAAGAGGCACCCGTATTATTTATAACTATAGCGCAAGACATTATTTTTAGCAGAAGAATTCTTAAGAAAGAAACAGTGCCCAGACTGATTTTCATATGCAACTTCCTGAATTTGTGATTCAGAGCCAAATTTCAGGGACAACTTTAATTTAGATTTTGATCTTTTTAACCTGATTGCGTTAGCAAGAGCTCTGGTTTTAGTGCCTGCGGATTCACTGTTCCCAAGCTTTAAAGATCTAAAACTCAACAGGTCCACTGGCTGCAAAACCAGCGACACTTCAGAAAAGTCAGCCTTCAGAGAGAGAAAGCTGTCAGATCCTGCGGTTCCTGGAGGCAGGAGAGCATCTACCTGGGCACATTACTACAGTGATGGGAGCAAGATGTATCCCATTACGGGAACTGTGTGTTCGCAAACAAGCTCCAGAGTCACAGACTGTTCTGTGTTGTGTGACCGAGATAATACCGACAGGCTTCACCCTCCAAATCCACCCTTCCCCAGCAACTTTTTTTTTTTTAACCTAAACTATATTTGACTTTGCTGTCGAGCATTTCAGTGCAGCTGCTATTCTCAGGTTCTCCTAAAATACACACAGTAGGTACTGTACTATTGCACATATAAACATCTACCTTCCTACCGCAGCTATTTGCGGTTAAAATAACTTTTCTCCGTTTCTGATTTCACTTCCTCTCACCAGGTCTCACTCTAAATTGCACAGAAGGTGCTTTCAAGACTGCACCAAGAACCAGCCTGTAGCATGAAATAAAGATATAACATGTTAGCCCAGTTAGAAGCACAGAATTTAATGTCCAGTTTTCCATATGGGTGACTTCTTATACTTCATGGTTAAAGGAAAAGAAAGGATTAAATATGAGCAGTAGGCTGGGGCTGGTTATGGAAGTGAGCTCTCAAGGTCAGATGCTCTCCCCTCAGACACCACCAGTGTAGATTCCAGTCACTGATGGATTTATTAAGTCTTATTGGGGCTCACACATTGCTTTCCCTAAAGATCTGACCCAACTGCAGCCTTCACAGCCAAAAATTGCACAGCTGCACAACAGCTACACTTAGCAGTGGTGGATCCTGCGCTGTCTGAAACTCCTTGGGTGAAGAACACACATGCTATGTGGCTGCACTGGAAGAGGATAAAGTGATATTGTGCAATTTAAGGCTCTTCCATTTTTCTGGAAGCCACTTTCATGGTTCAGGAGTTCTCCACTGATGTGGTCCATGACAAGGAGCCAGTGGCTCTCCTGCTCCTGGATGATGTCTCCTCCGCACTGAAACCCACAGCATCACCTCCCAAACTCACCCATCCAGTTTGGCAATGGGTCTTCCTCAAGCAAATACATCTTGTTTCCACCCATCCTCACACCAGGCAAGTGTGTAGGTAAAAGCATTAACAAGGCAGTTACAGAGCTGAGGGGAAAACAGGAACAGATACCTCCACCCCCCTGGTAACACTGCTTTTAGCTGAGCTACATGCAGCAGCTCTATCCTGCACTCTGCCAGCAAGTGGTCGGAATGTTGAGACAGATGTTTCCAGCACCTGATCCTTCTCCAAAACCTCCCTTACAGGTACCCAGTCCACAAGCACAAAGCTTCTTTTCCTCCAAACATTTTTGCGCACTTTATAACTTCAGCCTGACACTAGCTCTAACACTTCTGGAGGGCTAAGGAAAACCCCTCCCAACTTTTAAAAACATTATTCTGGACACAGTTGAGCAGCCTCATGCCTTGTCCAGGACTACCCTGCTGACTCAGCCAGATATTAACAAATAATTAACCCACATTGAGGCAAAAGCTCCTTTTTCTGCCTGATGGGATGGGGCCTCAAGTTTTCAGCATGAAGCTCCTTTGTACTGAAGCCAGAATGTCCTAGAAATCTTTCCATGGGCAAGCTGTACTCTGAGCTTGCAGATCACGAGCAGTGTTACAAACACTGGAGATTACTGGGGTTCATATCTTGCTGTGAAAGGAAAACAAAACTGTTACAAACCATTCTGACGTGGTAAGGGATTTGGGGTGAGCAATGCTGAACCCGGACTCAGTGATCCTGTGGCACACATTCAAGCACATCAGGAGGAAGCCCCTCCCTCAGGACACTGGATACAACCCATTCAGTTCCTGAAGCTGAGCTAAACCTGCCCAAGGAGGTCCCAGCAGTGGGCACAGACCCTGGCCATGCAAGGCTGAGGTCCGTTCTGCCTCTTGTGTGGAGTCACTTCCACTTATGCACCAGTGCTTAAAATGAGCTGCACAACTAAAGTCACATAGCAAGGTAAGTACCAGCTCCATTTGGTTTCGGAGGAACACAGAGTACAGGAAGTGGATGGCACTCATTCATGTACTTTTGGTCTTTCTTGAATGCTAAGAAAAGTTACATATTGCTAAGGTCCTTGTCATTGCCATTAATTCACAACCACAGAAAACCCCTATTTACCTGCCCCTTCCTCAAACACAGTGTAACCAAGGGCCTCACCCCACTGGAGTGGAGACGACGCAAACTTAGTCCTAAGCAGCACATTCCCCTCTGACAACCACAGGGCAGCAACCCTAATTATGGGGTTGAGCCCTACCAAGCAGTCAGATACTTGAATAAATACACACAACTTGGTAGTTTTCCTAAACAGCTCATTTCACAAAAGCCTTAGTCTTCCTTCTCCCTGCTTTTAAGTCCCTCTTTATTTATAATTAAGGAACTTGCACAAGAACTTTATAGAAATTTTAACTTCTCAGACAGAGAAGTGGTATCTGTGATCAGATGCTTTCGACAACCCCCATACACCAGTAAATCAGGGGGCAGGGGTTAAAAGAAAAATACCATATCACTACTTGTCTGAGCTTCCCCTTCTCCCTGCTCCAAAGCCCATGGCTGGACATGTGAAGCTGGTGCCCCTCTTGGCCCAGTGCTCTCAGGTCCCTGAGGCAGAGCAGGGGGTACTCTTCTGGCACCTGCCCATTTAAAACAACTGCTGGATTCATAGTAAGAGGAAACCCCACTCCTTTGCCCTGCCTTGTCCTCAAGATCAGACTGACAGGGAAAGCTGCTGGAAGATTTTTGTCCTGACTTCTGGCATGGGATCCTCTAGATATCTCATTTAAAAGGCACTCTGCACCTGCAATGCCCCCAGTTTCCTCTGGTCTTTGCACACAGTACATTAGTGTTGTGGCTTCTGCATTTTAACTATGGGGCTTTGATTTGTCTTAAGGTAAAACAAGAGTGTTTTGTCCAATGTGGTGTGTGGGATTGCCCAGTCAGATCTCTGTGCACCCTTCAGAACCACTCACTGTTTGTCTGCTATCAAAGACTAAGCTTGTCAATGCAGCTGACTGGTCTAGACCCACCAATTTCAGGTCCACTGAAACCTTTTTCTTTATAGGAGAGAAAGACATGCATATACCACAAAAATAAACTTATACATCAGAACCTAAAGTTATATAATGTTCTTTGAATTTTTTCTATCTACTTCTCACACTTTTGAACTGAAAGAAGAAGTGGTTAGCAGCTTGGGCGCCTGCATCAAACAAAACTGCTTGATAACCTAATCTCAGCCCACAGAATGTTGTTACCTCTTTTAACTCCTTTTCTCACATTCTGTAAAACAAAACCCACAAATGGCACATGGAAAAGCCTCAATGCAGTACAGACAGGACAGATTTTCTGATTTCACCTTCAATCTCTTCACTTTTCTGTTTTCCTCAGACATGAGGTTTATACATACAGGTACTTTATCTATGTAAGCTGCAAGTTTTTAACTGGTGTAGGCTTCAATGCACAGCACAAAAACCAGAAGTTACTCAAATTCCTCCACCCTCTACAAATGCATAGGAAAGCCTCTGCTGGACGCCAGCATTCCTAAATTTGTTCTTGACACTGTTCCTAAGACTTGCAAACCTTCTGCATGTATTGCTGTGCAGACACTTACCTGCACTTTAAATATGCACATTGAATTTTTTTTATGAACAGCAAGCACACAAAGTAAAAGAAAACAATGCTAACATGACTGAGAGTTGTACAGTAATGCTGCCTCTGTGTTACACAGCTTCAGTCAGCAGTGCAGACTACATGACAAAATTACTCCATCAAGCCGGCGCTACGGCTCTACAAAACTGTAAATGATTACAGAATAATGCTCTGCAATCAAAGAACAAAATGCGTGCTCCAGATTAATCACTTTCCAAGACGGGAAAGGAAAGATAGGCTTGAGAGATAAATCTGGCCGGGGTGTTTATGCAAGCGTATCATGCTCCTTAGTACTGAATGTCCCAGAACTCTCAGAGGAAGTAAACAGTGTGCTGGGGGGGCGTGTGGGGGGTGTGCGAGGGGTGTGCGTGTGCCCGAGCTCACAACCCAAAATAGGACAGCCTGTGAAAAATGCTGAACTTTCAGTTATGAAACACGAGCATCGGAGGTTCCCCCACTGCCAGCTCTATTGCTACCGCACGGGAATATCTAAAACGAGGACCTGTTTAGCTACAGCCAACTCTTCTCTCAAGCCTTTCAAACCTTCCTATAAAACTCTGTGAGGATGCCCAAAGGCGTCCTGAGCCCTCCCCCCTCCATTGCCTCACCAGCCGTAGCAGACAGACAGTGCATCAGAAGGCAGGAACTGCTCCTGGTTGGGATTTACTTCTGGAGGCACACGCTCCAGCAACCTAGATTTTCACTGTCCCTCTATCATACAACCACGCTGCTTTTGGCTGCTTGAGGTATGCCAGCTTTCATGCATTCCTCACTTTGGTACAAACATATTTACATTGTACCTGCTAACTGGCTTAATGCTACACAGGTGTTCTGAGGAAAAACCCTACCAGCACTCGAACTAAGGAAAACGCTGAGAGTCAGCTACCAACATAGTAAACAAGTGACTGGCAGCAGACACAAAGACTGAGAGGTTTGCTGGGAAGCCCCTCTGCAAAAGCTCACTGGGAGGGCTATGCCACAGCAGCCCAAGTTACAAAAGCCCTGAGTCCTCTTACAATGATTCAACACCTTACAAAGAAAGTTACTAAATCTCCATGCAGAGTTTTAGTTGTCATCACCACTTGGGAGAAGGTTAGGGCGCAGCGCTGCGATTCCTCACCTGAGGACAACTGTTCTGCACCAAATGTGCGCTTCCACAAAGGAGCTGACAAAAAATTCCCCAAAATTACAATGACATACAGTGCCAGGACATGCCCTGGCAACAGTGCTGCATGTAAGGAAAATACTTCATAGAAACCAACTATTTAAGGTCCCTCCACCCTGCAAATATCTGGCTCTACATTAAACCCAATTAACAATAATCTACTAATAACAAGACTGTGATGTAGCTGTGAGATTCCCCTAAAGCAAAATCCTGCCAATGCTAGTAATTGATTCAGTAACATGCACCAGCTCAATGGCACAGGCGTCTCCAATTCTTGGAAACATTACATCCAGTCTAATTCCCCCCCAAGGTCACCACAACCATCAGAAAATCCCTGTGCATCCTGACCCAGAGAGCTGTGACTAAACAGCTGTTACCAAGAGCCTGGGAAACTGAAGTGTGGTATCTGAAAGCCATCAACCACCACCAGCAAAAGCCTGAGCCGACTGAGTTGCTGAAACAGCTTGAGGAGCAGTGGCGGAGAATAAAAGAGATTTCTGTTGCAGAAGAGGAAGCAGGGCATGCCAAATTTGCCACTGCACTACTTGTTGCAAGGCATGTTTGCACGCACTTCATTGTGATGGGAAGAGGAGAGGCCATCCTGTTACCTGATTAAAGTTTTGAACTTTATCATGAAGGAACAAGGGACTCATAAACTGCATACTCACGCATAAGCTCTTTAAAAGGTCAATATAAGGTTATTGACACCATTGAATGGCTTCACCCAGCACCAAGTCCACTGGAAGCTGCCCATTTGCTCTGGCAGAAGCTAAGACACACACAATGAAAGCAGCAAAGGCATCCACTCCGCACTCCAAGGTATCACCTTAAAGTTCTAAGCATCAATTTAGCATGTGGTACTCAGCCTAAATCTGATTTAAAAAAGAAAAAAACCCACCTGCTATCAGCTTCCCCACCCAGATGTAGAGGCATTTACCAGACTCATTAAAGGCATAAAGTTAGTGGCAGAGGCAGAAGATACAAGAAAACCAGGGAGCTATGGAAAGAATAGGCTCATTAGAAAGAATAGTATTTTCTAGTCTAAACACACCAAGTCAGAGGGCACCTACTAGAGGATGCAGAATACGGTGTAACTACAGACAGTGCAATTTCATGACTTACATATTGTCAGTGAGCAACTTTTATGTATCCTCTCTTCTCATCAATAGGGAAGGAAAAAGGGATAGCCCCTCACCATGGAAATGAGAGCAATTACTACATGTACCATTAAATATTTTAGGGACAGCTCAGTAGCCCTGTGACCTGTATAATCTCAGACACTACTGTCTAGGTCAGGCCTCATGAAAACAGAGATCAAAATCTCTCTAAGGCTGGATCCTCCCATCTCTTACACAAATAAGCAACCCCCTGTGTGCAGTATCAGCAGAGAGAACAAAACTACCCAAATGACTAAGGATTTGCACACTGACAGCACTAGGACTCCTTACCTAAGGGTGGGTTAGTTAAAAAAAAATCTAAAGTGTTGTAAATTAGAGGTGGTGCTCTGAGCCCCACCTACACCTCTTATTGTCCAATACTTCCTATTATAAAACCCTGTTCCTCATTGCTAAGAGCTTTGCAAACCTGAACTGAAACCGGGATTAGAAACAGGATAAGTGGCCTGG
Organism: Calypte anna; assembly: GCF_003957555.1. Taxonomy (NCBI): domain Eukaryota; kingdom Metazoa; phylum Chordata; class Aves; order Apodiformes; family Trochilidae; genus Calypte; species Calypte anna. The sequence continues at coordinate 70,709,089 of NC_044246.1, forward strand.
GATAAGCAAGACAAGGGAAATAGGGAGTCCCAGGGCAGGCTGAAATTCTGGAATGAGGAGTTAGACAAATTAAATAAATAAATAAATAAAAAGAAGCTGGGCAAGGAGAGAGAGAGAAGATCTGGAAATCAGGGAAGGCAGGTGGAATGGGAGATGACAGAAAAGGAAGGCAGGGTGCATGAAACAGGACTGGGAACTGCAAGAAATGAGACTGGGACAGGAGGTGATGGGGGGTGGGACAGGTAAGGAGTGAGGAGGTAGGAAGAAGATGATGCAGGGCTGGGACACTACCAGTCAGAGAAGCCCACAGAACACTGAGGAGGTGAATGACACAGATGAGCAAACCAGGATGGGTGTATTTCTTTACTCAGAGCTGAATGCAACGAGTATGGCACAGGGCCCACACACAGATCACAGGGGTGAGCCAAAACCCTAAATACCCCCTGAAGCATCCATCCCAAGAAGGGTGGATAGAGTGAACAAATTAATAATGACAGTGTCATAGACAGCATGAGAAGCACTTTCAAGTGTTATAGGCAACTTTAATTCTGACATTTTGTGTTTCCCAAGCACCTGGCTTTTATATTTAAACATCTTTTTTTCTGTAGTTTCTCATACTCATGAAGTACACTCTTATTTAGCACTTCTGCTTGGTACTTTGCTCAACAGTGTTCCCTATCCACAGAGACACTACAGAGATTTGCAGTTAATGGTCAAGCCATGCAAAATGCAATTTTTCCACTCCCTGTCTGCTCCTGGAAAAGGAAAAATGCACATTACTGACATTGCTTGAACCTTCGTGCTGTATCATAGTGCTTCTGTAGAGAAATCTGCTGTGTGTCCCCCCCCACTCATACCCACCTGGAAGAATCAGTGGTTGATACCTGATAAGAGTTTCCTACAGAAAATAAGGAAACCATCACCTCTCAGCCCATGCAGAGCTTTGGAAACAAAAACCCACAAAACCAACCAACAAATGTCCAATAAAAATGTCAGCCCAGAAACCAGGCACCCAAGACTGGATAACTTTAGTAAGATGACATGATTCAACTACAAAGGAAATCCACACTTAATTTCTCAAACAACTGCTATCATACAGCAAGCAAAATGGTTTTCCTTCAGTCTGAGATAACACCAAATCCAGACTATTTCTCATTTTACTACTTTTCTCCTTTTTTTTCTTCAATTAGAAAACATGATCATTCCACATGCTTTGTACGAGCCTGAATAAAAAATTACACGAGAAACTTTTGCCAGGGTTAAGTCCAAGCACAGCTGCTGGAAAAACCCAAAATGAACATTTTATCCCGGGCAAATCAGTGCTCTTTTCACTATTTATACTCTTGTATCCAGCAACTGCAAGTTATACTACAGGTCATGTTGTCCTAAATGGACAAAGAATCCAAAGATGCCCTCAAGTTTTGGAGGCTTGTTTGTACTTCTGTTCTCCCCCACTACTTCGCAGTGCTGCTGCACCAATGCCAATTATCTTTGAATTTAAGTAGGGTACCAAACTCTGGTCAGGATGGATTTTTTAGCTAAGATTTTCTGTCTTTAAAAAAAGAGACTATTTTTTCTGCTTTCATTTTTAAGAACCATAGGATCAACACTGGCTACTAGGTTGATAATACCCCTCTTTATTTTAAGTAATTTTTTTCCCTTCACCACCCACATTCATCTGGAACTTCTTCAGTATCATTCTGCCTGACACCAGTCCAACACAGCAAACCATTTCTGTAACAGCACAGTAAGCAGAGCAGACCCTAACAGAGCTACTTCATCATGTAAGGATCTCCTTATGCAACATCTAGTTTCGTACCAAAAATAATGCTGAAAAACTTGTAAGGAGGCTAGAAACAGCTGTGCCTTTAACAGAACAACTTCTCTGGTATCAGGACCAGCATTTTACAAGCAGGAAAATACTACTCCTGTACTTTGACCTTGTACCTTCAGAGAGAGGTGTATATTTATGCCCTTTCTCTTTCTAAATTAGACTCCTACAGTCCCCTATTTTATATGCTTTCTGACAGGTCTCTATTTTATATTTTAAAAAAGACTGCTGTCACTGTGTTGCATAGCAAAAGACCTTTCCAGACAAAGGAGAAAACTTGTGCCACGGAGTCAAGTGGCAAGATGTAACTATGGTTAAAATGGTAAGGATAAAACATTCTGCCCAGCAACATAATAATTTCCAGCAGGATTTGATAAAATTATAGTTCCATGTCCAGAGAAAGACTAAAACATTAAACATATTATATTGAAAAAGTCAAAATAGGTCATTCAATCAGCATTATATTCCCCCTTCATTTCAAACATAATACAAAGCAGTTAAGTAGTTTCTCTTGCAATTAGCATCATCTTTGACTCCTTAGTGTCTTAAATACGCTGGAGATACGGAACTGCTCTGACTGTACAGCAGCCAAGGCCCTGCTCCCCAACACCAACTACTTCTAAATAAATACACAAAGGTGAAATCTTATCTTCAGGGATTTTGTCTATGATAATTTTCTTTGTTTCTTTCAGTTTCCTGGTCTGTGACCTCAAATGACAAGGCTTTTCCTGCTGGTTAAAGAGGAGTATGGATGCACTCAGGAAGAGCCCAAACATCTCCAACTCCTAATATTAGCATGTCCCACTTCATCCTCCAACCAGGAGGACTTGCCATCTGGTAGAGCCGTGAAGAAGGTGGGCTAGAAACAGCCTCCCTGTGCAACAGTGGGGTTTTAGAGATCCTTCCTGGATGTGAGAAGTCTGACATATATTTCAAATGCATTTTAATTCAGAAAAAAAATGTTGGAAAGATTTTATTTATGTTTCTAATTAGGTAAACAGTATGCTTCCTCAACCTGCTCCAAGCTACCCCAACTAAACCCTGTAGACATCAGATGTCTGTGAATATACCACAGGTTGATTTACTCACGATTGCTAGGTAACAAAACCCTTCCTCCATCCAGCCCTGTACGCTACTACTGCATGGCCTACACAGTCTCCCTCTTTTTTGTTTTTGTGTGTGTGTGTGTATGTGTAAAATGGCCTCATAAGTGATTTTCAAATACCTTCTTCAGCAGACTGATCCCTTCCTCAGAGATCTCTAAAAAATAGCTCCTCATAAAAGATTTCTTACCTACCCCATGTGCACAAACCTTCTAGCACATTGCAGTCAGAAGTATTTTTGCCATGCATGAACATATATAAGAGCAATGGGGCAAGAAATAAATCTCAACATGTTATGGGGAGTGGGAATTATATTGTCAACATAGTGATGAGAATAATACTAGGTTTGGAGCTTTTGGCTGCCAGACAAACTAGACTGGAAATCTCTGGCCCAACATATGCACAGCTCTGATATGATTTTCATTTGAAAACTGATTATTTTAGATGTGGCCCATTTATTTAGGTGACATATATGGCTCAGACTACGCAAACACAGAAGCTGCTTGCGTAAGATTCACAAAATGCTTCAGAGTTTTTACAGTTCCTCAGTGGCAGCATCATTGTTGGTGCCAATACTGTTCTCCTATAAAGGCATCGTAAGACCAGCAGCCTCCCATTGTAGGTCTTGATGAATACTTAAAGAAGCACCATTCAGTCTGAAACCTGACATCTCAGACAAATGGTTTTGAGTTCCCCCATACAGTGAAACTTTTAAACACAACAGATCATGTTGCACAAGAACAGGGACAGTAGCTCTTAAGTATCTCAGCTTACAAGCATCTCAGGACATGACTTGAACTGGCGTCACCTTCTCCTACGAATTCCTGGAAAAAAAACATTCTCTGAAAATTAGTTAAGGTACGGAGGAGTTTTGCAGAACAAACAGTAGGTTATAGGCTTTCAGGAAACCACATCACTGCTCTCAGCACAAAACCAATCAGCAAAAAAGGTGATAATGTGGGAGCCTGTAAGAGTCTCACACAAAGACATTCTTTGTTGAGCACTGTTCTCACTTATCAGACGCCAAATTTTATGTGCTAAGCATATCTAGGACTTTACATATGAAACTGATAAATCTTCCATGAAGTGCTAGCAAATATATTTACACAAGATAGGGGTCACTGACTAACTTCACAAAAACCCATAAACTCAGGAACTTTTGATCTGGATTAAGACTCGCATTTTAAGGTATGTTTACACTGCATATTTCATGTGAGAAAGTAGGGATAACTTTCTTCATAACATGTCTTGGAGAGCTGAAATACCTGCTTCAAGACCTAGCATGAAGAGAGAAAAAACCTCCAAAACAGTAAATACAGCAGGTTTTAAGAGTGCTGACACATAACCAGACTATGTACCAAGATAATTCAGCCCATAGTCTAGATAAAATGAATATGACCCTAGAAGTCATGTCCTTAAATAACTTCTTTAGAATAATGTATTTATTCTTCTTCATCCTACTGGACAAAATGAAGAAACCAACATGGTACAGCATGAGAAAACACTGTTATAAAGGCAAATCATCTCCCATGTCAGAGGTGCTGGCTGTCTAGATTAGGAGAGCAGTTTGTATTAGAATGTTATTTGGCAATTAATGTTTTTAAAGGAGCTTTGTTTACTAAAAGGCAACACTGTTACTAACACATCCTGATTATGCTCAGTCCTCAATGGGAGTCCAGGCTTAGCTGCAACCAGGATTTTAAGCACTGCTGGCTCAAGTCTTACTTACATTAATGCAAATGCATGCTGCTGCAGCACATTAGGAGAGCCCCGCTCTACTGCTTTAACATGCCCTTTAGCAGAGACAGGAGTCAGACCCAGCTCTCTACTTCATCTACCCGGGAAAGTTGCAGGACCACAAACTGGGCTGAATCCATACAAACCAGTTTTCATTCCCACTATGAACTACTTTGGATTGAGTGGCTGCAGCAGCCAGGAGGCAGGGTGAAGCCAAAGTGGACGTGTGCTGATGTGTTTGGGTGCTCCTCTATCTGTCCTCCCCCAGCAGAACACTCCCTGTCCCCATCAGCCTTACCACTTATCTACTGTCTCCCATGGGGTCAGGATAAGCAGATGTTACCTCCCTGATGAATTGCTGGCAGCCAGCCCAGACCTGCCCTTTTCTGCTCAGGAGACTCAGGAGCCAGCAAACCTACCAAAACCATTTTTTTTCCTAGGACTGCATCCCACCTGCTGGTCACAATCCTGGGTGTCTCCCTAGCCTCCACTGCTCCCTAGGGAGAGCTGAAGGTCTCAGAAAGCCAGGGATGGGGAGGTGGAATGTCCTGAAGGTACTGCAAGGCTGAGGGATGAGCTAAGAGCAGCCTACAAGCATACCCACAGCACAACACAAATCACAAAGGCAACTTCAGAGGTGCCAAAGCAGAAAAACAGCACCTTGCAGTGCTCCTGCCCCTTGCCCTCGTTCCAGAGCTCTCAACAGGATTTTGGCGTGGAGATGTCAGCACAGACCCAACCTTCACCTCAGCAGGGGCAGTGGGTGAAGGGACACAGAAGTGGCATGACCCAGTGACTCAGCCCACAGAAACACACCTGGGCTGGCGGCAGCACTCAGGCGGGTGGCAGATTGGCACAGGCAGTGCCAGCAGCCTCCTGCACCCCAAAACTGGCAGGCAGCACTCTGTGGAAGACCTGAAAGCACAGGCTGTAAAGGCCCTGATGAGAAGGTGTCATGTCACACACCATCCTCCTCGTTTCCAAGTGAGTTTTCCTCCAACAATCATCCACTGGCTGCCTCTGCCCTCCTGTCCCAGTGCGTGTCTACCTTGCACACCCCATTACACGTAGCAAGTGGCAACTTAACCAGCAGGAGGAAAATAATAAAGAAAAGCAAACAAATACCTTACCAAATATACATGCTAAAGTGAGAATCCAGCATTTCATAATTCAGCTCTTAAGTACATACTACGTTGCAGTGGAGCAAGCAAACCATTCAATTCATTAGAGCAAGTTTGTTATATGAGTTAATTTTCATTTCTTCACCAGTCGGAATCTTACAAAGGTGTTTTATATCATTAGAGGTATTCAAATAGCCTTTATTTTTAACAGGTACAGATAAAGAAAACAGCTCCAATAAGCAAAGTCCAGGTGGGACATACACAGAGAGTTACTGACAGGACACCAATGCTGTTAATTCCCAACCTATATCAAATTCCCTGCAAAACACAAGCATGTCAGTCCTTGAGCAAATGTGCAAGGGGCGGTGGCCCAGAGAAAGGACTCTGGCTTTGCAGGGCAAGACCAGCTTCTTCCAGACCTCGCTGCTAGGTGCAGCACGAACCACTCTGGCAAAAAGCAAAGGGACACAGTGGTTCTCTTCCTCCTCAGCCCCACTGAAAGGCAGCTCCCTCGCTCTTTCACCAGAGGGATGAGGCAGAGGACTAAAGCAATCACTCATTTGTTCCCAACCCTTTACGCTGCCCTGAGATTGCTCTTCATCTGTCCTGTAGCCTAATCACCTCTGTGCTACACCACAAACTGAAACACAGTTATGCTCTGCAAGATGCACTGCACAGTTAGGAGCCAGCTCTCCATCTCCCACAGAGGCACCCCATGTCCCATGCAACCCTCCTGGATGTTGTTACAAAAGGAAGGATGGAGAAGGTGAAGTAGGACATAAAGTCCCCAGAGCCTCCCAAGAAAGAAATGAGAAACAGGGAAGGGAATTGAGGAATGCTTTTTTTTTTTTTTTTTAACTCGGTATTTGGAAATTGAATGAGTGCTCTCTGCACATTACTCTCCTCATCTGACAGGTTTTTAATCAATGACCTGTGATAACCCTTGCCCAATGCATTGCTCAGGAGATAACTGAGGTAACATAGATGATGAACACAGCAAGACCAAACCTACAGCAGCTGGAGATTATGCTGTGCTCAGAGGCCTGCTCTCAAAGCCTGCTGGAAGCCTCAGGGTCCACCATCCTCAGCCACACAGAACTGAAGACACTCTCCCTGCAGCGTACCACAGTGCATCCCAGAAACTCCTATGCACCCCCTCCAGCCTTGCACATCTCAGACTTTCACCAAAGCTTCTCCATCCCAAACAGGTGCTGGGGCCATTTCAGCGCAGACCTCCAGATCTCCTTGCAGCTCCTGGCTGAGGAGAATGGCTCTTTTCTCCTCAATTAAAGGAGCAAGAGCTGTACCCACCACTAGCAAAAAAAACTTGGAACCACACTGATTTGCTTGGGAAAGCAAAGTTGATGTGAAACAAATGTCAAACAGACATGGTAAGGACTTGATGTCTTTCAGTGCAACAGGATCCTACACAACTGGTATAGCTGTGCAGAGCAGCACGGGATACCCTATCCTGACTTTGTCAGAAGCAAGTTAGAACAAAACACCTCACTCTGAAGTAAAATCCCCTTCTGTAGGCAAGCCACTTTTTAATAATAAGTGCTAAATGGACTATTCAAGCAGGTAATTAATGTTAATTAACATATGTCAGGCCATAAATTGGCTAAATGCACCTCATTTTCCAAGCTTAGTGTGTGGCAATGCTCAGGAAACTGTAACAGAAAGGAACAGTCTAAGTTTGCAGAAGCACAAAAAAGGAGCAAATAAAAGGTTAAGCATAATCTTCTCTTAACTCATGGTGTGCTGAGCTAGCACTAACAAAAACTAGATGACTGTGCACATTATGTGAACATTTTATTTTACTCCCAAGCCACTGCCTTACACACGTATTATCAGCCCCAAGAAAAGCCACATCGAAATGGCAACTCCTCGAGCACTGTGTTATCAGGCAGGCCCTCATCAAGCTGCTCACTCTGTGTTGTGGGACCTGGATGTACCTCCTGCTTTGGGACCTGGAGAGGCTGTGATCCCTTTTCCAGTGCCAACTTGGGAATCACAGTTTTTCATGGTAGGGGAAATGAAACAGCAGCAGGAAGATGCTTAGAGCTCGTCTTCCTCCAGAGAGTCTGCCTCGTAACACGGAGGGCCTCCTGCCTTTAAAAGAAACTAACGCTGCCATTTTATAACCCTGCCCTTGGGCACGGTTTTCTGTGAGAGAGATAATAGTAAGGCTTTTCAAAAAGTGGGAGAGAAACAAGAACACACAAAGATTTTAGTCTAAGTAACAACCTGCATTAGGAAACACTTTCAGTTTCTCCCTTGGCAAGCCGCCACTATGCTAAGACCTGCTGTAATTGCATGGCAAGTAAGAAACAATCCTCACAAAAGATTTTTCCATACTTCCACAAGAAATACCTGGCTGCCAAAATGTTGCAGGGCACCTTCAGGTGCCACCTAGAGAAACACTCTGGCTGTTATCCTCCGTATCATATCTCCAAGGCAATCCCTTCGGCCCCCCTTTGAACCCAGCAAACCCACCAATATTTTCTGGAGTGATTTCATATTCGTGTTCCCCATCGACCCCAAGGAAGCTGGCTGAAAACAGCGTGGGAGCTGCAAGGGGGTTGGTGGGGGCTGCAGCCACCCCAGTGCTGCCTGCCTTCTGCAGGGGACACCACCCACGCCGAGCTCCTACTTCATCCATGTCAGCACAAAGAGCTTTCACAAAACCACCCGGCTAACCCTAATCACTCGCCTTTCTCAATGCACCAGCACGTGCCCAGCCTCCCCTAATCTCCCAGGATTACAGGGAAGTGGTGTAGCACCACCAAAATGACCCGAATACAAAATGGCCTAGTGTGTAAGACACCACTCGTTTTACCAGGAGAAAAGCGAGCGGAAGGAGAACATCCCAGAGCAGGAGCACCAGGGCATGTCCCAGCCTGAGAGTCTCAGACAGTGTCTGTTCAAGCCAATAAAATACAGAGGATATAAAAGCCACTAAGGTGATTTAATTCCTGTTAGCATTAACTATGAAATTTCAAACACACAGGTAAGTGTAGGAGCCAACCTCTGACTCTCAAGCTTCCTATTTTAAATATGCTCAAATATTGGCACTAATAACCTAATACAGACAACGCCGGTGCTGTGTGACTGTTTTAGGTGACCTTCTGCCTCTAAAGAACAGAGGAACATTGATTCTAGCATTTATCTCACAGGTCTACCTGACAGCAATACTATCCAGCATTAATCACTGGAAGCTTCTTATTCACATCAAAAGTTAAGTTTATCAGAGCCCGTAACTCTTTGCCGCTGGTGACATTCACCAAGATGATGTGTTTGTACCTGCATTTAACACTCCTTCAGTGGAGGTACTCCTCACTGTCACACTGTGGATCAAACAATGTCAATGATTCTGGGAAAGCTACTCTGTGTGTGTCTCTCCTCTAATAGCTGTCATCTGCCTGCATGAGATGGGGAAAAGTGAGCTCTCTAATGTATGTTACAGATATAAAATAATAATGTGCATGAGTATCTACATCTGGTTTCAACTGGAAAGTTTAAAAAGTGATTTGTTAACTCTGGTACTAAAGTATACTGCTCTTTGATGAAACAAGCTAGCTATCCAGAATTTTCAACTTCAGGGCAGAAACCACACATCTCTCTACATTGCTCAGCACAAAATTCACTTACAAATGTTCCTAAGTATTTGGTTAAAGCACAACGTAGTAAGGCTTTGATCAGGTAAGATGCTTAAACAGTAAGTTTAAGCACACGAGTAATCCCAGTGAAGTCCCAAGGATCCATTCACATGCTTAAACCCGTGCTCGCTTCAGTAGATCAAAACTTCAAATAATCAGGCTACAGTTTGTAACCCAAACCCTCCTGCAAAGATGAAAAAGGGCAGCTCAAAATTTTGAAAGAAAAAAAAAAACCCAAAACTCAGAACACAATATAAGGCTGGAAAAAATATCCATGCCAGCTGTTAACCATGAAACACAGTCTCAAAAACAAAACAAAACAAAACAACAAAAAAAGGGAGTGGAGTAAAAAAAATAAACTGATGCAAACTCCAGTTTTATGCTGCCACTCCTGATAGATGCTGTGTGCCACTCTGAGGAAGGAGAAATAAGAACAGAGAGTGGTGCTGCCTCCTTCCCACATCCTTTGGGAAAAAAAAAAATTAGAAAAAAGGTCTGACACATCTTGCATATCAGCATCTGGCTAACAGATTTAGACATCTGCCTACATTGCTGGCAAATTTCTCAAGTCTTCTCAGGTCTCAATAATTAGACTTGTGTGGTTGCTACACTGAAGGGACTGCAGCCCTTTGGTACTTACCAGTCAATAAATCATGAGAAGGAATGATGAAATTTGTTCATGTACAAAGTTTACAAAAATCTCTGCCTCAAAGTAAATATCCCAGCAGCTAGTATTTATCTTTCATGAGGAAGCTGAATGCAACAGGTGTAAAACAAATAGGCAGCTGGTATAAAAAATAAACAAAAGCCTATCAACTGCATTTAAATTTGGGAAATGCTGCTATCTGCGTATTAAGGACCAAATTCATAGTCTTACCACACCACTCAACAAAGGAAAATAGTCCCCCTAGTGTACTCTTGATGTAGAAAAGACTGTTTCACAAGATAATGCTACAAGAAATCACAAAATAATATTATAGAAAAAGAACATGAAAGTATTTAAGCTAAAGTGAAGACGGGCAATTCTATTATATACGTGGACACAAAGGTGTTCCGGTTTCTTATTGCAAGATTGTTGAGTGAAGTGAGTTACTGCATCCTAAATATTTGGGGGAAATTTTTTTTTTTTTAAAGTCAGCACACTAGTTTTTGTGACTGCAGTGTATTGATGGGATACTGGCTGCCTGAACGTGTAAAGACGGGCAAATATGGTCATCAAGAAGCTCTATGGAAGCACCTGAAACAGCCTCCTGTGCAGTGCACTCGCAAGGGAGAAACCAGCTCACCCTCAGACCTTGTCCCTCTCCAGAGATGTTATATACAAGTCCCAACCTTCCATAAGTATTCAAGACAGTAAGTGGACATTGAAACATGCACCTAAACCCTTCCTGGTGATTACAGGATTGTATCAGACCTGGCTGCCTGGTGGCACTCAACAGTATTAGCAGCGTACCAGCTTTACAGCAATGCTCCATACACTACTGCCCAGCTTAGCTGTCAAGCAGTATTAGGTTAGCTAACATCCCACTGGGGACAGGGGGAGGGGGAAAGCAACAAATATTGTTGAGGGTGGTGGGGGGGTATTGGGCAAACCTTATCTGAATTAACGGAAACGTGATATATGCCTCCCTAACCACATCTGAAATACTCACTTCTGCTTAAATGCTCTAGGCAAAAAAAAAAAACAACCCAAAACCCAACAACAAAAAAGTGATAGTTGTAACTTTAATTTATAGCTCTTAAAATAATTGTTTTGAGGAGTGTAATACCAACTATGTTTACAGATTATGGTATTCAGCACATCTCAATGGCAATATTTCATACATAATAATACCTAAGATAAGAAAACCAAGTTTTCTTCTTCCTTTTGTTTAAAATGACAATTTTCCCACTCAGTACCAGAGCAGAATATTGCAAAATGGGCTTGCTGCCTTCAAAGATGAACTTGGCTGTGTAAAAATATTCTAATTTAAGATAAAAGCCTCCTGATTCAGTTCTATCTTCTGTTCATTTAAATTCTCAGTGTAACCAGCAATCTAAAAAAGTCTGATGTGAAAAGCTGACATTAGTTCCTGAAGAGTTGTATTCATTACCTGTGAGAGAAACAAAGATGATAATAACATATAACATGTTTTATCACAGGGAGACTAAAATGGAGAATCTATCTAAGAGACAAACTAATTTATGTTCCAGCCAAGAAACTGCAATCGTTCTCTTCGGAAATAGTCCTCTTCTGAGTGTATATGCATGCATTAGAAGAAACTCTAGACTTGATAAGGAACTAAATTCTGCAGTTCTGGATGCCTGGCAAATTATTAGCTCCTGACCTCTCTTTTGTCCCTTCCAGTATGCCCCTACCACCCACGCACAACTGCACCCACCACTAACACAACCGAATGCCTTACCCTAACTTCCAGCGACAGCTCACAGTCATTAAAGAGGCAGAATTTTCCTGCTACCAGTGTGCTTGCAGCTCCTGAAAAAGGTCATCTTAACGGCTTGTGAGAAACTTCTGAACTAAATTATATCAAGAGGAATCTCAAGGGATCCAAGTTTCTAACATTTTAATTAGCTCCAAGTACCAGTTAATGCTGCTCAGCAAAGGAATCGATATCAAATTAACAGTATAAATCGTCAGAAAAATTGTGACTGTATTAAGCATAGTAATCAATGTCAGCACTTTGCCTTATGGCCCAGATCCTGCTTCTGCTGAAGCAAATGGGAGTTTTGCCACCAAACTGAGCCAGAACAGTATCAGTCCCATTGTCCACTAAGTCTTCCTTTGAATAGAGTATTGAGAATTTACTGAAAATTCAAAGTATCAGATAAAAAGTCTGGATTTGTCATACCAGCTGACATCTAAAGCCACTGCTTCTGTATGAAAACAACTTACGAAGGCACGGGCTGTCATCAGAAGATGTGACACTTTATCATATTTTGGTGTTGCACTTGAAAAGTCAGATCAAAATTCAACACCAAACACAGAGGCAAAAGCTGTAAAAAGGATCTGTGCTCTTAAAAGCCTTGTCTTGATTTAACTATGCTACCAATAAACTTTGTGTTTATGTTTCCCCCAGCTTAGGACACGTCTGTTGGTGCAATGCTTCCACTACAGTGCTCCATTTGGAAGGTAAAAATCATACAGTTGCACTTCAGTTCCTAGCAGCAAGTCCTACTCGGGCACCAAAATAGAAGGGAGGGCTGCTAATATGAAGACTGCCAGAAATGTTTCATCCATACAGTATTTCTGACCAATTTGTATATTGTAACTTCTCCTCTCATCCAAAGCTAGAGAGATTCAAAGAGGAAATTTAATTTCTCTGTAATACAGTAAAACTTTCTGGCAAATTTGCCTTCAGCTACCCATTCAAAAAACTCGGTCTCAGATGCTGCCAGCATCAGCCCTCAGCAGCAGCTGAACCATACAGGGATTTCCTCCTGCAAACAGTATCAACATCTAGCAGGACCTGCATTTCTGTATAGCTGCACATATGTGACATTTCCACAGCTGACAAGCACTAATAGAACAGACATGGCAAACGGAGAGAAAAAAGCAGTTCTGGAAATCACTCCAAATGTACTTTTACATGCAGTCCCAGCTCCTGGTAGGCCTTATTAGACTCAGTTATTAACTGAGAGCAAAACCCTGCCTGCTGCAACGTGCTTTTGCACGGACTAAGTAAACACGCCAAAAAACAGTTAATATTTTTTTCTCACTTATTCAAATATTAGTAATCTTAGCTGCTAACTGTCACAACGCTAGACAGAAAATGCTTGGATATACAGGATTTATCAACTGACAGTGCCCTCATACACCACGACCGAAGGAAATGCAAACCAAGCGTTCCCGTGGCTCAGCAGCCAATAATGCCACGCTTTGATTAACTTTATAAAGAAATGTCAGGACCCGAATTTCCCTCTATTGCTTTTGAGGAACGTGTGGGAAACCACAGGGTTTTGTTTTGTTTTTTAAAAGAATAATCGGGTTGTTCTGCATTTGAGCTTTTTGACTCAGACCCTTCATAAAAGCAACTCTGCCTATTTCTATTACGGGTTACATCAAAGGTATCTATACCTTATGAAACCAAACATAACCGCGTCCTTAAAAATATTTTTCCCTTTTTTTACCCCTCTTTTTTTTTTTTTCTTAATAAAGTGCTTACACACCAGAAAAGCCAGCTCCGTTCCAGCGTCTCCCTTTCTCCTAGAGTTAGGAGCGCTCACAGCTTGCAGCAGAAAAGAGCCAAAACTTTTCTTCCCCACCCAAAAAAAAAAAACAAAAACAAAACACAAACCAAAAAACAACCCCCCCCTAAAACAAACAAAAAAAATGCCAGCAAAAATAAGCAAAGGCGACAGGGCAGCCAAGTACCACTGCCCGTCCGGCTGCCGTCGGGGAAAGCTGCCGGCACCCACCATTCGCGACCGCTCCCCCCGGGGGCAACCCGTCCATCCTTCGGGGAGGCGCGGTGGGTCCGCCACGGCCCCGGGACCCGCCTCACCTTCCAGCCAGCCGAGCTGTTGCTGTCGCCCTTGTCCTTGAAGTAGGGCACGCAGCGGACCATCCAGTCGTAGATCTGGGAGAGGGTGAGGCGCTTCTCCGGGGAGCTCTCGATGGCGCGGGTGATGAGGTCGGCGTAGGAGAGGTTGCCCCACGCGTTGCGCCGCGACGAGCACTTCCTCGGCGCCGTCGCCGCCGGGCCCCCGCTGAGCCCCCCGCCGCCAGCCGCTGTCCCCGGCGAGAGACTCGGTCCCTCCGGGCCACCCCCAGACAGGGGGGCCAACAGCCGCGCTGTCTCCTCCGGGACGGCGGTGGCCGCCGGCGCCGTTTCTCCGCCCGCGGGAGTCGCGATGCCGACAGCCATGGCCGAGCCGCCCCCCTCCTCCTCGTCGTCCTCCTCCTCGGGGATCATGGAGGCGGCGTCGGCGGGCGGCTCGCCGGCGGGCTTGGCAGGGCTGGCCTGCAGCTCGGGCCTCTGCAGGGGCCAGGTGCAGGAGCGTGGGCGGCTCTGCGGCTCAAACTCGGGGTCCAGCTCCACGTCCAGGGGCGAAAGCGGGGCGGGGGGCGACGCCTCTGCCATCTTGGCTTCCCCCGCGGGCGACGGCAGCGGGGCGCTGCGACGGGGCGGGCGGCCGCCGACCCCGCTCCTCCTCCGCCGCCTCCTCCTCGGTGCCGACGGGAGCCTAGCAGGCGGGGGGCCGCCGTGCGGGCATGCCGCTCTCCGCTAAGGACTGGCAGGCTCCCCGCGGGCGATGCGCACGCTGGAGCCGGGCGGGGGTGGGGGGGGGGGGGGAAGGGCAGGGAAGGGAGGGAGGTGGAAATCAGATTAGGAGCCGGAGCGGCAGCGCAGGGCGGGCGGCGCGGTGCCGGGCGGTGCCGGAGGTGCTCACGGCGCTGCCCTTCGCGCCGGCAGAGCGGCGGCCGCTCCCGCCGTGCGTGTGTGCGTTTGTTTATGTTTCACTCCATGCGGATGCACAAGTAGCTCCAGCGGGAACCGCGCTGTATCCAGCCGAGAGAGGACCCCTCTCTGCCCCCGGCAGTTCCGAGCTCGCTTCTCGTCGCTTTCGGGGATATCTTCCCTTTTTGGAGAGGAGGGGTGATGCTTTGCCCCCTTCTTCAGCAGGAGGGCAGGGAGAGGGGTCGTTCAGATCACGCCGAAGACTTTTTCCTTCTTCAGAACGCCCTAAAGGGAGCCGAAGTCTTAGAATACATCCTACTGCATACTAGCGTAAGCCTGTCACTTTGCGGTGCCCCCCAAGCCACACAGAAGCAGCCCCTCAAAATCCCACTGCCGACGGTGCTGGGGCCGTGAGAAGGCCACCCCGGGGGCTGGTCGGTTAAAAATAAAAAATAAAAATAATTTTTTTAAAAATGAGGAAAAAAAAAAGAAAAAAAAAAAGAAAAAATTCCTTCTTCTCGCAGAGAAAAAGCAAACAGTACGGGAACAAATCAAATCGCCAGTCTTCCAACAGGTCCAGAAGCTTTAAGCCCTCCCTAGGGCTGCCAAAGAGAATAGGTTTTGTTCCAGCATCAACACCACATTCATAACCTCCTTGCTCCTGCTGCTGCCATCTTGACAGTTTTTCCCCCCTTCACTCAAGTCATTTAAAAAGCGCAGGCAGAAGAGGCAGGGAGAGACACATCGGGAAAGGAGGGAGGCGGGGGCGGGGTGGGGGAGAGAATCAACAGCCACCTCCACACCGGCAGAAATCGAGATCCGAATTCACCGGAGGAAGAAGCAGAGCTGCTGCATGGTTCCTGCTGCTCCTGCGCCTTCAGCTCCGAGGAGCCTTCCCTTTAAAGGCGAAGGAGGGAAAAGCGGCAACCCTCCCGTTCCCTCTGCGAGCAGCCGGCGAGAGGCAAGCGATCCGCCCGCGCCGAGCCCGCCTGCCGCAGCCCGCCCGAGCAGCCTGTCACCCAGCTCACCGCCGACTTCCACATCCCTCCTCCTAACAACCACCGGCAGCAACACAAAGTTATAGACACACGCAGGGAGCCTCAACCTAACCGCACTGCACGGCACGGCCCGCCCAGGGGCGGACGGCGGGCGGTGCCACGCAGGGGCCGCCCCGACGGGGCGGGAGCGCCGGGCCGGGCCGGGCAAGGGGGAGCCGCCGGGGCTAGACGGGCTGAAGGAGCTGGAGGGGGCCCGGCGGGGTGGGCGCTTACCCCCTCGCCTTGCCTTCGGCTGCGGAACGGCACCTCCTCCGAACCGCTGCGGCTGAATCTCCCACGCCAGCCCGGGGCCTGACCGCTCTGCCCGGGCCGCGGTAAGCTCTCAAGGCTCTGGCAGCACTCGGTAACTCTTTCCAAGGGCTGCATTAGCCCAGGTTCTCTGCGCTAAGTAGAATTCAAACGGCAAAACGAGACGCAGACAGCTTACGTTTCCATACCTCTTGTCTCTATCAGGCCCACCTGGCCAGGGAGTAGCGCAGACTCAGCGCTTGCTGCCTGTACTGCACCCTGAAATCGGCTCTGGCTGCCAGTCATGGTGGAGGAATAGCCTGTTTCTTTTCTGACTTCTTTTCAGTGGTCATGAATTACTGGTTCACGAATTATTCTGGTAAACTTTAGATTTGGAGTCCAATTTAGTCATTTTTTGAAAGCTTTCCTTCCACCTGCAGGTGATGCAGCACATTCAGGCATGTTAACTGGTCAATATAATCCCACTGTACTTCCTCCATGGAGGCCATGCCCTAGCAGAAAGCCCACCAAAGTTGCTCATTTGAAGACACAGTTAATTATGGATTAGAAAACAGGATGACCCACAAAAACCAAGGAACATAAAGCTATTAATACAGAGGTACCTGTAAATACATTGCACAGCAATGTGTA
Organism: Calypte anna; assembly: GCF_003957555.1. Taxonomy (NCBI): domain Eukaryota; kingdom Metazoa; phylum Chordata; class Aves; order Apodiformes; family Trochilidae; genus Calypte; species Calypte anna. The sequence continues at coordinate 70,725,876 of NC_044246.1, forward strand.
TGTTCAGTTTTTCACCTAGACTTGTATCAGCCTAGGCTATGGAGGAGATTTAGTACAGAAGTAGTGCTGTCTCACTTACCAGATAAAGACAACTGCACACGTTGAGAAGCAGGTGTGCCTCTGAAGCATTGCTGTGTAGAATTAGCAAATAAAGTGATTTCCTGATATGCACGATATCTTGGTATTTCCTGATATCCTGCCTGGCTTACACATCCTGCAAAGTAAGCGCCAAGGCCTTCAGGGTCCAGTTAGGTTTCAAATTCAAGCTGCACTCAAGTTAGGAATAGTTCAGCATGGTATTATTACAAGGGACAGCATTTCAGCATGCATGCAATTAATCCTCAGATATCTAAATATAGTAGGAGACACTGAATTAATCAGAATGAATGCAAGTTCAAGTAATGTACATAGTTTTCACTGGAGCTCCATTTTGGGTCATGACATTATGTGCTCTGCCCTGTTTTGTGTTGTAACCTGGCCCCTCGTGGGAATGCAAGGCAGCTCAAAAAAACACCAGCTACTCTGGAATTGTGATACTGGCATTCATGGGTATGATTTGGCAGTTTGTAGGGGAGGAGAACTGCAGTAGCATTGAAGAGCCAGGAGCCAAGATCAGACAAAGCCATGCATGATGAGAGATTTTGTAGCCCAACACTGCATATCTGAAGAGCCTACTCTCTACTTGTGGGTTTCAGCTGGTAGCCAGAGGAGGCAAGCTGCAAAGCTGTGACTGGCACTCGGGACCTTCCCAAAACCTGCCACTGCTTGGAGATGATTTTGACCAACGCAGAAACCTCCTCATAGAATATTACTCCGGATCCCAAGGTTCTAGGGAAATGCAGCACTTATACCTCAGGCTGGATTAAAAGCTGCAAATCTAGTCCTATATGATATCATCTTCATTTATTTATTTAATTGGCATTGTATTACTCCACAGCCATTACCATTCGGTCTCATTGTACTGGGTGAAGGCCCTGCACGTGGTAAAAAATGGTCCACTCCCTGGCAGAATTGCAGTCTAAGTAAGGCAGGCCAGGGCGGGAGAAAGGAAATAACTAAGTAGTAACCTTATTAAAGAGATGATGGACGGAGGCATCAAGCAATTACATGACTGTGCTGAGGTCATACAGGAAGCCCATGTCAGAACTGAGAAATAAAACTAGATCTCCTGAGTGCCAGCCCTGGGCCTTTACTGCAAGATCATCCGCCCTCTTCAGAATGCTCTGGTATATCAGCCATACAGCCTTTATCACACAAGTCATGTTGCCCATTCTTCACAGATCCACAAAGAACTTGTGTGCCCATGATATTGCAGTTTTAGAGGTGGAGTTAAAATCATGGTATAATTGTTCCTACACATTTTACTTATCAAATGTGGACAAGTGAAACAGGAAGACAGAGGAGCGCTTCATATCTCCATTCGGTGGTTGGGCCCGCTGAAATCCGTATAAAAACTGACGAAAATTGAATCTAAAGTCTGCACGGTTTCCAGTCTCTTCCTTTAAGTACTTTATTGCCTCAAGGGTGGGATTTTCAAAAAGGCTCCATTTATGTGAGTTTTATCGCCAACTTCAGCAGGAATACAGTTAGGCCAGCCCTGAGGCCATCTGAAAGCCTCACTCACTCACTGTGAGTGTTTCAGGGCAGTGCTGTGTCTTCCTCTGCATCTCCTTTTATCTACTATCCCTGCACAAGTTTATATTGAGCAGACATGTGGCTACCGTGATACCTGGTTATATAGGTCACAGGTACTTTGCAGCTCTGAGTTGTCTCTGGGTGATCACAGCCACACACACCAAAAGAAGACCAGTGAGACATGGAGCCTTTGGGAAAGTACCATTTGTATAACAGCACTCTAGATGGGGAATCCTCATAAATAATTTTTGTATTGAGATTAACTCCTTTCAGCTTCTGCATCCAACTACAGTTCATTCTCATCCTTCCATTCCATCCTTCCAATTCAGAGCATCAGCTTCCTGTCAGATAAGAGCGTACCAGTTCAGGGTGGTAACCCAGATGTGATTACTCCTTCGTGCTGCCATAATCTACATTCTTCCATGCTGGTAGCTAGGGAAGTGCCAGTCACTTTTTTGGCTTCACCTCTCTTACACAGATTTTTTACTGAAGAAGCATGGTTGGAGCTAAAGTTGCACAGGGGATGGGGGGACTTGGAACTCCTCATTATTACATCACTGTAGAAATCTATAGGAGACTGATTAGATTATTAGGGACTGGAGCATCTACCATACGAGGAAGGGCTGAGAGATCTGAGCCTGTTTAGTGTGGAGGAGACTGAGGGGGCATCTCGTAAGTGCTTATAAAAATCTAAAGGTTGAGTGTCAGGAGGATGGAATCAGATTCTTCTCAGTGGTGTCCAGTGACAGGACAATCATCAGTGGTCACAAAGTGGAAGGTTTAGGTTCAACCTAAACATAAGGAAAAATTTCTTCACTGTGAGGGTGACAGAGCACAGGAACAGGCTGCCTAGAAAGGTTGTGGAGTCTCCATCTCCAGAGACATTCAAAACCCATGTGGTTCTTGGTGATCTGCTTTAGGTGATCCTGCTTTAGCAGAGGGGGCTGAACTAGAGGATCTTCAAAGGTCCCGTCCAACCCCCCCCATTCTATGATTCTATGTAAAGTGTATTGTTGCTCAATAAAACTATGTTGCAGTTACATTAAACAATGGTTGCTTTGTCCTCATGGACTTCACACAAACAAGTGTATGACAAGTTGTTCTGTTAGCCACCTGCACTCTACTTTCTTGAGAGGTTTGTGTCCACCACAATAACCTTGACTACCCCTCCCATCCACCACATGAGAGAGCGGCTCCCTTGGTGTATTTTTTGTTCTTCCCGCAGTTCCCAGCTATGTTCTTCAAACACAGACTGGGCAAAGGGCAATTGGTTTCATGGCTGCTTCAGAGCAACCTGTGTGCTGATTAGAAAAAATGTCATCTATAAGCTAGCCAACTTCATACTGTGAGACTTTAACCTTTCTGCCCAATTTGGCTGAAAAAGGCAAATGGTTCCACAATTATCAAGGAGAAATTGACTGACAGATAGACACAGAGCAAGGGTCCAAATTGTGCCATGGAGAGAGACATGAAGGGTTTGCCATGGATGGCTACAGAGTTCTGACTATAAAATTTTCCTCAAAGTGATTTAAAGATCAACTGAAGTTGGACTTCAGCCTGTGAAGTGGCTGACTGAGAGCTGTAAGAGAGAGGGGGAGGGAGGAAGAGAAGTGCAGTAGCAGAAGGAAATGGTGACATTACATTACACCTAAACTTCAGCACCTGTAACTGAGGGATTCTGGGACTACTTCTGTTCTGTGTGGAGTATGGTTATTACAGTCACACACATTGAAAAACTGGGTCACCATAAAACTCTAAAAAACCTGGTCAAATAAGGAGCTGGGAAGCTGAAGAAGTGGGAAAATTCAACCATATAGCTTCAAATTGTCATTAAAAGTAACCTTATGTCTGCTGAAGCTGCATCGCCAAGGTCCTGCACCATGACAAAAAGCTGCACCTTGCAGGCCGAGAAAGACTCTGAGCTTCTTCTGGACAGGAGCAGGTTTCTGACAGTGTTTCATACATTTAATAACAGCCACAATTAGCAGGGCAAAGCGGTGTTGCCAGCTCTCTCAGCTGTCTTTGTGAGTCCTGCAATACTGGTGTTTTCCCAAGATCCCTGTTCCCAAAAGTCCCATTACAGGAGCATCTCAGCATCCATTTTAAACCAACAGCCAAGTTCCTGATGCAGCATAGATGTGATCCAAGTATACTTTCAGGGCCAGAAAGAAAATAGGAAAAACCCCAACTCCTAATTGCATATTTTAAAACATTTTAAAACCAGATTTTTTAGAATTACATTACACTACTCAAAAGCTTGCATCATAATTTTTGAATACCTGGGAATACATGCAATTATTGCATTTATATCATTAGGGTGAAATGAGTCAAGCTACTAAGATCTGACAAGAAACTTTTTTTTTTTTTTTTTTTTAATAAATTTAATTTCTATGGTATGAAAGGATTTAATCTTCTCAACAGCAGTTCCTGCTAATTAATCAAGGAGGCACTTAATCATCTCCCCCTGCCTCCTACTCCACCAGGACACCTCCACGGACCTCTCGGATACCTGCAGACAGAGAGAGAGAGACAGAGAGAAACAGAGAGAGACAGAGACAGACAGACAGACAAAGGGACAGCTCTCCCGCTGCGCTCGGGCTGTTCCGAGCGGCCAAACGCCGCTCTCCTCGGCCACCGACTCGTTGTGCAACACGGGCATGTCACTTAACCCGTTTCGGTTACCTCACACAGGCTTAATTATACCCACTTATCTCTTAATTGCTCCATTATTATAACTTAACACCTTTCTTTGCCCACAATACAGCGGGGGGGCAGCGGCCCAGGCTGGGTTACCTCAACAGGGCGCAAACCGGCGCTTGGGCGCCCGCCGGGCAGCGCTGCCCCTCAGGCGCTGCACGCCGCGAGCCCAACGGCCGCCAGCTGCACCCCGCCGCTCGGGGGAAGCGCCCGACGAGCCGGAGAAGGGGAGGAGTGGGGGGGGGGGGGCACCGATCCCCTCCCCTCCGCCGGCTCCAGGCCTCTGGCAGCCCAGGGCTAGGCCTCGGCCGCCAGCCCCTCCGAGCCACCCGGTAGAGGCGGCCACCGCCTCCTCTCCCCCGCCCCCGCCCCGCCTTTTGAGTGCCGCCCCGCCCCTTCGCCGCCACCGCCCCGCCCGCACTCAAGTTAGGCTGCGCCGTGCAAACAGATGATGTCATGCTCTAAGAGCCGCGCGTGACCGCCGGGGCCCGCCCTCGCCGCCCATTGGCCGGCTCCCGTCGCCCGTCAGGACAGCGGCGCTTCTCATTGGTCCGCGCAGCCACCCCGCCGCCGCCCCTTGGAAAATAATAAACAATCGAGTAAAATGCGGCGCGGGGAGGGCAGGGGGGATGGGAGGTGGGGGTCGCGGGGGTCCTGGTGCGGGGTGTGCGGGTACCGGCGCTTCCCCGCTCCCGATGGCCTTGGGCAGGCTCGGCTCGGGCCGCGCCCGGGAGGCGATGGCGGGACGGGAGGTCTCGCTGTCTGCCGGCCTGGCCCTTAGGGAGCGGCGGTCGCCAGGCCCCGGCTGGCCTGGGGCGGCCGCTGGTACGCTATATGGACCGGGGGGCTCCGGTCCTGCAAGCTTTGGATGGGCCCCGTCGCATGAAGGGGACAGGCTGCGGGCACCGCCTGCAGCGGCGCCGGGAGAAAAGCCTTTTCTGAAGGTACCGTGCACTAAAAATCGCCATCAGCCAGGAGCTCCGGTTGCACCGAGGGTCAGGCAGGGCGGCACCGCGGATTGCTTCGTTCTCCCTTGTCTCAGCTGGGTTAAAGCCCTTCCCTTGGGGGGGGGGAACTCGCAGCCCTGCATAAGGCAGCGGGAGGGCTGCGTGTGGTGTGAGGGAAATGGACCTCACCTGTCCAGCAGCTGGATCCAGTGCACCCAGTGCCTGGAGGTCGGGCACCCACAGGGAGACTTGGCAGCTACACCTCTGAAATTAATGGTGTTGTTGTCTTCATGGGACAGAGAAATGTCCCTGTGAGGTGGCTGTCCTGTCTGCATGGTGCTGTGCAGAGAGGTGCAGCTTCCATCCTCGGTTTGCTGTAGCAGTGCTTGCACACCGCATCCCTCAGATAACCACATTCCACAGTCCTGCTTCCCTCTGCCTGCTAACACTTGAGAGCAGGGGCTTCAGTCAGCGACCAGGTAAAGAGAAAGGGGGCTGCAGGAAAGGATTTCCCTTTGCTGAGGCTCACAGCCTGGACTCTCCTTTTGAGAGCAGGTGCCTATATCCGACCTATTTTGGTTCCTTCAAAGAATTAATTATTTCCTTCATTATGTGGCCTTTGGAGGAAGAAGTCCAAGCCACCTCCCTCCCTCTGTCATTCTGTATCTCCAACGATCAGAGCACTTCCTTAGGAGCTGGAGATGTGGTTCCTGGTCTTTTTCCCAGAACTTTGTGTTTTGTCCTCTGACAGACCTTCCATGTAAAGTACACAGAGCAGACTTGGAAAAGGGGATTGAAATCCAAGGCTGTTCCCTCCCTTCCCTATGGCAATGTTATTATTGCTAGGTCATGGCCTCTCCTTTATTGCTGCCATGAATCCTGAGTCCCCACCCTCTCCCCCAGGCAGCAGTACGGGTTCAACAGGCTGGTTGAAAATTGACTGTGTGTTAGGCTACCCTACCTCCCTCCAGGTGGGTTCAATAAGCTTCAGGAAGGTTTTGGAAGGTCAGAGGGGGAGGCATCCAAATGCCATCGAGCAGAAGTGGGAAGAAGTTGACCTTGGGTCTCCTGGCCTGGAGGACACTGCAGGGCACAAGGGGAAGGAAGTCCCGCCCTGGGGAGTTGAGAAAAGGTTCAGAGGGGCTGCTGAAGTGTTAAGCAAAAGCAGTCAGCAGCTCTGCACATGGTGGGGAAGTTGATGATAAGCATTTGCAGCTGGTTCTCTCTCCCACCCTGAAGGAACTGGGTGGCTGCTGACTCAGGAGCTGCATCGAGATGGGAGGAATGGGAGGGAGGTCACGTTTCCCGAGTGCCTGAGACGTGAGGCAGCGAGCGATGGGATGGCAGCGGGCACCTCCTGCCTGCTGCCCCATCTTGGGAGAGCCATCACAGCAGTGAGTGTGCTCTGAGGAGCTGGATCTCGCTGGTATGTGTTGGGTCTGCTCAGAGGAAGCTGTGCAGCTGGGGCCGCGGGTCTCATCTTACATGGAGATGTGTCTGAGCTCCGAATTCCAGAGTTGGGACCATGAGGAAGAGAGGCAGGGAGCTGCCCAGCGTGGGGTGGTTCTGGGTGTGCCAAAAGGAGAATGTCCTGTATCTTGAGATGCTGACAGCCTAAAAATAGGACTCCAGAGCCTCTAGGATTAGGCATCAGTTGAGCAGGAGCTTTCGGGAGGGTGGTGCTGAACTTTAATGCCTCAGTTCTGCCCTGGTCCTGCTTTTGGTATTAAAGGCCTTATATTTCTTGTGGCTCATGTGAATGTCACGTAAATGTGCTTGGGACATACAGTTATAGCTAACTGCCCTGTAAGCTTCTCTTGGAATCTGGAAGTTGAATTCTTCCATTTGTATGCACGCTTGCCTACCCTGCAAAATAATTTCCTTTGGTTTACCTAACAGCTGTGTTAAAGGTGGGCATCTTAAGTCTGTTTTACCTGTGAAGAGCCAATGACAGTGAAAGTCAGACCTGCTTTTATTTTTAATTTTTTTGGGGGGTGCTATTTAAGTGAGCACACATAATTGAATACACACTGAGAAGTGATCTGCTGAAGAGCTTGCAGTTTCTAAATACAGTAGCTCTTCATAATAAGCTTAAAGCATATCTAGGTAGAGGTATTATAAGCCTTTTTTTTTTTTTTCCAAAATGGATTTTTTTTTTCTTGGAAGTAAACAGGGAAAACCGGGGAGGTACTGTAGCTGAGTTCTGACAGATGTTCAAGTACGTGAAGCTTAAAGAGGAACGTATGCTATTCAGTTTGCTCACAGAGGCTTTGTGACCTGTGTCTTTGCAGTAATGATGACACAAGCTTTTTTGAATAAAAGGAAGAAATTAACTGCCTCGGCTAATTGTACCCTTGCTGCTAGCTAACCAAGGACACCATTTGACTGTGAAAACTGTTGGTGCACCCAAATCTCTCAGCTTGGAAGAATATTTGAAGTGAGAGTATTCTCATAGCTGTGGGTTAGAAGGGCTATTTAAAATCTCCCTAATTGGAAAATTAAACACTATTGCTTTAAAACAGTGGTGCACTGCTTTGAAAAATTGAGGCCATATGGAATCATTTATTACTTTTCAATATGTATTCAGTCTCTGGTGCAGTTTTATGTACCCACTAATGCATAAAGTCTTTTGGAGCAGGAATAAAGCACCACAAAGCATGATTTAATGCTATAGGGTCACCAAATCTGTTTCAGATTACTGGATGTTTCAATCTGCTGAAAAGAAGGGGGTGTCCCTGAACCAGTGAAACAATGATGGGGAGAGGCAGGAGCCTATAAATCTGGAATGCTCTGGAAATGGAGTGCATGTATCAACCAGAACTTCTAAAGGATTCAGTAGGAACTTGGTCACATAAGAGACTGAGTTATGAAATAAATTCTACCAAGTAACAGGGAAGTTAAAGTCAGTGTTAATAGTACAATACTTGGTTGCAATTTAAGACGTCTTAATTAATCATGTTTTCAGACAGTACTGGCCCACATAAGCATGTGACTGTAGGAGAGAATAAGCACAAGTAATCCAGGAGTGCACAAAAGTGCTTTTGTTTATAGTTCTGCGGTCACTGGAAGTGCCTATTCTTGTGCTTATTCACAAACACCTCTGGCTCTTTCTTCCAGAAATGCTATCCAAACGTTTTTGTTCTGACTTTGTTAGGAGAGGACTGTGTGCTTCAGTTCTTTTTGTATGATTTCTATGAGGTTCAGACTTACGCTGACCTTCCTTTGGCAAGGGGCTGAGATAGGTTCTGATGCCTTAGCTTTTATTTTGTTATTGTTGTTATTATTATTATTATTACTTTTCCTGCATGACAAGCTGTGGGGCAGCCTTTGCTTTCAGGGCCTGGGTATTTTTCTTTCACTGGTTCAGCAGGGACCAACGAGAAGACAGTGAGGCTGACAAGTTAACCATGTGTTGTTCGTGCCACCTGGCAATGAGCTCTGCAGGCATGGGAGGCAGACTTCATGCCTTTATCATGAACCTGAGAGCAGTATAGCCATCTGGCTAGCTATAATTTAACAGAAAGCCCATTTTTCATCTTGCTGTGGTGTTGTGCTTTCTTTTAAATGTTATCTGTAGAGTCTCCCAGTGAGTGGCAGCTTCAGTTTTGCTTTATATTTCTTACAGATACCAAGAAAAACTTTTCCATCTGAACATGATCCACTGAAAAAGAACCAGATTCTTTCTTGGAGGCATAAGCAAGCTAAAATTAATTTGAAATAAATTTTATATCTCAATCAAATTATTTTGTCAGTAAATTTTTGTCATAAATAACTGGTAATTGATTCTTCTATTAAGGTTGAAATAATATTTTTAGAAGAGTTATTAAGCAAATAAATGAACCTTCAGCTTTCCTGTAGCACTGAGGCTTGTTCATCACTGTTCTGCCTTCCATCATTCTTTAAACATTTTATAATCAATAGCAATAATTTCAAATTACTTCCTGTCTTTTGTTTAAGACACGAAGATTATGCATCCTTCTTCTGAATCAAGAATTTAATGTGACCTCTCCTACCCACTCAAATTACAGCATCAAAATAAAATTCTTCAGGCAAAATGAATCCAGGTGAATGAATACATAATACAGGTTAAAACAAATGCCATGAAAGGTAATTTCTGTCTTTGATCAGCTTTTATTCAGATCCTACACCTTAGCTATTGGTAAATTTTAAACAACATCCTCTTTAAACTTCTTAAAAACTTTCCTGGGAGTAGTTGTTAGTTTAGGTATGTATTCCAACTTTAACTTGTGGTTATTGCTGGTAAGGCTATTACTTGCCCATAGATGGCAATAGCATTACACAGCTGAAGTAGCCCCCAGCCTATGAAATGAAGCTGTGATGGTGCTAACTATTAACTTGGGAAAGTAAAAAACCAAACCAAAAAACTAAGAGCCCCCAAACTCTATCTTGGCTTTTTTTTTTTTTTTTTTTTTTTTTTTTTTTCCTTTTTTCTCTGGGGGAGCGAGGTGGAGGAGGAATTAAGCAGTGGTGATGGGGGCTGTTCTGCTTGTAGGAATGTTGGGAATAATCATGTGAGAAAAGAATCCTGGAGTGATGAGGCAGCATATTTCCCATGTCTGAGGTCAGGATTTGTTCTGTGAAGCTGACCTTTAAAACAGCCTGAAAATGAGGAACGTGGCACCAGAGAGCAGAGCAGGAAGCATGAAATGATGTAAGATATGTTTCTTCTGCATATGAAATACTTTGTTGTTTTGTTGTTTTTTTTTAAGTTCCAGGTTTGTGATTCAGCATTTTCTGCCACTGACAATATAAAGAGAAAATTATGTGAAAAAGAGACATTCCTATTGTTCTTGTAAAAATCTAATAAAATATTTCCATCAGGTATTTTCGTTCCCTTCTGTTGAGATGGGGGAAAGGAACCGTTTACCTTTTCCCCTGATAATTTTTCTCTCAACCTCCTGATCTTGAAACCCTGGAATGGTAGAAAAAGTGGTATTTAGGCTCAGCCTTGGATGCCTCATCTACCTGTAATGGATGTGCCACCAGGTTTGCTGGCATTGAATACGTTGGGTGCTGCTGTTTCAGCTCTGGCAAGTGACTGCAGGACATGCCTGCCACGTGAAAGCTTCAGGGTGATGGTCCTGGGTGGATGTTTGGTGCAGGATGGGCAGCTCAGGGACTCCCCAGGCCTAAAGCATCAGTCCGTGTGAGGTTGCAGCCTGGGTTTGGTCCCAGCTGTGCAGTGATGCAATACCTCAGACTTGAGCCTTCCTCCTCTCTGAGCTTATGCAGAAGTTCCTTTATTGCCTTTTTTTCCCCTTATTTCTTGCCTACCTGTGTCCTTTCTCTTGCTGGGACACACAAGGCTGTGCTGGGTCTGCTGTGCCTGCTGGAGGCTCTACTCTGATGGAAATCTTGCATCTTCTGTGTCAGCATGAGCCCTGCAGACCTTCACTGGGCAGGAGAAGGATGTTCCAACCTGTTGCCACCTCTGATCTGAAGCCCTGGAGACCTGTCAGGAAAGGAAGCTGGGAAGGAGAAAGTGAAGACTGGTCCCATGTTAAGGCAGTTAATTTCTTTTGGTAAGAGGGTGGTTGTGGGGAGCATTCCCAGGTACTGGAGCTCAGCTCAGTCCACAGCAAAACTGCAAAATGGTCCCTGGAACAGTGTTGACCCAGGCTGCTACCACTTTCCCAAACAGTTCCCAGATATAGATATAAAAATCTGGCTGTGGCCACTCCCATTTTGATGGGTAAGAGGGTTTAACAGCCTGGACACAGCTGCTCTTGCCTCTCAGGTAGTTTATCCCTGTGGATGTGGTCTGGGTATGCCAGCTGCAATCTGTGCTCAGAGCAGCAACCTGCAGAGGAGAAGTCTTGCTTCAAGATGTTGAATCATGTCATGGTGAACAAGCTGGGGGACAGCCTTGTCATGCTTTCTCTTTACCTGTTGACATGCCAGCACCAGTGAAGGTGCTGTTTTTTGGTTGCTGTTTTTTGGTTCCAGAAGGAAGCAGACTTGAGCTTGCCTAAGACTCTGAAAATATTTATTATTTTTTTTAAGAGTCCTGAGGGACAAGCAACTGGATATTAACACATATAGTATTTCTGAGACTGGCACTGAGATGGCTTGCATGTTTTAAACTGATGTTGAAAAATGGGTGGTGGAACTTTAGAGGCACACAAAATGATTCAGAGCCTGAAGAAAATGCTTTGCAACAGGAGATGTGAAGCACTCAGTCTATGTAGCTTATCAAAAAAGACTGAGCAGGGAATTTATTATGATGGTGAAGGAATTTGCTTGGGAGAAAAATTTCAGGTACTGAAAGGCTCTTTAATCTAGTAAATTATAGCGATATGTAGCAGCAAGCTGAAACCAGATAAATTCCTATGAAAAACCAGGCACAAATTTATTGGAATGAAGGTGATTAATCACTCTAACAAGCTGTCGTGTGGTTGGCACATTTTCCAGATGTGTCTGAGCCAAGATGGGCATGTTTCTGATGGATGTGCTCTAACCACGGTTAAAAGCATGAGTGACACTGTACTCAAGTCTCAGGCAAGGCAAGCAGGTGAGGTTTAAAGGGCTGTGATATACAAGAGGTCTGACTAAGAGTTCCCAAAGGAGCCTCAAAGATCTAATGGCTCCCATCTGTCCTTAACCTCTGAGAGACTGAGAAAAACAGCACTGAGCAGAAAGTGGAAGGGGGGAATCAAAATGACAGCCTAGTCACTAGCACACTGATGTGTTCTCTGTTTCTAAGAGGGCTGTATTTTTCACCTGCTGTATTTTTCAGCTGGGGCTTTACATATGTGTTCTCAACACCCATCACAAGCCCTCTGTAGAGATCAGCATCTTAGGAGAGCATGAGTAAAAACCCACGGTGTGCAGCACCTCACACAATAGCTCAAGTAAGTAGTATACTTTTTTTGTTGTTGTTGTTATTTTGTCTTCTTGAGCTCTGGATTCCTCTGTTGTCCATGCCTCCTACTTTCCCTAGCACCCATTTTCTTGTATTGCTCCTGCCACAGGGCTCTGTGCTGCATTGATAATCTGGTGCACTAGAACCATCCCTGGAAGTATTTAGGAGTCATATAGACATAGTGCTTAGAGATATGGCTCAGTTAAAATCTTATCAGTGTTAGGTTAGGGATGGACTCAATGATCTTGAAGGTCTTTTCCAATGAGGGTAGCTTTGTGAATTCTGTGAACTCTATAGCCAGAACCTGGAGGCCTCTTCTTAGGCAGTCTGGCACAATTTGTTCCTCATAATTTGAAAAAAATGAACCCTGTCTTTCTTTCAAATGGGAAGGGTACATCAGTGATGTGCTACATAGGTAAAAGCTTGTCAGGAACTTCTTGATAAAATAGCTTTCACTCAGAAGTATCAATTTGTAGATGCTGTTGTAGATGCTCATGACAGCAACACATTCAGGTATCTTTGCAAAATACCTGCAGTCTGTGTCCAGAAAAGTGCTCTGATCTCACTTTAAACCCAAGATTTCTCCCCTGGAAAGCCAGTTGATGATGAAAATCAAAAATTTCCCATTCCCTTTTTCTTTTTCCTGGGACCCATGGCAAAACATGGAAATTGCTTCCTCTTTATCTGCTTGGGATGATGCAAGAATTTTATTATTTCAAATCCTAAGTCAAGTCTGCTGGCTTCTTCTTGCTCCTGAGGGTAATTTTGTACAAAGTTGGAGCTGGAACAAGTCAAATGAAGGGGTGGAGTTGTCTAGTTGTCATCAATACCCTCAAGCCATTAACCTGATGCATGGACTCTCTAAAACATGGGAGGTTAAAAGCAGAGCATGTTTGAACAGAGATACAGAGTGGGAGCCCTGAGCTTTTTTTGTTTCCTTTTTTCTTTTTTTTTCTTTTTTTTTTATTTTTTGGGGAGGGTTGGGGGTGAGGATGGGTGTGGGCAAAAGGGGACATTTTAAAAATAAGAAATATTTTTGAAATCTTTTTTTTTTGAGGAAATGCAAGCAGTCTTCCATGCAGTTTTCCAGAGACCCTCATGCCTCTGGTAAGCAGTGTGAGTATCAGCATGAGGAAAGAGCTCCAGCCCAGGAAGGTGCAGAGACCATAGGAAGTATAAGACTGACTGGAGAGGTGGATATGGCTTAGTTGTGACACCAGGTGAAGTTCAGCTATGGTGATCATATTTGCAAGGACTGCAGCTGAAAAGAGACCCAGACAGGAGCTGGTCCAGACTATTCCCAGCCTTTGCAAGACATCCAGTTTTGAAACTGAACGACCCATGGTTTAGACTGAACTGAACCCATGTGTCTAAACTTTTTCAAAATTTGGGGGGAGATGTTGCTTTTGACCTCACTCTGTAGCTTGGATACATTTGCTTAGTCACTGGCCACATAAAGGTTACTCTCAGTGCCAGAAAAAGATCTACTTTTATTTCTCACTCAGGTTAGCTTACTGTTTCCTCTCCAGTTTTTTTGCTTTTATATCTATATCCTGCTGCTAAATGACATGGCTAGTCCTTTACTCTCATTCCTTTCAGCTTGTTGATTGTAGGATTCAGTCATATGCATAGTAAGATGTAATTGAAGGTTGGTGGCTTTGCCCAGCTGGCTTAGACCTCACCTCTAAGCCTGTACTCAAAAAGAACTACCTATTCTGAGCTGTGTGGGAAGCTCTCCAGGGCCCAGAATGTGAGAAGTAATAAATTCTTGTAGAAATGTTTCTGTGATGCCATGGAATCCAGCCAAGAGACATGATGAAAGTGAAAATTGTTTTCTAGGACATCCAGTTTAATTTGATTTTTGTCGTGCCCATAGAACTCTTCAGCAAATGCCTGTGCTTTTCCATGTGTGATTGTGTCCTGTGTCCTTTTGTGATTTGGTAACCCTGGCAATCCAGACAATTTTCCAGAAAAGTCAGCTTGGTCAAAGTTCATTGACTTGTTACATTAATGGCCTGCTTGCTCCTTCAGTAGACTTCAGCATCCATTCACTGCAAGTTCTTTCACGGGCTTACCGACCCTTATGAGAAGAAATATGCAGAGAGGGTTATGCCCTGGCATGCTTGATTGGAGCTGATCTTTTTTTTCCTTGTTTCTTTTTAACTCTGGGACTCATCATTCTTGTTTCTTGAAACACTGGGGCAGTTTTTTCTACATGTTCCCAGATTTCTGTTCCATCAGGTTTACTGTAGGAGTGAAGCTTTCCAGTAAAAGTCTCTTCCTACACTTATCCCTTTGACATGTTTGTACAACTGTTTGACTTGAAAAAGTCTCAACTTCATTTCTGCCTCTAGGCAAGCCACAGCAGGACCAATGTGTAATAAGTTCATCTATACTTCACACTTGAATTTAGCATTTTTAGAGATTGAGGATTAAGAGATAAAGCCTAAAACATACTTAAATGTGCTAGAATGCTGAGCATTTAAGTGCCTGGGTCATTGAACACCATGTGGGGTGCTTGAACTCTGTATGGGGAGAGTCACATGCCTCAAAAGAGCAGGGATCCTTCTGCCAAGGAGCTGGTTGCACCAGACAGAATAGTATATGAGCCTGGAAGGGGAAGACCTGTGGGGAATCCCATGCAGTCAAGAGCTGCTCACATTTAAAAAATAATTTTAAAAATAAACAAAAACAAAATGTGAAATGTTGACCCACCTTCTTTGGTACCTTTCACATTTCTTTGCCAATGTTTTGGAGAGGATACAGCCTGCACGTTCTCTTCAGGATACTGGCAATGGAGATGATTGCTGCAAGCTGAACCACCTGGGAGGAGTGGAGAGACAGTGATGATGAAGGGGTGGCAGAACAGGACTGGGGAGCTTCCTAAAGCTCTTACCACAGCAAGCCTAAGCAAGGGCCATTTCTTTTTATAGAGGCAGTCACAGGGTTTTCTTTGAGGAGTCCACCATGGGCCAAATCCTATGAGTTCTCTGGATCTCAGAGCACTGGTGGTTCAAACGGCTTTTTTTCAAAAGCCAGTCTCTAGCTTGAAAGGCACTGACTTAGACTATTGGGTCACAAATGAGGCTGTATAAACACCAGATTTGTTCCAGGTGTTATGACTTTTTGAGAGCAAAGTCAGGATCCCAGTAGATGAAGAAGATGCCATGACACTGAGGAGATTTACTCAGTGAGATACAGAGAGCATCTTGTCATCACAGCTGCTCTTGAAGTTGGATAACTCACAATTGGGTGAGTTGCTCTTTTTGATAAGGCCCACTTGTATGTGCAATGAGCATCACAGAATTGCTATCCCAGGTATGGATGGCACTACTCACCAGCTGCAGTTGACAAAAAGATCCCCACATGCAGGGCCAGCAATGACTCCTCCAAAGAGCTTCTGGAGCACATAGTGGAGAAGGCCTCCGAGCACCAAGCCGACGTGGTACCAATGTAAGTTTAAAAGGGTAGGCTGGAGACAGTGACCCACATGGGGATATGCCTGCCTGAGAAGTCATGAGGTAGCTCTGCAGAAGCCCTGGGCTTTCCCACTTTCAGGGGCTCCTGCTTCACTGAGGATCGTGTATGAAAATGGCCTCAAGTTGTGCCAGAAGTTGAAATTGGATATTGGGGGGAAAAAAAAAATCTTTGCCAAAAGCATTGCCAGGCATTGCAACAGGCTGCCCAGAGAGGTGGTCAAGTCACAATCCCTGGAGGTATTTTACAAGACATGTAGCGACGTGGTTTAGTGATGGCCTTGGCAGTGCTAGGTGTTAAAGGCTGGAACTGATGATCTTAAAGGTCTTTTCCAACCAAAATGATTCTATGGTTCTATGACTGGTAGCCCACACCAAGCAGTTCTCTGTGGTGGTGCAGCTGGAGGATTCTGCTGGAGACACTGCGAGGCAGAATCGGGGCGGGGGAAGGCTGGGATAGAATCAAGTGCTGTAAAATGCCATAGTTATCTGACCATGATATAGCCCCAGTTCCAAGGAAGCCCTCGCTTCCCAAAAATGAAACTGTTGTGCATTAAAAACATAAAACTTCTGTGTCTTGGTGAGGGTCCCAGTCCTGCATGAGGCTCTGCTGCCTGCCTGCCCCACACAGCAGCCCCTCCACAGCCCCAAGCAGCCTCTCTGCACCCCTCTTTTTGTGATGGCCCTGCCTGACAGGTGATGCAGGGCACCCCCAAGTTTTATTCCAAGCCAGGAGCGAAAGTATTTGAAGTCTCCATTTTTTAAAATTTATTTTTTAGTTTATTTCATTTTCACATCTCTTTCTGAACGGACTCTCTGCCCAGGCTAGTAGAATGTATTTATTTTACTCTGTTCTTTGAAAGCGGGTGTATTTTACCCACTTATTTTTAGAGTTCCCCGTGTGGAGGAAGCTACCGTCAGTCGCAGCGGCTCCCGTCCCCTGGACAGCGGCGGGGCCGGGCCCGTCTGGCGCGGTGCGGCTCTGCCATCTTGTGGGGCTTCGGTTGCCTTGCAGGCAGCATCGCGCCGGGCTTCACAGCTCCCAGACAAACGCTTGGACAGCGGGTTGAGGTGGTTTTTGTTTGTTTATTTCACACACACACCCGTAATTTTTCCAAAGCGGTTTTAAAAATTGAAAGATATTTTAAAATTAGGCGGGGTAGGAAGGCTGAGGCGCTGTCCTGGGTCACGCGGTGTTTCGTGCTCAGGGAAATGGCTGCCCACGGAGCAAGGGGACGAGCTCTGAGAGCCCGGGTAGCTGCAAGCTTTGTGGGTGTCTCCTGAGGTGTCTCCTCCTCCTATCCCAAGGACAGGTGACCAATTTACCTTTGCCAATCTAGAACTTTTGTCCCAGAAATCTTTTCTGTTTTCTTCCTAGCTGTAGCAGTCAATCAGAGAAGCAGGAGGGTTTCGAGGTGGTTGTGCTCTCCTTGCAAACTTTGTCCTTCTTGCACACCAAGTCACTTGTGACACCCAGCCTCTGATTTCTCATTGCTTGCTCATTTTAGACAACTTCAGGTTAAATAAACCCTGGAGCAAACAGAGGACAGCTGCAGGACTGCCTGGATGCTGAAAGTGCTAAATGTGGTGGTGGGTGTTTGAACAGGAGGCAGCTGGCTGGTGAGCCTTTTGTGTCTCACAGAAGGAAGAGCTGAGACGGAGCAGTGAGGATGAGGGAAGAGGAACGGAAGGTTCAGCTGACCAAGGGCAGGCAAAGGGTTGGAAGGTGGGTCTCCATTTGGTGAGTGGGCACTGGTTCTGAGGCTGAACAGGAAAAGGCAATCTGACAAGGACAAGGGCACAGCTTTGCCATGTTACAGAGACCCCTGGAAAGACTGTGAAATGAGAATAATCAGTTAACAAGCTGCTGTGTCTTCAGGAAAGCCATCACAGAGGTACTGGTGTAATGAGCGCATCTGATGCACAGAGGCTGTTTAACCTTCAGCCTTGTGCCATATAAAGCTCCTCTGGGGCACTGGGTAAGGCTGTTAATTATTAGGGTCAACCTTAGCAGACAGAAGTGTCCTCAAGTATGAGTTGCTGTGATACACTCAGATAATGTCTCCATTATGTCAATAACTAATTTCCTAAATTGTTCAAGAATTGACAGATTGGCATCCGTTAACCAAGTTCTAACTCATGGCTCTCTGGTAGCTGCCACAAGGCCACAAGGACTGCAAAAACCACTGATAGGTCCTTGAGTGTACATATATATATATATATATGTATCTACATGCTACTGTAATAGCTTGGTGTTAGCTATTAGTAATATAAATTACAAATGCATATAAAAAGCCTAATTAGACAATGACAGACATTGTTTTGAGCAGATATCTTGATACTAGGGCACCGTCTTCACCTGAGGGGAAGTCAGTCTGCTTTTAAAGAACTGTGTATTGAGAAATTGTAAATGACCAGAATCAAAAGCAGGCCAAAATACCAATTATATTGACCACCAAAAGTGGTAAAAATATTTACCATCAAAAGTAAAAAAATATGCCACACAGCAACCATTCCATGGATTTTATAAGATGTGACTTGCTCTGTAAGACAAAATCTCATTGCTTCTATTAATACAGGCCAGAGAATTTTTTTGCACTTAAACAATTTTTTTCCAAGTGCAGGCCATGAGGAAGTATTTGGAAACGGCAATATAGGTAGGTAGGAAATCCCATTGATTCACAAAGTGGTTTTATTTAGTCTCAAAGCCAAGCATGACTGGAAAGGCACCTGTCCTAAGCAGAGCTGCTGTAAAGAGGTGCAGCCCTGAAGGTTTTGGTGCCCAAGCTGGCATACCAGCTGCATCCAGCTTGTGGAGGATATAGGAAATGGCTGCGTTAAAGTGACACAGCATTGTGTGTGTCTGAGCTTACTCAAGTTAAATAAAAGGACACCAAAGAGAGACAGGAGAGGGGGGCAAATGAAACAAAGATGGCAATAAATTCTAATAATACTGACGGTCCTTCAGATGATCTGTGGGGAGTGAGGTGCTGGAGGAACTGCTGCCAGCCTGCTGCCTTCTGAAGGGTGAGAGGCTGTTTTTCCAAGGCTAGTGATGAATCATAGAATCATGGAGTGTTATGGGATGGAAGGGACATCTGGAGATCATCGAGTCCAACCTTCTGCCAAAGCACGATCACCTAGGGCAAGTCACACAGAAATACATCCAAACAAGTCTTGAAAGTTTCTAGAGAAGGAGCTTCCACAACCTCTCTGGGCAACTGTTCCAGTGCTCTGTCACCCTTAGAGTAAAAGAGTTTTTCCTCACGTTGAGGACAAAGTTCCTGTGTTCCAGTTTGTGTCTTTTGTCCCTCATCCCATCACAGGGCACCACTGAAAAGAGACTGTCCTCTTCTTCTTGACACTCACCCTTTAGATATTTATAAACATTAATAAGATTCCTCTCTCAGTCTTCTCCAGACTAAACAGCCCCTTTTGAACACAAAAGATATCAAACCCTCCTCCAGCATAGATGAAGGGACTGTGGAGTGGGGTTGTGGAAAGGTTAGAAGAGCAGCCTCTTCACAAGAGCCATACTGAGACCCCCAGGGACCAATGTGCTGAGGGGGGTGGTGGCATTTCAGGGGCTTGTCCAAGCTGCTGGAGAGGGGATGAGGGTGAAGCCCTGAGCATCAAGATGTCCCACAGCTCTGGGCTTTCAACTGCACCTCTGTCTGTCCTGCCCCAAAGGGTAGGGGAAGTTTCAGCTGCCCCATCACAGGCTGTTTGGAAGGTGAGAGGGTGGCCAGCAATGCATTCAGAGAGAGTAGTCCTGTTGATACCAACACAGGGAGAGGGCTGGGGGAGACAACATGGGCGAGCCCGCCCAGTCAGAGGTGAACATGGCAGCAGCTCTCATCTTGTCAGGTCATGCCCTGGGAGAGCCAGCAAAGCCAGGGTGGGGATGGACACTGCCTCCCCCACCTGGAACAATGCCTGAATTTTTTGTTGTTGCCCACAGACATCCCCTATTAGGCCAACCACTATCACCTTTCCCCACAACCCTCATCTCAGCTGTGTCCTTTGACTGCCAGGGCAACAGCACCACTGCTGAACCTCTGAGCAGGGGGTGAGAGGAGAGAGGGAGAGGCTCTGAGAGGAGAGCGAGCCCAGGTGCACCCCGCGCTGGAGCCATTTTCCCACTGAAACTGGCCCAGCGGCTGTGACTGAAATTTAATTTGCCTGGTGTGTTCAGTGGACGTTTTAATCAGCATTTCCTACAATCTACTTGGCAAAGAGGCTCAACTGGCAGCTGCCTGACTGAATGGGCCTTGCACCCAGTCTAACCTTCTCCATTTGCAATTTCCAGTGCTGGAAAACCTTGCCGTCTCACTCTCAGAAGTTTCTATAGCAATCACGGCTGTCCTAGCGAAGAGCTGAAAATGGCAGCTCATTCAGATTGTAATTTTGCTGGACAGTACTTGCTCCTCTCTCCATTGGCCTCTGAAATGGTACTTTTTGGGAGGTATCAACCACAACTGGAGGAGACTGGTCCTCTGCCTGTGTTTTCAACAAACTTTGTCCCCCTCACCCCAACTAACTTTGTTAGCTGTCTGCAGTTTATTTGAACCTTGACTAAGAGGAAAGCGTTGTTGGGCACATCATACCTCAGCTACAGGGAAGACCTGATGGGAGTGATGCTCTCAACAAGCCTGCAGGGAAAAAAAAAAACCCTCACCCAATACATCATGTTGTGACCTGTACATTATCCATCATTGTAGGTAGAAAAAGTTACACAAGTGTGTTTGGCTTTACTAATTGTAAAAGACCAGAGGATACAAAGAAAGCTTTCACCTCATGTCATTGAGATTACTTTTCTTGGTTCAGTTAACTTCAGCTTAAACAATCAAGCTTGATCTTTTGTTCTGTGCTTCATCTTTCAGCCACTGTGATTGCTCTTAATTACCGTGACACTCAAGAGCAGCACACTAAAAATATATGGAGTAACAGAACGAAAGGTTTTGCTTCTTACAAGAGGAGGATGTGATAGCATCAAACCCCAGTTTTTGTAAGAACTGATCAACTATTTCTCAAGCTCTTCTAATAATCTTTCCCTATACTTTCATGGCCATTGTTGCCTGCTGGAAAAATTAGCTTAAAGCTGAGTAAGGGGAACTGTGGATAAGTGTTTGCAATTTGGCTTTGGACTGACACAGTGTGCTTGCACTCAAAGAATTTGAAGCCTTTGCACTGGCAGCAGTACTTGAATCTGGGAATACAGGATTCGCATTGGAAAAGAGTGGATTTTTATAACAATTTAAATGAACAATTTCAGCTAGAGAGTGGATTAACAGTGCCAACTAAACCCTTCACCCTGACAAAGAACTGGCGGGGGACTATAGAAACTCATCCAAAATTTTACCAACATGAATGCAGAGTAATAGGTCAGCGAGAAGCATTTCTGTATTTTAATGGTGCTCTTAGAATTCAAATCAATTTAAAACAAAAGTTGTTTTACAAATATGTGGAGAATGCAGAAGGCTGGAGAGGGAGCAAGTGGCCTGCATCCCTCCATCTGCTCTATCCTCCCTCTACTCTTGTGCAAGGAGCTGCCACTGCAAGTCCTGCTTCTCAGCTGACAGAAAGGCAAAGGCAGGCAGCTCTCCAGCCCATGGGTCAGAAACATCTCCCATCCTGTGGGGGGCATGGATGCACCCCCAGACCCCACACTCCGTATTTCACATGTGCCAGAGCTCTCCAGGCCCAGAGCAAAGCAGCAGCAAACTCTAAGCCCAGGGGTCTGATGGGCTGACAGCAAAAGCAGATCTTGAACAGTAGTTCCACCCTCATGTTGCTGGATAAATGAGTCAGAGATGTGGAAAAAAGATTCCAAACCCCAGAATTGGGGCTGCTGGCAGCAGTGACCAAGGAGGACAAATCTAATCTGCCTCTGGAGGTGGAAGGATGTTTCTGACAAGCCCTGAAGACACCTACCAAAAGCTGAGCCACGTGTAGGGCAATGATCTGTGGTGCTACAACTCATCCAGGCAACCAAAACTGATGGTATGGCTCATCCAGGGCAGCCCCCTGAAGAGAGAGAGAAAAAATACTATCTCATGAAGTAATTAATACCAGGCCTATCTATTCAGAACACCATACCTAAAAATAGCATGGATAGCAAATAAAATCTTTATGAAATCTGATTTATTTGTTTTTCTTTATTACAACATTAATTCTTCTTAAATAAGAAAAATTTAAAATTCATTTTGTTATATATTAGGCTCAAAATTAAGTTGTTTGATTTTTTTTTTTAATTCTCAGTACAAGGAAAATCCCACCAGAATTTACAAAGCCACTGTAGGTTACAAGTACAGGAGCTAAGGCTGTAATGAATCATACAGCAAATGTGTCATTACAGGTATAAGAAAAGCTGCATGAATTGGTTAGGTGTTTAATAACAAACCTTTTTCTTTCTTTCTTTCAAATAGATGCATTATACAAGAAGAAACAAGTCACTAGAAAGAGGCACGTGGTGTTTAGTTGACAGCATTAGTTCTGCAACCCAAACAAGGAAACAATTCCGCTTTGAGTAGCTAATTTATTTTTTGTACTATTTACATACTTCACTGAAGTGTCTTCATCCCAGAGCCTCAGCAACCATCTTAGAATATTAATGAGTGAAGCCTGGCAGCAAATAAGTAACGTCATGCCCATTTTAGCACCAGGGAAACTGAGGCAGCAGAATTATTCAGATTCAGGGAGCTGCAGAAAGAAAATTCCTGGCTCTTGATCCTCTTAGACAGGTCCTGATGGAGAGACCTTGTCTTCTTCTTTGTTAGGTGGCTGGTGAATGAGATGAGCACTGTTTGAAACCTGGTAAATTTTTTTCATGTTTAAATTGCTGCAAAATCATCAACATTCTATCCAACTATGGTGTCACTACAATCACCTTGACTGAAAAAATTACATTAATGGTTTTCCTTCTGTAGCAAGAGCTACATCTTCAGTCCCTCTGAAGATATTTTGAAGCCTGTCTTGTTATATCCGAAATAATGCAATTGTTCCCTTGATTTGTGCAAAGGTAAATACAGAAACCCAGCAGCTTTGAAAGACAGGACTGCATTATTTATAAAAAAATATAAGAGCTACTGCACAAGAATGTGAAATGAAAATACAGATTTAAAGATAAAATATCTGTATGGATAGAGTACCTATGCTCACAGAAGTTGTAATCTAGATTTCTGGGCGTTGGGAACATTCCCCTTCATCAAAGCAAGTACTTGAAACAAGTTAGCTAAGAGATTCTCAGCCAGGTCATGGCCTTTATAAGCCAACAGGAAATGTTTCAGATGGTCCATAATCACACTAATTTTAGTTTGAGACACCAAAATATCATACCACATCAGTAGGGTAACCCTAAAAGGCCTTTTAAAAATAACTCAGCAATCATTTTTGCTGAATGGCTAAAAGGGAAACAAAACAGATCTGATCTGCTGCAGATCTGAGATGACATGAGTTTGCAAGATAAAAAAAACCCTAAAAAGACAATACTTGAACCTGGGATAGAAGCATCCAGCATAAATCCAGCAATTTTAAGGCCATTAAGGAGTGTGCATAATTTATTCACAGCCTTCTCACTGCTTATGTTCTGGCACTAAAATATCTTAAAGTAGGAATAAAAAGTCATTGAGGAGCAGAGCAGGCAGCAGGGGATGGGACTGATGGGAACGTAGGAGACCCAGGGCCATCACAGGACATCCAGTCATGTCCATCATGCCCCAGTGACAGATTCTGGTCAGTGCCAGTTGCCTTAAAGTTGGCCTCAGAAAAAGCCCCTCCAAATTCCCTATTGGAAAGAGACTTGGTGTGTGATACAGCATTATTAGGAGCATTCTAAAACAAGTATCTAGGACCTCACTTTCTTCAAGGAAGAGGATGGACACAAGTATGCTTCTTCTGTCATTACTGTGGGATGGCTGATACAGTGGCCAAACTCTCCTTGTGGTCCTGACCTAGAAGTGACAATCCACAGTGTGCAGTGCAATCACAAACACTGCACACTGATTTAAGCAGCTTTTTCTTGCTTAGATCCTCTTTCAGCCCCCAAACCCATACGGAATTTTCCCCACATCTTCCTGATTACTGCCAGTGCTTCCAATGACTCCCAACACACAGCTGGAAGCAGTAGTAGGGCTGGAAGCTTCTGGAAACTTCCCTCCTCTGGTTTAACAGAACTCACCAACATCTCGGGAGGCTTACGATGATTCCTCACTCCTGCTGCATTTAGGAGCTTCCAGAAACCTGAGTTTGGGATGGGTGCTGTAATTGTAGAAAAGCCTCAAATACCAGTGGGCAAAGCTGCACCAGTCTGGACATGAACAGACCTGCACAGGGGGCGCCAGGGCTCCTTTGGTTAACTGAGGTCACCAGCACCCACTCAGGCTGTGGAGAACACGTCCCTTCCCTGGCCTGAAACAGTCTCTGTGGGAATGCAGAACCTGCCAAAACCTCCTCTCTCACACGTCCCAAGCACCTCACCTGTGTTCTGCAAGATTATGCATTTCCCCTGCACCACATGATGGAGAAAAAGGACATGCAGGCTAAATATATAAACAGGTTTTTTAAATAATGCAAATAAACACCCAGATGCAAAATGCTTTTAGGATATCTACCAGCACCTCCCATTTCCCCATAACACATTCTGGTTAAGACAAGGCAGGAGGCACCTGAATGCTACCAGAAAAACAGTCAAGGCTGAAGCTCCAGTACAGTTATGAGCACTGGCCCAGGCTGATGAGTACAGACTGCCACATATAAATATAGAACCACACACCCTTAAATTATATATATTAGTTTTATCTGTATTTATATACACATATAAATTAAGTATACGTGTCTGTTTATAGAGACACACATGCATGATTCTCAGTAGTCCATCTGTTGAGAAAATTTATAAAAATCTCTGAAAATACACATCAATTATTTGGATATTCTTAAGTGTAAGCAATGTATTCTGATTGGGTTTTTCATAAATATGCAGCAAAATTTATGAAGAGTATTAACTTGCACTTACATGTTACAGTGTACCCTGTTCTATCATAGTTTCTTTTCCCAACCATGGTTACTTAGATCTTTACAAGCTCCTCCTCAAGATTCTCAGTTCAAACCACAAGTTTTCAATGAACCAGACTGAGCAACAATCTGAGTACAATAAAATCTTAGAGCCTGAAAATCAGCAGATGGCTGCACACAGAAAAAAAAAAAAGAAAAAAGAAAAAAGAAAAAAAAAAAGGCCAGAGTACACAACAAAAGAGTTTCAGGATTCTAGCAAGAACCTTTACAACATCAGGAGTTTCACAGAGCAAGCATTTTGATTTTCCTGTTGTGCAAACTGCCTGGTATGTGAAGGAAGCAGTGCATGAACCACAAAGTGCCCTCCTCATGTGACACTATAAATCTGCTGCTGAACTCTGCATGGGCCATTAACTTCGTCTCTAGACCAATTCTCCAGAAAAGTTCTAATCCTGTTAAACTTCCTTAGCATCAAAGTTAGGCTTTACAGAATATACAGAAAAATAACCGAGTCCTCATGTCTTAAGCACAAAAAACAACCAATGAAAGAAAGCATATGAAAAGAAAACATATATCCATCTGATAAAGTGCAATTGCTTCAGCTGTGCTAAAAACTTTCCAATTCATTGTTTTATTTCTTGGCTATTTTATTCAAGTTTTAACTACTTTTAATCAGTTTTTTTGCTTCTATCCCCATCTTGCCAGTACTGTTCAGTTTGCATTTCTGTGAGCCGTGAGACAGTACGCTGAAAGGCAAAGATTTCCTCTTCTCCTGTAAACATGGAGAGTCCTTCGGCAGAATCCTACATTAACACACAAAAACAGCACCACAAAAGTGTGAGAGACATAACTGAACTGAAGCAACATCCTATCTAACACCCAAGCCTGGAAGCTTGACAGGCTTGGACAATACAAGACAGCAGCATGGCAAGGAAAAATAGAATTAACCTCCAGAGATGAAAGAAAAGCCTATTTCATCTAGGTAATCCTCTGAAGGAACACAGCAAAGTAATAATTTGGATTTTAAACAACATGGTGACACATTACCTACTTCCACTTCTCTGTTGACTACTGTATGCTGATTTAGACAAATAATTTAAAAATTCATTAGCAACAGCTAAGTCAGAGGGAAAAGGAAAAACAGAATAAGCAACATGCAAAATAATACTGACTGTGAGGATTTGAGACAGCCCTGTATAGTCTACAAGAGATAGAGCAGACCATCTTTTAATTCTGTATTTTAAAGGTAGGAGCTTAAATAAGTATTTTTATATGTGACTGAGCAGATATAATGATTAACAATCAAAATGACCCTAAAGCTTACTCAAAATATATTTTGACATTTTCTTTGGCTATGAATAAACAGCATAACATGCAATTACAAGAGTGACAGATATACTGCAGAAAAAAAAAGCAGCAAATCACTAGTTAAATGTTTACTTGATTCCTCTTCTTCAAATGCTGCTGTAATTGTGAGACTAAAACCAATTTTGTTACAAAAGGGAGATGATGTTAATATCATGTACCTGGCTCAAGTCCAGATCATCCATCAACACCCTGTTGTCCTGTAGCTCACCACTGTCACGTTCCACCAGGAACAAGCTTTGGAGGGGACTGGCTGCAGAACAAATGATGCGCACCTGAGAGAAGGAAAACATCCAACAGTATCAGCACTTGGGCTTTACAGAAAAGGGATAAAATACAGGTTTTATGAAAATCAAACTTCAAATTACAACTTTGTTTTTTTTCCAGGTATTTTCCCTTTCCCTTATTAGCACTGCTGTTACAGATTTACCTGACTCAGTCATTTGGAATATTGCCTTACAGGATTTTTTTCTCAATAACTCCTGTAACTTTTACTCAGAGAACAGCATAACAGCTCTGTTAAATACTCAGAATATCTGCTCTACAGCCAATAAGTTCACAAACAAGTTTACTTTCTAAAAGAACAGCTACAAATCATAGAATCATAGAATTGGCTGGGTTGGAAGGAACCTCTGAGATCATCAAGTCCAACCCTTGATCCACTACTGCTGCAGTTACCAGACCATGGCACTGAGTGTCACATCCAGTCTCTTTTTAAATATCTCCAGGGATGGAGAATCCACTACTTCCCTGGGCAGCCCATTCCAATGTCTGATCACTCCATAAAGAAATTCTTTCTAATATCCAACCTAAGCTTCCTCTGGCACAACTTAAGACCGTGCCCTCTTGTCTTGTTGAAAGTCGTCTGGCAAAAGAGACCAACCCTCACCTGGCTACACCCTCCTTTCAGGTAGTTGTAGAGAGTGATGAGGTCTCCCCTGAGCCTCCTCTTCTCCAGCCTGAACACCCCCAGCTCCCTCAGCCTCTCCTCACAGGATCTGTGCTCGAGTCCCTTCACCAGCCTGGTTGCCCTCCTTTGGACCTGCTCCAGCACCTCAGTCTCCTTCCTGAACTGAGGGGCCCAGAACTGGACACAGGACTTGAGGTGTGGCCTCACCAGCACTGAGTACAGGGGCAGAATCCCTTCCTTGGACCTGCTGGCCACGCTGTTCCTGATACAGGCCAGGATGCCATTGGCCTTCTTGGCCACCTGGGCACACTGCTGGCTCATGTTCAGCTTCCTGTCAATCCAGACTCCCAGATCCCTCTCTGTCTGGCTGCTCTCAGCCACTCTGTGCCCATCCTGGAGCTCCCCATGGGGTTGTTGTGGCCAAAGTGCAGGACCCGGCACTTGGCCATGTTGAACCTCATCCCATTGGAATCAGCCCAACTCTCCAGTCTGTCCAGGTCCCTCTGCAGAGCCCTCCTGCCTTCCAGCTGATCCACACTCCCCCCCATCTTAGCGTCATCTGCGAATTTGCTGATGATGGACTCAATCCCCTCATCTAAATCATCAATAAAGATATTGAACAGAACTGGGCCCGACACTGATCCCTGGGGGACACCACTAGTGACCGGCTGCCAACTGGATGCAGCCCCGTTCAGCACCACTCTCTGGGCCCGGCCCTCCAGCCAGTTCCTAACCCAGCATAGGGTGCTCCATTTCTTTATTAGTTAGCAACGCTTTCTTTCCTCGCATGGATAGATTCCTCTCAGTAGGCAGGTGTACTGCACATGTATCTCCACCTAAGGACTCTTTAAATTCCAAATTTCCCAAAAGGCTGAGTTGAGCACTCTCGCTTTCACTTGTGCTACTCAAGTGCACATCATTTGCTAGTAACAATGATTATGCTGTTTTCATGTCTGCTGGGAGGAGACAGAATGTACAGGGAGACTTCAGGACATGGTATAGTTGGTATGGTGGTGTTTGGCCGATGGTTGGACTTGATCTTAGAGGGTTTTTTCCCAACCTTAATGATTCTATGAGATACAGAATTTCTGGGGGTCTGTGATGAAGTCAGAAATATTATCATAGGAGGAGATGCCTGTTCAGAGCTCACAAGCAAAATGTTTCCACTGTGGGCAAGTCTCCACCAATATGCTCTCTCAGGTAGTTTTTCCAAACAGCTACTTGTCTTGCTACATGTAGCACTTGTGTTTTTCCTATGGGAAAAGTAATAGAAAGTGGCTTTTTGTTTGTAATTCTTAATGACAGCACATAGAGCAGGTCACTTCCACCCCCCATTTCTAACACACTGTTATTAGTTTATAAATATTAGCATATTCTCTTATACTGTCCCATTCCAAAGCACAAAAATATGTCTGACTTAAATAAGACAACACATATGCTTAGTTCAATACCTTACTGAATCAGAGCTTTTCTGATCATCCAGGACATTCTTTAAAAAAACCTCAATTGATATTTCCTGATTGCATAAATCTAAGTGTATGCATACACCATTACATATAGGAAAGGGTTTTGTATCTTGTACTGCTTTTAAAAAATAATCTTTAAGATGAACTTTTGTTTTAGCAGTGTTTTTAGCAGTGTTTAGCATTTTGCTTCCATGATTGAAACCTCCATGAATCCAGCATTTATCATTACTATTCCATTAGCCATTCTGCAACCTAATGCAAAGCCTACAATGACTTCTTTCTTTCAACTTCATACTGTGACTATACTATAACTTCTCAGTACTCTGTTCAGGAATGCACCAATTCCCAACTGACTGCCCATACAGATTTAAAATTTACAAAATTTCAATTTACTCCAGCATAGCTGGCAATGCAATCTTTCATTATTAAAATGACAGCATGGGTTCTGTGGGTTTCCTTGGTTAGGAATAGAGTAATATCTCTATTCAAGACAGCCAGATAAGCTCAGGCTTAGATTTATGGCTATGTTTCAGAAATTAAAAACAAAATAAAAATATCTGCTTATTTTCCTTTAGTGCAATGGGGCCTTTTTTGCAAAGCTTGAATGCTGTTTCCTTACAGTGCTAGTTCATTCTGCTTATTATTCCAAGTTATTAATACAGAAAGCTTTACTTTAAACCAATTGTAAGAGTCAGGTTTTAGGGCTCCCAATATTATTCCTGTACATAAAGGAAAGGCTTGGTTCTCACCTTATGCTCATAAAAGGTGTCAATAAGAGTAATGAAACGACGAGCTTGTGTCCTTTTTGCCATTGTAAGAAGTGGTATGTCACGAACAAAGACTGTATCAAAATGCTTTGATACTTCCAAGTAGTCACTGGCCCCAAGAGGCTGAAACAAAACAATTAAAAAACCATGACAGAATGATAAATAAACACTGTATCTTGAAATACTACAATTACAGAAGTGAGCATGTGATGTTCTGATCATATTCTTATTTTTCTTGCTTCGTATCTTATTACATGAATGCTAATTTGCCCTTATTCACATAGATACATATGTGCTCATATGAGCACAGCAGTGCTCATTAACACTGCTGGCTTTACCTGCACAGTGTTAGTTAAATAAATAGTTAAAAATGTGGCTCTTCTGCATCCTGACAATGTTATGACCTCTCTGAAAACCACAAACAAAATTATCACTATAAACCAGAATCCATAGGAGAAAAGAAAAAACATGGTTAAGCTATGAAGTCAACATAGAGCAAAAATAATTCGAACAGCTACCAGGATGCTTTCCAGCAGCAAGATTTTCAAATGCAAATGCATAGGTTAGTTACTAAATCATAAGTAGACCTGCATTTAATTCACCCAGGACTAACCCTATAAACAAAAATCTGAATCAAAATCTTCCGTTCTAAATACTGAAAGCAACAGGAAACAGACAAAAATACAATTCTGTAACATTTCCTTTGTTCATGGTTTCACCTGCAATGATGAAATTAAAATCTGTATAAAGAACTTATTTGTTGCTATTTGTCTATCTAAACCATCAATAGAAGATATGCACAAATTGTAGTAGCTCATTCATAGAATCATAGAATTGGCTGGGTTGGAAGGGACCTCAGAGATCATCAAGTCCAACCCTTGATCCACTACTGCTGCAGTTACCAGACCATGGCACTGAGTGCCACATCCAGTCTCTTTTTAAATATCTCCAGAGATGGAGAATCCACCACTTCCCTGGGCAGCCCATTCCAATGCCTGATCACTCTCTCCGTAAAGAAATTCTTTCTAATGTCCAACCTAAACCTCCCCTGGCACAACTTAAGACCATGTCCTCTTGTCTTGTTGAAAGTCGTCTGGCAAAAGAGCCCAACATCCCCCTGGCTACACCCTCCTTTCAGGGAGTTGTAGAGAGTGATGAGGTCTCCCCTGAGCCGCCTCTTCTCCAGCCTGAACACCCCCAGCTCCCTTAGCCCTTCCTCACAGGACTTGTGCTGGATCCCTTCACAGCCTCCTTGCTCTTCTCTGGACCCGCTCCAGCACCTCAATCTCCTTCCTAAACTGGGGGGCCCAGAACTGGACACAGGACTCGAGGTGTGGCCTCACCAGAGCTGAGTACAGGGGCAGAATCCCTTCCCTGGACCTGTTGGCCACGCTGTTCCTGATCCAGGCCAGGATGCCATTGGCCTTCTTGGCTACCTGGGCACACTGCTGGCTCATGTTCAGCTTCCTGGCAATTCAAGTAGTCATTCAAATATAGTAATTTAAAATTACTTTTTCATCACATGGAAGGTCATTTTTTCTGCAGATCTACCCAATCAGTACCGGAGGCAGTACTTTATCTTGAGCTGTTAAGTCATCATATCTAGGAGAAAAACCTCATACCCCTGAAACTTGTCCCATCAGCTCTACTTATATGAGTACTTCAGCATCTTGGATGCAAGCACTTCACAGAGCAAGTTCAGCAGCATTTTGCATAATGTCAACTCCCTTCCCAGCTAATGAAATGTGCTGCACCAACAGTATAGCATGGTCATAAAGCACTGCAATATTGCTAAAATCTTAAAAACAGGAAATAAAAAATATTTTCTCTAACTGAAATAGCTGGACAAATTTGCTGTACTCTAAGTGTAACTGCTTAACCAGAACCCTTCTGCAAGAAATTGTTTTGAGCAATTATTAATGGCTTTTCATGACCACGACTTTCAGTTTTATGTAGATGCAAGAATGAAAAACCCATAGAAATAGTCTATACAAGAATACAGATGATATGCCCTGATGGTATTCCAAAAGCTCTTCTGAAAATTACTGGAAATAAGCTAGAGCTTTTTACCAGCTAAACCTCCAGGCAGGTATTTAAGTCTCTGACTCTAAGCCAGTTCCTCCATTTGCAGTCTGATGAATCGTCCTGCTTTCCCTTTCACAACCACACAACTTCTCTGTGGCAGTTATGGAAAAGAATTACTACACAAAACTTTCAAGTGTTTTTAGCAGTGTTTAAGAGCAGTATATCCTCTCCTCAAAGTCATATATATTGTTTATTTTCTCCCTCCTTTACAGCCACTATTACAGACTTCAGAAACCAAGAAACTAATCATCGTGATGGCCACCAGCAACAGCTTTATGCATCCTCTCTGAAAAACAATCTCATCTGGACAAAGAGTAGCTGAACTTGAAATGTTTTGATGTAATAAAAGATGAAAAGATTAAAGAAAGTGAAAGGAACTCTGCATGCCTCACCATCAGACACAAGTAACAGCCAGCTGGACAAGTCTTATCAAGTGCAAAAGAAAACAATGGAAGCACTAAAGGCAACACATACTACGACGCTGCTGGATATTTCTTCAGCAAGCTTTAGGTAATGGTAATTACCATGGCCACTGTTCATCACATTGGAAAAGTCATGGCAGTCTGGTGAAGTTCCTGATGACTGGAAAAGGGGAAACATAACCCCCAGTTTAAAAAAAGAAAAAAAAAGACAACCCAGAGAACCATAGGCCAGTGTGTGTCACCTCTGTGTCTGGCAAGATCATGGAGCATATCATCCTGAAGGCTCTGCTAAGACAAGCAGATAGCAAAGGGGTGATTGGTGACAGCCAACATGGCTTCACTAAGGGCAAGTCCTGCCTGGCTGATTTGGTGGCCTTTTATGATGGGGTCATGTAATGCCTCAGTGGACAAAGGCAGAGCATCAGATGTCATCTGCATGGACCTGTGCAAAGCATTCCACACTGTCCTGTGTGACATCCTGAGCTCTAAACAGGAATGATATGGATCTGATGGATGTACCCCTCACTGGATAAGGAACTGCCTGGATGGTTGCACCCAGAGAGTTGTGATCAGTGGCTCAGTGTCCAAATGGAGATGTGTGACAAGTGGTAATCCTCAAGGGTCAGTACTCACACCAGTGCTGTTTAACATCTTTGTCAGTGACACAGACAGTAGAATCAAATGCACCTTCAGCAAGTTTGCTGATGACACCAAACTGTGTGGGGAAGTCAACACACTGGAGGGAAGGGATTCCATCCAGAGGAACCTTGACAGGCTTGAGAAGTGGGCTTGTGCAAATTCCATGAAGTTCAGTAAGGCCAAGCGTAAGGTTCTGCACTTAGGTTGAGGTAATCCCATGCACAAACACAGGCTGGGAGGAGAACAGATTGAGGACAGGCCTGAGGAAAAATACTTGGGGGTGATGGTGGGCCAGAAGCTTAACATGAACTGTCAATGTGCACCTGCAGCCCAGAAAGTCAACTGTGTCCTGGGGTGCATCCAAAGAAGCACAGACAGCTGGTTGAGGGAAGTGATTCATCCCTCTACTCTGCTCTTGTGAGACCCCTCAAGGGAGTACCGTGTCCAACTTCGGAATCCCCAACATAAGAAGGACATAGAGCTCCTTGGGTGTGTCCAGAGGAGAGACACTAAAATGATCAGAGGGATGGAGCACCTCCCCTGTGAGGACAGGCTGAGAAAGTTGGGATTGTTCAGCCTGGAGAAGAGAAGGCTCTGAGGTGACCTTAGAGCAACCTCCCAATATCTGAAGGGGACTACAAGAAAGCTGGGGTAGGGATTTTTGCAGTGGTGTGTAGTGAGAGGACAAGGGGAAATTGTTTAAAACTTATAGAGTAGAGATTTAGGTTAGACATTAGGATAAAATTCTTTCCTGTGAGGGTGGTAGACACTGGCACAGGTTGCCCAGAGTTGCTGGCGCTGCCCCCTCCCTGGAAGTGTTCAAGGCCAGGCTGGATGGGGCTTTGAGCAGCCTGATCTAGTGGGAAGTGCCACTGCCCATGGCAGGAGGGTTGGAACTGGATGATCTTAAAGGTCTCTTCCCATCCAAACCATTCTATGACTCTGAGACTCTAATATTTATTCCATACTTAGAACTGAAATACTGTTAAGTACAGAGAAGATTAAGTACACCTCTGTGTTGAGTACCTGAAACGGACAACAGCAGTGATATCATTGCACATGAGAAAGGTAATGATTTATCATGTGTCTCTTTAGGCAAGAAACTAAAAGACATCACTACTGTTCAGGTTCATTCTTTTATCATACAAAGAGCCCAAGCACTCTTCTGCCAGAGCCCAAACCCTAACGAAATACCCTGTCTTGCCCCCATATGATACACTTTCTCATCCAAAACATATATATACACATTTTAAACACAAAGTGTCAAGTACTAAAAGCTGGTTCCTAAAATAAATAAATAGAATTCAAACTTCTGCAAAATCTGCAACTGAAGCATGCAACTGCTCAACTATACATCTCAGAACTTCCAGACATGAAAATGAAAACTCCAAGGAGCCAGAGGGAGGACAAAAATTAGGCTAATGATGAAATACTTCTTTTGCTTTTTTATATAGACATAAAACCCCACTTCATAGAGGCTTACGATATGCGTCTCCATCACAGCCAAACAAGAATTCAAACTACTTCAGCGATGCAAAGAGCAGGTGATTGAAAAATTTCTCTAATTAAGGATGTAGAAAGGCAGATCATTTTGATCTGTTTAACAAGAATTTCTTAAACACCTATCCCAGCACTAAGTGATAATATTCTATAAATGCTGGCAGAAACATACCTTTGGAGACACCAAAATCTTATGACCAGAAAAGATCTGAGCGTAGCAGCAATCAATATTTTAACAGAGTAAATTTGTAACTCCCTGCCAAGACTCCAGTCTGGTGAAACACAACTGAAAGTCCAAGTGAGCCAGCGTGCTGTTATATATGGCTCAGCTGGTTTTAACATGGAAAAGTTCTCAACTCCTCTTGTTTTACAGTTCAGAAAGATACAACACTGGAGATGAAAATCCTTGTTCTCAACATGACTTAGTCTCATGTTGGACAAATCCTTTAATTTCCTTCTGCCTTTCTCTACTTACTGTAAAAAGAAGGAACAACCAGCAAATTTGTAAATGCTCTGGAGACAGTTTAAAGCCCTGTTCGTATTCCTCTACCTTTAGGTACTGGCCCAATTTCCATGCTGCCTGCAAGTGTCTCAAAGCTTTTCCAACACCCCAGCTACATTCAAAATGCTCCTAATGCCAGAGAGCCTGATGCAGGGGCACCCTGGCTTCTCACATCACATTGGCACTGCTCTGTTGCCCTTGCAAGACTGGCACGAGACTGGCTCAAGCACCCACCCACCAACTCTGTGCCACACACAAAAGAAAGCAAGAGAAAATGGGCTCAAACCCAGATTACACCACTGCTAGAGATCCTATCTATACAGTCTGTATACAGAAACTCTACTGAGGAGCCACCACCACCACCACCTCCCTCACCCTGGTAGTACTGCCTACAAGCCCTTTTCTATCACTCTGCAGCAAGTACTGGCTTAGTCCTGCCTGCCAACAATATAGGCTTGGGACAAGATGACAAGTTTAGTGGCAAATGATCTTAGATACTCACTACTGTACCCTATGTAATCCTCCAGGGCTGAAAATCATTTTAGGAACTTCAACTAGTCACAGAAAGTATTCGTTTTGGTCAGCAGCACACATGAAGGTATTACTTCCTCTGTCGTTGCTAATGAAGCTCCAAATCCTCCTAATATTGACACATATATATGTAATCCTCTTATTAAAAGTTTAGCCTGATTAATCTGCTACTCTGAACAACTATTCTAAAAATAACAACTTGATTTAGTGTCTGTTTCTGGTACTCTCTGATCTTTTTCTGTCTCATCAATTACCAAAACTCAACTTCCACATAATAACACCTCTGTGAAACAATCGTCATTTACCATTTGTTACCAGCTCTATCACATGCTGCAATATATATATGTGTGTGTGTGTACATATATATAGCAAAAAGCATTAACAGATCAGAATCTTTCTTCCAATATTACTGTTCTCATGTGGGTATACAAGATGAAACTGCTGTAGGTTTTTGTCATTAACTCTGATGCCAGGAGTCAGTGTTTTATAGGCATCGTCCTAATGTAAAACGCATTAGCACTGACATGGGCCACACCACTGACAAAGTGTTTACTCCACTTTAGCCTGCTTGACTGAGTTCTCACCTTCATTTGTTTTTGTTTCTCTGTCTACTTAATGCATTTTCAGCTATCATCATCTCAGTTCAAGTAGGGTGTTTATTATCTGGAGCACTCTGTGGACTGTTTCAAGACTTAGTCATCTCCTGTTTCTATTATATATTCCATTTAATTAAAGTATAAAGCAGCCTTCTTCTTTGTTGACTCATCAATGACAAAGTAGCTCATCTGTTGGAGATTGTCTGAAGAATACAGAACGCTTTACATATCTTAGAAAAAGACATTTCATTTATATTTTGTTGATACTGAATGATATTCCAGGGCCAGTTCCAATAATATCCTGAAGAACTGTGATTCACAAAAACTACAATTTAGTGCAGACACAGCGCTCCAAAATTTCCTAAAATCAAAATACAGTTTAAGAGTAGATAATATTTACAGCTCAGACAGTAAGCAATAACAAAAAATTATAAAGCTCTTTCTGTTGTTTCCAAAGGAATCACACTCTAGCTAAGAGAGAGCACTGAGGTAATATTTCCAGATCATAATTCAAGAAAGGAACAGAAAAACCTGAGGCATGGTCTGTGATGCAGCTGCATGCTGAAGTTTAAATAAAAACATAAGATATTTAGGGCACAGATAACTTGAGTTAAAAAGTTAAAGAAATTGAGGGCAGTGCAAATCTACTGGAAAGCTTTTTAAGGCAAAGATGAGAAGTTCATTCGAAGCATTACTAAACGGAGAATTTAATTAAGAAGGCAATTTCTTATCAATTTTTACTGAAGGTTTCTGGTGACAGAAAAAAAAGTGGCATGTCACTGTGTAATTGAAGATCACATCAGGGGGCATATTGATTAAAGATTAAAATAATATGCAGTTGTGTTTTAGAGTTTCCTAACTAAAGTACTACGAGTTGGCCTGCAACTTTAAAACCATTATTTTAACTTGTTTGAACAACCTGTTTGTTAAAATATTCACTAATTAGTTATTTTTTCTTTTAAAATAGTCTTTATTTAAGTTACTAAGAGGGAAGACACCAAAAATAAACATCCCAGTGATGTTTCCTGCAGTAGTCACAGCAATGAAAGCTCCATTTCAAAAAAATTATTAAAGCTGAAAAGTCAGACACAGTTAAGACAGCAGCTGTCTGTGCATCCCCCGGGTCTTGGACATATACTACAGTCTTGACTTCAGTAACTGATGCTTCTGGGTCTCCCAGGACCCTTGACTTCCCAGAACAGTGATTCCCAAACAATGCACACTCAGCAATAAGTGTTTTGTCCTCACGTCTGGTATGTCACAAGATTTCAATTTTTCATTGGATTTTCAAATGCTTGTTTGGAAGAAGAATTAAACATTTCCTCTTTGACTTCTCTTACCACAACAGCTAGGTACTTCACCTGCAGTAATGAATTTATCTCCAAAACTACAGCTGTGACACAAGAAAATTACACTCTCCATTTATAAACGCCAGAGTGAGAAATTAAAGTTGAAAGCATATGAGAGCTCGATGCCATGTTAAGGACCTCAAAGTTGATTACAGTTGCCAACAGTGATAAGGCAAGCTTTTTTGTTGTTTGTGGGTGGTTTTCTTGGGTTTTTTTTGTTTTCTAAAAAAGAGTAGTGTCGCACATTAACTCTGGTGCAGACCATGACAGAAGTCAATTATACAAGGAATCATTCAGCTGCAGGTGATCAGGTAATTACAGTATCAAAGAGCAATGGTTATTTGTAGTGAAATGAGGCAACCAGGTGCCACTAATTGCCAGGGAGTGAGCATGAGCTTGTGTCAAGCCCACCTGTGCTTACCTTTTATTGGCCCCCTGCTCCTGCTCATGCGCAGTTGGGGCCCACCCTAATCAGGCACAGGTGGGCTTAACACAAGCTCATGCCCACTGCCTGGTAATTAGTGGCACTTGGCTGCCTCATTTCACTACAGTTATTAATGTAGAGTCTACCTGGAAGGGGGGAGGGAGGGCACAATCTCAGATAACACAATCAACAGTTATTCTGGAATTAACCTAACTGCATTTTGGTGTTGATAGCACCTTATCTTATACCTCCTGCACATCCTTTGTGTAAATTGTTTTCCAGCTTTGACACCCACATGATCGATCAGTATAGCAGGAATCTGAGGTCTATAAACCCTGGGGTAGAAGATATATTCTGGATCAAGTACAGCCCTGTGCTACCTCAGATTACCTCAACTCAGAATCTTGGAAAGAATGATTAAGAAGATGCTTGGAACTTCCAGGGCTTTTTATTTTACTCATAAACAATTTTATATTTGTGTACAACACTGCTATCTACAAATCAAAGCAGTGCTTATCCATTCTTGGTCTTCATTTGGGGTGACTGATGTAAATGAGTTTCATCTCTTTTTTTATTTTTTGTTTTATTTAGTTTGTGTTGACACCCGTGTCATTCTAGCCTAGTCTCTCCCAAACTCTCTCCAGTCTCTCTTTTCTGCACTTGCTCTGCTTGGGTTAATTTGCCCATTTCGTCCCGAGATAAAATGTTGGTCTCACTACAGCACGCTCCTGTGTTTATTATTCATCATTCAGCACAATCACTCCTGCCTCAGAAGAGCTTGTCTACTACATAGCAGCAGAAATCCATTCTGAAACTATAAGAAGTGAGATGTCTCAAAGACTTATCAGCCTTTCAAAGCTGCCTTAGAGTGGAGGAACAACACAAGGCATCCATCTGCTCCCAAAGCACTCACTGCCCAATTGCCAGTTCCAGCTCTAAAGTACAGCATTTGTCAACAAAAAGTTCTCCAAAAATAGTTCAGCCTTAAAAAAAAGAAAAAAAGAAAAAAAAAAAAAGAAAAAAAGGAAAAAGAGAAAAAAGATAAAAAAGAGAAAAAAAGAAAACAAGAAAGAAAGAAAAAGAAAAAAGGAAAAAAGGAAAAAAAGAAAAAGAAAAAAGTGAAAAAAGAGAAAACAAGAAAAAAGAAAGAAGAAAGAAAAAAGGGAAAAAGAAAAAGAAAAAGGGAAAAAGAAAAAGAAAAAAAGGGAAAAGAAAAAGAAAAAAAGAAAAAGAAAACAAGAAAACAAGGAAAAAAAAAGAAAAAAGAAAAAAAAGATAAAGAAAAAGAAAAAAAAGGAGAAAAGAAAAAGAAGAAAAAAGAAAAAGAAAAAAGAAAAAAGAAAAGCAAAGAAAAAAAAAAGAAAAAAGAAAAAGAAGAAAGAAAAGAAAAAGAAAAAAAAGAAGAAAAAAGAAAAAAAGAAAAAAGAAAAGTATTCTTTTGCTTTGTACAAGAAGCAAATAAGCCTACAATAATAAGCCTACAATTTCAACAGGCATAAGCAGTAAAACACAAGAGCACAAAGGGCCGTAAGAAAGGTAAGAAAGAAGGGTATACACAAAATTACATGTAAAATCTCCTTACATAAGCTACTAGATGACAATTTAAGTGATCTTTCGATTTTTATTTTTTTTTAAGTTTTCAAAAGAACCTAGAAAACATGGGAATTAGGTTTACAGGTTACTCTTTATAGGTCTATTTTAATATTAGCACTTACTATTAAGATTTCAAAATCACAGTCCAACAAAGTTATTTGAAAAAAGTATATTCAGGCATTTAAAAAACAAAAAATTGAATTAAAAAGGCAAACCCTTAGAACTATAATCAGCTTTAAAAAAATCTTGTCTTTGTGTATTCACTGGTGTAAAATGTATAGGATCTAAAGCCTCAAGGTTTATGCAGCTTTCAGGCAGGTGGCTGTTGAATATATATACAAAACAGTGTAAGACAGAAAGGCAGTTTGGTTTCCAATATTGCTGCATTACAATATTTCCACCTTCATTAAGTTTCTTAAGAGTATTTTATAAAATACATTAATGAGTTAGGTAAGGCAACTTTTCTGGGAGGTGTAGAAACTGATTAAATTCTTAAAGCAAATGTAGCTAATGAAAGACAGACTCTCAGTCCCAAGCTTAAATTGCAAAAACTAATCTGCTACTGGGAATAAAACTAAGATCAAAATAAACCTAAGGAAAACTATGATTTTAAAAGTTACTGAAAATAGTGCTGTATTATGAACCTCTCTCCATGGTATGTTTATTTACAACTACCCCTAAAAATGCTACAATCCTGAAGATAATATCAAGTTACACAGAAGATACATTTAGCAGTTTTTAATTAAGGTGATTCCCTCAAAATGATTCAGAATCATTCAATGGCAAATGCAGCTGAGCTGTGTCATCATGTAGGGGAGACATTCAATTGCATTCCTATTGTATTCCTAAACCATTTGTTGCCTTTGAAAATGATGATTTTTAAAATTTTCCTTAAAAAAAAAAAACAAACAAAAAAACACCAGGGAAAAAAGGAAAAAAAATTAATTACATCTCTTTGATGTATAAGCTATTCAAGTTAGGAAACACATCTTTCCCCTGGTCTGTAGAATTTACCTATTGCAACAGAACAATAACCTAATGGAACCTGTTTGCCACTTCTTTGTTGTGTTAATACACACAAATACTGTATTTTGACTATTACAGAAATGCTAAACAACCCCTAGAAGATAAATATCACAGTAAGATAACCTTTTACAACAGCTACTAAATTTATTTTCTTAACTTTTTTTTGCTGTAGTATGCTTGCTAATGCTTAGTAACCCAAATTCCCTTGCTGTTTTCCCAGCTCAAACTGGTACCATGAACTTATTTTAAATTACTTTAATAATAAATGCCACAGATTCATCTAGCCTCATATCCTCTAATAATGGCCAGAAGCAGTTGTCAGGGGTGAATATGAACATAGTACATGTATATGGTAATGCTTTGCTGATATACTTTCTCAGTGATTTGCTGTTCATAGACTTCTATTTCTGTTTCATATATATATATATATATATATATTGCATTTAACATGAACGTTTATTCTTCACCCATCCACAAAATCAGTGTTATAGATAAACATTCTTATCTTGTTAGGACACTATGATCATTGGTACTTGGCAATCGGATCAAAGGATATAGTTAATTAGCTAATGAAAATACTACAGGATCCAGGAAAGAAAAGTTATCCAGCCTTTGTAAGGAAAAGGCTAAAAATGTGTGAGTTTATCACAGTGTCAGCATTCCCAGCAGAGGGCAGCAGTTGCTGTGCACAAGTGAGAGGAAGACCTTAAAAAGGCAACACTGAGATGAAGAGTGCATCTCCTCACTCCCTTAGGACTTCAGAAGATAACATGCAAGATACACTGCCACTTATATTATTTATACCACGTCCAGATTCAAGCCAAACTGTCAAAACTACCAGTTTTTAAACAAAAATTTAAAAGAAGGACTAACAGAGGGTAAGTTTTCTAAGGCACAATGAAAACTTCCCTTTATGTGTAAATACAAAGAAATGAAACCACTCTGATGAAGTACTAAGACTTACATTTGCCTGACTGCTAGTGTAGGATATTGAGGTTTTTTAATCAAGTTCACATGTACATTTTATTTTTTAAAGTATTTTCAGCTGAACTTGGGATACACATACAACTGCTGAGAAGAGGAATAAGGGGGAAAAAGTTTTTAATAAATAAATGGAGTTCATACCATCCAAAACCCTTAGAATTTGTCAAGGACAAGTATAAACTGCATTTGCTTGTCAAGAACCAGCTCCTCAGAACCCACCATCGTGGCAATTTTTCATTCACACATTAAGTCAAAGAAAAAAAATTAACCAATTATGTTTTGCAACAGCCTAGCTCCACTGGTAAATGTATCCCTCCTGTGGATGGAGAAAGTGACAAGAAGAAATTAAAGGCCACAACAAATGGGGGAAGATAACATTAGTATTAAAATTCAGTAACCACATGTGGGTATGCTGCTTGATTCTTCTCCCAGCCTTCTCTGGTTACATCTGTTCATTTTATATCAGGCCTGACAAAGATGGTATCAAAACAATGTTTTGAGGAAAACCAATAATAGCTCCTCTGTCTAACTCCACTGGAGAAGCACATTTACAGAACTCCATCCTAGAGGGCAGGGAACTACTTTCAAGCCACAACAAACACCAGGTAAACCAGATGTTCCAAATGATAAAAAGTCACCAAGTGCCAACTGTTTTCATCTGTACTGCACTGGCTGCCATTTCTTGAAATCATGTGATACCAAAGTCTAAAATGTCTTATTGCTTCCCTTTAAAACAGAATTTTTATTTTATGTCAAAGGAAACGTCACTGAATTAGAAAGCTTTTCAGACTCTTCAGATAAATATCATATTACAGAAGTTACTGCCGAAGTAAGTAACCGTCTGAGAAGTTTCAAACACATCTCCTTAGTCCTACACTAACAAATGTAAATAAAGTTTTTAGGTCTAGATGTTTATCCCTCTGGACTGCACTGTAACAGTTATCTGAGACTGGACCAGAAGATACTGAGTCACAAGGATGCGAAAGCAGAGTCATCTGGGTCATAACCTATTTCTTCAATGTAATAAAAGCATCCATCGTTTCACACACTGGCTTTTGAAAAACTAAATTCTTTTTTTTGGAACCATTAAGGGTTATTGATAGCCAGAGGAATCAATTCATCAAGTTTTGAGCACAATGTTGTCTGCTCATGATGCAATTATTATCAAGATCTGCATGAGCACTGCTACACGGAAGTTTTAGAAAACTCAAAAAAACCTTCTAAGATAATATTGCAACAATTCAGTATAATAAAAAAATAACTTCCCAAACAAATGATTCCCTTCATTACACTCATCCCTCTACCTTAAATTAAATAATGTCTTTAGAATTAAGGACCAAATTTAACAGAGAAAATAAGTTTAACCAAAATGATTGCATTAACTAAATCAAATTATGTGATATTTTGAGTTGTTCTGTCAGAAGATATTAACAATGTCAACTTTTTCTCACAGCACAAAATTGTTACTCTCTTGTATTTACTGGCTGGGAAGGATGTATACAGAAGTTTAGACAGAGTTGATTTCCCCCTTCCATTATGCCCCTGTTTAAGGCTTAGAAGACACTTAATTGAAAAGTAAGATTACTAAAAAGAAAATTGCATCTGTTGTACCTCAAACCAAAACACATTATGAAACTGGTTTTCATCTTAAAACTTTCTGGCTCTGAATGGCTGCTTCACACTGACTTCACACGAAGAGGCACCTGTGTGTGTGAATGAATTAATATTTATTTGTCAATGTTTCAGTCAATTACTGTCTTTCTGAGAGTGAGGCTATTTACAGACCTTGCTCCTCAAGTCAGACATTTCTTTAGCACTGTCCCAGTAAGAAGTTGGAGTGCTTCCATGCTGTGGACCTGGAATGTTAAATTTGGAAGGTTGCTTGTTATGAGGGAAATCCCTTTCTTATATACATCATGTGAAACCCTGCTCAAATCCAATGAAGTTACATGCCTGGAAAACCTCGCTGGGCAACCTGTTCCAGTGTCTCACCACCCTCACAGTCTTAAGACAAAAAGAGATCATGAGACGCTCCAATTTCCTAAGACAGCTTAAGAACTACTACTTAGCTCAAACTAAAACACCTCTTCTTAAATTACTGATATCCAGATTTTACCCAAAACACAGTACCAGGAGGCTTTGCCATTTCCTTCCCCATTTCAGTTTTTTTTTCTTAATATGAATCTCTCTGTAGTCTCTGTCCTTCATTATGCCTTATTCTCCTAGCTTTAGGAGACCATTAATACTTTCTTTCCCTGGTAAAATAGCATGGCTGTACATTATAAAATAATCTTCCAGTCCTCTTTTTGATAAGCTGAACAAATTGAACTGCAAGGCTGTCATCTGAGGGCACAAAGTCTCCAGTTCACATTATCTGTGGCTTTTTCAACAGCCTCTTCAGGCTTTTCAATGTCTTTTCTAAGATTCTGGTGTCAAAACTACACCATCAGAGATG
Organism: Calypte anna; assembly: GCF_003957555.1. Classification (NCBI taxonomy): domain Eukaryota; kingdom Metazoa; phylum Chordata; class Aves; order Apodiformes; family Trochilidae; genus Calypte; species Calypte anna. The sequence continues at coordinate 70,769,140 of NC_044246.1, forward strand.
TCTTAAAAATTAATCTCTCTGTCCCCCTGTTTATTTCCACCGTAGCCATCCCAGAAGAAATTAGGTCTAAATGTTCAAGCACTGAACCAGAAACTCCTTTTGAGCTGCTTGTCCAAACACTTAAATCTATTTCCAAGTCACTATATCTAGGAAAGAGTCTCCTCCTCCTTTAGGTATGTATGACTTGTATTCCTGATTTCTAGAGGTAAAATGTTGTGTTTGCTTAAAAAAGCCAAAACAAAACATACCCTTCTGCCTTCTTCCCTAAAATTTCAGTTCTGCTGAGAAATAAATTGCATACAACACCCTTGCTTTCACTGCTCCCCCATACACAAGTAGTGCACTCTGGTTACAGCAAATCTGTGTTAGGATCTACACTACATTCAGAACTGTTAGGGAAAAACACTGTTGTACTGGGCTTAGTATAAAACTGTGCTCATTAGAAATCCTATACTCAACAGCAATCCTTCAGTAATAATTCTCTTTCTATGCTAGGCAACTATCTTAATGCATTTAGCAAATACTTCCTTGACACTGCACAACGCCTATTTCATAGTACAAATAGCATCTACAAAACTCAGCCTTTCCCACAAAATCAGAGAGACTGGAGCTCATTTCATTTCCATTCTTCAGCTATGCAGCTGTGTGAATCCAGAACCAGCTTCTCAATCACCCTTTCTGGACTAAACCTGACTGAGAGCCTGCAGTTTCACCAATCATTATGCTTGGGTGGATTTTGCTTGTTTATTTTTTAATATGGGCACATAGTAGCATTCTTCTAGTGCTTTAGAATTTCTCTTGCACTCCAAAACTTATCAAAAAATTAAGCTGTTCAGAGATCTCAACCTTGTTTTCCAAATAATTCAAAATGCATTTGCAGGCTATTTTTAAACATATGCCAACTACAATCAGTATGAAAGCTATTTTACTGTTCTTTAAATAATTTTCACTCTATTTCAAATAGAACAAATATTTTTTGCAAAACCTTTTCCTTTTTCCCACATCATTATTAAAAATTCAGCCATCACCATCTAAGAATAAGCCAATAACTTTCAGAGAATATAAACCATACTGAAACCCCCATTTTACTCAACAAGTCTTAGAGCTAGCTGAGCAGACATATTTGCCTATGATCTCTAGTATCTCTAATTTTTCCACACTTAATAACTAATTGCCATTCATTCTGTTTTATACTTATTTGATTTTGTCTTGACATTGACACAGGATGTATTTCTATATTTTTTGTCAGAAAGTCCTTCTCGTTCTTTTTTGTTGTTGATTACACTCACTCCATCCAGTTAACTTGTAAGCACTGATTTCACAACCTTATTTTATGAATTGTCCCACAAGGTTTCAACCTACCTTCCCATGGGACTTGGTCCCCATGTTCTGCACATAGAAACCTGCAGATCCACTCTTGCCAAATGCAACACATTCTCCTCCACTATTTTCTTCTATAGAGCTTTCTTGTCATCACATCCTTCTCAGCCTCCTAATTTCCTTTTTCTTAATAGTTGCACTTCTGATGCCTGTCAACTTATCTGTCATCTGGTACCACAAGCAGTACCAAATACCTTGCAGCTATGTCTTCTACAGTGTTCTGCTTTAGCCCTCCATGTACAGTGCCCCCTACTAACCACCATACTTGAATATATATGAATACTACTTCCTGTCCCCCTTACTTTAGGGGGAGGGAACTTGGCTACAAGCCATGAGTGCACTCTTCTACTTATTTTTCCTTTTCTTCTGTGGCATCAGTGGGAATGACTTCTCATTTTGACTTAAAAAAGGATACTGCATGTGTAAATTTTTCCATCATAGAGTTAAAAGATATCATGAAAAACAGTAACTTGGTTTCATGGTTTGAACTCTGAATTTTTGTTTTGCCTTTTAGCAATTTGAATTTATTGCTATTGCTATGAAGCCCTATGAGAGTTTACATTCATGAGAAAAATTATATTAGAGGCAACTCCAGCCATTCATCCCAATTCAGTGGACAATTCTGAAGTCTGTGACTATACTTCTCTACTTACGAAGTGAATAGAGTGGATACCACCTTACCAATACATTAATGTCATATGTATGAAGGTATGTCTGTGATCTGAAGAGAAAAATCTTGGCAAAAAAAAAATTGTATGTAACAATTATAGGTGAAATTAATGGAGGTAAACGCAAAGAAAATAAGTGATGACCAAAGAAGCTGTCAAAGAAAAACATTTGTTTCATTTCAAAACATTTCATTTTAAGTGTAAGATTATTCCATTAGAGGCTACCAAAACACAACTGGTATCTGAATTGATCCAGCATGACTTCCCAATTTCTGGGTGATCAATGATACTGTTAAAATGATGGTTTATGTCTGATAAGGATTCTCTTTACCTTGTTCTGAACAGAAAACAGGAACCTAAGCTCCACTGCAGCAAGATGGTCTGAACCCCACATAATTACTTAATATGATCAGAACCTGCAGACCCAAAGTAGTGGCCACTGCCACGTAAGCTACCAGAACACTTCTCATCAGAAGCAATTTATTATCCCTTTTAAGTAGATAAAGCATTTACTGGACTAAAGAATTTTACAAGGTTTTGCTGACAGCATACATTAAGAGGCACAGTGAAGACAAAGCCTCAAAAGTTTTACTGAAAATCAAGTTAATTTACCCATGACACAGCTCCATCCCCACAAATGGCTCACTGGTTTTGTCTGAAACATAACCAGAGAAATTCCTGTCCAAATAGTTATCAACCTGGTAGCTGCAAGGAAGTGAAAGCACAATGTTATAACTAAAGGACTGGTCAGCATCCTGAATTAAAGGTGCTATCAGCCCAGTTTAGAGTTGTGGCCATTTAACAGTAAGTTCAGGTGTCAGCAGAGAAACCACAGAAGTACAACACAACTTCTGGGGGGATGTCTTCCAACTCACTGGAGGTCATATACAAGGACAGCTTTTCAGGAATGACACCCCACATGTTTAGCAGAGAATCTGGAAGTATCTATCAAAATCTGGCAAATTTTGATAAGGCTTGGTATTAAATAGCCCTTGTACTACCAAGACACAAATATGGCATGCAACAACATCCTTACTCTAGTAGTACCAGGATTATTATTCCTTTGCATACACATCAAACTAAACCCCAGATTTAACCCAATGATATTAGCCCAGGCACAATATTGTATTAGGATTTTTGAAGACATGGGATACACTTAAGAGTTAATTGACTGCATCATTTAAATAAAAGTCATTATTGTTCTCTTGGGGAGTCTTTTTTTTTCATGCTAAATTAAAAATCTTGCCGTCCAGTTAACAGAAGGCCCTTTCAATTTAGTATGACTTGGGAAAAGAGTAAGTTTTTACATGTGGGTTTTTGGTTTTTTTTTCTTTAAACTGAAAAGTCTGAGCATCAACTGATCTAGATTTGACTGGGTACTCACTCTGTCGCACAGCTCTTCAAACGTGAAGTCTGCAATGGTTCCACAGGCTTTATTCAGCTTCAGCTCTCTGCCTTGCACTTTTAGAATCCTTGGTCTAGTTACTATGGGAACATGAACAAAGACTCAATCTTCTCTGGATAATTACTATAAAATTCATCTCTTACAGATAGGAAATGCATAGCTTGATGAATAATAGCACATGATTCAACACATAAATTAGACAAAATGCTGATACAATGACTGCCACTTGAGTGTGGCATCAACCCATATACAGCAATGGAACTTATTAATTGGTCAGTGGAGATTGGGCATTGTGTTCTAAATGTATTCTCTTTCAAGAGAAATTAACTTACGTACAATCATTTTGTTTCTGAGCCAGCTCATCAAACAACTTATCCATGACAGCCTCCACATCAGCTTCACTTGTGCTACAGTGAAAAGAATAATAGAATATGAAATTAATAACACTTGAAGCCAACATCAAACAGCTGCCTGAGCCTGCTTAGCTTTTTGCCCATAAAAAAGAGAACAGGATGTTTTGCTCTAAATACAAACATTAGATTTAGAATGCACTTAAAAGTAGAGAATATTAACTCTCAGGTAGATGATTCTGCTTGATTTGCATACACTGAAAGACTTCTGTGTTTTGAGCTGTTTCCAGTAATGAGGCAATACAGGCAGAGCAGATCCATTAACACTATGTATACACAATGAGAAAAAAGGCTTCTGGCTCTCTCTTGCATGCAAAATAAGAGCAAATAGACAAGGCAAGGCAGTCAAGCACCTAAAGAAGCATCCTTTGAAATTTCTGAGAGGGGACTTTGTGAAATAAAACACTGGAGCAGCTTTTGGGGGAGGGGGGAGGGAAATCAAGTCAACTGATTGTATTGATGAGACAATTTGCTAAATTAAACTATGAAATTCAAAATAATTTTATCTGTTTCTCCCCTTTGTCCCCAGTACTACAGCTACGGACTGTGAAAATAAAGTATCTGTGCTGAGAGTTCAAGGAAAGTTTGTATTAATCTTCTGGATGCCACAAGGATTACAGATTAGTCTGAACACTGAATATTTGTGTCACTGAGTGGGTTAGATGGGCAACTCCACTGTGTTCCATTCTTAAAGAAGACAGAAAATATTTCTAGTGGTTTGTTTTTTCTCAACTAGTTTGAAAACCAAGAATAGCAAATTAATGATATGGTAGACAATAAACTAGAACTAGCATATAGAATACCTCAGTAAAGTTCGTATAATCTCATTTGGTGTGAAAAGTCTACTTGTAAATACAAAGAATTTGGAAAAAAAACCCCACACAAAGTTCTGTAAGAGTAATTTCAAACACTTTAAAAAGCCTTTTCTGAATAGGAGGCTACAAAAAATTGTAACTTCAAAAAAAAAGGGAAGTTTTTCTCAACCTTGCTATTTATGTGCTGCTTGCCTCTTACAAAATGACAAATGAAAAGGAGCAGATGAAACCAGAAAAAAAAAAAACAGAAAAGAGGAGAAAGAAAGAGTGCATATATACCAGATTATGCAAATGTGCGTGATTGTTACTATGAAAAAGTTTGATATAAAGTCTACAAAATAGATATTTGCACTTAACTGCCAAGAATGTTTGTATTCAGAACAAACACCTGAGACTGAGATCAAGGAAGCTGCTTTTATCACAACTTGTGTAGTTCTGTTATATTGATTGCTTTCACATGAGTATGAACCAGCTTTAAGCAACCCATAGTTGCATATTTTAAATGAAGAAGACTACTGAAATTATGAAGCATCAAAAAGAGGATTTAAAAAAAAAAAAAGTTATGATGATACTATAGCCATTAATAGGGGAATATAAACATATTGGACAAGAATATTTTGGTTTTGGGGCAAGACTGCTGAATAAATTTCAAAAATCTGTAGCAAACTACTGGGCCAGTGCCTAGTTTTAAAAAAAAGCCAAACAAAAAAAAATCCCCACATATTATGCTAGTTCTGCAGGTTGAAAACTCCAATGAACAAGTTAAACACAAGACTGAATGAGATTCCCTCAGGAAAAAAAAAACAGGATGATGAAATAAGTACCTTAGAATCATAGAATTGGCTGGGTTGGAAGGGACCTCAGAGATCGAGTCCAACCCTTATTCCCATTGGCATCTACAGCTTCCCTTACAGCTTCCTAACAATTTACATGGTAAATTCCAGAGGAAACCAAAACCTTTCCCATGATAGAGACTTAGCACAACCCCTGCCACTTATGTGATCCCAAGCTTTACAGCAGAATACCATGAAAAACTTTGGGTGCTACTCCTGGGGCTTGTTAGTATTTTTTTTCTGGGAGCTGATGCCATGGGCACCCTGTTCAGCCCATTACCAATACGTGCTCATCGTTTCCTCAGTGTATGGACAGCCAGAAAAGAACATGCTGGGTGCTCTCCACAATTCTCAGACACAAAGCCAGTGCAACAGGCAGAATAAGAAGAGCTCATTGTAAGACAGCTGTATGAGACAGCTACACAGACACAGGAAAGGAGCCACAATCAGCAATGCTGAGGTAACAGGGGGGACTAAAAAAGTATTTCCAAGCAGACACTGCGAAGCTTAAAGAAAGTGGAGTCCGGCAAGAATACAGAACAAGAGTTTCTTTGCTTGAGATCACGAAGTCACATTTTGTTTGAAGATACAGAACCTGCATTTGACCTGGTTTTGTATGTAAAATTCTGTCATTTCCCTCCAGAAGCAAAAAAACAAAGTTACTTCTAACAATTCTACTAAGTGATACTTCTCCTGGACAGAAAACTACCATTTCTAACTTTATAATAAAATGATCCAGATATTTTGTTCCAGTTACCTGCCACACCAATGAAAATACTGCACAACGCTTAATGGAAACATGATTTTTAAATCTACATGGTATGTTGGCTTGAAAGATACAACGGCTATACATTGTATTTTAAGTTATTGTTCAGGTTTTAAGTTACTTAATAACACTATAAGAGCAAATACGGTATAAAAAAATGTCTACAATGCAAAGGTTTCAAAGAATTTTAAAAAGGGAGGATGTTTCTATTAGGCAGATACATGCTGCAACAACAAGCACAACTGTGAACATAATTTAAAATATATTGATTTGCAAATAGAGAATAAAGTGCTGAAGAAATGTCATGATAAACAGAAACAATCTGTCAAATAGGGGGTGTCATGGGTTTTTTTTTCATTCCAAAGTACTGGAAACACCCAACATTAAATGAATTCTTGTCATTGGATTTCTATAAATACTTAATTACTTAAATACAATAAGGATGTTCTTCTATTATAAGAGAATTGTGCAATCTTTTACAAGAGGATATTCATTACTTTCTAACCATCTGTCACTTCAGTTCTCCAAATACCACACCTCCCCAAAAATCTAATTAGTTTTTATTCAGTCACACATTATAAATGATGCTAGTGTGGATACTGAATATGTAGTTTAATGAAGTTAATACCAAGGCATAATGGAAGGCGGTTTGCTGAACAAAACGGACCAGAAGGCAAAGAAAGGAAAAGTCACACTCTGCTAATTCTACCAAACATTTTTCATTTCCCACTGACTAGGAAATTATTAGCTAATAAGAAGGCAAATTATAAACTCACAGGTAGTAAAGTTTTCCAGCAGCAGGAAGCACTTGTTTCCTGTAGTCTATTCCAGAATCAAGTTGGACTGTGCTGCAGTATTTCTACAGAAACAAACAAACAGAAGCTTTATTCAAGGCAAAGCTGTATTTGCTATTATCTCTGCTAGAGAGAAGACACTTTTGCAATAAAACATCAGCATGAGTAAGATCTGTGAAACTGAAAGTCAAGATCACAAAATTGATCACAAAAGGTCTCCTTTACAATTAACAAAACAAAGGAATAATCTGGAAATCATTCACATACTCAAAACAAATAAGTAACCATTTAAAAAAATCTATCAACTAGAAAATTAAAACAGATTGGAAGCATGAGGAGTGAAACGAGGATGGGTATTATTCAATCCCTCTGGGTACTGCTTTGTTGGCTGTGAAAAAATAATTATTTTCACATTAAGAAATTCAGAACTAGAAAATTAGGAGCAATAGAAGTTTAACAGACCCCAAGTTCTAGCAACAAAGACAAATGAAATTACTTCTACTTTATAAGCTAAAACCGAGTTTATCTTTTCCTGCTTCTAGGAAGATTAAAATTTTTATGAGTCAAACATCAAATGTATTAACAATATAAAGTCTTGCTGCAAAATGGACCAAAGCATAAAGGGGAATAAGCAAAGCTCTGTATCAATAAGATTTTGTTTCATTTTTGTAATATCTGAAATGACTTGGAAAAGGATCTTTTTTTTTTTCCCCTCTTTAAACAACCTTCAAGATTTCAAGTGTGATATAGATGTCCTTGAGTAGTCCAAACTCAAAACCAGCTGTACTAAAGAGTGGGGTTTTTTGATTCAAAGCCTGAGGCTGCGAGCAAAATTCTCAATAACTTCAGTGGGATCCAGATTTTACATCCTCTGGCAAATGCAATACCTGTGCTTATCTGCTATTACTACTGGCAACATGCACAGCTTCTGGTTGTTATACAGCTAGAAGCAAAAGAAGCTATAAAAAAGTTTTACTATTTTAGAAAATGTACTTCTATCAATAATTTAATTAAAGCAATAAAGCTTTCTTTGTAGGTAATTCAACACCATTAAAATTCTTTGGATTGCTAGAATCCACTAAATTATGCTGCTTCTTCACTGCACTATGAACTAGGAGTTTATCCTTAGTACTCTCATTAAGCATTTCATATTCTGTGTGTCAAATTTTCCAAAGCCTCCTTGAGGCCATTCTAATATCAGAATTGGAAATGTCAAATCTCATTTATAGCAACGACATTGCAGAGGGAAAAAAACCTGAAATTTTAGAACTATCATCAGTGATTTAAGGAGCAATGGCCTTTTGAACAAATGCCTTGCATAGGACATAGTTTAGAAATATCTGCAGGAGTGCCTGTGATGACTCACTGCACTATTTTTTTTTGCCCATAGCTATTACTGAAGGCTCTAAACATATTTTAAACTTCCAATCTCTCTGCAAAGATATAAAACTGAAGAAAAAAGGGGAGGGGGGAGGAAAAAAGTCATTCTGAAAACACAAAATCCCAGAAAAGTCCATGTGTCTTTAATTCTGCTAAGTGAAAAAGCCATGCTAATCAAATCATTATCTTGGACTAAGGCTACTGAAAACACAATAGCATTGGTGCTACAATATTATTATAATCTATTCCCTTTCTTTTCATGAAAGCTTACAAAGAAAGAGAACAACAGAGCCGAAGAAAAAAGTTCCAGAGACATGTAATAATATGCACAAGGGAGGGAGGATGTTTAAGCTTTTCTTCAGCATTAGTGTGGCAGTCAAAGCTAAAAAGAAGATTCCTGAAATTTCAGAGCAAAGCTGGCATACTTAGCTCTTCTCTGGCATGCACTGATGTTCAGCATCTTTCTGCCTAATGTTTTATTTTTCAAAAGTATTAGATTAGCTCAAGTATTGTTTTCTTCATGTTATAGTAGGGGGAAAAAAAATCACATTACTACAGTTATGCAGACTATGAGATTATTTAGATTAACTCTAGATACTCAAGATATTTAGCAACATGGCTTATTGTTTTGAGTTTGTTTCCTGGAAAAAAACAAAGATAGGAAATTTCACATTAGTTCAGCCTCATCTTTTTGGCCTTTGAGATGGGTTTATGAACTCTACCTCTCAGGGTGTTGTGTTCTTCCTTGAAGAAAGAACATAGAACTACATACACTTAAGTGTGTGGTATGGTCGTGGTAGTTAAGAGTTTGTGTGCTCCAAAGTTTATTTACAGTTTTGGGGCCTTCTTAAACTACAGCTGCCAAAATGAAAAATACTTCTTTTCCCTATAAACCTTGTCTTGTATGCCTACAGTAACATATTACTATTGATTTTAATATAACATTGCACTGGTTATTTCAAAAATATCTGTTAGGTCTTCTGGGCTACAGGACCCTTCAGCCAGAAAGGCAAGAGCAGTATCCTGTTCAGAGATACATAAAATACAGCTATTACAGTTCTACTGAGTTTTTGCTTCCTTATGATGTGAAAGTCAACTGCAAACACAAGCAAAATAGAAAAAGAGAATTCTGAGACATCAGTTTTCTGTAACACCTGATATAAGCATAGAAGTAGGGACCAGTTAACAGGAACAGAGATACTTAGTCCTTTGGAAAAACACTTGGCATTTTACTATCCTGCTCCTCAAACACTCCTAATTAATTTCTGAGTTTGGTTTTGTTTGCTTGCTTGGGCTTTTTGCCTTAATTCTGTACTATCTTTCCAATATAGCTTTGTTTCCTATTTTTCAAATCAGCATTCTCAGTCAAATTCTGGTTTATATGGAATCTCTAGCATATTTTGCATCCATTGCTGTCTCCAGAACCACTGGATTGGACCTTGAAGCCAGTTTCTTTCCTTCTTTTTTTATTCCTCTCCAGACTCTCTTCTTCAGCAAGGTAATCCAGCCATTTAGAGCCTGTGTTCTAAATAAAAATCAAACAGCCACAAGAATTTCCTAACCCTTCTATTCATGCAAATGAATACCTACCACTGCTTGCCATTAATTATTTTTACTGAAACACTTCAAAGCTGACTCACACCTGTTAGGCTCTGTATAAATATACATAAAATGGATGGGCCCCTAGCATTAAAACAAAACATTATCATCTCTGTAGCAACAGGCTCCCGGAAAACATTCTGTCAAAACATGACTGCTGTTGTTAAGCCTATAAGCTTTGTAAGGCATGAACAACTTCTCCTTATGTGAATATACAACATCTGAGTATAGATAGATCTATAGGCATACTGGAATATAACAACAAACAAACAAAAAAAATCAAAACATAACTGTGTGTAAAGAAACATATAATAAATTATAATGTGGAAGAAATTAATGCCAACAAAACAGCACACAAACATGCACTGGTGTGGGCAATGGTATTTACACAAACTGAACTCAACGCTGGAGAGAAGAGAAAGGGTGTGAGAGCAGCACCAGAGAACTGAAGGGCAGTGATGGAAGGAACACTTGTGCTGCCAGGCAGTAACAACAGTGCATCTCCTCCAAGTTAAGTACTTACAGATGGAGATTGTTCTAAAGGGGGATTCAGCACATGGACACCTTTACTCAAAGCCAGAGTCAGAAAGTCAGGCTCAGGTCACAGAAAAGCTATGTGCTGAGCAGACACCCAAAGTTTTTCCCTTTGGGGTTTACTTTATAAACAAGAGTACCCACCGTGGTTATTTGTTTCTGTACATGTTCACTTAGCTGCTTCACAGGAATGCAGGGGGCAAAATGTTAATATTTGTAAATAATTTTTCCAAGAGATATGCCTTAAATGGTAAAAAGACATTGTAGAATCAGAACATATAATAAAAGTAAAATTATGCACACTAAAATATTGTACACATCCAAACTAAACACTTAAAACACCAGTCTTACAAAAATGAAAACCAGACATACAGTTGCACGGTATGGAAAAAAAATACTGCTCACAACTCTAAGAGTGAAATACTGAACCTCAGAGAGAGTGCTTATGTGAGTACCACCACACATCTTCTCTTCCCTTCACAGGTGTCAATGACACCTGTGCATGATGGATTCAGAAAATCATACTGTGATTTACAAGCCATGAAAATCCTACCTCTTTTTGCAGCATGGGGAAAAACCCTACTAAGATGACACATAAAAGTTCTAGTTCCTCTCTCTGTCTCTGGACTAACTTCTCCAGCAGGGACTGATTAAACCCTACAGATATGATTGCATCCTCACTCACTAATAACCACCACAGAATTTTAATCAACAGACAGAGAACTTACTGGAGAGATCAGATTGTTCATACCTAATTGTCAAAGAAACAAGTTAACTATTGGTTTACCACCTTTTAAGATGGAGATTTAAACTTCCAAATTTCAACTACTTGCACTAAACTTCTACTTTTCTTTTGAAATACATACTTAAAATAGAAGCTATAGTCTGATCTTGTAGAACCATCTACAGTTTCAAGCAGATTTTCTATTCTATTGAGATATTTCAAGTCTGACTTACCCTATTCAATTCAAATGCATGAAATTAATTAGTCATGCAATTTATTTTGAAGTCATTTACGTATTTATGTATAGAAAGAACAAATACAATTAGAGAACTGAAAACACAATTAGTAAGTTAAAAATACAGCATGATCGTGCACTCATTTCCACTGAAGTGGCAGAAAAACTTCATTCCAGAGGGAAAAAAGACAAAACCTCAAGGCTCAACTGGAGACAGAACACCTAAAATGAGAATCTTCAGAATAGATAAAATTAGACTTTCAGTATAGTTACTGTAGAAAGTTATTAAATGCAGACTAACAGAAATGCATTTTTCTTCCTGTATGCACCTATAATATTCCTTTGTTGGTGCAATCAAGAATGGCAGTTATTAAAATGTATAGCTGATAAAAAAATTGAAGTATAATGTGATTGATTAAGTAGAAGAACAAAGGTTTAAAAAAATTCCAAAAGGCAGTCCAAGTTAAGTGGATTACCTGCAAGGTCTCAAGATGTGTGTGTCCTATGTATCATGAAACCCACTGAAATGCTACAAGGTGGCCTTGTGGTCCACAATAAAACACATACTAAATACCACGTCCCCCTATGAGCTCAAATATTGCCATCAGCTCATGACCCTTGATAATGCAGGTGAGCAGATATTTCTTAACCTTATTGCAGACCACCATAAGTCAACACAATGGTCATTCTCTGCTCTAAATTCTAATGGCATTACCAAAAAAAAAAAAACCCCAAACAAAACCAAACACACAAAACCCATAGAAAATTATACAAAACACCCTGTCAGCCAACAGGATCAGACAAACCCTATCTGAGGACTTGCAGAGAAGGTGTAAGGGGAGATGCAAGAGTTCTTCAGCTCTGGATCATCATTACCATAATTCCCACACCTGCTAAGTTTCCTCAGCTTTTCACACCCCGGTGAAACCAGACACCTGGAAATGCAACAGAAGTACTGCATCTGCTGTATCAAACACACTTCCCATATGAACAACAAAGATACCTATTCCTAGGTAACCAAAGCTGCACAATTAATACTCTTGGTTCCTGGTGTAGTTCAAAACAAACATATAAGAATACCTAATATTAATAACCTAGTCATGCCATAACTGGAAACTGCAACTTCTAACCACTCTCTCTGAGCAAAAGGTATCATACCTTCCACATAGGTATCATTTTCCCTTTTCAAATGCATCCTCAGTATCTAACCATTTCTTACGTTATTACCTTAGATCAAAAAAACCCTACCCCACTAAAAAACTCACCACACCCATCCTGTTGATTTGGTATCCATTAACAATACAGAGCATCACTAATACTCCTTCCCTCCAGAAAACAATGAGCTCCTTCATTGGGAAACATTCTTCTCATACATTTACAAGCAGCCTAAGAGAGAAAAACTCCTGCACCACACAACAGAGGGACACAATGAAAACATTCAGCCAGCAACAGAGGAAGGTTCCTCAGATAAATAGAGCTCACTAGACTTAACCATTTTTATTTTTCATTATTTGGCTTCATGTAATGTTAGATTATGACACAGAATATTGCTTCTTCTTTTTTTAAAATTTTTTCTTAAGTGGTTTCAAGAAGAGGCTTCTTCATCCAAAGGACACCATTACAATAGGCATTTTTCCAAATGAGCCATAACTGTTAGAACAAGAATCCTCTTCTCCAAAAATGGTGTTTCATGAAAAAGTTATTTCTGACCTACAAAGCAAACCTACAGGCTTTAACTTTGAGTTACTCTCACAGTCATCAGCAAGTGACAATCACAAGTTTGTTTCAGAGTGTGAAACTGTCCCGTCAGGGACTCATGAGCCAGGTCTGTCCATACTGCTGAGAGAAGCGTACAAAACTAAGTCATGAAAGATGAACCATACCCTTAGTCACGAGCAAGCATGCTACAGGTGCAGGACCTTCAAAAGGTGCTTTTCTCCAAAAAAAAAAAAAAACAAAAAACAAAACAAAACACCAAAACCCCACCAAAACAAAAAAAAAAACCCCAAACCAAACCAAAAAAAAAACAACCCAAGAGAGTGAACCTAGTTTGTAACACTCCTAACTTTCTGCTACACTGATCCATGGGAATGAGTTGCACTCACGGGGAGGCAGGAGAGGGAATCATCAGGTATTTGGTGGTGGATAAAAACTTGGTCCAAGCTTTGCTGGATGTGCACACAGTTTTCGTCTCCCTGTTCAGATATTGTTGAAACAGTAGACTTCAAAGAAAATGTCAATGAATCCTCATAAGCACTATACATGACCTCTGGGGTAATTAGCAATCATTCAAAAGCAACAAGACTAAAATGTTCTATTCTTTATTACTGTCAGCTCTTGTCTTGATCAGCATTTTAATAAAGATGGTTCATCGCTAAGACAGTTTCATGAATCAGTCATAATTACATTCTGACATGCAGTGAATAGTAAAGCAAAACTAAATATCACTTCATCAACCTTTCTAACCTTTATGCAAGTATTAACTGTAAATAATTTTTACACAATCTTACAACAGAATATCTGCATATTTCTTAGCTTTGTACATACTCCAACCTAACTGAATTTCCTGTGACCTATACCTGAAAAAAAACCCTTAAAATCAGGCATAATTACTTAGTTTTGCATGATATTCAGGTGTTGCCTTTCACAGATCAAATCAACTTCAAGTACAAAAGGCTATTTGTTCTACAAAATAGTGCTGTGCTTTAATGGGTTAACTAATTTATTTTAGTCTGTCTTTTCCCCCACATTCTTTGCTACTTGCAGCAACAAAATTGATAAAATAGCCTGAGATACTTCATGCTTGTTCTGATTTAAACCTACAGAAAAAAAACACAAACAGAAATAAACTTGCAAAATGTCATCCAAGTATACAGTACCATATCAGTGAAACTAATCATGCTCAGGTTGATTTTGGATGACAGACATTTTCTTTGTAAATTATTTTTAAAAGGAGCAGAGAAATCTGGGAAGTTAAGTACTGCCAAATATAATTTTCAAAATGGATCTGCCTCTTACACATGTGACAAGGACACTTTAAACTTTAAAATGAAGAGTCTGGCAAAGATAAATGCAGAGGTAAAATTAATTCAATGGAAGTTGTATAAGTTTACATTATAGTCTTCAAGCTTTAACAACTAAGAAACCCCACTATTCTTGCTGCCACAAGGACCACACGATCTATTGTACAACTTTTCAATAACTTATTTTAATGTCTAGCTACAAATCAGCCACCCCCTAAGAAGAGGAAAAATAGACAATTAACTTGTAAAATAATGGTGCATGAATAAAGACAGAGACTTCTAAAATGTACTGTTCTGTGAATAGTATTTCAGATATTCAGACAAAGGTGAAAGAATTCAGGAGGTACAGATGTGGCTGTGCTGGGTAACAGACAAGTAGCCTCGACTTTTCCCAGTCAGGGAGCAGAAGAATGGCAGGGTAAGCTTCTATGCAGTAAGAATTACACTGAATGGGTCTCACAGTTTTACATCATTTAAGCAAAAATCTTCCTTGTAGACTAAGGATAAATCCCTTAATAGAATAGGAATAAATAATTAAAAAAAACCAAACCAAAATCAACTAAACAGAAAACAAACACAAAACCCTACACCCAAAACAAATCTACAAACCACTGTGTAACATGCAGTTTTACTAAAGAACTGATAGTGACTGCAGCTTGTAATCTCCTAATAAACAGTGTTCTGTGAAAAACAAATGCCAAGAGTTCACTCCAAATTTATAACATGATGTTCCATAAGCTAAGGGTCAAATTCACCCCTAATACATGTATTTCATTGGAATTACACCCTAGACTAAGTTATTTGTCTAGATTGCTTTTTTGCTGTTGTTTTTCTTTTTAACATTTGATTTGTATTTCTTTTCCGAGTACTAGCCTTTGCTCCTGCCAGAACTGTTGGCAGGCAGGAGAAAAGGGAAAAAAAAACAAAAAAAAAAGTAGTATTGATTTACAAAACTGGATTTCCCAGAATAAAAAAAAAAAAAGCGATTAAGATCTAAACAAAGGCTAAAGATGGCTTACGCTTAGCTCTGATGAGGTCCACTACCTCATTACCAACAACTGAAAACTTCTGATGCATTTTTTTTTTCAAGGGAATCCAAAAGTCCTTGCTGTAAAGCAGGCTGGGGGGTGCAGGGTCCATTCACTCCTTCTGTATCACAACCATTATGTAAGAAGTATAAAACACTGCCTTTATGCTGACAAACCACAATGACTCTTCTTACATCAAAGCGTTTTCACCACTAGGGTTTTTTTTTCTCCAAAATTTATTCAAGCCAAGGGCAGGGAGACAACAATTCATACACGCTAATTACACCTAATTATCTATTCCCTTTTTTTTTTTTTTCTGCCAGTTTCGGCCAGTGTTATTTGCTATCTGGGTTTCTCACAACCTCCCCTTGCCCTGTCCATCCAGCTCAACAGTAAACTCTTTGAAGAAAACAGTTGTGGTTTCTTAGAATTTTAACAATATAAGTTCAACTCAAATGAAATTATTCTATTATTTTTTACACATTTATGTGTGAAATATGAAGGCCTCTTTGTTAATTTGGCAAATTCCTCACATCTCTTCATGGCTAGAATTGCTGGTAACACCCTCTCTTGTAGGAGCTTCTCCTCATGCTTTCTTTTCATGATCTAAATGAAATGTTTATTGGATTAAAGTTCTTCTCTGCAGACCTCCACGGTGGCCTGTGACAAAGAGCTTAAAAGCTTTATTAATTGGCTCGGGCTTTTTGGAGGGAGGCAGGACCTCATTTCACATTACATCACAAGCAAATAAAACTGCCACGTGTAATTAGACTAATTTACCCTGATACACCAGGAATTAACTATTCCATATCTATGATATGCTTTGATTTACTCATTTTGATCACAGAGTAAACAAACCAAGGAAGAACTCAGGAAATCCTAACAATTAAAGAAAGAAGGTAGGGAACCAAAGAGGGAGCTACAGTAGCAATTGTTTTATCCCTAGGTAAAGTTTTGATCTGCATCAAAACAAACTAAGTGCAAGTATGTGTGTAAGGCAGAAACTAAACAAACTGAACAGCTTGATATCTAGAAGACACACAAAAACAACAGTTATATTATAAAACATTAAAACAGTTAAGTGCTCTGAATTCAAATAATGCTTCTACTTGAATTTCACACACACAAAGGCTTAGAAAGCTAAACACTTTGGAAGTGTTTAGGAAAGGCTGTAACTTCTAATCTGACACTTTGCTGCCTAAATACAACATTTTATTAGTTACCGGTTCTCACAAGTCTGCCAAACTAAAATTACTCAGAAATGCTACTGTTGCTCAGCACATAAATACTTGCAACCAGGTTGTATTTTCTATTTTTAATTTTTTTTCTGTGTATAATTAGGTATGCTTCACAAAAGATGAGTACTTCTATTACTTGCAGAGAGAGAGAACAAGAACAAATGCTCCTTCTACTTAGGAGTTTGCTTGGTTACATGCTAAGAAGGGAAACAAAAGGCCCAACATCTTCAGTAATGAAAAAGTCAATTGATAGGCGAAGCCATCACAATATCAAAGGCCTAATCCCTGCAATTCTGACTCAGGTGACAGTTCACAGGGGTCAGAGTGGCTGACACTGACCTCAGAAGCAAGTTTTAACTATTCAACATACTGAAAGCTGCTGGGCTATCACACCATTAGACTGGAACAAACTGACAAATCAATTTCATCAAGGAGATGACTTCTGGGGGGGAGAGGAGGGGGAAGTGGCAGATCCGCCAATCAAGAAATCCCTGCATTTCTCACACAGGTGGTTGGACAAAAGCTGAGTGCACCATCAAAGACATTTTACATCTACCAAATGCCTTTGTACAAAACTAACTCCCACAATTTCCTCAGGGACAACTCAAAATGTTTTAAACAAATAGTTTTCACATATTCAAACGAAGATATTGAAAACTGAAAATACTTTTAAATTCCTCCATTTTTTATTTTGAACTAAAGGGCAAATTCTATTTTAAACAAATGAGAGTAGGCAACAATGTCAATAAATAATCATTAACCAATTCCAAGAAGGACAGTGAACATTACAGTGTATAAAAATACATTGTTTTTTATCTGATGAGTGTACAATGCTTACTATTGAGTAATTTGAACCAAAGAGTTTTAAAATAAGTAATTATTTTATCCCTAATACCAAGGGAAAAAAGTTAACTATATGAAGCTTACAGTAATTTCATGTCCTACGGTTAACAGGTTTCAGGTTGATTCTCTTTAGCTGAAGCAGAATGCAGGTAGTAAAAACCAAATATTTTCTTTTAAAACTGTATCTTTAAAAGGTATATTCAGGCTATGAACCTAAAGCCTCTTGAATTTCAGTTAGAATTTAGTGCAGTGCAGGTTGACCACATGATAAAAACTTGAGAAAAGTGCAGAAGTTACATACTTGGCGTTTTCATTTGGCTTTACTTTTTACAACTTCACAGTTCTAGGAAACCTTTGAAAACTCAAGAACTACTTATTTAAGTTATACATAATAAATTATTTGAGGACTTTCCCTTCCTGTTTGTCTGAAGCATTAAATTAGTAATTGGATCAGAAGTAGGATTCCAGTATAGTTAAGGGTTCATGTATGTGTCTTCACTAAATGTCTGCTAAAACTAAAATGTTTCTAAAATTATTGCAAAAGAACTAAAATAAAGCATACTTTCTTTCTTGTTTTTTTTTAAGAGCCTTACCTCACATCTTACATCAAGTTGTTAAAGATGCACAGCTTTATCTGTAAACCAGTTTTAAAATGTTTAGAAATTTTTATATTTCTTACAGGTTTAGGACAACAATTTTTGAAATATTTCCAATCTAAGCATTTGAATTTGAAAGTAACTGTGAGCAATGTTTTTCTTTTCAAGAAATGGCTTTGCAAAAAAGGAAAAAAATAAATCACAAGTTCATGCACTTTAAAATGCTCAGTAAAAGATGCTGCAAGATTAAAAGCTCAGTCACAAGGGTCTGAATCTAATTGCAATTACAGAATTAAAAGATTTTTCTTCCTAATACTTCTTATCTCTGTAAAGCTCTTTGTAAAATTTCATGCACTGAAGAAGCACTCAAGTCTGTTGCAGAAACTAAGCCTTCCATAAAGAATATTGTGTCACAAAGAATTCTAGCCACAGCCACAAACCAATCAATTGAGAGTTGTTCCCTGCTTATGAAAACTACTACTTTAAGTTACAAGGTTAGAGAATCCCTGAAAATTTAAATCTCAAACTATATAAGGTTTCAGAAGACCAAAATACAGGGACAGGTTCAGAATTGGGCAGGGGACACAGGGCAGGAAGAGCTCCTGACAGCCCAACTGGGCTGGGCCAGCTGCACAGACCTGGAAGCTTTTATGTGGCCCCAAGAAGTGGAATCCATCAATTGCACCTCCCATTACAGGTGTTCAGTATCCACTTGTTTCCAGTAATCTATCAACTAGAAAGGCACCAAACTTTAGATAACTGCATCTTCCCTAGAGCATTGTTTCACCTTTTTGCTTATTCCACAGGAATTGGTTTGTAGTTGTCTTTGTAAGAAATAGGAACCTAAATACAGATACTGGAATCATATCACCTGTAGAAAATAAAACCAGCAATGAAATCAAGGGTGAACATGAGTAATTCCAGACCCAAGAAAGAAACCATTTCTTTTGATCATCTGAAGACAGATTTTTGATTTATGGTTACCAGGGTATTGAAGAATTGTGTGTTCCATTCATGAGGAACAGAACAGCCTGAAATCTATTTCAAGTGAAGCATCTCTTCACTCAACAGAAATGTACTGTCAATACTTTCCATTCATCTCATCTTCCCAAGGATATTTAAAAGAATTTGAAGCTCCTGTGTTGAACTTGAACTGCTTTTAGTGTTAAAGCCTTATTTTTATAATTTATCATCATAAAAGTTAATTTCTGAAACAAACAGAAAAAAACAACACACCCAATCACTCCCTCTAAACCCCAAACAAAAGCCATGCAGGAGGCTCTGAGCCCAGAGAAAACAAAGACAGGAGCTGGTCCAAGTTGTCAAAGCCACCTTAAGGAAACAAGTTACATGACACTGATGCTACACAGAGACTCATGGCTTGGAGTGAGGTAAAGGTAGAGAAGACAGTAAATCAAACATCTGCAAGCATCAAATGTACTATTTTTCCTTTATATTTCCACACAGAACCCTGGAAGATATAATCCATTTCTTAAAGTCACACATGGAATTATAAACAGGTGAAGCAAAAGCTACTCCATCTGTTAAGACCATTGCCATGATTTATAAGCACATTTGGGAAGCCTAAATCTCCATTTCTCAAACAAACACAGACAGAATATCGATTTAGTTCTATACATTACTTTGTATTGTACTATTTTGTAATGTGTCATTTGCTAAAAGTCTTACTTTAAAATACATTGTAATGTGGCTTATTTAATGTCTGCTTCTCATGTATCAAACACAAAATGTAAATTTTAGTCTGATTACTCTGATCAGCAGTGACATCAAAGAGCCTCACATTTTTTAAACCAGGTTATCGCTCAAATATCAGCACAAGATGGGATTTTTCAAAGGTGCTTAAGCAATTAAACATTCTAACAGTTCCAAAATGCCCCACTGAAAACCCAAGGCACCATCAACTGCTTTACTGCTGACAACCTGAACAGAAACATCCAACCAATGCACCTATTCAGCATTTCCAAATTTCTTCTCATTAAGCCAAACCTACCTTAAACTCATACCTTCCTTTTATCTTAGATACTGATATAGTTAACAGTATTTACATATTTATGCTGGCAATACTGTTGTGAGGCAGGGAAGTGCTATTTCTGTTTTATATGCCATAATACAGGTGGAGCAGGGCAGAGGAGCTGTATGCGAAGCCTCAACAATGTAAGAATACAATCATAGCTTGTAAATTAAAAACACCTATGACTTGCTCAGAACTCAGAAATGTGAATTCAGCATATGTTCTTATTAATAGTAAAGTAAGTACTGATTGTATTATTCACACTGAGAAAGGATGCTCCATTTTTTTATCTAAATGAATTACTTGAAGGTTACAGCCTGCCACACCACTAAGTGCAGACTCTGGGAAGCTCATTCCAGAACTGCTGCATGTTGGATGTTATGAGAAGCCTCACAAATACTCATTTATACACAACAAAGACAACCCAGAAACAATGCAGCTGAGGGATATATCCCAAACACTACTTCCTTTACACCAAAGGAACACCAAGGTTTTGGCTCATAATAAATGTGAGATGTCTACAAATGCAACACAGAACAGTTAGAGGACTACTATATATACTACTATATATATATACTACTATACTACTATAGATAGCATTAAGAAAGTCCTATCCAAACAAACAAATTCTGCTACCTTATTCAAAAGTTAATTTTTTGTCATAATAAAAAAGTCCAACTTTCAAGACATGTTAATACTGGACAGGAAGATTTCTTTCTTGCCTTATCTTCAAGTACTTTTGCCCCAAACAGTTAAAGTATATACATCTTATCTGAAGACTGGTATCAAAGCAATCCTGTACAAATCTCCAATTTATTAATACATCAGACGAAAACTGAAAAGCATTGAACAAGTGACTCTCCTTACCTTCAGCACAGCAATGAATGGCACAAAATTAGCTCTCTGAAGACCATTTTTATAAAGATCTGAAAGAAAGGAAATCAGTATCATTTTGCTACTTAGTCTTAATAACAATATCAGCTTGTCTTTTAGTCTGGCAAATAAAACTTGTTGCAGAAAAAGGCAGAAAAGAAGAGATGAAATTTATTTCTCCTCTTTTGCTGTATGAAAACTGTATACATTCTTAAGGAAGAAAGGAACATCATGGAAAAGTGTGAAAAAGGCAGTGAGTGAAAGATGACTTAAATCTCCAATGGCATAGAACCAATTTTAGCAGAAGAAGTAAGACCAGCTTCTGTTTTAAGCTAAGGCTATAAAAAAGGATTTGTAATTCTGCATATGCATTGGTGTAATTATAAGACCAAAACTATGCAGCCAAGTCCCAAGTATTTGTCAGAAGAGAAAATAACATAATTCAATATAAACAAAAAAATACTCTATTTGGGTTTAGAAGGTTAGTATGATTCTTAGGCAGTGTACTATGGTACACTATTTTCTAGCAATTCTAACAGGTAAACCCCCCTTTCCAAAGCTAAAAAAAAAAAAAAAAAAAAGTAATCCCTAAGGAAAAAAAAATAAAATGCAAATTTGCAAAAAATAAAAAAATGCAAATCTGCACTCAAATAAAATACTAATTTAAAAGCAAATTGCATTTTGTATCTTATTTTGTATTTTATATAGCATACAGTTCTCTACAGAATATAGAGTTTTGGATGGAAACTATCCATCTCCCCAACATGTACATAACAGAATGACTTTTTCATTGAAAATGTTATCACTTAAACTGAAAGAGGGGCTGTTCTTCTTCATTAATATTAAGAAGACTTATCAAAAGGCAGTGGAGCATCTATGACTACCAGAAAGAATAAACAATAGACACCTGGTGAAGATGTCACCAAAATTCCCAACAAAGACTATGCCAGTTTATTAATATAATCTATATTCTCCATAATGCCATAATACCATGTTAAAGCTTTTATGGTCTGCCAGCACCTCATGGTGAAGACACAGCATGCATAAAAAACCAGCTGGTTTTCACAGAATTTGACATGCCCACAGAAACATGCAGGAAAATTATCAGTGAAGATGATTCCATACTCTAATTACCAACAAAGATATATGAAGCCATATATAGTTTTCATTCATAACTGCAAATCCTGGTAACTATACACTTACTAAAACATCAACCAATTGCATATTTACTTGTTAAAATTACTGAATGTGTAGCACTACTGTAAGATACTTCTGTTAGTCCTTCTAGTTAACAAGGCCGTGAGTTTTGTACTATGCCTCTGTTTTGTGAGAATAAGAAAAATAAACAGTAATTTTGGTTGAGAAATGAAGCCAGGATTCCTTGAACACTGCATCTGAATATTCCACCTTCACATTTCCCCAAGGCAGAAGTTTACCATGGTTAAGAGTAACACTAATGGTCAGCAGCTGGGTACAACTGCTCTCTAATGAAGAAGCCACTTTTCTCCTTTGTGTCCACAAGAAACTAATCTCTCAATTCAGTTTTTAACCTTGATGCAGCATGCTATGCTAACCCAACTCTTCCGTGTGGGAGGAATGCAGACACACACCATAAATACACGAGAGTAGTGAGTAGGAAAATAAAAATAGGCATTGATCAATGTCTGGACTCAACATAGTTCAGCTCTGGAGATGCCATTCTTGGCATTCTCATTGGGGTAGCTGGCACAAATGGATATCTTTCCAGTTGACACAGTGACTTAATATGTATATATATTAAAAAAAAAACCAACAAAAAAAAGACAACAAAAAAAACCCCAACCAACCAAAAAAACAACAACAAAAAAACCCCAGGGAAATAATGGTCCCAAACTGACAGCTCAGTTTAAATAGGATACAATCCTCAAGTTCCGATAAAAATCTCTCCTGAACTTTAAAGAATGGTGCTCCAAAAAAACAGAAGGATACTTCCTGAATAAAGCACTAGCTCCCAGTTTATCTGTTGTTAGCCCAACTACAGGAATTATGATTTCACCTTGTTTGCTCAAACAAGGAAAATAAACCAATGGGAAATTATTTCCTCTTCTAATTAAAACAAAGCACACTGTAAATCTTTAGTGATTCTCCCTTAGTCAGTTTGGGTAGAAAAATCACCTGGTCATTACAGTGAATACTGAATTCTTCGGGTTTTTTTGCAAACATTTGAAATTAATTAATCTACAAGTGTCATACAAGTTGCAGAGAAACCATGCATTATGTTAACTGCTAACAGCATATTATAGCAAACATTCTTTTCCTCTACAAAAAATTACAATTGCTGCTTGGTTAAAACCCATACCAATTTAAGGACTTCAGCAAGTCATGCTCTGCCTAAAAATATTGTTAGAAATTGAAATCTTCCACCTAAGTAAGTCCCAACCAGTGACCTCACACCAGGCTGTGAGAATGGTATCTTTATAAGGAGTTCTCCTTGGAGCTGGTGAATCAAGCTTGCAATTTTACATGTTAGAAACCAAGAAGGAATGTACTCTTTTTATTTCCCCACTTCTGCAGAATATAATCTTTCCTATACTGAAATACATCCAAAACACAGACAATATTTCACCCCTCCTCAACTTCCCTGTCTCCAAATACCCTTCCACTGAAGGTTTGGAGAGAGTAGAGGAGATGAGAAAACAAGGGGAGAGGTAGGGAGTGGTGGTAGTGGTAGTGGTGGTGGTGGGAGGAACACCTTGAGCTTGAGAGGAGTAAGACAGTGAAAAACCTTTCTTCCTTATGCACATGAGAAAAGAGGGGATAAATTGGAGTATCTTTTATTCTCCAAGACTACAGGGCTTATTAGTATTAAACACTATGTGATTTTAATACAATTCTTTTGTAAGATACTGAGATTAACTGTATTTGGGTAATACTGATAGCATGTTTGTTTTTACCTTCTGGCGGCCTGTTAGATGTTGCCACAACGACAACCCCATTTTGGAACAGATTTTCAAAAAGCTGCTTCAGAATCATGGCATCAGCAATGTCAGTGACCTAAAGAAGACAACACATTTGTTTTATGTTGCTTTCAGCTTCTGCTGCAATAGATTTGCAAGTGGCTTTATAGCTTGGAAAAATGCTTGTTAGTGAAAGCCATGGAGAAAGATTCTAATTATTGCTTGGTGAGGAAAAAAATAAAAGGGATAATTAATAAGCAGTGAATGTACCACAGTCTTTCAAAACTTGCCTACTCTTTATTGACGAACTACAGCATTTCTTTACCAATTGCTAAATGATTCCATGTTAACTTCTATTATAAAACTACAGGTGGGAGACAGAAAACAAACCCCAACATTTAAGAGGCCTAATTAATTAGAAACAATGTGAAAAAAAACAGAAGACAGAAAAAAAATATACACCAGCTGTTTTACATTTCTATTACCTTTGAGGCAAAGGTTTGCAGAGGTGAATTTAAATGGTCATGAGACTGCAGAAATAAAGACAAGTAGCCAACTATACATAATCAGCTGCTGTTGAAAATAGAATGATATGACATAGATACTATTGTGTGATTGTTGCAAAAAACAATTCAACAGATGGCCCATCACAAAAATAAGCAATTTCATTGTTCTTTTTAAGTGCCTTCTATTACTGTCCATGAATAATCAAAAGGCACGGCAGTCACTTCCAGCACAGTCAGCCTCTTCTAACCTTCAGGCACAAAACACTAACAAAAAATAAAAGTGGGTGGGATTAGTGATAATGGGGAAAAAAAAAAAGAAAAGAAAAAAAAAAAAAAGAAAAAAAAAAGACTAAAAATATAATATAACCCATGAAGTAAAATTTCTTTAAATATCTAACTTCAGATTAACTCACTAGCTTTACAGTACCAAGAAATAAAAGGAAATAAAAAAGAGAAGCAACTCTGCAGAAAAGAAAAAGATGTAATAATTTGTTCCAAACAAAAAGCCCCCATTGTTACAATAGCAATTTGTATTTCACAGCTCACCAGCCAAGATCAGCAACCCTAACAGTATACCAAATTTATTACCATTACATTTGTTTTTCCTGCATTCCCTTTGATTACTATATCACTTGTTGCATTCTGACTTACTGAAACAGTCCCCCATTCTGAAGAAATAAAAAAATGATGGCATGCTGAGTTACACACACTCATTACACAGGAGACTGACAGATTGCTACGCTTCACCATTTGAGATGTGTATGCTTTGACAGTAATACATCTACAGAAAGACTTTAACCAGTGTGATTTATTTTTCTCCCCTACTCCACCACCACCACATCCCTCCATTATTCTCCTCTTTCTAAATTACCTTTTTGGGCATTAAAAAACATTAATTCTACAGCAGAGACAGTAAAACACTTAGGTTACATTTCTGACAGCTACTTTGGAAGCAAAAATGTTCATAAAGAACCATATTAAAGACACCACTTTCCTTTCTCCAAAGAGTACTTCTAATTAGTTTTATGGAATGCATTAAAACAGAATTTTCTTCTGTTTTCAAAAACAAACTTTTACATAATTAGTAACACACTCCTTATATTTGCCCATTTCTGATCATGAAGGTCCAACATTTCAAAAACCATGTAGTAATTCACTATAGTACTGGATGTCTAAAACATCTGCTTATGCACCCACCTACCCATAATTTATTTCTTCTGAGCTTTTGCTGTTCCTAAAAGACAATACACACAAGGAATTGGTATTTTAGAAGTTACTGAATTTCTTGTATCACAAAGCAAACCTAACAGTCAAGTTTTAAAAAACATATATGCATATACACATTTTGATACAAGCTTGTTTGTTTAGAAATACTGCAAGGCAGGGGGGGAAAGAATGCTCACATAAAAAAAATACTAACATCCTCTTACTAACGAGAACAGTTATTTCATGCAGAATTCTGATGTTTTCAACTCCATCACAAAAAAAAAAAGTCTCAAAAGTTCTGCAAGAAAGAAACAGCCATTTTGAGAGCTGGGATGCAAATATAAACTCCTTATCTAGTGATATCCTTAGCTTGTGAAAGACAGAACAGTTCTACAAGGTAAAACAGGTAGAAGACAGTAACTAAAGCAATGTCATTTCTCATGTGTTTTTACTGTATCCACCATTCACTGCAAGAGGAAACAAAAGCGTAGGCTACAAATTACCAACAAGGAGAGCCTGCTGATGGAGAAAATGGATAAATTTCATTAGCATTTAAGAGAAAAGATTTTTATGACCTAGTGCTGCTTTCCATTATGACTCAAAAAAAAGAAAAAAAAAAAAAAAGTAAGATTAAAAAAAAGAAAACACTACACTAACAGTTAATTTACATGTGTAAGTGCCTGAGACTCAGTCATCCACTGATTGGTAGAGTTCTGTGTAATGAACAGCAAACACAAGCATGTATTACCAGTAATTAGTATTAGCACAAAAATGAGAGCCTAATTTTTATTAGAGGCTTTTAACAGCATGCAGGTTAGTAAAAACTCCCTAAACAGTAGTTGGCTTTAAGTCCAAGTGGTACCAATGGTATACATGAAAACTAACACTGTATCAACATCCAGTTTACCCAGAATTAGGGATTCTGTTTTCATTAACAACACTAACAGAGGTTTACCACTGCATGCCAAAATTAGAGTTTCTAATTACCTGTATGTATGTATTTGATCACTAAGCAACAACTATAATCTTTATTGACCAACCTCTGTGTTCTGAAACATCAGAATTCCAGTTATGAATCCCTTAATTCAAGGGTTTTTCTTCCAAATGAGGATGTTTTTTGAAAGGCTTATAATTTTTGCAATATAAAAAAAAAAACTAACTTTAACATTTATAGTAAACTGTGTAACAAAGATCAGCAAGATGTAGCAACTGTTTAATAACCTGAAAACCTGTGGTTCAGGGAAGTGCTGACCAAAAACTTGCTTCAGAATGGACAAACTCAGACACTAACACCATTGCTAGGGTCCTGGCTACCAGAAGGCATTTGCAATAAGAAACATTTTAGATAATTTGTGGTTTTTGTTTTAATACAACAATATTTTTGATCACACAAAACTACTTCTTCTAGTACTAAAATATTTTTTCTACATCAATTAGTCAACTCTTCACTTGTTCAACAATTCTTTGGGCTTTACATCAAGACTCACTTCAGGGTACTTCTGGTTTGCTTTAGCCCACTAACAGAGAGGAATGTGCAACCTCAGCAATGCTTTTGTCTTTGGAAGTTTTGCATTTGGTTTCCTCTGACATATGAGCATTAACAATATGTCTTGCCATCCCTGTTACAAGATCACTCATCTTCATGTCTGATCTTAATATAAATAAGTAGATAAATAAAATAAAATTAATAAGTAAAGCCAGCTTGTTCCTCCCCTTTTTTTCCCAACAGGTACTTGATGGCAAGCCAAAGTGTTTAAAGCAAATCTCAATAGTTTTCCAATGTTTCCTCCACACACAAGTATTTTGCCAAAGTAGTGTAGAGCCAACTTGACTTTGCATCTGTCAAAACAGACAGCAGCTTTGTCTGCAAGTCAGAGCAGTAATTGTTCCGAGCCTCCAGTTCTTTCCAGTTTCATTTTAATCCAGCAATTCTTTAAATAGGAGTGAATCAGACTGCAGTGAAATCTAGCCATTATCTCCACTGGGGAAATGGGCTGCAAACATCCTGAATTAGATATGGCTTCTTATTATCAATGTTAATTGTGTCACCATATAAGCACTTCTTCCAGTTGCTCCATTACTTTATTACTATTTAAGCAGAAGGTTTCTTATCCCAAATTCAGTGCCTTCTGCTAAATATAAGAAAGCTGCAACTCCTCTTCAATAGGCAAAGCTGCCACAGCAGTCCATGCTACAGAAAATCAGTCAAGAAATCCAGCTGTCCAGAGGTCTGTGAATTTAGAACATTAGTATAGCTAGAAAAAGTAGATTTTTAAAATTCACTTAAGAATGCAAAGTCTTAGACTCATTTTAAAGTATAGATCTTGTATGACTTTCCCAACTGTGACCCACCAACAAAACCAGGTGGTTTTTACAACTGAAGTGATTGATGCAGCTCAAACAGGTCAGCAGGGGGAGCAGGCAATCAATTTGAAACAAAAAATACCAGCTCTCCCCTTCAAATGTGGAAAGTCTGGAAACACAGTATCGCCAGGATTTTAAAGCAGCGGGCACGTATATAGAAAAGCAGCTGTTTTCACTAACACATGGAACAGCAGAGATGCCTCCTTCTGCCATTTCAGCACTTGATGTCGTGACAGTAAACACTCCTCCTTCCACTCTCCAAACCTTCCCATTTCTTCATGGTGTAAATGGCAGTGTATCTGTATTTAGTTTTTTATACTGTAAGTTTTGGAAGCCCAGCATTCAGATTCATTAGATAAAACAAAACTTAAATGAGTAAACAGCACCAGCTGAAATGACTCCGCACATTCTGAAACCAGAGACCAAAGAACTACCCCTTGCTGAAAAATGCAAGAGTAACTTTAAACAAGAACACCTACAAATTTATAGCTACAAAAACCCTCTTCATGGGAGCTGTTCATAAACCAGTTATTTTCTCAGGTGTGGGGGCTTGTAAAATAATAACTTGGAGATGTGAATTGCTGTCCATTCCAGTAATGTATTAATTTAAGACCATAACACAATTTACAATTTTTTTTCTACCGGTGATTTGAGAACTAATATCTGTTCTTATCTTGCTCTGCATTTTCCCTCTGAATTAAAAAAAAAAAAAAATCTCAGTTGATTAGAGCTGCCAAATACCTCTAGTCTTCTTCTAAAATTTTTTATAAAGCAATTATACACTTAGATTTGTGACTTGCCCTTAGAACAAAATTCACAAGGTGTGTAAAACAAATTAAACAACCCAGTTAGCTTGTCCAAAGATCATTTTATGAGGTTATTTTTAATTTTCACATATAATGCAATGTCAGATTTCTTAAAATGTTAATTATGTTGGTATAATATGGCGTTCCTATGCCAAAGGCTCCAATAACTCTAGGGAAGAATTTAGATTGAATTTGACATGTTATTTCCATGTCCTTACTTAACTTAAACAAACATTTTGTTGGATTGCATTAACTACAGCAAAGCCCAGGCATGCCAAGCAAATATCTGGCAGGGACTCTCATGGACACTGCGCAGACTCAGTACAAGATGCTGGTCCCTGCCCTGACGTACTCATGGACCTCTCACAAAACTCCAGCAGTCCCTTGTACAACCAGTAACCAACTGGTAAATGAAAGCACTATAAGGAGATGCACACCTTTTACTTGCATCTTATTTCCTGAGGGGAATAAAAACACAACAACAAAAAACAAACAAACAAACCCACCATCTCCATACTGGTGAAATCACTTCTGGTCTTCAGCTTCTACAGTTCACTGTAGAAGTGAACTGTAAGATCAAAAGTAATTTTATGAAGTTTCCTTTCAAGTGAAGGAGTAGTCTCTGTTTTCTTACCTGAAATTCATCAAAACATAAGAGAGCAGCCTCTTCACTTATTTCCTCTGCTACTGGTGCAATTGGATCATATGATTTAGACATAAATCCTGCCTTCCTTTTTGGCAAGTTCTGCTTAAGGCGATGTATTCCTGAGTTGAAAAAACAGAAAAGAACAAATATTTCAGATTTCTTTCTTGAAGACAGGAAGAATAGAATTATTTAACTACCAAATAAAAAGTAACCCACTCCA
Source organism: Calypte anna (assembly GCF_003957555.1). NCBI lineage: Eukaryota > Metazoa > Chordata > Aves > Apodiformes > Trochilidae > Calypte > Calypte anna. The sequence goes on from NC_044246.1 coordinate 70,799,000, forward strand.
CTAAAAATAAGAAAGCTTCAAATTTAGACCAACTTCAAGAGGGTAAAATAGTTTTCAACCACATCCAGGCAATTATTAAAAGCTAAAAGACTCTGTGATTCATGTTTTCTTGTTTAAAAACATCTTAAAAAAAAAAAAAACACAACAACAACCAAAACCTTGGATGCTATGAACCTAAAATTCATCTTTATTATAAACTTATTAAAATTACAGTTATATCTTGCTCACATTCATGAACTTAGTTTCAGTTTCACTTTTTAATTCGGTATATTCTGTCTCACCCTTGAGTATGAAAAACCCTTAGAGTGTTCACAAGTCACTGGCACACCTCTGTGCCTTGCATGCTCTGGAGGTACACTTAAAATGCATGCAGTTAAAAGAAGCCATACATAGTTAACACAGTTCTGTTTTAAAATGTAAAGATGATGATAGTGGCACAAAGTATGATTACTACATCCATACTTCACTGTCTCATGGACTGTATTCCACCTGACTATAAACAAACATTTGTAAAACAAAGATCCTGCAATAAGAAGATACCTTTGCTAAGATTAAGCACAACTGACAAGCAATGGAAACAGCAAATCTCAACAGTGACTCAATGATGACAAGAAGGACAGCACTAAGAGTGGCAGAAGTTGTTTCCAAGAAAAATGCAGCTGCCACAATACTTGTAAATTACAGCACTATTTAACAGTTTCACAGTATTTTAAGATCACAATTTTCTGAAATTAAGAATGAACTTCCTTCTATTATTTTTTCCTCTAAATTGCTAATAGTATGACTAAGGTTGACAGCCAGAACAGTTCTCATTCCTCTTGGTGATGATACCTAATTTAGTTACTGCTTGTTCAAAATGCAGATTGAATTTAACCTTTACTATTTCAGTTTTTGCAATTTTCTCCAGATTTAATGTAAGCTAGCTGGTAACTGGAAATAATTTAGTTAAGGATTTAATCCTAAATACACACCCAAGTTTTCTATACACTCAGGTATAGAGAATCTTTTGAGAAGAGATACTTGCAATATAATATGTAATTAATATCTACTCTGGTATGAAAGGCAATGCTCAAGTCTTTAAACTTCTAATATTTTACTTTGTCGGTTTTTTTCTTAATTAGTTATGCCAATTAGTATGAATATGAGAATGAGACAGACTTTTTATAGATACCATATTTCACAAAAATTATTGTAAATACCTGTGTCTGCACTTACTCTGGTGTACATCTAGCATGAAGCCATGAAAATGGACTCTCTTTTTCCTTTCTACTTGTAAGTGAGAAAAGAACATGTCCATCACCATTGTCTTTCCTGTGCCTTAAAATAAAAGAAAATAAAATTTAAAAACCAAAAAAACCACCAAATAGGTTATCAATTTAAAACAGTATGTACTGATTACAATAATGATTGTTCATTATAAACTAATGAAACCATACTCTTCCACAGCATAAGACTAACACAATTAGCTCCATATGCATCCAGAAAACACCCATAGTATCTCCTCTTAGAAAGCAGGTATGTTTTCATGAGGCATTATTGCAATTAAGAAATATGAATTCTCTCTGTGGAGCTCTCAATTACTTCCCAGGTTCTTAAATTGCATTCTTAAATATCAGCAAGTCAGTAATGTTGAAAAAAAAAATGCATACATGGTAATGTAGATCAATCCAACAGCTTCCAGAATTCACAGTGTTAAATAACATCATAATATGCTAGAAAATTCATTAGAACAATGATGGAACAGAAACATAAAACTTTTAGACACTCCAGAATTTAAATAACCATGCATTTAGAGGAAATGCCATTGAAACTGGTGCAACTGAAACTTACCAACATCTCCGTATACATAAAGACCTTTTGGGGGTTTGTTTTTGGCAAAGAGCTGCAAATAAAGTGAAAAAGAATAAATAAGAATATGAGGCAAAGCAAAAGCAAACACATTGCTGTGGTAAAGGAAGAAAATAGCTACCAAAGTAGGACGATCTAGCCAAGTGCAACCCTGAATAAACTGTTAGTCTAGAATTGGTAAGCAATCCATATTATATTTGTGTGAACTCTATAAAAGAGGCCAAACACACGTGCAGTGTTTGCTTGATTTCTTTTTTTTAGATTTCTGTGAAAATATCCCCAGCCTTAGCACACAGAACACATATAAAATAATCAAACATTTCTCAACCCATCATCATAAAAAGAAATCCTTTTCCTCATTAAATCATTTGAACAGTCCTAGGGAAAAGGATACAAAGTTAAGCAGTATTGTGGTCTTTCTACATATATGCATTATATACCTATTACAGCAGCTCTAGTTAAGATATAAGCCATTAGGATTTGGAAAAGAAGTACTGCAAAGCCACTGAGCATTGTATGTCCCATTTCACTTTCAATCTTAAATGCAGAATCATCTCTGGTTTAAACAGGATTAAAATCAATGCAGTCACAATAAAAATATGTGCCTATACAAATGTGATTATAGAAAGGTTCTTTTCAAAGTATACCTTTTTGTTAACTATTTTCTCAAGTGAGTCATGTTTATCTTGAATGAATACTACTTAAGAATTTTTAATTTCTTAGTATTATTACTCAGTAAATATGTTATTACACCTGACAGTTCATTCTGTTTCACTGAAATATATTAATTTATGGAAATCCTGCAATAACATCAAGACTTTCAATTTGAAACAGTCCCCTACCCAACCAGTATTGTGTAAAGCCACTTCCAATTGTAACTCTAAAAAGAAACAGGGTTTAGAAAACTGGAAATCTTACTAAAATTCTCATCAAATCCATGAAACTGAACACTTAGAAGAGTATTAGGTTATTTAAAATTGCCCCACTTTCAGAATTCTATGAGCTGAGCCAGAATAAAAGAAAATCAACATTGCAAGCCCGTGGTCTCATTTTGATCCGGGTAACTGATAAACAGCTTGTATCTAAAGCCCTTTTCAGTGCCATGTTAAAGAAATGGAGGAGTCAGTAGCAAAATACTAATTAAATATGAAAGAAAATATATGACCAAAAGGTAGAAAGATAATGTCTCAGGGCTATAGAGTTTACTCAAAAAACATGCAAGCATACCTCTTATATAAAAGACCCACTTATAGATTTAATTTAGAGTTATATTAACAGGATAATAAAAATCTGTGGCTGAGCAGGGTTTCAGATGTTCAGAAACCATTCCATTAGCAGACAAGGCTGCAACTATTTGCTGGGGCTTTGAGAGCATTGCAAGAGAATTTAATTGACAAACATTTTTCAGTGTTCACTTTTTAAGAGCTTGCACTCATTAAAACTACTGATGCTCAGAGTTACACAGCAAAGAAAGGGGAAACAAAAAAATCCAAATGAGAGACACTCGCAAGAATTTCTTCCTTTTTAACTTAACAAGTCATTTAAGCAAGATAGAAGACTATGACATTAAGTTTATTCTATAAAAAGGCTACATTAATGTGATTTGCAGTTTCACAAGGAATGATGCAAAGCTAGAAAAACAAAACAATGTTTACACTGCTGCTTTACCTGTATTCATAAAGCCTATACACACAAAAAAAGTAGTAATGTTCACATTTCTATACATTTTCTTTTCATTGTGAAGTGGTTATTAATTACATTTAACCATCTTGAAGTTTGTCTTAGGCATATTTTATACTCACTTCAGTACTTGCCATTTCTAGCAAACTTGTTAGAGAAAAAAGGTTTTTTGTTTGGGTTTTTTTTCCCTAGGGGAAAAAAAATGGTTTCTATGGTTTGGGCTCCACAGAAATCTAAATCAACTTCTGGTTGATTTAAAAAATAGAATTTAGGGGTTTTTTTGTGAAGACAGCAATTTTTGAGTGATACCTAATTACTAAAAAATTAATGGATGGATAATGTGGCCGATGAAACACATTCATGGAAGCTGATCATCCCTAAAAGCAAACTGGCTGACAGAAAAACTCTTCTTTAAGCAATTAAAGAATTTTGTTCCAAATATTTTATGTATACTTCCGCCAGAGGTGACACTACTGAAACTTTTAGTATACTCACTACCTAAATCCTGTCTAAAGGATGAAGAACTTACTTTTATATTCTTGGGCTGTTTCTGTAAACATGTATTCCATCTTTAAAAGGTAAACTCTACCAATAGACTTTTAGTAATGAAACTCAGACATCTTTTCAGTCCCAAACTATTCTGCATGATGATAAAATGGATTTCTTGTTGTGTTTTTTTTTTAATTATTCTCATGCAGAATGAAGCCTGAACGTTGTGTATGAAGAAGGGCAACTTCCACAAGGATTTCTGACAAAATCCAATTAATGCTGTTAGTTCAACTTAAAGCACAGAAAGCAGTCAAGAAAGTCAGTGGTATGGGAGGGCAAAGAAAGTAGACGACTGATGTTGGTTCTATTGAAACACAATCTCTAAAACAAGGAGGGAGGAAATCTCATACAGTGGATACTCCAGTTACCCTAAAATATGGGTAGTCTTGTTTATTTCAGGGAGGAAAAGGAGAAAAATGGGACATGGAGGAGATCAAATTAAACAAACAAGCTTCTCCTTGCTCCTCACTTCTGTATTATCCTGATGTATATTTGGGGTCCCAATATAATATTACTCAACTGGTTGACAATGAATTTGCTGTTGTAACAGTGGTAAGACTGTAGGATGTTAAAGCTGTTATTTACAATGTACAAAATCAAAGATATTAAGGATGCACAAAATTTGAGTCTGAAGGGGAGAATTTTGAAACCCTTAGACATATGTTTTAAGTGCTCACCATATCCTTTCAAACAAGGGCATGACCACAAATTTGTCAATCCCTTGAATTCTCCAAGTTTCTTAATTTCCGAAACGTTCTTAACAATAGCTTAAGAAAGCACAACTTCAGTGCTTCACCAAGTTTCATTATCATGATGACACAGTACAGAAGGAAACTTTTTTTCCTTTTACAGATCAGTTTAATTATAGACCTTTTGCTGAAAATCATTCACATGGTAAAATACTCACAATTCCACAAGATAACACACACATTAATGACCGCAGATTTACAGAATTCTCCATTATCATAATGTTTCACACATTTGTTTCAAATGCATGGCTTTCTGTGATTCCATTACACCTGATTTTTCACTTTTTTTAAGCTTCACTTTAATCCCTCATTTAAGAAATAATATTGTTCACAACATCTCCTTCATTATTACAACTTCCTATTCTTTCTTAAATATCTTTAGTAAGGTGCTATGTCTACTAACTTTCTCCCTACCTCAGACATAAGAAGCAAGCAGCTCATTTCCTGGGAATATTTACACACTGATCTGAAAAACGTGTAAGTGAAAATGTATGTCAGTACTAAGATGGTTAATTAAAATATGCAAAAATCAAGAGACAGGCCTCCAAACCACAGATTCCTTTTTTAAACACTAACAAAAGTGCTTCTTTCTCCCACTCTTTCAACTCTCCTTTTTTTTGTTGCTGTTGTAGCTGAAGACATTTTCAAGGTTTTGAATGGTGTTTACTATTGTTCATACCTCTTTTCAAAACATGACCTCACCTATAATTGAGCTTATTTCAAGTCATTAGTACAGCAACTCAACAACTCTTAAGATGTCCCAATTGGTATTATTTTGGAAAGCTACAGATCTGAAACATCTATGCAAACTCTTACAGCCTTGAACTTCAATTCAGAGGATCTCAAAATATCTCAACATACAAGGCCATGCTGAGTTGAAGATCAAAGCCATTGTTCAGATCTGAGTAATCATTCTGAAAAACAGCAAGACTAACTCTTTTTACCCCTCAAATCCATTCTAAGATGATTCTAGAAAAAAAACCCTACATCACTGTAGAGTCCCAAAAATAATATTTGTCTCAAAAGACCCACCCTGACAAAATGGACATTGTGCTGAGGTGGAGTCTTCATTCATAAGCCGCCTGGACTCCCTTCTCTCAAGGAGAGACCCTCATTTGGGGAACCACCCTGATAAATGGGGTCCTTTTCTCACAAGAGCAGCCCCTCCTTTAGTGGCCATCCCAATCAGCTCAACACTGTCCTTGCAAGTGGAGCTCTGTTTGATGAACACCCTGACAGGCAGGACACTGTCCTTATTCCATAAGGCACAGGCAAGCTGTACCCCGCAGAGGCAGTGACATCTTTTGTGTGCCCCCTGTGAAGTCACTGGAGAGGGCACATGCACAGAAATAGGGGTTATTGCTGTGTCACCCCATCTGGAGGGGCCCAAGTGAACACCTGGCTTTGCAAGATATGCCAAAGCCCCCCCAAAAAAGTTGGGGTCAGGAGGCATAAAAGAGGCACACTCAAAATGCTGAATGTGTGGCCACCATCCAAGGATCACAATTTCCTACCAGGATCATCACTGGATCTAAGGGGGGTGGTATCTTTCCTATATCTCCTTTATCTCTCTCTGTCTATGTTTCTAACCTTATCGTGGCACATAATGGTGACATAGTTTCTAACTTTGTTAAGTTTTACAACCTGTTGCTTTGTTAATTTTTGTTAGTTGTAGCCTGTTGTTTTGACAACTCCCTTAAGTTTTGCTAAATTGTAACCCATTGCTTTGAAACTACAATAATTTCTCATTCTGCTGGTTGTAATCTGACGTGCTTTATAATCTTAAAAATGAGTAAATAAAGTTGTGTTTTTATACAAACCTCCAGGATAATAATCTTACTCCTAGAGTACCTCACAGAGAATTCCCTTAATCTCACTGAATGGGTTGTTAAAAAAGATTAATTAAAGGAGGAGGAGGATTTGGCCCAGCCACACCTGGACTCCTCTAAACTCTGAAGGAGTTTAGAAAGTAAGGAGGTCCAATTTGAATCTCCCTGGGTTGACCCCCTCTCTGGGGAACTCTACCCATGCCCACTGTGTGGGACATAACACTGTACCTGCCCTGTGGGATGTGGTATTTGGTTTGGCCCCCACATCTGGGGAGTCCTTCTTACCTTGTGGGGCGTGACAATTATAAAAAAACCCAACCAACCAAGTTCTATCAACATAAAAAAAATGGTTTGTGCTATGCAGTCTTCCCCTGGACTACAGATTTCAGAAAGGTTGGGCCTGTGCGGTAACACAAGTCTCTTGGATAAACACTGAAATGTTTCCATTACATTTAATTTTTTCTTTTCCCTCTAGTCCTACTTTTAACATATTTTTAGTGGATAAAACTTCAGATAAAAAGTGACAAATTAAGGACAGAACTAAAAATGAAGCAGACCACTCCTGTAATGGTTCAAAAGTCCAAGAATTTTTTATTTCTGGAATAACCTAGTTTAGAAGAGGCATCTGCAATTCTATCACCAAAGACAGTAAGAAATATAAGACAACAGAAAAGGCTGACAGCGAGAGGCCTCTCTCTCTCTTCCCCCTTCTCTTCACTGCAGTCTCTCAATCACATTCTCTTCAACGACAGAGCCAAGAAAAACAGGCATGCTTGAAATGCTGAGGACTACTATTTTTTTGCTTCTAAAAGCTGCCAGTAGATTATTATCACACACAAGATTTCATACTAATAGTAGGTTAGTAAAGCTTCTAGAAACCTCCTGAAAAAGCAGAAAGTCAATTTACAAACTACCATGTGTAACTGACAAAGGCATTTGACCTACTTCCAAAACATCCTTAAGGAATTTGAAACACATCAGTGTTTCATTTATATCAATTAGAACCTATCAAAGTACAAAACATTGAGCAAAATCAATGCCAATTGTTTTATCATTAAAATAGCTGAACATCTATAGTGTAAGATTTATCTTTTACTTCTTAGTGTATTCAAAGTTACAAAGTACCAGACCTCCAGGGGAGGAGAGTGCCAATGAGCTATGCAGCAATACGGGCTGTATCATTAGTACTTCCTGGAGACATCATCCACCAGTTATGTGACCTATTCCCACTCATACACCTACACAAATCCTATTAAACCAAGGCCAATCCCAGAGAGCAGTACTCACCACCTCATCTTGGCACAAAAAGCCTTAGTTCTACTATCAAAAACTGAAGCAAGTTCACAACAGCATCCCTACCCTGAAAGTCCATCAAAGAAAACCATACATTTTGCTTACTTAGACAACTCCTTGACAGATGCAGACATAAGACATATGATGCCAGTTTCTACAGCTGGTACAGTGCTCAGCAGCCCTGATTTTACCAACTACCTATTTGCAGATGTGACTTATTTGGGGGAAAACCTTCATTAAGGATGTTGACTGCAACTTTGCTGAAGCAACACCTGACCTGCACTGGAATTTACACTGTACTTTATGTAACTTCAATTTGACCTTAAAAGGAGCTCTGAACTGGCAAATAACTTCCTGAAAGAGCAGAGGAGAAAGTTGTTGTGACTTCTTCCTCTCCATCATGAATAATTATTTGATTACACAAACTAGCAGGCTTTAATAATCTACACAAAACATTGCTCTCCTCTTCTTTGGGAGTTTTGATGTATGGCACAGCACTACAGTGCTCAGCCTGGTTATCAGACTTCTTAAGAATTCCACAGATATCAGGCCCTAGAAGAAAAACCTCAAACTACAACACCACTTACCCCAACAGCTCATTCTGTAGCTCTACAGCTGGATTGCACTGACTGTAGCATTACTTCAAAGGTTATCAGCAAGCCTTGCAACAATTTTTAAACTGTTTTAAACTAAGCATGAAATTGAAGCAATGTTAAAGGGATGAGTGCTTAAAAAGGAACTAGTGAAAATCACACTCTCAACCTAGAAAATGGCCCCTTTTTAAAGCTGGCTCATGGAGTATCTTGAGTTGGTAGGGGAAGGGACCCATAAGGATGATTAGCTGCTTCCAAAACATAACTTCCAAAAACACACTTCTTGATCTTTAGGAGAAGCCTTGCCTTAGCACTTCACTTACTGTACACTTACTGTATTTCACCACTTTCCTTTTTCTTACAGAGTACCTGCCTTCTGCTCCATGGAATTATTTCCCATTCAGCCTTCTTTTCTCTATATCTCAATTAAAAGAGCTCCTTTCTAGGTATTTAGTCTGCTTCCTTTCATCGAGAGGCAGGAAGACATTCATAGCATTTCCAGTCAGGCATACAATTAGCAAATACATGATCTCCAGCTACATATTTAAGCTGAAAGCATTCCAAGGATGTTGGAGGTAGTTTGATGGGCAAGCACATGTCCCTGCTGTACACTTCTATTTGGAACAGGCACACCTACAGGTAAAATAGAGGCCATTTACAGGTATAATACTTGTTCTCCTACCAGTGTTCCCTTCTCTTATTTTTTTCATGCCTTGAAGCTAATATACATCTCAAGAGTCTTAGAGTGGTAACTAGTCATTTGGTGCCTAAAAGGCAGAGGACAGCATGTCATTAGAGATACTTGAGCCTTGTACACTTTGGCTCCCCTGATTTCATGGTACATCATTTAGACTTGCCATGTAAAAAAAAATATATAGTAGTTTGTGCCAGGTAATAGGAGAATTTGGGGTTGTAATGGGAAGTATATGGTTAGGTAGTAAGTGCAACAGAGCTATTTTTAGATTTATGCCCATGAGATGAGGTGTGCTGTGTAACAGATACTGAAAAAGGATGACGAGGCAATTTACTAGCCTCGTCATTGACTGTAAGTGTGGAAGTTACTTTTGATGAAAAATAAAACTAAAAATGGTGCAAAAGAAAGAGAGAAAGAAACCTTCTCAGTGGCTGGCTGGGAAAAGCACTGGCAGCTTCCAGACATCCTCTGCTTAGTTGTAGGGAGGTATCTCTCCAGTGCAGGCAGGAAAAGTGATCACAATGAACATCTTGTCATGCTTTCTTCCCAGCAATATAATTTTATGATGAGACTCATTGAAATGCCCCAATCTTATTGTTTCCCCCCACCTGTTTATGACAATTTGTGTTGACTGGAGTATGTTAATAAGGTGTAAATGAAGGATATTCACTCATTCAGCTTCTGTGCATATCTTTGATTGCCTAATATTTACCAAGTAATTAAATGTCTTATCTACTTTGCTGGGGCTATATTTTGTTTTCTGAGATACAAACACAAATCTATACAACAACAGATAAGGAAGCTGAGTTCTAGTTACTTCCCGTAAGAACCTGCCACAGCAATGCAATCAAGATCTGCAGGTGCAAGGCCACAAAAGCAACAATCTGAGAATAACAGCATGAGAACAAGATATGAAAAATACTGCCACAGAGGCTCTAGAAAACACTGTATTGACAGCTTCAAGCAAAAGTTACAGAGCTGCAGCAGCAGCCTATTAGCATTACAAATGCTAAAGGGGTATGGTTGCTAAGGCACTGTGCAAGAGGGATATGGTTGAATTTTTGTTAATACGTTGGTAAGAAGCTGTGATGCCTCCCAAAATGCAACTGGGATGCAGATCACATCTCTGCCTTCTTTTCTTACCTCACCTGGAGAGTAACAATGCTGGAAAGAATGGGTATTTTTTAAACTCGTGTCTGATCTATACTATCGTGTCTTGTGAAGATAAACTATTTAGACTCTGATCACTCATTTCACTTACATTTATGAAGATCTGTTAGAACACAAAACATCAGTGTTCAAAATGCGTGACCCAAATACACATTACACCAGTGCCTGAATATTAAAACCTAGTCTAGGACCCTCTCTGCTGCAGCCAAATGACATTTTTGGGAAAGCAGACAGTAGACATAATTAAAATTATATCGGAATTTCTTAAAGAATGATTGCAATATTGGTTACTCCTGAAGAGCCACAATGATCTATTTGTAAAGATGCAAAAATAAAAGTCACTTTAATGACAGAAATTTGTGTTTTAAGCACATTCTTATAAGCAAATAAAAATTTTAAAAAATATTTTTATCATAATAAGCCTCACCTTTGAGAAAAGATTTTTTGAACCAATGCTGTAGCCTTTAAGGCTCTCATGTAACTTCTGCAGGTGCTGCACAACTCTTCTTTGTTGCTCATCATTCTTCAACTCTTCTTGCTTGATCAGAAAGTTATAGTGTTCTAAAGGTCCATTGCACACCAGTAAGGCCCTGGCATGGGCATCTGTAGAGGTACCAGGCACTGTCTTCTCATCTGCCTGAGCTGTGTATGCTGTTAAAATGAAAACCAGATTATTAATAGAGAATTTGTGTAAAGCCTCCTCTTATAAACAACATACATTCTGAATAGTTTACACAAAGACATCAGTACATTACTTACCTGTACAACCCCTAGAGTATGCTACCCCTTCGTTTTTCATTGAATCAACTTCTAACTTCAGTAGTAAACACCTCTAGTAGTGTGGTATAACATTTATTTTAATTATTGACAAGCACACATAGTAAAAAGTTCATTTGGAGAGTTGGTAAGATTTGGATGAGCTGTTACAAGGGAAGTTTTTTTGGTTGGTTTTGTTTTGTTTTCTCCTCCTGGGCAAATAGGGGCAAAACCAGTTAAAAATTCCAATGTACATTTGTACATTTCTCTGAACAGATTCATCCTTTACAGAATGGTGGACAATAGAAATTCTGTAATCAAGCTTAAAGAAAGACCACTCCAAGCAGCAACTGTGAAGCCCTGCACTGCCATAACCTGCTCTGCTGGCATATACGACTAGTACAGAGGAAAGAACATACACAATTACAAGGTTTGCTAAGTCAGCAAGATCAGAAATTTAAGAATGGAATACACTGAAAAGGTGGTTAATATCTTCTTTGCTTTGAAATAGACTGGAATAGGAAAATCTCTATCAAAGACTACATAGTTATCTTGAGCACTGCAGATCTGAAGGAATTAATCCCTAAATGCTTTAGATGAGTTTCCTAAGCAACACAATGGCCTCTACCAGCTTTCTTTTAAGCCTCACTGAAAGCAGGTGAGGTACCAAAACACTAGGGAAATTAAACATTTTTCTCTTCAAAAATGAGAGAAAGGCAAATCTAGAAATTCACAGATCAATCAAAACAACTTCAAAACAGAAATATCCAAACATGTAAAAGCAGATTTTTATCTTTTTTTTTTAATAAAGTACTTAACAAGAGTACAACATAAATAAAAACCAATGCTAGCTCTGAAGGAACAGTGCAAAATCAAAAAGCTCTCTCTGATCAGGTAGCATGCTTAGTGGGTAGAGAAAAAACAACTGTAGTAACACATCTGTCATTGGGTCACATAATGCTCTCACATATAAATTTGGAAAGAGAACCTTTCCAATAGTTTGAGAAAGGGCTCAGAATCTCTGCTTGGTGCAACCCAGAGTCTCCATTCATGACTGGTATCTGGCAAAACAAAGTACACAGACCAGGAACAGAGATCAGGAGGGAGCTACAAACACCCTGGAAGACAAGAAACTGGACTTGAGAAGGCAATTGACAAATTGGACAAAGACTTTAACACATAGGATGCAATTAAGCAGGGAAGAAGTATGGTGCCCAGGGAAAATAAATTGAAAAGACGGGAATGACGAGCTAAATAGCAGCTCTTCAGAATCATAGGAAGTTAGGGGTTAGAAGGGACCTCAAAAGATCATTGAGTCCAACCCCCCTGCCAGAGCAAGGTCATCTACAGGAGGTCACAGGAACACGTCCAGGTGGGCTTTGAATGTCTCCAGGGAAGGAGACTCCACACCCTCCCTGGGCAGCCTGTGCCAGTGCTCTGTCACCCTCACAGTGAAAAATTTCTTCCTAATATTTATCTGAAACTGCCTATGCTCCTGTTTATAATTGTTGCCCCTTGCCCTGTTGTTAGTGACCCGAGAAAAGCTTCACTCTGTCCTCCTGGCACTCACCCCTTACATATTTATAAACATTGATGAGGTCACCCCTCAGACTCCTCTTCTCCAAGCTGAAGAGACCCAGCTCCCTCAGCCTTTCCTCATAAGGGAGATGCTCCACTCCCTTCATCATCTTAGTCTCTCTGCACTGGACTCTTTCAAGCAGTTCCCTGTCCTTCTGGAACTGAGAGGCCCAGAACTGGGCACAATATTCCAGATGTGGCCTCACCAGGGCAGAACAGGGAGAACCTCTCTCAACCTACTAACCACCCCCCTTCTAATGCACCCCAGGATGCCATTGGCCTTCTTGGCCACAAGGGCACATTGTTGGCTCAGGGTCATCCTTCCATCCACCAGCACCCCCAGGTCCCTTTCCCCTTTGCTGCTCTCCAACAGCTCAGTCCCCACCCTGTACTGGTACCTGGGGTTGTTCTTTCCCAGATGTAAGACTTAAATTTACGCTTGCCCTTGTAGTAATAGATTAAATTTCTCCCTGCCCAACTCTCCAGTCTGTCACTGTCCCTCTGAATGGCAGCACAGCCTCCTGGGGTGTCAGCCACTCCTCCCAGTTTTGTGTCATCAGTAGACTTGCTGATAGTGCACTCTGCTCCCTCATCCAGGTCATCAGTAAATACACTGAATAGTACTGGTCCCAGTACTGACCCTTGAGGGACTCCACTAGAAAGAAAGGATTGGAAGTTATCCATCCCAATAACTACAACTCTCTGACAGAAAGGATTCAGGGGCTACACTGGATCACAAACTGACAGTGAGACACCATCATAACACTATTACAGGAATAAAATAGAATAAAATTAAATGAAAAACCGCAAGTACTCTGATGGATACATATAAGAGGCAATGTAAGAACACATGAAAAAAAAAAAACAAAACCTCTTCTATTTTATATTGGTATAATCTACCCTGGAACACACTTCTGAATTTTCACGCTGTATTTCATGAGATATATTAAATGAATGGGAGAGTAGAAGTTAAAGCATTTTTTGTTAAACTGTGGGTCACAACCCATGGAGAAGTTGTCAGGGGCACACGAAGAGTTTTGAATTCTTATAAATGAATATAGCTATGAGAGAAGGATGAAGCTGAACAATTAGATCACATTATGTTAATTTATTGCAAGAGACACCTTAGTTTCTCCATAGCAAGACAGTTACTGTTTATATCTGGAGTCAAATTGCACCTAATGCACCTGTCCTGAAGGAACAGTTACTGCTATGAATTAAAAGTGACTAGCTCAACCCTAGCTAAAGAGACCAAAGTTGAGTTCCAACTCTGTTATTGACAAATTTTGAGTAAAACCTTTAGCTTAGAACAGTACAGAAAAGGACACAGCTATCTCCAGATATAGGAAATAAACTATACAGTCACCTCAATAACCATAATTAAACCAATTAAATCAATTAATAGTCTAGAAGCTGTGAGACATTGATGGGGAGAGAATTTTAAAAATATGCTTGACAAAAAATCTGTCAGGAATGGGTCAGCAATACCTGACCTACCTCCAAAGGGAAGGGGAAAAGGCACAGATGATCTCTAGAATTATCTATCACAGGTGATCCAAGTTTGTTTTGTTTTGTTTTTTTGCAACTTGTTTTCAACCATTCCACATAAAGCCAACCTCAGTCCTGTGATCTGTACCTATGAACTATCGATGCCTTTGCTAGGTGCAGAGCTTGATGGCTCTGAAAGGGCCACTGTGAGGAACAGTCAGTGCCCCATTACATCTATAAAGCCAGCAGTTCCTACGGCTTACCACAAGTTTGGAGAAAAACAATAAAAGCTGATTTGGGGATAAGAAAGGGTTTGTGGCTCATGACCTCCCTGGCCATGGAAATAACACACCAGCAGAACTCCTCAGAAAGGTTCTTTGTGGCTCAGAGTCCATGTATTTACAGCAAACCATTCTGGGAATGGAAGAAAATACTTTGTCATTAATAGATGACAGAGATGGAGAGTGTGAGCAAGTGAAGACAGAGGGTGTCATGGGACAAATTACTCACTGTTATCCTGAAATAATACTGAATACCAGGGTTTAAATATTATGGGGGTATACCACAGTACACTATGAGGAGGCACACAGTAACTGGTAAGTGATCATCTCAAACTTGTAGCTGCAAAAGGCATATGCTCTTAAAAAGTGTGTAGGGGCTTCAGAAGTAAGTCAACAGAAGACAGCTATTGAAGTGATAAATTACCCCAAGAGAGAGAGAAAAAAAAAATTGTTTCTTTCCTTCTAACCCTTGTTTTGTGGAAATCATTCACACAACCATACTTCTATAGTAATCTATTCCCCAACTTAAAAGAAAAGGAAACCTTAGAAATGTTAATACACAGTAGAGGAATACCAGGAAACTACCTTCCATAAATTTATATAAAGGAAACTACTATTAAAATAGGAATCACCTATGATTCAGCACATTAATTGTAGTCCTACAGCCTTCTTCTTCATGCAAAACATGACCATTTATCTCTTCTTCATAATTTAATATTTGTATTACATAAACTGTTACTGGATTTTTATTAGCTTCTTTCTGAAATCTTCAAGTCTCACACAAAGAAAAAGCATCTTCCCTTGTAGTGAAATGAGGCAACCAGGTGCCACTAATTACCAGGCAGTGAGCATGAGCTTGTGTTAAGCCCACCTGTGCCTGATTAGGGCGGGCCCCAACTGCGCATGAGCAGGATTAGGGGGCCAATATTAACACAAGCTCATGCCCACTCCCTGGTAATTAGTGGCACCTGGTTGCCTCATTTCACTACATTCCCTCTCTATGCAGTGTTCTAGATATGACTACAGAAGATCACAGCATCATTTCATTTATTCACCTAGTTTTACATAAAACAGTGTGTAACCACAGACATGTACTTATACATAATATACCCTTCCCACCTTCACAGTGTTGGGCATTATCACATTAGGCTGATTTTCTCTGCTTCTTTATGAGTTGCCACCAGGTTGCAACTTTTTATTAACTTCTGTTTCTAAAACATACATATTTAACTGTAATCTCACTTTACTTTAAGACAGAAAATTAGCTGCTTGTATTTGCCTTTCTGCTTGCTTATCCAAAGGTCACAGTCCAAGCTGCAATGAAGACCTATTGTGATACAAATAAAAAGCCCTGCCTTGGAGAAATGTGATGGAAAAAACTCACCAAAGCCAAAACTTCTAAATGGACAAATGCCTAATGAAAATTACAACCTATTAAATTATTAAACCAATTATTAAAACCAATTATTAAAATTTCCTTTGAAATGAGAAATTTAAGACACTTCAGTAAACTGGCATTAATTTACTACTGCATAGGTAAGTGCCTACATAAAAATATAAAAAGCAGTCTTAACTCTGGAAAAGAGCAGCAAATTGAAAAACTGATCAGTATGTTGTCAAGTTTTCCCTACTGCCACTTAGAGCTGATGTCTGAGATGACCCAGGAAAAGGCATGAGAGTTTCAATGACACTGCTTATGAAAGCAACAGTCACGGCTGAGGCAAGCACTGGAGTTATTTATGCAAGAATACAATCTGAAATGGAAGCTAAGTTGTGGTGTATCAAAAACTGATCTTGATGGCAGCCAGGACGTTAAAAGCACGAAAGGGTAACAGATCTACACTATTTACTGGCAATCCTTATTTTTTCCCCTAAAAGTTATATTTCATTATGTAATTACGACAGTGTGATGTCTAAAATCTGTCAGAAGAGAATTCTCGTGACAAAAAATCTAGCAGGTCTTTGTTGCCCCATAATTCAGGGCCTAGAAAAAGAATATGGGCTTCTTTGACTTGAATTTCATCTTTGCTATCTTTCCATGACTTTTTGATTTATTAATCTGTTAGTTTTCAAGTAATACAAAGAGATTTCATATAAATTTAAGATTACTAGTCACTTTTGTAAGAGACAGAGTATTGCACACATTAATAAAGTTTGGTCTGCAAGATCTCTTGCTACTCTCAAACTAAATATCTTTTAAAGACTTAGATATTTAGACCTTTGATAGGATGAAAAAGCATAACGGACAGGTGATAGCCAGCAAAAGAAGCAAAATCAAACAATGGAACCAAACTCCTTTTATTGCAAAAGTAAGTCATGCTTTAGATGACAATATTCATCTCAATAGAGGGTCATTCACAGTACACAAGAAAATGTGTATTATTAATTCTGTAAACAGCTGAAACAAGCACTTCATGGGACTGATGATTAAGAAAAAAAAAATCACCTTTAAGCCTTGTGCTCTACGTATGACGCATGCAAATGATCAGGAATAGTTTTTGTTCATAAAGATTAAGGCTAGAAGACAACATTGACTTTATGAAGTAAAAGGGAAGTTAAATTTTTCTAATTATCCTTGAATTGCATTCAATAATTGTGCTTGATTACAGCACATTTTGAAGAAAATATATTCTGAAGACATAAGAGATGATGAATTAACCATTTCCTATGACACTTACTGTAATGATTAATAAAAATGAAAAAAACATTACCAACCAATAGCTGTTTGAGACCTGTATCTGAACCAAACTCACGGAGCTTACAACTGCAGTAAAGTTCATGACCCCAGAATCACCCACTGTCACCTTTGCTGACAGTCAAAGTCAAGAAGCTGGAACTGTTTCTGCTATTCCAGTGCTAAGGCAATGTAAAAGTGTTTCAGTGCTGCTCTGCAGACAGAATTCTGCCTTGAGAGCTTTTCAGAAACACTGGAATTTGGAAAGGGGGGTGTGGTGGGGAGGGAAAGGTGGTAACAGCATCTTTTAAAAGCTGCACTGTTTTTGGCTGAAGTTCAAAATATTAATTTGGGTCACACTGCTTCAAATCCCCAAAACCTTAATGTAAAACTGCTAAAACTGCCTGTGAATCACAGCTGCCACGACAGAAGAGGACTTTGAAGTCAGAGGACACTTTTAGCAACAGGACATTGATGGTATCAGACCTCACTAAATGGGTGATTAAGCTGACAACAGAACTGCTGCAAAATCTTTCCTTCATACAAGGTATTTCAGTGATGGGGAAGGGAAAAGGTACAGCTTTGCAGCTCCAAAGGTCATTTTCCTGCAAAGGAATGGGAGAGAAGGCAGCAAAATATCTGAATTTTTTTTTTTTTTGCTGGTACTGTGTACATAATAATGTTCTCTTGCCTAATCTTCTCTTAAATGCAATTCTGCAGAATCAGTCTCAAACAGGTAAACTGTGTACATGGATTTGTAGGAGTTAAGTACATGCACTGAAGTTAAGAACAGGTGTAAACCTGCAGAAGAACAAAGACTTGTCATGTAAGCTTCTCAGGAAAGAGATCATCTGTTGGTTACAAAGCAGGAAATACATTTACAGTCCTACAGTAACACCAAACAATTGCTCCTTTCAAAATATTTTACAGTGCTTAATGAGAAGAATAGGAGAAGAAGTCATCTGAATAAAGTTTTTACTTTCCAAAGCTTAAGAGAATGCTTAGAAAAGTGAAGTCCAATCAATCAAGCATACTGAGAAGCTAAGCTGTCTGTATAAATTGAAAATTTATGCCAATTTCATATATGCCAATATGCCAATACCATATAAAACAAACAAGAAAAATATAGGCCTGTTGAAGTGAGCAATTCAAATAAGAAGAGGTAGGTTGCAGCTCAGATACAAGAAAAAGGACTCGGACTATTGTCTTTGCTTCATTATGTTACATGAATCACTGAACCCCTATTTATTATTCTTGCAGTTCATTCACTGGGCAGTACATGTAGCAGTATTTAAGCTTCTAGAAAAACATATGAGTTGGAACTATAATTCTGCTTTAATGCATACAAGCCTGTGGTATTATTCTGAAATAAGATTATTTGTATTATTTCTATGCACACCCTATTCAATAATCTGACCTACAGCTAAAAATAGAAGAGCTAGAAAAGTTTATCAGCCAAACTGCAACTTAACACAAATACTACTCGTTAAGTCTTTTAATTAAGGAAAAGGTATAAAAATGTGGAAAACAAATCACAAAAACAGATAAAAGACTATAAATCATTGATTGTAAAAACAAGATTACAGATCAGTTCGATGGCTGCCCACTCCTGCAGATGTTCTCAAATAAAATATCTAAGGACTGCCTTCCCTTTAACATGGAAGCTGCAGAAATGGAGAACCTAAAGCCCTTGATTTGCTCTGACAACATTTTAAAACTGTTATACATTGGTTATAAAAATAATCTATTTAGATGTAAAAGTGTTAGACCAATACCAAATAAAACTATAGCAGTAACTGTAGCGGTTGCCGATTTTCCTCAGGATGTATTAATATTGTATAATTAATATTGTATATATTAATATTGTACAATCACAATATAATGTGTATATGAACATCTAACAATCCTCCTAGATCTGCTGACTGACTTTCAGACCTCTGGGACCCACCTGTACTCTAACCAAATCCCCACACACTTTTGTCAGACCGGCAGAAGACAAACAACTCTCACTAAAGAAAAAAACCTCTGCTTCTAGCCTAAGCCTCGACAGCCTTAACCTAAATCCCCGTAGATTTGTGTATTACCCCGCCTTTTTCAGTAAAACTGCCCCAAGAGCTCGCTGAAGGATCTTTATGGGGATCAAAGAACCCCAGACAGCCTGAAGCACAACAAAACCTCTGGCGGCCACCACCGCACTCTCCCGCCGAGCCCCCGACGCAGCCGCAGCGCTGAAGCCCGAGTCGCTACGGGAAAGCGGCACCGTCAGCTCGGGAACCCGCGGGGCCAACCACGGATACCCCGCCGCTCCCGGGGTAGTACCGGCTGAGTACCGGCGACAGCCTCCGGCCACGCCACCCGGGGACGCGGGGTCCCTATGGGGTTAAATCGGCGGCCTGGCCACCCCGGCCTCCATGACGAGGGTACATGAGGACACGGGCAGGGCACGCCAGGGCGGCAGGGCTGGTGCACGTCCCGACGGCTGCTGCCCGGCAGGGCCGGCCCCAGCAAGCTCCCTCCGGGGAGCCCAGCGCCCCATCCGCCGGAGGGCGACGAGGAACGAAGGGGCTTCCCGCCTCCGGTGCGCGGCACCTTGCCTCCCTCCCGCCCTTGGCGGTGCCCAGCAGCCTGCCGCTCGCCCTCCGCCCGGCAAGGTGCGGTACTGACCTCTCCGCAGGGCGGCGGCCCGCGTCGGTAGCAAGCGGGCACCGCGCCGCGCCACAGCCCGCAGCAGGCAGCGCGCAGTAACCAAGGGCGACATGGGCGCCGCCATCTTCCCGGCCCGGCCTCTGCGGCGGGGGCGCGGGGCGCGCTGGGAAATGGAGTCCCGCCGCCTCCTGGAGCAACTGCCGCGGCTCCTTGGAGGAGCCGGGCCGGGCCAGCCATGTCAGCGGCGGGCCCCGGCTCCTCTCCCTCCCCTTGCACACCCGCAACGGAGCCTCAGGCAGGCCTGAGAGGCAGGCCCTGGGCAGCTGGTCGCGCCCGCCCCAGGCCCGCAGGGAGCGCATCCGCTTCGGTCACTTGGCACAAATGACACTTCACGCCAAGTGTCACGCTATGTGTCATTTATGTCACCTTTCTGCTGGTACACACGGAGTCAGTTTTTCCAAACAACTGTGATTGTCACCTGTGATTTCAACCGGGGCTGTATCCAATGCTTTCCTGCCAGCCTGGCTGTCACTGAGGAGTTTTTGCAACTGAAACTGCATTTATCAATGATTTCTAGCTTGTGTGGTTTACCTCTAAAAGCATGGGCCATAAAATATTAAGGGCAAATACATGTAACATATTAAAGTCAAATATTCCTGGCCACAGTTACAGTCTATCTACATTATTAGCAGTACAACTGCTTTAATGCCTATGAATGTATATTTAAAATACAACAGCAAGATGCGTTAGCGTCAAAGCAATTTCCCTGAAGATA
The DNA here is from genome assembly GCF_003957555.1 of Calypte anna. Lineage (NCBI taxonomy): Eukaryota > Metazoa > Chordata > Aves > Apodiformes > Trochilidae > Calypte > Calypte anna. The sequence continues at coordinate 70,819,603 of NC_044246.1, forward strand.
AAGCAAAACCTAGAGGTTGATTCAGCCCCGTATGGCCGTATGAGCCCACAGTAAACCATGTCCTTGGGATTATTTCTGATACCCCACAATACCAACAGCCTCCCTTGCTTGGTAGGTGCCTGGACTATCCGAGACAACCACCACCAGTGTGACTACAAAACTCTTTTAACAGAAAGGCATAGGGCCAAGAAAAAGCTGACACTCCAAGGGACAGGTGCTGGCACTTGGGAATTGCTAACCACAGTACTTGCTGTTTCACTGGCTGGGCCCCCTTTCCCATCAGAACTGCACCCAAAGGTCAGGATGGGGCTTCAAAAGATGTTGCCCAACGAGTGCATCCTGCAAGAAAGAGATAACAATGCATCTGCTCATGGTGAAAGTGCAGAGGAAATGCTTTAACTGACTTTCAGTTTGGCAGCATCAGAATTCCTATGTAATATTCCAGCATTAAGTTCCCATGCAACATGAGAAAGTGAGCAAGACCATTTCATAGACTACAAGTCAATTTTTAAAAAAATAAGATTACAGGAAAAAAAATTGCAACAGGGCACTATGGAATGGCTTGCGAACAGGAGCTGATTACGTCCTAAATAGGATTGCTAATTTTAAAAATATTGTTTATGATCTTGGAAATATTAGGAGACTGAAGTTCTGTTCTAAGATGTTCAGTTGTTTTAAAATACATAGTTGCTCTAGATACATCTTCAATCCCATGTAACTTATAAAGTAGTGAAATAAAGTGCCAGCTAGAAGAGATGTTTTTTTGCGCATTTCCTTTCATTTTTACTTTTTTTTAGCATTTATTAGTTTTGACTCATTCTAGCATGTTACAGCTATCAACACCTGTGCCCATTTAGGAATGAATTCCAGTACAAATCATAGTGAGTTGAACAGACGTCTCAAAGATGCATCACAATTGTTGCAATATTTTTAGAAACTCAAACAAGGAAACAAACAACTTCAGTAAAAGTGATTTAAATAACAAATAACTTATCTTTATAAACAGCTTATCTCCTTGAGAACAAAGAATAAACAAGGCAACAAGAGCCGTTTTTTCTTCCATTATTAACTCAGATCACAATATGAATGGGTGAAATGTCAAGAATAATTGGAGAAAATGACAGCATAATCTTCAGCAAAAACATCTGATTTATTTAAATTGCCACTGTTTTTTTCTTAACCTGGTTATCTAAGGCAGCACAGAAAAACTTCCCACGTGGGCCTATTCTGACATCTTCTACAGAAGTGATTAAATCCTCTGCAAAGCTTCAGGTCTTCAATACACTGGCAAATTCTGAAATGCCACCACACACTGCACTGCACACCCTAGAAACCAATCTGCACTGGCTATCAGCACATGGCAAAACTGCATTTTGGTGCCAATCTAAACAAACAGGACTTTCAAGAATACCTCTGTAGATTAGCATGGATAGAGTCCTGTAGTAGATACAGATCCATTCCACGGTATATTCATTCTCTGTACCTGTTCCTTCTCTGGATTCCCAAAATGTGACACTGCAACTTCATAGCAATTAACGTGACATTTCTTCAACCCAGCTACACTATTATTACCAGTCTACCAGCTAGCCAAAAGTATACGAATAAAAGTAAGGGGTATAATAAAACCTCTCTGGCCTCTAGTGGTGTCAGCTCCACTAGTTTTAGAAATGCTGATGTGCTCAGCCCTATGGAGATGTGTCCGTGGGTCTTTGGGTCTCTACTGGACCCTCTCTGATTTCTGCAGAAAGAGGGCAGGGTTTAACTGCCTGCAGCTCTCCAAGATTATTCCCACCATGGAAAACAACTTTGGCTTCCAAACATGCACATACTTGTGATACAGAACTCACCAGCCAGCCAGCTCTACACAAATGGATTCTGTGGCTAGTTTTCATCAACACAACTTCCACCAAATGCCATTTTCCTGGGATTATGTCAAAATATTCTGCAGTAAACTTGATAATAACATCATAATTTCAAGACAATCAAATATGCTACTAATACTATAACTTGTTTATCAAGCCTTAGATTAATAAAGCTGCACAAATGTTCCCAAACTTAATGACTTACAGCCATTTTCACTTCCATTTTACAGCTTGCATTCCAGTCAGCTGAAACAGCTCAATGTTTTAGGAATTCACTGCACAGTTTTGCAGCTACACGGACACTACTCAGAACATCATCTCTCAGAACAAGAAGTTCACAGTAGAAATGAATGCCATGAGGTGGTGGATGATATTTTAAACATAAGAATCTAGGATTCTGTATGAGAATCATGCCTTGTTGAAAGGGATGCTATTGTGTAAACAGGGAGAAGACGAACTGAATACAATAGTTAAATTTGAATATGTATAAAAAGTTGATATTGCAAATTATATTTATAAGCTTAGTATTTTAGCTAGTAGACAAGTACACAATATAGACATTTGAACACCATGTTTCAAAGCACTGGAGGCTAATGCAGGGATCAGGAAATAATTTTTCACATAAAGCATTGCTCAATTAGTTCAATGCCTTGTGGGTTTTGACTTATCCTGAGTCAGCATTGCCCAGAAGCTTTGAATATCACTATGTCAAGTTGACTAAAATGTGTTAACCTGAGCGCTTGTCAGAAGGCAGGAAAGTCCTGACTAGATAATGGAGAGATTTTGTTTCCTTTACAGTTATATGTGACTTTTTCTTTTTTTAAAAAAAGAAACAGACAAAAAACTGCTTGAGAGGTATTACTATACCAATTTTGAGAATTAATCTTCCATTAATACCTGTTTCTGTGGGTTCACGCTATGAGAGCTGCTATTCATATTATCAAAGTTATGCTAGAAAATCCTGGGCGTCATAGTTAAATAAATAACGTATAGTAAGAAATCTATGAGTATCTAATCTCTTGGTTGTTACTCTAAATGCCTGATTTCTTGCATCTAATCTTTGGACCTACAAACACAGCTGACCTCTCTCCCACCAGGTTTGAAATTTGGCTCAAAGTTTGTTTCAAAAACAGAACTGAAACTTTTGTTTCTGGATTTATGCTCACCTTCCCCCTGAGAGAAAAACCCTTCTAGCAGGCAGAAACAACTACAGATAGCTAACTTCTCTTATGGATTGCAAAAGAAACCCAACAAAACAAAACAAAAGCCCAACCAAAAAAAAAATCCATCTGAAACATAATTTAAAATTTAAAAAATGCCTTTTCTGAGAGTTGAAGAGAAATAAGAAGGCTCAAAGGAGGACTGTGATTTTCCCCCACCTCTGATCCTTCTCTTTGCCTCATTAGCCAAGTGTGACATGCATGCTTTCACATGATGTAAGGAGGGTTAGTCATGAAGCCTGGTATCTTCTCCTTTGTCTCCCAGGTCAGAGGATTTGTATTTGACCCCAATGAAAAAAAAACATAACAACAAACAACAGATGGGAGACCTCACCAAATCCCTGTAACCTCCATACTTGCCACTGACAGGCAAATCATACTTTTGACATACAGGCACCAAAATTCACTGCCTGTAGCTTGCCTCCATACAGCTCTCTACCACCAGTTACCTCTGTTAGGAAAAGCAGACAGGACAGTGGTGCTAAGATCATATGCCACAAGAAAAGCAATCAGCTTAAGCCTCACTCTTAGTATTTACCCAGCGTAGAAGAAATTATATTCTTGATTCATTATAAGCTCACCAGCTTCCCAAAGGTATAGTATTTGGCAATTCTTGTTTCTTTGGAATAATGATGAAACGAGGCTTAGCCAGGAGGCAAAAAATAAATGTTATACCTAACATTATACAAGTACTTTGCTGTATTTCCACATTTGCAGTCAGATGTGGTAGTATACGTTGTGTAACATACAAAAGATTATCCAGATGCATGCATACGTAATCTCAGTGCAATTAATGAGGTTTTTCCTGACTTGCTGCAAGAAAAATTTCATAACTAGTATATTTCAGGTAAGGCTCCCTTTCACTCCCACTGTGTAAAACTGTCAGCTTAATTTCTGTTTATAATTAAAAAGTGAGTAATTGGCAGCTATTAGCAGAAACAAAGGAAATAAGGAAGGTGCACTAATAAGGAGGAGAAATAATACTGGAGAAGTGATAAGCAGGAAATTCACAGAAAAGCTACCAACCAAATCACCTACAACACAGCAGTTATGTGGATGGGCTATTTTTGTTCCTTGGGTTCATCTCTGCTTTCTGATTATCTTTTTTATTAACAAAGACAGCTACTGGCCAAACTTGTCTATAATAACTTTGAATTGCTCAAACACGATCTGTGGGAAACCTGCCATTTTGCCTACTGCCTAGACAAAGAATTTAGAAAAAATGTAACTGGTTTTCCTACAGTCTCATTCTACCTGTATAGTAATGGAGTGCTACCATTACTAAGTGCTCCTTCTTAAGGCAGGAAGGAAAAAGCTCTGTGCCTTGGAGGGATACTGTTAACAGATATTAAATGAGTAAATCTGGAAGATGATAGAGTAATTCAGAAACATTATCAAAGGATTAATAAAATTTCTGTTCACTGATGTCCTGGATGCATCAAGAAGGTAAACATTCCACTTCTTTTGGCAACCCATCTACTTGAATCAGATACTGAAGAATCAATGAGCTCGTATCTGAGAAGGGAAAAACCATCAAGACCCTTTCTCCCTTTTGTTATTTTTTTCTCTCTCTCTCTCTCTCTCTCTCTTCAAGTTACTAAAATACTTTTTAAAGAAAATATTCTGTAAACACAATTTCCCTTTACTGTTCTTTATGAATAAAATGTGACCAAACTTTTTTGTAAGCTATAAGGATATAAAATATGGGCCAGCTGGCTGAACTGCCCTGCAGTACATTTTTGAAAAATTCAAGAATCTGTAAAAGCTTTAATGCTAGTACAGCCAACACTGCTACCTGGCTTACATCCTGGCTCAATAACCAAGACTTTGTTTCCAATGTAGGACCTTTGATGGGTATATCCTTCAGCTTACTTTTGGCCAATCCCCCTTGCACATACAGCATTTCCTATGCGGCCTCTTCAGCTTGGTTCTCACCACTTATCTTGATTACAGCATTACCTTTTTCCCTGAGCTTGATATGTAGCTTTCTTCATGGCGACTGGCAATGCTGTTGCAAAAATCATCTCTTATTCTCCAAGACCTAGGTTGTTCCTGCCCAATACACCAACCTAACCTGGGGTTGGTGTCTTTCCTACCTGTATTGAACAGCAACCATTCCTTTCTGCATTCTTTAAGGGCCACAAGTGAAAACCTGCACCCGAGCCTAACGAATTATTATCATCTGTTGTTAAAACTTTCTTCGGTTTAAAAAATAAAAGCGGGTTAGATCGCTGACTGAACCGCATCGCCACTGCCTGTCCCTGCTCCAGATCGGTCCTACCGCATTAACAGCGGCCCCCGCACCGGCCTCACCACGGTCCGGGCCCAGCCATGGCGCTCTGGGGTCGCCTCATGGAGCGGCCTCCGGCAACACCGGGGGACGCCAACACCCATCTGACCCGACCCCGCACAGCAGCTCTTTCCCTCGATGGGAGAAGGGGATTTACTGCGAGCGCCAAGAGAGAGGAATAAACTGCAGGGAGACCCGAACCGCAGCCCCGCGAAGCCACCGAACGAAGCTCCACCAAACCCCACAACTTGCGCGCTCTCTGCCTGGCGAGCGGGCGGGCCCGAGACACAAGCTCACACTGCCTACGCACCGCGCCTCCCGCGCACGCCGGGATATGTAGTTCGGGAGGCAAGAAACCGCTGCGGGCTTAGCGAGCGGGGCGAAGGCTGAGAACTACGATTCCCAGCGTGCTTTGTGCGCGGGCGGAGGGCGCATCCGCTGGCGGCGGCTGCGGCGTGGGTGCGCGTTGCCGGGCAGTCAGCTGGCCGCGGGGCGATAAGAGGGCGGGCGGCGCAGGTTGGCGGCGGTCGGTGCTCGCTGGTTCACCTGCCGCGCTCCGCAGCGGGAGGGAAGGCGACCGCTCTGCTATGGCCGAGACGATTGCGGACACCCGACGGCTGATCAGCAAGCCGCAGAATCTGAACGACGCCTACGGGCCGCCCAGCAACTTCCTGGAGATCGACGTGGGCAACCCGCAGACGGTGGGGGTGGGTCGCGGCCGCTTCACGACCTATGAGATCCGCGTTAAGGTGAGGGTCTGGCCCGGCGGCGGGGGGAGGGAGGCGGCCTAGAGCTCAGTCAGGGGTCCCCACCGGCCCAGGTAGGAGGACCTGGGGCTCCCAGCGGGCAGCTCCGCCGGGTCTGCGGCGGCACCTCCCTCGGCGGGGCCCGGCCCGGCCCCTCGGCAGCAAATATAACGTGAGGAAAAAGGAATGCGGTGCCTGTGTGTCGGTGATGGGCTCCGGACGGCTCTTGTGTGACCGGGGGGGGTGTCCCCGGCACTGTCCGGGGTGGCGGGCTGCCGCCCTCTTGTCCTTCAGGGCCCCGTTCCGTAGCTGGCGCTGTGAGTATCGCGGGGAGGAGGTGATGGCTGAGCAGCCGTGGGCTTCATCCGCCTCCCCAGAGCAGGGCCCAGCTTCTGCAAGCGTCTGGAGCCGAGAATTCTGGCGGGCTGGCGGTATCCGAGACGAGGCACCTCGCTTCAGATAACGTGAGGACAAATCGGTCCTTTGGCACTGCTGTGCGCAGCTGCCGTCGGACGGGAACGTTGCTGTGCTGTGTGTGAGCAGCTGCTTTGCTGGCCTGTCTCGAAGGGGGCAAGCTCTCAGCAGGCTGAGGTGGAGCAATAGGGGTGGGTCTGCCCTAAAGGAAGGAGGTCAGGTTCATGATTCCAGCAGCCTCCAAAATCCTCCAGAATTATGTGTAAATAAGTCAAGTGGACACACGTGGTAGATCAAAGCTTGCTGAAGTGGTAAGGTGGCTGTATATGAGGGAGAACTTACTGTTTTCTTCTGTACCTGAAATATAAATTGAGTGCCTTCTAAATTGGGCTGTTTCTCACCATGTGCTCTTAGATATTTTTTTCTTAGTAATACTAGGCTCCTTCCTATCTGACAGGGCTGTATTCACAGACTTTCCCCAAAAGCTAGTAGTCTTGAGCTTTAGAAAAGCTCTGAGGAGGTCACTCTTACGTTCCTTCTAGTTTCATAGATACTGGAAGAGTGGGTAGAAAAATGCAATATCTATGGCATGATCTATGCCTGTGGCTGGTAGGGACTTGAAGCAGGTCACCCTTTTAGTGTACACTGCCAGGGACAAGTTGAACTGGGAAAGTTGATCTCTCATAGTCTTACTTTTTTTTTTTTTTTTTTTTTTTTTTTTTGTAGCTTGTGGTTGAGTCTACTATCTCTAGTATAGCTTTACTCTGTTCTAGCTGATTGAAGTTGGTTAGTTATTACAGGCACTAATAGAGAAAAAGCCTTGTTGATAGCCTGCACGCCTTCTCTGCAAAGTGTGATCTTCTCTTCTCTCCCTGGATACCTTCATGGCAGGAAAGATTTCAGCTGAGGGCTGCTGCCTTGGTGACAAAAGTTCTTTGGACAAGACCAAAACCCTGTGTGGATCTTGTGGTATTAAAGGTCTAAGCTCTTGGCTTAGTGTAACTTCATTTAAAACAACAAAATTAACTGAAATCTAAAGCTGCTAGGGATGATACTACTTTAATTATGATACCTTTAAATTGTCATGTCCAGTAGCTATTCTCGTGTTTCAAGATGTGTCCATAGGGCAGGAAGGATAAATTAAAACAATTGAACAATGTTAGGCCTCTGTGCAAGGACAGACTAGACCTTGCCAGCTTGTGTTGCATTACTCTGCCCTTATCAGGATCCTAGTTGTCCACACTTAGCAGAAAGATGTAACTCTATCTTGCTGGGAAGTATTTGTGTCTTAAGTTCCTGATGACATTTCTTTCCATGAGGCTGAGCATTTGGGATTGATGGAGCCAGGGAAGATGATACAAGAGGAATTTTGCCATGATGCAGCATTGGGAACAAGTCCAAAGTTGCTGGGATGAAAAAAAAAATGTTAAAAATAATTCTTTTAATACCTGACTGAAGTCTTTCAGCAGAAAGGAAAGCAGAAAAGTGGGTTTTGAGATAGGTTACTCCTAGTGCATGTGCTATATGGGATAGAGAATTCTGGATTTCTGTTGTAATGAAGACCTAGAAGTGACCTGAACAAGCATACACTGATAGAACTTCCTCCATTCTTCTAGTCTGACTACTACATAACCATTGTTTCCTTCAACCTCCTTGCTTGCATCTGTGTATACAGAACTACCTCTTATACATGCTCGTTCCCTTTCCGGTTGTGTACTTCTGTACACATAGTGCATCTGTGCTGCATACATTCATAGCTCTCATGAACTAAAAAATTGAGTTTTAGGTCTCTGTATGCTAGGAGGCTACAGAGCAGGTAATACAAGTCGTGCAGAGTTACGTTCACTGTCTAAACTTGTATCAATTAATTGCTTCTCAGCAGAACCCAGACCACGTTGCTAATATGCAAGTTTCAGCATGGGAGAAGAGTTGGAACTTGAATTGCTCTACTATTGTATTTGTAAAAGGTAGGCCTTGTACTATAAGCTGCTCATCAGAGTGTGGCAGAGAATAGCCACAAGCTTGTCTCTGTGGTCTGACCACTGCTTGTGGTCACAGAAAGTAGTTGCTGAAATTCGCAGTTTTTCCCAGTAGTGCTAATAGTGGCAGCAGAACAAACTCTGAGAAGATAGTGATTTACCTGTGCTGTGTCAGGAAAACTGTGCCTTCAGCTAACACCAACAATACAGTGTTAAGTTGTGTGGAAATGGATGACTTTACTGCCACGTTCTGCTAAGAGATAATGTGATCTTCAGCCATAATATAAATCTAGGACAGAAATGTTGTTGGAGAGGACACCAAGATTCAAGTTAGCATTGAAGCAATTAGTCTTGCACCTCTGCCATGGTGTTTACAAATTTTTTCCAAAGGTAATTCTATATTAGTCACTTTGAATCTTAAAACTTAACTTTTTTGGGGGGGAAGACTGAGCTTGCTAGCAGACACTTGAACTGATGTTTGATAACTAATATCTTTCAAAATGTACTTGTGTGAAATGCTGCAGGGTTCTCCCAAGCTGTTATTGGCAAGGTTTTTACTGGTGTTGCTGCTGAAGCTTATTTGTTGCTTGGTAAGCAATGTGTGCAACACCTTTGTGCTTCAGTTCTTGTATTTCTGGCAGAAGCTGGAAAGCCTCATGGGGAACTCCAAAGTTTTGGGTAGACTGCTCAGCAGTAAACTACTGGAGAAGCAAGTTGCTTGTACTTCAGCTTGTACTTCAGACTTTCACAGCATGTCTGTGTGGGCTAGTAGGATGGCTGAGCATTGTGGTAAATGCTTGGTATTTTCACAAGCCATTAAGCTATCTGGGGTAGAATCTTCCCACAGCCCTTCCAGTGGAGCAGCATAATTCACAGGTAGTCAGTTGACCGAAATACTGACTTTCTGAGCCCAAACTTGCATTGAATAACATTCTGTTAGTGGAAAACTGGACAAGGTGATGACAGAAAGCTTCCACTGTAGCAACCTGTATGAGGTGTACTATGTGGCAGTGTGCTACTACTGTGCAGCTTAGCAATTAAATTCAAATGTTTTGTTCAGTGATGGTAAATGATAGAAAATGCCATCCTGCAGTGCTAAAATAGCAAATTTGAGTAGTTCATGTTCTTGACAGCATACTTGAGAATTTGCTTTCCATCAGCAGCATTGGGCAGTGAGTTTGCACCATTCTAAGGTATTCTTTGGGGTGAGCTAAAAAGGAGGACAGTGCAGGAGGGTATAAAGCTCCAAATGCTTTTTCTAGTGAAATAAAGCCTGATAAAGTCATTGCATCTAAAAGGATCTAAATGATCACAATGTAGTGTCTGTGCAGTGGTTAAAACTTGCGTAATCAACTAGACTGCTAAACTAAGACAACAAAATGCTGCCTTTATGTCTTGCAGAGAAGTGTGAGTTGAGTTCTCAGTGTAAATACCTTTGTATTGCCATATGCTGTGTCTTGTGACTCTTTACTAGTTGCTGACTCAGGAGTCACCATCAGTGGGGCAGTGGTCCCCTTCTACTTGTTACACCTTTTCAGGGTGGGTTTGTGCAATCAACGCTCTTTGACAAGGGCATGCAAATACGTGTTACTACTTACAGGCTGCAAGCCAGTCCTCTCTCTGAATTTCAGGAAGCATAATCACAGAAAGTTAAGAGCTGGAAGGGATCAAAACATCATCAAGTCCAACTCCCCTTTACCAGAGCAGGGCCACTTACAGGAGTTCACACAGGAACACATCCAGGTGGGTTTTGAATGTCTCTGGGGAAGGAGACTCCACAACCTCCCTGGGCAGCCTGTGCCAGTGCTCTGGCACCCTCACAGGAAAAAAATTTCTCCTTGTGTTTTTATGGAACCTCCTGTGCTCAAGCTCATGTTGCCTGTTATCCTATTATTGGGCATAATGGAGAAGAGCCTGGAACCATCCTCCTGGCTCTCTTCCTTCATGTATTTATAAACATTGATGAGATCACTTCTCGTTCTCCTTCAAGTTGAAGAGACCCAGCTCCCCACTTCAGCCTTTCCTCGTAAGAGATTTTTTCACTCCCTTAATCATCTTGGAGGCTCTGCATTGGACTCTTTCAAGCAAATGTAGAACAAATGACAGCTGTCATATCCTACAGCATGTCTGCAGTGCTTAATCCAGTACTAGCTATCACTGAAATTCTGCTGTAGTTCAGACAAATAGTTTTCCTAGTTAGTGGGTCAACAGGCACATCTTTGCTCAAACAGATTCAGTGCAACTTCAGGTGCTAAATCCTTCTAGGAGAAAAGACTTAAGCTTTACAAGCTAACTCTGATCCCAGCATCTGGTGACACACTTCAGGGCTGTACACCCACTCTGAAGCAGTACTGCAGAATGTAAGTACATAGATTACAATACTGTCAACAAAGCATATGGATAACCATGAAATTAATTTGGGAAAAATAGTTAGCACTCTTTCTTCTGTTACTGTTTCTGTTAAAGTAAAAGCAACTTCTGTGCTGCTTGTGTTGGTTGAATTTGTAACCTAGACAACTTAGGTGTTAGCCTGGAAGGCTAAGTTACTTGTTTATAGTTAGTAAGAACTTACAGATAAGTCAGTAATATTCAAACTGACAGATCTGAAGGAAAATACCTGTTACATGAGCTGCTAGTCCAAGTACATCAAGAATTCTTTAGTCAAACCTAGCTTAAACAAAAAGCCCTTGCTGTCTTAATTCTGTTCTTTAATGTTGAATGGTCTGTTGCCTCCAATCAGTAAGATTTAACTCAGCACTGAGGCACATCTTAGCTTCTTGATGTTCCACAGCTCAGAGGCTTGTCTTGAAAAGCTATTGCCTTGCTGCTGTGTTTCCAGATGCTGAGAAGTACTTTGCTTCGGTGGCACCGATGCTCTTAAACGCAGCAGTCACCTTTCATGTATCTTCTGCAGAAAACTTCCTCTGGATCTGTTGAGGTACTCAACTGCACAGCCCCAGTGACGGGAAGGAAATGAGCACGCATGTTGTTAAGTGCCTGCAATGTTAAGAATAGTATTGTTCCCAAAGGTTTGGGGAAGTATATCAAAGTAGTGCTAAATGAAAGCTTCTTTTGAAAGTCTGTTCTCATCTTAACCCATTTTTCAAGACCTAGCTTGGACACAATATTTGCATTTCAACATATTTTTAGTGGTCTAAATTGAGTGAATTACTGATTTGTCTGACTTCTGTGATGCATTCCGAGTAAGTTAGTAAACAAAGTGGAAGTGTAGCTTGCTCAGGAGGCACTTGTGTGCCATGGTTTTGCAAAGCAGCACTCTTAATCTGTCCAGTGTGTCCTTGAAATGTTCTGTTCCTTGAACAGTGCCGAATTTGCTGTCCTTCATGTGTTTCGCAGGGTTTGAAGTTGCAGACTCTTCTCCCACTGTAAGAAGAATAAAATCTGTTGATACACCTAGTTTACTCCAGTATCGTTCAGTTTCCTGTTCAGTGAAGCCTGTGGTGGAGTAATGACTAAACACTGACTCAGTGTGGATGTGTTTAGGGATGCATAATCAGCACTAATTCTGTTTCTCTACTTCTGCAAATCTTTCAGCACACTGCAAGTCTGCTCTAACTGTAGTCAATTACTCTTAAGATCCTCTTCTAAACACTGCTAACATTTTTAAACTCCTCTTCAAAGAATAAAAATGCACCGATTCAGGTGACTTTTTCTCTTCTACAGCCTAAGTACTGCACCTTTACAAACATTCTTTTCTGTGGAGAAATAATTCAGAAAAGTATAGCTGGAAGGCTAAGAAATTCTTTGCCTTCTAACCAGGGGGCAGAAGTGGAATGGCTTGGATGATAAACTCCTGAAGCAAGGAGAGTGGATTTATCAGCCTATTGCATGTATTTGCTCTGAGCAGCTGATTTTTCTGTAGAGGTTTTTGAACTAGATTCAAGAACCTATTCCAAAAGTACTGAACTACTTTGGTGTTGATGTCTGTGTAAATAAAATAAACAAATCTCTCAATAGGGCTTCTTATTAGTATATTAGCTTAACTGGTAACATGGACTCTTTATTTTTGCACACACAATATGGGCCTTGATTGTCATATATTAAGAATGCACTCTAGTACAGTGCTGAACAAACCAAATCAAACAGAACAATGACTAATCTTTGTAGGACTGATGGCTGTGATCCAGGTGGGCACATGGGTAATGCTGGAGTGTTTTGAAACATCTTTATTTTTAGACAGCTTGCCAAAAAAGTGTGAGCTTGAACTTCAGAGCAATCAGGTCTCTTCTGTTTATCGTCTGGTGAAATCAGTAATGCAGGGTAGATGTATAAGCTTCTGACTGTAGGGGAAGTATTTTCTCTAAAGGTTTTTCACTTGGCAATACAATGCCAGTTGCACTGCTGGAGGCTGTTTTAAGTAGATAATCCAAATGTTCTATGAAGCTGTAGCACTGAGTGCTGAAGGGTCCGAAACTGCTGTTACTGCTGTAATGGCTTTGATGCGAGAAGGGTAGAGAAGCCCCAACGTTCTGGTCAAAGTACAAAACCAAGTATTATACCAAATGAAGATGGGTTCATGGACATATTCCTTCTCTGGCTATTTCTTGAGAATCCAGCTCTAAATTTTTGTCATGGGAGGATCTTCTAGGGCGTGTAACAGGTATCAGCCAGGAAGATGACCTTGAAAGTATAGCTAAAAGCTGATGTATAGCAGCTTTACTTTGAAACCCAGAAGAAAGCGAGGCTGTGTCTTAAGCAGTTTAAAGCCATCTCTATACCAGGAAATAAGTCTTCAGAGACTACTTCTATAGGCCTAAGCTGCAGCACCCTGTAAGTCTTTAAAAATGCTACAAATTAAAGAACGGAAGCTTTTGTCATTTTTGTTGCTGTTAAGTACTTCCTTACTAATGTGAACACTTCTGCTTCAACAAAACTGGAAATATGAAGATTTTTTGCTGTTAGGTAACTAGTAATAGACATATACGAATCTTTTGTTTCCTGTGTGCTTGTGAAGTGTAGGGATACTGGGCTACCTCTAGCTTGCAAAGCAAGCTAAAACTTTTGATCTTGCTAACACTATCAATTGCATCAATTAAGTACAATTTTTGTTGGCCCTATTTCATCATAGCTGGTAGGTGGCAGATAATGACACTAAAGCATCAAAGTAATGTGATCCCTCTTTGGTCATTCTCAATGAGGAATGAATGGTAGCATCACAGTAGGTCAAACAAGAGCATATGGAAGTTATACCTTGCAATTATATAAAGAAGTGATCCCTTCTTTTTGAAAGGAATATTTGGTGTTTCAAAGGAGGGTTTGGCTTGCTGACACTGAAATAGTTATTGAGAGTTGGTAATTTGGTCTGGGTGTTGTGCCTTTGCCTGATTGTGTCCTCCTTTAAATGGGCTTCAGTTTTACCTTTGGCTTCTGAGCATGGAACCTGAATAATTAGGACCCACTATTTGGGTCTTAATTTGTATTTCTAGACTTATCCCCTGGATTGAGCCTTTTGACCATGGCACACCTTAATTCAATTCTTCATTATGCTGGTGCACTTCATCAGGTGATGGTAAATGCAAAAACTCAGGTGCCCCCATTCTAATTTACATAGAGTGACTCTGCATTAAAGTTTGAAGAGGTTAACTCTTGTCTAAAGACTGATAGTCTCTGTTGTTGTGTTGTTACGTTTTCCTGTCTTGGTCTTTAAGATGACATCCTAACTCCATGTCTCAGTACTGTGAAGTGGGAAACTATACTTCTTGATAGGGCTTAAGTCAGTATTGCTTAAAACTTGAGTGTAAATGTGTGATCAGGTTTTCCAGTGCTCGATTAACTGCAAATTTTTTTGCATGCCATGTGCTTTCAGTACCACTGGACACCAAGTGAATAAAAGGGGAGGGCAGAACTCTGCTTTGATCAAGAGGACTGAAACTTGGAAAAATACCAGCCCCTTATCTGACCTTTTGCAGTGGGGAAAGGTTTTCTTTCAGTAAAGCACACAGCAAAAATGTAAGCTTCTAATAACTGAAGTCTAGAGCATGCTTGCTATCTTTATTGCTTTTAATAATTGTAGGAAACGGGGAGGTAGTTGCTTATGTCAAGTTGGGAAGGAAGCAAACCACTGACAAGGCTTCTGCAGTTAACAGTGAACTGCTGAAGCCACTTTCTTGTACTAAAGGCCAGCAGGCTTTTGCCTTTAAGCTGTAATACTTTTTTTTTTTTTTTTTTATCCGCCCTGAATGATGCTTACTGTAATAACCCAGAGCTCTCATTGGCTGACTGTAAATGTAGCCAGAGGGTATCATCACCTGACAAAGGTCTTGTCTGAAGATAGTAAGAAGCTTGAATTTGGCTTCTGAGTTTCAAGGCCACAAACTTCAATCAAAAGTGAACTGGGTTCTTTCTTGCACTCTATTTTAATGGAAATAGTTGTGTCGAGGCTACCATAACCTCCTCGAAAAAGCCACATCAAAGGGGGTGCTATGGCAACAGTACAGCTTTATTTTCAGTTGGTTAGGAGTGGGAGATGTTGGTAATGCTGTGCTGTTGATGAGCGTTAAATTGGCAGATGAAGAAATGGTTCGAATTTACCTCAAACTAGCCTAGATGGCCGCAGCTGTGGAGTTTCTGCAGTTCTGTGGGGGTGGGCTGGGCTGCGGTGACATTCAGAATCAATCCTGTGGTGTGTCAGCATGCTCTTTGAAGGAACCTAGTGCTATTTGCATTCAGTTTATGCCTGGAAACAGGTTGGTAGGAGCAAGTCTAGCTGTTTGCAAGGCTTTTTCCACTCAATAGATAAATTACACTACTCTTGATAACTGAACACTTAAAATTAGAATTATAATCTAATGTATTAGAAATGAAATACTCTAGTTTTCCTCTGACCTTTAAAGTAACTTGTATACCAGAACGGCTGCACTGGAGAGTTGTGTATCTGAATCTGAACAGAACAGTATGACTGGTACTCAAATTGTTTATATTCTTCTTTTGAAAGCCTCCCCACTTGTATGCATAAACAGTTTTTGGACTTCTAACTGGGCATAGCATGGGGATTGACTGTAATAACAGCTAGAAAAGTGCTATCTGGTTAAACAAGCTACTGTCTATGCACTGTCATTTACTTCTGAGGTGAATTGAGAATCTTCTGAGCTTGAAGGTAGGTTTGTAGTTTGAACATTTTATAGTAAAATAAATGTAGCTAAAGAAATATGCTTCCTGTGAATACAGGTTTTGCCCTGAGATCTATTAGCAGGCAATGACTTGTTCCCCATTACCAGTTTGTTGAACACTAGCCAAGTGACCATAGAAACTTGTTTGGCATCTGAGTAGAAGAATGCAGGAGTGACTAAGGGGTCTAGGTTTGTCATCTGCTCTTTAACTTGGCACCAGCTTTGACAACGTTTATTTCAGTGTAGTTTCTTGGCCCTTAACTCACCCTGGAGAATACAGACTTAGATTTTTTGACTACTGTCACACTAATAGGTGTGTTTCTATAGTCTGATACAAAAACAGTGCTGGACAGAATCTGGCATGTCTTAGCATCTTCCTATGCTTAGGATTTTGGGATAAGTGGGACTTGCTCAGAGCTGGTTAAATGCTTCCTCCTGGAATAATGCTTTAGCTGCAATTCTGACCAGTGACTTTGTTGCCCAATGCATAATCCTTTTGGATTGAGGACCTGCATTCAAACTGCTTGGAGGCAGGATTTCAGACTGACTAGGAAGTTGTTGAAAATGCTTTTGTTAAAAATGAGACTAGTTATTACACTGGAGAAGAAACAATTGCTGCTGTAATTATGGTGTATTTATCAGAGGAAAGAGCTATGCTTCAGGGGGTGTGCCAAAATGGATCAAACAGTAGATTTAGCAGATCAGCAAGCCAGAAAACTGACACTATAACACTGAATATGTGTGGGGAGAAGTGTTGTTAAACACGAAAGTATCCTGGCCTCAAGTTTTGTGCCTTGGTCTCATCTCTGTTCTAGCAGGCATACAAAGCATTAACAGTGTTCAGAATACAGCTACTGGCACTTCAGTGACTAAATAAGTGTAACTCAACATAAACTGTGAAGCAAAGAATAACTTTAATATGCGGTGTATGTAATCTTGAAGTGACAATTAATAGAAATCAAAAGTTTCTGTTAACACCGTAGTGTTGTCTCTTTCTACCAAATTCTTGCCCTGTGATAGTCCATGCTTCAGCATCTGTCTGGTTTGCTTAATTAAAACCATCTATACATGATAAATGGAGGCCCTAGGACATGCAGAAATACTTCTTACTGAAGGAAGAAGTGGTTTGCTCAAGCAGGGTAATAATCCTTAATGAGACGCATACAGTAACTTCAGGTGTGAAAATATCCAGAGGTAAAAATAGACACCTAAGATGTAAATAAGTTAAGCAGTATAAAACAAGACTCCCAAACTGTGTTTCTAAAGTAGATCCTACGAGCTGTGTTTTTGAAGAACATGGCTCTATCAGTACTAGTTTGTGGATGACAAGAATTGCTGCAGTTTCTGGGTTTTAAAGAACAGGAAGGAAGTTTAGAAGTTGATCTCAACATATAGTTCTGGTTCATATCCAGACCAAAGGATAGGGGACACACGCTTTCCTTTAGCATGTTGTTGTGACTTGTAAGCCACTCTAATGGGAACCTTCTAGCATACACTTCAATTTGAACATTTCCAGTGCTTGTGATCAAAATTGGATGAGATTTTTCAACTGAAAGGGAAAAGAAATATTCTGTCTGTCCTTTCCTCCAACCTGCTAGCTGGATAGCATGTCAAAAGTTCAAAAGGGATGTAGATGGTATAATGAGCTCAATTGGCACTTCTGCCTCTGCATTGTACCTGTAAGCCTGATATGTTGTTTAGAGATTAACTTTATAGACTTCATGCCCAGAAGTATGAAAGGAGTTCCTGAGGACCTGGTAAGTCATTGTGTTTTAGCTGCTGCTTACTAAGTTCTAATCCCTCTTGTAAGTAATTTGAGGGGAGAATGGAATATTTTCTGCAGGTGAGAGCCTATATGTTAAATACTGTAAAGAACTTTCTATCCAAGACATTGACAAAGAGTTGATGTTGTAATGCGGAAGGCTGAACTTGCTTAAAAAGCCAATAGCTGAAATCTGAGTAAAATAATCTAGTGCTTCACTTCTGGGAATCTCCATGAACTCTGGGGGACCTTGCTTTATCCACTCTTAGAGTGGAGCATTCTTATCCTCAACATGAGTGTGTTTATAAAGCCTGACTTCTGGCATAATAGTCTTAAGTGCAATTTTATTAGTCACTAGTACAGTCAAGAATGCTTTACCTGGGAAGGAGGGCTTGAATACTTTCAGATGTTGATCACTAAGATTTCATAACAAAATACTGCTTTATACTTTATCACCTGTAAATTGTGGACTAAATAGCATCATATGAAAGTAGGCAACTAATTTCTCAAGTACTTTTGAACTGTGACAGTCAAAGAGTTGCTGTTGGCTGGCAATGATCCAATGGCCTTTAGTCATAAGCCTGTATAATGCAGTAAGTATCTCTGCAGTTAAGCCTGTTTTGAGCAGCCTTTGAGCATCACTCAGTGCCAGCTTAAGCTTAACAGCCTACAGATTATATCCTACAGGTATATCTACTCAAACAGGGACCAGAAGCTGATTAAGATGGCTAACAACTTGTGAAATAAACCAATAAGAAACAGAAGCCACTGTGCTTCTGCCAAGGCGAAAAGTTGGGGATAAGTCCCATGTGAACATCAGCTTTGTAGGGTACTTTTCAAAGCCTCTTTCAAGATGTTCGAGATGGTGAATATGCAGACTGACACCATTAAGCTTTATTCTGTTCCTGATGTTTATGTACGGCAGTTACAGACTCTTGTCCTTGCTTTTAGTAGGTTGTAACTCCTACAAACATTTCTGTAGCGCTCTAGCCAGTTTGTCACCTCAGTGGCATTTAAGCTTAAGATTATCATCTTGGGGCTTTCCTTTCTGGGGATGGCATTAGGAGGAGTTGGATGACAGCAGTGGGATAACCCTGCACCCCAAGAATTAATAGAAGTAAAATAGGCTCTTAAACAAGTTAGTGTAAGGACACCTGTGAAAATGCTCATGTGTTTATTAACATGGTCTTCTGCAGCATTACATCTTGGCTCCCATTTAATATATCTTCAAGGGGAGAATTGTGTGCCCACTCCTAGCCATGTTTAGGGAAGTTTTGCCTTATCAGTCTCTGCCTGATTGAATTGTAGCAGAACAATCTGACCTCATCAGTCCTGAATTGTGTTGCATTTCAGTCTCTTTGGTTTCTTTGAAGTTATCCAGGCTCGTCAGCTTGTACTTGCAAATCCTCAGCTTCATCTGTCCTCAATAGATTCACTGTAGGACTTATTTAAAGGTATTATAGAGCATGCTGTATCACGTAGCAGAAAAGTAAAGGAAGCTTGATTGATGTCCTGTGCTGGTACCTGAAACACTCCCTTGAATGCAAGTAACAGGAGCCTTCTTGGATTAAAGACTTTCTTTGCATGCATGTACACATCCCCTTCCCCCTTTTTTTTTTTTTTTTTTTAACATCTCTTAACACTGGGCATCCAGACTTGGAGACAGTAAGAGTACCAGATGCTTGTGCAACCTTAGGAACATCTCCTTAAATAACCAGCAAATCTGCTATTCAGCTCAGTGGTACAGTGGCAAAGTATCAGTGATTAGGATGTCATATAAATGAGGCCCACACCTAAGCAGTATGAGGCACATCTTACTCATGTAGATTACAGAAATACAGATGAAGCTCTGTATCTTGAGTGTTTCTCAGTGCTGCGGTTGTTGCTGAAGTGAAACTAATTTGTAATTTACCAGCTTGTTTCTTGCTTCTGCTTATCAAAATTAATATGTTGTTGTGGGAAGAGTGATGTTATTCACCCTCGAGAAGCCACAACTTCTAAGCTCAGTTTTTACAAAGAATTTACAGGGCTTCCAGTAGGCTTGTATTGGTTATTTAATTGAAGTAACTTGCAAAGTTGTGCATTCTACTGAGCCTCATGTGCTTTGAGGTTCCTTTTCAATAAGCCATTAGTTCTTCCTACTGCCCCATTTGATTGATAGTAGTATGGGGTGTGAAATACCATTTAATTCCCTCTTGTTTTGCCCCAGCTTGCCTTTCTTTACAGAAAGAAATGTGAGGCACTGTGTGGAAAATAGCAGGAGCAGGTCAATTTGAGAACCACAAAGATAGCCCTGGCACTGAGTTTCACATCAGCTTTACAACACTTAGTTGCATCAGGCAAGCCAAGAGACTCCTTGAACTGGGGATGTATCAATATCCTGCAGAGGATTTGAGTAATCTGCTGTAATCCATTTCCCCTGCAGATCGTAATATTTTCCCTTCATTGGTGTGTGGAGGTGGTAATTTTAAATTTACTTAGAATCCTTTTATTTAGTTTATTTCATCTACCATTGGATTGCACTTTGGCTAATAGATTGTTCTTAGCATGAGCTTTTACCCACCCCATCTTGAAAGGTGCTTTCCTAGCTAAATCTAGTAATACTTGCCAGCCTTTGTTTCTCCAAACTGGGGATCTATTTGCTTCCCATTTCAAGGTTTCCTGTTTAAAGAGCCACTGTGTGCTATCAGCCCACACAGTGTAGGAGTCTACATAGGTGATTTTTGCTCCATTCTGTGCTGCCAAAACAACTGGTCTTGCTTATCCTATTTGTTTGTTGCTTTCACCTTCTGTTACTTGTTTTCCAATGGTAATATGTAATACAGCAGCCTTATGTTGCCACTTACCCTATTTGCTGAAGCATCCATAAACCAAATGTGTTCTGTTGGTGGACTCTTAATGAGAGGTGGCTCATTCAGAATGGGTAAAGGTTTAAGAAGCTGTAATGCTAAAGAGCCTGTGTTTTATGGGGATCTGCAATTTGAAAGCCTTACTGTGTCCTTCATTTTCTGCAAATGTCCTGCATTTTTTCTGCAACTTCTCTTAGGTAGGCATATCACTTTCTCCAAGTGGGTTTTTGTGCAACTCCTTCTGGAGCACTTCCCTTTATAACACTTCCACTTCAAGTAAATTACACAGTCCTCTAGTTTGCACAGATTGTCCCTTATGTGTTTTCTCAACTTCTTTAACCACTTGGACTAAAGACAGAGGTCTCTTTTTCCATCCAGAGTACTGTTGTTCTATTTCTTTAGCTGTAGTTCAGCTAAACAATGAAGATCCTCCTAGTCCATCGAGGCCAGTTTGGAACAGATTGCATTAAGCAGAGTTTGACCAAAGAGTGTTTGACCAAACCCTTGTGGCTATAATAAGATCACAGGGTTGTACTAGTCCCAGTGACCAGTATATTTTTAATTCTTCAGTTAGGGTTTTGACTGCCTCTTTGTATGTTAATTTCTATTCCTTCTGTAAGAGTATAATAGATGGGAAATTATAGAAAATCCAGGTATATGCTTCTTACAGTTCCTATTAATGTTGTAGCTCCTTCCTTCAATGGGGCATTTGCAACTTTTTTTCTGAATGTATCGAGAGAAATTGTTGACCTGCCCCCTATATACCAAGTATCTGAAACTTACTTCTTCACCTTACGTTTTCAGGATGGTATCTCAATTTCTGCTTTATTTAGTGCTTGCCATGCCACTGCTGCCACTTCCTTCACCTTCTCAGGGGAAGTTCCTCCAATCAGAATATTGTCTAGATATTGGTATAGTTTCACATCTTGTGGGGGCAAGACTCTAAAAAACTTATGTGCAGCATGAGCAGTTGTGGGCAAATGTTTGTACCCCATATACTGTTATAAGTATATTGCTTCCCAAGTGAAAGCAATTCTCTTAATGGTTCCCTTGAAGGAGGAAGATGAGTATTTCTTTCACAACCATGGGTGTACAGCTGCTTGCAAGGTAACTGTTAAGTTTGCAATATTTGGTACAGCAGCTGTTAGCAGGGCTGTAGTAGGATTTGGGCACCAATAATCAGTTGTTAATTGCCACTTCCTGTCTTGTTTCCAAACTGGATGGACAGGTTATAGATAATTTGTTTTTCCAAATCAGCCATGACTTCAGAAACTTCATTTTGTGCTGTAGTAGTAGAAATTGGGTATTGTGGTGTGTTTAGAAATTTTTGAATCATGGGAGTGCAGTGGGTGCATTAAGTACACACACTGCAACCTCCTGGTTTCTATTGGGATTGTAAGATACCTTTGAGGTGAAGGGTAAACAACTCAAAATATTTTTCATGGTGAATTTTAATGTTTTGATTGCAAAGCAAGTAGTCAACATGTTCTTCTTGCCTGGAAGTCATGAATTGGCCTTGGCAGACTGGCACAATATACTTTCTCTGCTTGCACTGGTAATCTTAATTCTGTTTCCCGGATCACATCTTCTCTGCATCTTGTTCTGTTAGTACTGAGATTTGTGCTTCTTTATCTTTTACAAACTTCACTGATTGTCCTTGAAAATCAATTGGAATTAGAATGTATAGGCCAGCATCGTTTACCCACTGAGAAACCTCTGCTTTCTAGACAGGCAGGTCCAGTTGCCTTCAAGACACAACACTAGTAATTTTTTTACTTCATGCCCTGCACCACGCCACGAAGTTCCTCCCTAAGGAGGAGAAAGGGATTGTCCCCCTTTCTGGGGAGTGGTGCTGTAGGAGTAGAAGTATTCCTTCCTTTCACTGTTATCTTGTTTCTGGAATACTTCAGTCAGAGTCAAGATAATGCCAATAGGCTGACCTTGAGTTGTGTCTCAGGGAGTGCCCATGGCTACTTGCATTCCTCTGTTCTTGAGATACTATTTTGGAGATGTAAAATTTGTTTCCCTTTACTCTGGTTTCTGTTCCCTATTTCACTAGTCTCACTTTGATCTCCTCCCTGGGGCTTTTGGTTTTTAGCTGGTGCATTGTCCCAGTCCATTTATTGTCCTAGTCCATTTCACAGCTATAGGTAAGGATGCTGTGTATTAATTCTGCCCATGTGAAGTGTTGCATCCATGCATTTTGAGTATTATCACTTTGTCCCTTACTGTATTCTGTGTTGGTCTTGATCTCATCTTGTTTGGCAGCTAGATAGGGTTCAGGAATTGCTGAGGCTCCTCTAACCAATAAAAAAATCTATTGTAGGAGGTAGTAGAATGTTATGGGGCTCTGATTTGTGCCTGGCTTGTATGCAAGGAGCTTTTGTGACTGCTTTAGGGAGCTCACTTGGAGATTGGATCAGCACCATGTAGAGGGGTTCACTTTGTTCCTTGGTGTTTTAAGAAAACTCTTAGATCCCAGTAGCCATTTTCTTCATTCTCAGTCAACATTATTTGTTTCTGCCACTTGGGCATACATACCACAAATACTCAAGTTTCAGTTCTGGATTTCTTCTATATCTCTTGCAAATGCAGCAATTACAAGGGATCCCAGGGAATGGTTTGTTTAGGGTGTTGCAGATCACTATCCAGTTCTTTCTGTTTTGACAACAGGCCTGACTTCATATTCAGGAGGATTTCTGGAGAAGAGGTGATTGTATTCTGGCTCCCTGTCACTGGGATCACCCCAGATGTCTCCATCCCAGCCTACAAGGGTTACTACTACTTTTGTCATCTGTACAATGTCAGGGGGACAGGGAGGCTGCATGAAGATTGTATTGACCTCCCAACTTCTGTCACTTTTCCTTTTTCTTCTGTAACTGTTTCTGTAGTTTTTAAACTTTTAAAGACAGTAACAGCTCAGCTTCCTTCCTACTTTCTATTTTTTAGGTCCTGTTCTTTTATATTTCTATTTTCCCTTTTCTGGTATGCAGCTTCTAGATGGGTATCTAGCATCATGCATATAATGCCTGTTCCTTCTCCATCCTTTTTATGGCCCCTTGTTACTTTTAGGTGTTCTTCAACAGCTTCCCAATTATGCCAATTATCATGAGCCCGTTCTTCCCAGATGTTGGGACTTGGATACACTGCCACATTTGTCTAATCAATAGCTTGTATTCTTGTTTCAGACAAATCTACCTATCTTCAAATTGAAAGAATCTACAGTCAGAAGAAGATACAGTGACTTTGAATGGCTAAGGAATGAACTAGAAAGAGAAAGCAAGGTGGGTAAAATGAAAGGTAGATACAAGCCTTCATAGATACACTGAGTACTAGTGCAGAAATATTATGTTTCAAACTTTATACATCATATAGACCAGATGTTGTGGTTGAAAATGTCCACAAAAAAGCCAAAACTTTCAACATACTTTAGCTGAACAATGCTAGAGGCTGTTTCATGAATTTGAGTTAATTCATAGTTGTGCTGCTTGAATTCAACTTACCTCTGTGACAGATACTGTTTTTCCCTGGTCATGTTTTATTACTTCACTAGGGATGTGATTGAGTTTGGTCCTTCAGGAGGAAGAGGCAGCACAGGAGGTGTATAAAGTTGCTCACAGGATGCACTTATGGACACTTCTGAATCTTTCAGGTTGTGGTACCCCCTCTACCAGGAAAAGCCCTTCTCCGCCAACTCCCTTTCCGAGGAGATGATGGCATATTTGATGACTCCTTTATAGAAGAGAGGAAGCAGGCTCTTGAGCAATTCATAAACAAGTAAGTATTTGGGCAAGTTATCTGGAGACAAACCCAGAACTCCTCTCTGGAAAACTGAATTAAAGCTGCTGATCCTCTAGCTATGGTAGATCCACAAGGTTCAGAACAATAACTTACACATAATCTTGCAGTAGGCCATACTAACGCTGCTCATCCAGTGTTTAGTTTTATATCTTGCTGCTTAGCTGAACAGCTGACATTAATGGTAGTGTTGTTAATTTATGCAAATTACTTCTAAAATTATAATGTTCAAAATAGTTCTACTTTTCCATTTCTGAAAAGGTATCCTTTGGCTGAACAATGGAGCTTACAATAGGCTTACAGCAGTTTACTTTGCTTGCAGATGTGAGGTATTATCAGCTTGTGTAACAATGTGTATTTTCTCTAATCATCCTAAGAATCTTTCTGAAATGTAAAAACACTACCTGAGGCATGCACACATGTAGCTTGAGATAGATACTTTGGGTTTTGTCATTGCCTTTCAAAGGGTGAGCAGAAATTATAGTAACAAAGCCTTACAATTCTTTTTCTACCATCAGCCCTTACTAACTGTTCTCTACATTGTGACCCAGAGAGCTACTTCAGATTCTTTAACAATGTAAATCCAAACGTGGGTAAGAAGGAATGCTGCCAGTTAACAAGCTTTACTGGTCTTTAGAGCCAACACTAGTCAGGCAACTGGATTTGGAGCTGCTTCATTTAGGAGTCCAAGCCTGTCAGTTCCATTAGCATTTTAATCTTGGTCTGTTTAAAAGGAACAGAAGATATCCGAGTTAAGCCAGAACTTCATGTTACTCAGTTCAGGCATGTGGCTTGGAGATGGAAGTCACAAGTTCACTTAAACTGTCTTGTGCAAGGAAGCCAAGTGTGAGTGTATGAAACATCTGAAGTTTTTCTTCATATAATTGCTTGTTAGCTCAATTTAGAGGTATTGCTAATGGTTCTGATCAGGTAAATGCTTCAGAATGCACTTCTTTTTGTTCAAAGACAAGTGGAATGAATTTTCCAGGCATCTAGAGTCATAGAATCATAGAGTGTTAGGGGTTGGAAGGAACCTCTAGAGATCATCTTGTCCAGACTCTCTGCCAAAGCAGGATAAGCTAGAGGAGACCATGCAGGAACACATCCAGGTGGGTTTTGAAAGACTCCAGAGAAGTCTGGGAGAGGCTTCTCAGAGAGAAGGAGACTCCTCACCCTCTCTGGGCAGCCTGTTCTAGTGTTCCATCACTGTCTCAATAAAGAAGTTTCCCCTCATGTTGAGGTGGAACTTCCTATGTTCTAGCTCAAAGCCATTATTCCTTGCCCTATTACTGGGCACCTCTGAAAAGAGATTGACCTTTTCATCTTGACACTCACCCTTCAGGTATTTATAAACATAAATAAGATCATCTCTTGGCCTTCTTTTTTCAAGGCTAAACAGCCTCAGTTTGCATTTATACTACATGAAGGCAAATGGGCTTATAGTGAGACAGAATGTGTTTGGGCTTTTAATGCTATATGCTCAAGGAAGTCATAACAGTAAAGTACAATCTTTATCCATGGAGGCTTGGGACTCTATATTGCAACACGTGAGGGAAGGTGACTGGCTGTGTTCTGAAGCAGCTGATAGCAAAAGTCATCTTAACCTGGAGTCTCTGAAACTCAACATTGCTCACAAAAATGGAGTGACCAGTTTACTGTTATCACTTGCTCAGTCCTACAGCAAGTAGTAGATTGATCTGGTAGAGATGTAAAACATCTTGATCTATTTTTCCTCCTGCAGAAGATGAAAGCAGGCTGTTAGTGTAGATATTGATGTAGTTGCAGACTTGAGTCCAGCTGGAACAACATTCTTGAAGCTGAACTCCTGGTTATTCAGTCTCATCTATTTATTCTAATGGCATGACAAACTCACCCAAGTAAATATTCTTAATTAAAGTTTTGAACCACATAGAAGCTTTGAGATGTCTACTAAGTACTCTGGATACCAGTGAAATTAGTCCTGAAGTTAATTTGTGTAATGCATTCACATTACTGCACTCTCAAAGTTGGTCTTTGCTCCTGTAGCTAGAGTCCTTCAGATCTGTATCAAAAAAAAAAAAATCTTGATGCACTGGTGCTGAAAGCTTTGTCTTTCTAAATGGATAATCTAGAGTGACTAAATAGCAGCAGTGCATTTTGAGTCATCACTTCAGGGCCAGCTTGCTGGTACCACTATCAGAACTACCTGCAGTGATATGCATGAGGATAGGTAGTGATGCACTCCTCTGCCTGAACTTCACTTTTACATAAAATCTTTCCACAGCTGCTTTGTGTAAGGGTAAGGAAAAGTCAATGCAGAGTATTCATGTGAAGCCAAGAGCTGAATTTGGGAGACCAGGTCTAGTCTTGCTAATCACCCACTATTTTGCCAGCCTTCCTAAAAGGGTGAAGGAATATGCTGCTGCCTCCTCTGCTCCTGTATGCCTTTCTTTTGAAATTCAAGGCTGGCAAATTCAGTCTGGGAGTAAGAAACAAGTTATTCCTTGTGAACTAACGCTTGCAACTGCTGCCCATTTACTAAACCTCAGTGCTTTGACTGCACTTGAAATAATCTGTCAATGCTCAATAGGAGAGCTCAGCTTCCTCATTAAAGGATGCCTTCAATGATGAGTAAATAGTGGCAAGTAAGTACTAAGATACCTTTAGAGGAGAAATACAAAAGTGTTTGGAAGTACTGATGCTGACCCTGGGCAGTTAACTATGTATTACATGTGCTCAAGTAGATGACTTCCATGTAGAGTAAAAATGTTCTGACTGATATGGAGGCCATAAGGGTGACACAAGTTGTCCTAGCGAGGATGGGAGGCTTTCTCTCAAAGGGAGAAGTCTGATGTAAACTAGATGTAAATTTTCTCAAACCAAACTCCTTTAGGTCACCATAGGTGACCAACTTCCAAGGATTCTGATTCTTTGGGATTTTTTTACCTGCCCAGAAGGCTGCATGGTGTTTTAAGCGTTTCAATGCAGTATCTTGTGGGTTTATTCCAAGCTTTGGAGTGTTTTCTAATGAAATTTCAGCTCCTTTACTGTTAAAAAGATGATGGCTCAGTCTTGTATGTGAAATGAAACTAAATTCTCAGAGGTGCTAGTCTATCCTAAGAGACTATTAGGATGACTAATAATAGGACAAGGGGCAATGGTTGTCAACTGGAGCATAGGTGGTTCCTATATAAGGAAAAATTTTTTTCGCTGTGAGGGTGCCAGAGCACTGGCACAGGCTGCCCAGGGAGGTTGTGGAGTCTCCTTCCCTGGAGGCATTCAAAGCCCACCTGGATGTGTTCCTCTGTGACCTCTTGTAGGTGACCCTGCTCTGGTAGGAGGGGTTGGACTCACCTTTTGAGGTCCCTTCCAGCTCTTAACTTTCTATGATTCTAGGGCAGAAAATCTTGTCTCTTATGTTTCATATCAAAAGACTTCAATTAGCAGAAGGGCCAGTACCATCAGTGCTGCCTGTGCGTGCTAGGAATAGTGACCATGGTAAGTCACTGTTCTAAGCAGTTCCAGAGCCTTCAAAAGATCTTCACACCCTCTGGTGGACTAAGTCTTTAACTCTGCCTGGGCTAACTGCTGTTGAATTCGACTTAGGGCTGAGGGCTTAAGATGCCTTTAAAAAGTTGTCCTGTGTCTAAGATACCAAGACCTGTAAAATCTACTTGGCTTGCCAGATTTCCTAATGCTAGAATGGGTACTTTGATAGCTCCCTGGTTTGCAGGTGAGACCTGCTGATGTAACATGCTTCCAAATGATCAGAGGCAGCTCAGGGTTCCTTTGGACTACTTTAATGTGGGGGAGAATGACAAATCTTGCTGCCTGGTATCATTCTAGTCACCATCAGTGAAC
The DNA here is from genome assembly GCF_003957555.1 of Calypte anna. NCBI lineage: Eukaryota > Metazoa > Chordata > Aves > Apodiformes > Trochilidae > Calypte > Calypte anna. Next base: position 70,847,493 of record NC_044246.1, read on the forward strand.
TGGAAGTGAAATCTTCCCTAAGTGCAGAGCAATAGATTACTTTACTCTGATGGCTCTTTGCAAGTAGATTCAATTTCTTAGCAATAATGCTTGTTTTTTTTCCTCTCTAGGGTTGCAGGCCACCCACTGGCACAGAATGAGCGCTGTCTTCACATGTTCTTACAAGATGAAGTAATAGACAAAAACTACACACCATCCAAAATAAGGCATACTTGAATTCTGAAACCCATCTTCTCAAACACTAGTGGTTCTTATGCTTGGTTTTAAGAGGTTGTAGTTTGTCTTAGCATGCTGAGGATAAACGGGCACGAAGTCTTCACCAACATGAGTACACTGCTTGGTCTTTGCATATGCTTTATAACATTAAGGAACTCACTTGTCTTCTAGCTAAATCCCTCCAAATTATTGATTTAAGAGTATTATACTATGAGACCATCTACCCCTTGCAATGTCTCACAAACTTTTCCACTCTTATTTGCAACGACTTAATAATGTTTACTGACTTGGCCTTACTTGAACTTGCACAGTTGTAATGTCACATAATCACTTGTATTTGACTAAACTGCTCTGCTGTTTCTGAGGTAGTCATCTGTCTGAACTTCTGTAGAAAGATTGCTTTATTTCTGATACCCTGTGTGAGAAACACTTATGCAATTGTCTTGAAGCTTGTAAAACACTTTATACTGAAGTAATGAGGGAATTATCTTTATATTCTGTAAGAGGAAAAAAAATCAAATTTATATACTAAATAACTTGTCTAAAGTTTTGAAATAAAAGTGAAAATGCACTTCAAATGTTTTGTCACTCTTGACCTTGAATGTGGGCTTCCTTAGCCTTTCTGAGGAGCAGGGACTTGACCATACTAAGTGACCTGGTGCTTCAGCCTTGCTGTGCTGCTCTTCTGCAATGTGGTCTTGAGTTACTAACAACTAGCACTTAAATAAATATCCTTAGATGCTGGCAGTCACTGCTCAAGTGTTAGAAAACATAAGGTTTTGAAGGCTGTTGTGTTGTGGAGCCAAAGCTGGAGACCCATTTGTGGTAGACAGTCAACAGATCTGTGGCTTCTGTAAGTCTGGGGAAAAAAACTATCTTTCTACTTGGTGTGAGATGCTTCAATTAGCAAGTGAAAATTGTACCATCCTACAGAGGAAGGAATGTTGACAGAAACTGCTGGTAGGTTAGAACTTCAGTCCTAGATTAAAGTAGCTCTGCTCTACAGTTACCAGCAGGGGCATGAAGACATACAAGCCTGCTAGCCCTAAACATTAAGGGGAGGGGAACTTTAGTGTTATGCTTCTGTGACCATGGATGCAATGCAGGTTGTTGATGCCTGAACTGCAGTTTATAAACAACACTGCTGGAGTCTTCATTCTCACTATATGCTTAGCTTCTTCAGTGCTTCCAAACATGACATGAGAGTTACCTATTCAGGTACTCTTGAATCTGTTTTCAAGAACACTGTAGTAGTAATCAGATCCAGATTTTTGTGCTAATTGGGATATGTTGGCTTAGACTTGACTCTGCAGCTTTTTCATGCTCATAATACATCTCATCTTTTTTGAGAACATCCTACAGCCTTACTGGCAAAGTTATTAGTTTCTTTTAAATAAGACCATTAACCTAATTCATGGAAATCTGGGTGTAAAAGATTGAACTGACAAGGCAGTGGTGGCTGACTGGATTATAGCTAGTAGTAGCAACTAGCTACACTGAGTAGTTGGGTGCTCAAGTAATTCCTCTTTCCTCCTCATTCTGAAAGACACAATCTCCAGCAGTCCTATTGAAACCAGGGACCAAAACTGACAGTCTGCTTGCAGCCTAGAGCTGTCCAGCTTTTCAAGAAATTTGTTTATGTAATACCAACTCTAAAACTGCCTGTCCTTGTTGAATCACTCTTAAAGTTGAGTTACTCTTGGAAATGGGGGAAGACAGGCTAAATGTTGAAGTTGTATTATTTAGGCTTAGATACATAAAACTATCTAGTTCTTTTTTCTGAGAAGCTTTTTTCCAGAAATCTAAGTAAATGCCCCATCTTTTGAAAGATGATGACACAATCTGTATAATGTGCTGTGGGAAAAAAATAATTGGGCCAAAGAAGAAAAAGCTGCATGCTTGATGTAGAAGTATTCCTATTTCCAAAACAAAGACTTTGGAGTGTTAGCCACTGAGGCTGACAGGATATTTGCACTGAACTGTGGAATTTCATCTGGGCATTGTCCTTCAAGGCTTACTGGAGACCCTAATTCTAGTGCAGTGTAATTGATTCTGCTTCTGTGCCATCTGCAGTACTGAAAAGATGTGTCTTGAGATTAGCCATGCCTAAACCACAGGGATCTGGGCACTGTTCCCAGCTCATGAGTCTGTTTTTCAGCTGGGCTAGGTCCTGCAGGATAAGGTATGGATGTGCACCATTGCCCTACCTGCTTTGCAACTGAGAGGATTTCTGTAGTACTCTTGTTGCATCCTCTAGCCTGGGTGTTCTAGGGACAGACTACAGCACACTGCAGAGTTCAGTTGTTCATAGAATCATAGAATTGGCTGGGTTGGAAGGGACCTCAGAGATCATCAAGTCCAACCCTTCAACCACCTTTGCGGTTACCAGCCCATGGCACTGAGTGCCACATCCAGTCTCTTTTTAAATATCTCCAGGGACGGAGAATCCACTACTTCCCTGGGCAGCCCATTCCAATGCCTAATCACCCTCTCAGTAAAGAAATTCTTTCTAATTGTTGTTGCAGTGTAGATGCAGTTCAGGTTTATCACTGCTCAGGGACAGTGCCTGGATCTTTCTGAAACAAGTGTTCTGTCATGGGTTCTGCACAATACTGAACTTATTTAGCTCATAAACTGAATTGGCACAGAGTGGAGAGCCATGATTTTCTGACCTGCCTGGTTATTTTTAGAGTGGAGAGGAGAAAATGGCTGAAGCTGCACTGATAGACAGAGTACATTTCCACCTGTCATTTTGGTGTGCATGGCTCTTCAGTCACTCATTGCCATTTGAACAATGTTATATTTCCCTTCTCCTGTTGCCAACTTGTTCCTGTGCACTGGGAGTTGCTTACCTCTTTCTTTGGTGTTATTGAACACCTTAATAAAACCTCAATCTTTTATTTGAAGCATTGTTTTTGTTTTCATCACTCTTTCTTAGCTGCACAATTCACCAATATTAAATATTGTAATGGCACAAAATGGAAAACTTCTAGGTTGGATCTCTTATCCATGCAGAATTATGTTGCAGAAAAAAAAATTCTGTATCAGCTTCTTGAGAAGGAAACCTGCAGCAGGTGTATATTTGATAGAAAATGCCTCTCTGCAGGATCTCAAAGTCCCTTTGCCCCAAGGCAGGATCACCAAAGATAACCTTTTAATGTCTAACTTGTTTTTGAAATCCTCTGATAGTGCAGACTTCTAGGCATCCATTCTAGGCAATTCATTCTAGTTCAGAATATTTCTGGTCTCTAGTAAGGTGGGTACAATAGAAGAAACAAATCCAGAAACAGAAGGGCAAGTGTTAAAAGAACAATGGAAAGTAATTTAAATTCAATATATTTTTATTCTTTGTAAATACAATGAGTACAACTTTTTAACTTCACAAATCAGTTAATCCACTTTGTACAAGAAAAGTTTTACTCATTCTATGATAGTCCAAGTGCTGATTTTTCTCAGTGCTAGTTCCTAATAACAAATCAAAATTTGAAAAGTACAGCAGCTATCTTTAAATGGTTTTTTTCTACATTTTTCATACATCAAATAAGCAGCTTATAACATTTTTGTGTGTGAGAGGGTGTAGGTGAACAAGGCTTCAAAATTAAAACCTGGAGTTTTCTAAAAAGGCATTGGAGACTTTTGGAAATTGTTAGCATTGTATCAGTCAAGAACCTTTATTTCTTTGAAATAAAAGTCCTTCATTTTATTTTTTTTTAATAGTCATTTTGCTTCTCTGCACATCTCATTGACAAAGAGTTTGGCCACCATTGCCTTTGGTTTCAGCACTGTGCCAAGAGGCCAGCCAGCAGGTCACTGAAGCAGTATTCTCCATTGTATTTGGTTTTGCTGTTTTAGTCTTCCTTTCTTGTCTTAATGTCTCTTCAGGCATGTGTGTGAACATGTGTCTGCGTGTGTGGAAGAAGAAGGAAGGAAGGTCAGGGAGGGAGTATATAAAGCTCTTCTGTCTCTGAGATGTTAACCAAATCGTGGGGACATCCGCATCAAAGATCACCAGTTCATTTTGCAGGAAGAATGGAGCTGCCGTCATAAGCTACTTTTTTAATCAGTTCTGAAGGCCACTTCATGATGTATTATAGCAGAAGCAATGTTTTGGTAACCTGGTCTTAAATGTTGCCTACCATATTAAAAACATTTTCCCAATATAGGCTACTTTTAAAAGAGTTCTGAAGGCCACCGCATCTCATGTTACATTAGAAGCCAAGTTTGGTCACCCAGTTCCAAATACTGAACAAACTAAAGTACCTTCTTTCACATTTTGTCTCAGATCTGCCAGTTAAATGAGAGAATAGCAGAGTCTTTGTTAACTATGACTGGCATCTGAATTGCCTCCATCCTGTAGTAACAGGAATAGCAGCCAAATTCCAACCACTTTCACTTTTTCTGTAGAACAAAGCATTCTCTCCATGATCTAAATCACTCTGTTCAGAGCAGCAGAATCATATCTACTGGGGTATTTTTTGTCAATGGGTTTAAAGGCTAAACATTCCCAGGCTTATGCTTCCTGTAGATTTTGTTAGTTGAGGCTTATTCTCCATAGATAAAAGTTCTTCTCAAACTGTTCATCCTGATTTTTTTATTTTAAGGGAGTTTATATGTCACTGGATTTGTACATATCTGAAAGCAGTCTTGTAATTGGTACATTCCCAATGGTCTTTTTGAAAAACACTTCTTCTATTGTAGATGGACTAATTGAACGTAAAGCTGGTAAAAGCAATAAAAGTTTTCCAAAACGGCAGGGTTGTGTGGGGTACCTGGGAGACAGAGAGAAACATGGTGTTGAAGTTCTTAAATATTTCTCTAAAGAAAGCCTTTTACTTGACAGAAAGGAGCAATATTAGGTAGATTGTACAGGTGGGCATGCCAACAAGATGTTGCTGTGCAGCAGTTACTATTTTTGCTCTGAACTCACCATAATGGGATGCAATTTTGCTCCCATCCCCAGGACAGGTCAGTTCCCTTTAGACTAAACAAGTGCTCTAGGGACTGCTGCCATCTGATCTACACCGAGTTGGCATCCTCTAGACAGAGCTATTATGACAGCAGATCAAAGTTTAAAAGGGTAAAAACTGCATAAAAGTTCCCCTTCTGTTGCTCCATCTCCCACTGCAGCTAAAGAAGTGAGACACGGACTTTACAAGACCCGTCACAGCTCTCCCCAGAAGTCCTGAGCCAGCTGTTAGGAAAGATGTTTGGAACACTCTTCTGGCTTTCCCCATCTCACCACTCAGAAGTGGTCCATAGGAGGAGACTACTGATCTGCTCACAGCCAGCTGTTCTAGAGTGTGGGGTTGTATTTGGGACGGTACATTTCATATCACTCTCTATACCTGCAGTTGGATTTGATGATCTTGAGGGACTTTTCCAACCTTCTCTGTGATTCTGTTTCATCAGGAAATGCCAAATCCCAGCAGGCTGACAGCCAGCAAATACTTGCTGTAACAGCCTGGTCCCCATTTCAGTCAGTGAAAATGTCACCTTTGCTACAGTCAGAGCAGGGTTTTACACCTGCATGAAGTATTGAGAGAAGACACCTCTCACCTGGTATGAATGTAGCTGTTCAGAGTGAGCTGGGCTTCGTCTTGGAGGGCTGCTATAGCAGCAGCGTTCCGGAAACTCCTCAGTTCGGAACCACTGTGTGTAGGCACTGGAAAGGAGATCAGGTACTTGTTCAGCTTGACTCTTGATGGATCAAAACAATTTAGCTATCAGTGCTACCAGTGGGAATTTAAATGTTCCCATTAGTTCCCCAGCACTCCACTGTCAGACTTCCAATAAGCAGCACTGACTATTGGTGTTCAATATCAGGGAACCAGTCTGGTTTAAAACATAATTTTTGCTTTAAAGTAGCAACTTCATAGTTATAAAGCCAGATAAGCAAGAGATGCTTTCTGCTTACCAGCTTTAAAAGTGACAATGCATTTGAGACAGGCAAATTCAGTAGCATCAAGCCGAAGTTGTCTAAATCTAGCCACAACCTCCTGTAAAGCCTGTATTTCTGAAATAATTTTGTTCAGTTTCTGAGAATCTGTATTGTCACCATTCATGCCTAAAACAGAAAGAGATGAAATAAATATTAAAGGCATTTGCTTTATTTTATATTGATTTCTGACAAAATTCTCTGTATCAATATCCACTCTATTGTCACATTTGGCTATCTGGTTCCATGTAAACTGACTATATTGTATGAAAGTTAATATAAAATCTTCTCTTGGATGATAACAAACACAGTAATTTGCATTTAAATGACAATGCAAGCAGTCATGAATACAACAAAACAACATTATTTGCATTTAAATATAGATTTATAAATGACAGGTATGCTCCATTGTTCAGTAGGAATTTGTTATTCTTTACATGTTGTTCTTTTTTCAGTAATGTATTTTTATGGTAATTTTTGTAACAAAGTCATTAAATTGTGCAATTCTTACCAGATACAGCCAGTAGAGTGTTAGCATCAACTGGAATGGCCCATTGTGCTATTCCTAGAACAAACAGTTCTCTCCAAGCATCTTCCAAAAGCATCAGCTGTCATACAATAGATGTACAATATAACATAGTGTATAATTTATAGATTTATAAACAATTTAAATATGTAAATTTCTGTTATTTTAAAAACTACTTTAAATGCCTGTCATGGTATTTTCCCCACAGCACTCGTTAGCTCTTAGCTCTTTGAGAAGGTGTCTAGAAATAAGTCTATGTCTTGGAGAAAAACACTGAGGGTTGGCTCACCGTGCATCATGCTGTGGACCAAGAGGGTGGGGAAAGAGAAAGAAGTGAAGCTCCCACCTCAGAGAGCTTGCTCACAACATGAGCTGTGTGTCTCAGCACGGCATGGGCTCTCCCCTCCCCTCCCTACAGCACCATGTGGCTGTCTCAGGGCAAGTGGGACAAGTGCTCTCTAGGGATTACCCACCTTTCCCTCTGGAAGGTAGGGTTTGTGAAGAAAAGCGTGGACAATGTCCTGAATTTACATCACTTGGTAGGGAGCACTTTGGAGCACCTATGAATCTCCAACCCCTTCCTTACTAAGCAACTCTTTAGCTCTTTCAAGCACACATATGGTTTCTCATTGTCACCTATTTCCTTGCTTTTTCCTTAAAATCACTCAGAAATCCAGGCACTAAGAGCTGTTTCCTTTCAGAGAACTGAACATCCAAGCACCTACGCTGACAGCCTTTTGTTCTCTTCAATTTTTTGTACATTGCCTGGTTGTATCATGGTTATGTTCTCTGTCTGGAAGCAATGCCTTTGATTTCCATGGAGAGGCAGTGGTACATCTGAAGAGGATGCACATGACTCTTGGTAATGCAGACTGACAAAGCTAGAACAGACATGTTTAGTCTTGAGGGCATCTTTGGATTCTTGGCCCAGACCAGCTCTTAAGAGTAGTTTGGAGGGTCTCTAGTTCAGCTGCAGCCCGTGGCCTAATGGAGAGGCTGTGGTGCCCACACATTGCAGGGACCTCGTGTTTCAAGAGGGTGCAAGAGATTTGGAAGGATGAGAATTGTAGTAGACTCAGGAAGAATCATCTGGTGGCTCCATGCAGTGGAAGCAGATTGCCCAAAACACATACAGAAAGGGAAAAAAACAGATGACAGGTAGTGGTATTGTGATGGTTCCTGAAAATATCAGCAGCTCAACTTAAGAAAATTCAAAGGAGGGTATTTTTAGGTGTATAAAGACTCTGTAAAAGGAACAATGAGGTAAAAGAATGTTTTACCAAATTAATTATTAATTCCTTGGGATCAGATATGTGAAAGTAATCGATGATACAGGAAGCATGCAGCAAGAGTGAGTCTTTTATCTGTGTACTAACTCTTATCAGTGTTCTAAGTTTTAAACCACCCTGTTCCACTCAGAATGGGAGGGAGGACTCTCAAGTTCTCAGCTTGTCACTGCAGGTTCAGGCCCATTTTTTGCTTTTTTTGCTACATGCTTTGCAGAAGTTCTGTATAACTTGACTAAGAAAATAGTGATGGGAAAGTATTTCTGTCTCTGTTTGCATAGACTTGGTGTTTGAAATAATTACTTTGGATTTTACAGGACTGAAAGCTGCCCAGATCATTGTATGAAATATGGAAGGGGAAGGGGGCCTGGGGTGCAGTGCCCATCTCAGCTCTGTTCTGAGAGCAGCCGAAGCTGCTTGTAAGCCTCCTAACTTCTGCTGCCTGTGAACTCAGCCCCTCCTCTGGATAATCCTGCCTGATGGCTGTGCACATTTCTATATGACATAGGAAATGATTCGCCAGCCTTTCATTGCTTTTGTGAAACCTTTTTTGTCATTCATTCATGCAGATACAATGGTGATGAATGGTGGTTCCTGGAAGATATCGATTTCATATGTTCTTTCCCACTAAGTCTTTAAAGTCAGAAGACTTTAGAAATAAGAGACTATTCCAATAGCTGAAGCTTTCTTCATGCCTATGCATAAGTCTGTAAAACCACTAATTAAAATAATTCATGCTGAAGTCATACTCAGCCTTCTTTTTTCAAAGAAACAAGAAATACCAGGCTTTCTGAAGGACTGTTTTTTGCTTCTTAATCAGCCCCATCCTATTAGTACAACCTTTTGTTGGTGACCTGCATGAGGCCAACCTGTCTTATGGACAAGCCAGGCAGGTGTGCAGGGCAGCAGAACTTGGAGCATGGCATTTTTGTTGTGTGATTTCCAGTCCACGATGGAATTAGCTCTGTGGAACTGGGGAAGGAATGCAGCCTGTTTCACCAAAGGGTTTTATCAGCAAATCAGTTTCTGGTTATTTCCTTGCTTTTGACATGAAATTGTCACAGAGCTGTGATCATTGAGATCACAATGTGTTTGCCTTTTTGGAAAAGCACAGCAGAAAATACAGGAGAAGGTTGTAGGCTCTCCTCAGGCAGGTGTCAGGGGTACAAAAGAGAAATGTAGGCATTCACAGCTGGGCCATTGTCAAATTAAACAATGCAATGGCACTCTTCTAAAAATCAACTGTCCAATTATTCATAAATAAGGTGATTAAAATCAGAATTATTTCTTCTCCAGGTCTCCAGAATGTGACAAGGGCATCATGTAGAAAGGTCAGAGCTTTTGAGCTGAACAGCTCTGAGTTTTAAGGAATGTGACTTGCTCCAAGGTACAGCAAGTCAAGGTGATGTTAAGGAAAGGCTAGGATTTTAACATATAAATCACTAATATTGTGAAAGTGAAAAGAAGCAGTGGGTTATTTAAAGATAATGGAAACACTCTGGTATCTCTGCTTCTCAGGCATGCTTGCTCATGTTCAATGGAGGCTTCCCTTGCTCACAAATCCTGCTACCCCTTCCTTTGCACATGAACAGAAATGACCCTGTGGGAAATGCATCTGTTTTATGTCAAAGCCTTCACCTAAGGACCCTCCTGTGGACCTCACTGGCCTAGGGAAGGACCCAACCTCTTCCCACATGCCCAAGTGGCACACTTGCTGTTGTGTCTGATACTTGGGTCTGTTTCCTTGGTTGCTGAGCATGACAGAGACAGTGCTCTGCTGGAGTAGTGGTAGCAGAACACAACAAGCAAAGAAAGTAGCATGTTGCTCTGGGACTGCTGTGTCCCTAACCACACAACCTCCTGAGCCTCCCAGGCTCTCAGGGCTCCTCTCATGCTCTCTCCCTAGCAGTACTACAGCCAGAGCTGAGCAGTAACCCCCTTACATCTAATTTCACAACAGGGAATTAAAAATGTGGATCTGGTGCTAGAATTGGAACATTTCAATGTGCCTTAGCTTTATATCACATTGTGACCATCGTGATTTATCCTTTCCTAAGAAACTCTTTTGGTTCAAACTACCTATTTTTGTATCAACTGCAAAACTGGCAACATACTCCCAGGGAAGGGAGCCGGCTCCCTTGCTGACTGCTATGTAAAATCTAAGGCACAATGTTTCTAGCTACCATTTTGGGATATTAGCTCAATCATATCAAAGTAATAGATGTTTTTTATGACTGGAGCTTTGTGTAGATTTCTGTCCTTCCATTTTATAATTGTATGATTACTTTAAAAAAAAAAAAAAATTAATGCATTATACAAAGCACGGTGAGTCCTCATCAAGAATCAAATAATTAGTAAATTGCTTTAGCTCATGTGGTTCACGTGATTTACCTGAGGCAAAGGCAAATTGTCACAGAGGAAAACAAGACAAATTAAGGAAGATTTTAATTAATGGTAAAAAATATTGAGAGCTAGGCAAATTCTGCTTCCACAGTATCTGTCTAATGATATGTAAGTTCACTGAAGCCAATGTGAATAAGAAAACATGTTGATTGTGTAATGAGAGGAGAGGGGAAGTGAGGAGAGGACAGGACTTTTTTTTTTTTTTTCCTTAATTTTCATTTGCTTCATCAAATAACAGTTGCAGGGAAGTAGTTTCTAAAACTGTTTTTTAGGGACAGACCACAACTCTGCCCTGAACTTCAGAACTGCTGAAGTCCATTACCAATATAAGATCTAAGGCTGAAGGTTCAGAACCTAATCTGATCTCTGAGCCTTCTTGAACTGGCAGCCCAGGCTGATGCCACTGCCACCACAGGTGCCTTACCTGGTCTTGTAAGGACAAGGTGGAGAAGGCTGGGACACTCTTGGCCCACTTGATGCTCATGAACAGAAGTCTGGCTGCTGACTCACAGACAGATTCGGTGGCCACTTCATAGAGATACATGGGGGTACCGTTGACTTCATGTGGGTACTAATGTCAAAAAGAAAATAAAGCAGCTTCATAAAGTGTCATCAAAGGCAGCCTCTCCCCTGCAGCTGACACTCAGTGAACCACACTCATGCCCAGGACAGAGTGCACACTCTCTTATTCTGCAAGCAGAGGGCATCACTTTCAGTGGGCCCACTCCAAATTGCTCCCTGCTGCTCATCCATGTGGATGAACTGCACTGCAGAAACAGTTCTCTGGAGGAGCTTGAAGAGAGCATGAAATTATTACATCAAGGGAAAACAATTACCAAAATGCAGTGTCATCTTTTACCCTCCTGCACAATAGCCCACAATAGCTAGCGGAATACAAATTTGATTAAGAATTTTGATTAAGAATTTGATTAAGAATTTGGTGGTTTGTAACCTGTGCTTCAGCATCTGATTTTGCACTCCAGCCTTGCTCAGCAAAGCAGAAAGTAGTCACTTAGCCTTTACCTTCATTTATTTCACTGGCTGCAAGAGGCTGTAAGCAGATGCATAGAGCTAAGTATCTGTCTAAAGGGCACGCTTCTTGCTAAATGATTTCTGATTCAGTATTTTCCAAAATTATAAAATAAAACTATAAGTTGTGATCATGTTTGTGATGGACTCTCCCAAGCTACCAACTCTGGAAATGGATAACTACTTAAATTGTCTCTTCTTTGATTTTCTTGGTGCTGTAAGAATGCAAAATGCCATTGAAAATGGTTTAATCAAAAGCATCACCTTATGGCTAATTCTTGTGCAGCTGAGGCCACAGCACTGCTTCCACTGAATTGCTTAGAAAATGTCACAGCCAAGAAGTGCAGAGCCAGCTTGGACATGTTTGTGTCAGTGTGGATGAGCTGCAGGCTTTTGTCAGCACAAATAGAACTTTCTGGACTACACTGCTATGGGGACAGACATTTTGCTAAAGACAGCTCATTGGTTGAAGCTCATCCTCATGAAACAAGGTTTAAAATTGACTTGTGGATGCACTATAAGCAAGAGGAGCACTTCTGCCATCAGTGAAAGGACAAAGGAGAGACTGGGTTTCTATGGACTAGTTTATCAGTCGGTCATCCCACATACCCTTTTTGTAGAGGGCCCCTTGCACCTCCTTTCTTCAGAGCTTTTAGGCACACAACTGAAGAGTTCCCACCACAACCCACAAGGCCTCGAGACTGTCTTTTTGCCATGTCTACCCCAGAGTCAGGAAGGAGCCATCAGGCTGCAGACATCCTAGCAGCAGGGTCTGCAGTCCCACCAGGGGTTGGGGCAGTGGCTGACCTTTGGGGTGGGCTGTGCTAGGCCCACCAGAGCCTGTCTCTCAGGGGTACCAGCAACAGCAGCCAGCTCCAGGCTGTGGGGCTCCAGCTGGGAGACAGCGGTGAAGAAGGCAGGCGCCGGCAAGGCAGCAGTGGGGAAGTGTTGGGTGCTGCCACTCTCTTCCTTGTGCCCACGGAAGTAGAGGGCCACTTGCTTCCGTATCGTCGATGTCCGGGGTCCCCGCTCGTGCTGCACTGCTGTGGGGCACCAAGCAGAGGCGAGGAGGGTCACACACTGGGTTCCCTGCAGCACTTGGCTCATCTTCCCTCCTCCCTGCAATGTTTTGGGGCTGGCCCCACACCCAGGGGGTGTCTGGTGGGAGTTGGGTGAAGCTGTCATGGTACGGGGCAGGGTCATTAAGGCTCCTGGCACAGGATAGGGCTGGGGGAGTGGGAGATCCCACAGTGACAGGCTGCTCCCCACTTCAGAGCAACACCCAGCTCCCTCCCGCCAACCCCACCGCGGGAAAGGGGGAGTAGGTACCATCTTTGTTCATGTTGACCTCCAAGCACTTCTTCAGCCGGCAGGCCCGGCACTGGTTCCTGTGCGTCTTGTCCACCGGGCAGCCTCCCTGCAACACAGACAGACGTCGGGCCGGGGCAGCGGTGCCACCACCCCGACAGACCCCGGCGCCCTCCCCGAGGTGGCAGGAGGCACGGAGGGGCCACCCCTGAGTACGCGGTGGGCCCGGGCCCGGCCATGCTGTGCAGAGGAGAACCGTGGCGGGTGTTCGGCCCCGCGGAGTGGCGGGCCGGGCCGGGTCGCCTTCAGCACCCGAGACAGCGACGGCGGCACCGCCCCCTCCAGGGAGTCCCGGGCCCCCATTCCCCGGTCACCCCTCCTCGTCCCCGCGGGGACGGTCCGGGATGGAAACGAACGGGAAGAGTAAAAAAGCGGAGCTGCCTCCGTCTGCGTGAGGGAGCGAGCTGCCGGGGTGGAAATCATTTCGAGTGTTCCCCGGCCGGCCGCGGACCGTGGCTTTACCCAGAGGCGGCCCTTCTCTTTCCTCTTGTAATTAATTACCTGGGGAACGGGCTGCACGCTTCCCCAGCCGTTCTCCTCGCTCCCTGCTTGCGCATCCTCCCCGGTGGGGTTCGGGAGTGTGCCGGGGAGAGGCAGGCTGGGGCACCCAGCGCCCTGACTTGGACTGGGACACCCCCTGGGACGGATACGGGGGAAGGATGAGGGAGGTGCTGAGTGTCAGCTGGATCCTACTGTTGTGGGTGTTTCTGCTGGCGGGGGACGACAAGGGGCACTGGGAAAATGCAGGGAAAGAAGAGGTGCAGGCGGTAAAGCGAAGTGTGCTGCGTCTGGTACCTGATTTCCCGATTTGCAAACATAGGTCCTATTCCTCCTGATGCTCCGTTTGAAAAATCCCGAGCACCCATCGCAGGCGTAAACCCCATAGTGTTTCCCGGAGCTACGGTCACCACACACTTTGCAAGGGATGTCTAAAATGCGACCTGAAAGCAGAGAAGGGAGAGAGAGAGAGAGTGAGCGTTCAGCAATCTGACCTCCGGAGGGATTAGCCGCAGAGCCGCAGTACAAGCAAATAATGAAGTGATTTTATAGCCAACTTTCTTTTCCTTGAGCAAGTGTCAGTTTTCTACAATGAGCATTATTCATGCCCCGCTACGTTTATTTGGATCTTCTATAATCGCCAAGACCCATTTTGGAAGAGAAGATTACAGCAGCGGGAGCAGCAGACTTGCCTGCTAGAAGTGGGGATGGGGGGGATGGGGGGGAACGGCAGGGAAGGGGGGGGCGACGGGGGCGTTTCCCTTTCTTTCTGGCTCTCGGCAAACAGAGGACGGCACTTTCCATGGGCAGCGGAGCAGTCAGGAGACCGAGTCACAGAATAAACCAAAACAAAATAAAATGACTGAGGAGCCAAATGACCTTCTACCCCCCCGACCCACCCCAGGGAAAGGCGGCTGGCTCCTGCCACAGTCGAGATGTGACATTTTCTTCATCCCAAAACCTGCAGCAAAACTTTCCGCCTCGCCTTTGTGCGCGGCTGCGGGAGGGCTGGGGAGCGGGTCTGGCGGGCGGGCAGAGCCGCTCCGCTCTCCCCAGCTCCCCCCAGCTGCCCCCAGCTCCCCCCAGCTCCTCTCTCCTCCGTTATCCCCGCTTCACGGGGCGCTCCTTTCGCACCCACTTTGACCAGAACTGCAAATGCTCTGAGGGTGGTATAAAAACTTGAACAAAGATTACTGCAGCCCTGTTCAAGAAACCCGCCAAAACCCCGCTAGCTTCTGCTTTTTCTCTGGTGTTTGTTTGTTTGTTTGTTTTTTATCCTCTTTTTCTCTTTCCTTTTCTTTTTCTCTTCCTTTTTATCTTTCTTTTTCTTTCCTTTTCTCTTTCACTTTCTTTTTCTCTTTCTGTTTCTTTTTATTTTTCTTTTTCTCTTTCATATTCCTTTTCTCCTTCTTTTTCTTTTTCTCTTTCTTTCTTTTTTCTTTTTCTTTTTTCTTTTTCTTTTTCTTTTTCTTTTTCTTTTTCTTTTTCTTTTTCTTTTTCTTTTTCTTTTTCTTTTTCTTTTTCTTTTCTTTTTCTTTTTCTTTTTTCTTTCTTCTTTTCTTTTTCTTTTTCTTTTTCTTTCTCTTTCTCTTTCTCTTTTTCTTTTTCTTTTCTTTTCTTTTTCTTTTTCTTTTTCTTTTTCTTTTCTTTTTCTTTTCTTTTTCTTTTTCTTTTTCTTTTTCTTTTTCTTTTCTTTTTCTTTTTCTTTCTCTTTTCTTTTCTTTCTCTTTCTCTTTCTCTTTCTCTTTTTCTTTTTTTTTCTTTTCTTTTCTTTCTCTTTTCTTTTTTTTCTTTTTCTTTTTCTTTTTCTTTTCTTTTTCTTTTCTTTTTCTTTTCTTTTTCTTTTTCTTTCTTTTTCTTTTTCTTTTCTTTTCTTTTTCTTTTTCTTTTCTTTTATTTTTCTTTTTCTTTTCTTTTCTTTTTCTTTTCTTTTTCTTTTTCTTTTTCTTTTCTTTTTCTTTTTCTTTTTCTTTTTCTTTTTCTCTTTTCCTTCTTCTTTTTCTTTTCTTTTCCTCTTTTCCTTCTTCTTTTTCTTTTTCTTCTTCTTTTTCCTTTCCTTTTCTTTTTCTTTTCCTCTTTCTTTTCCTATTTCTTTTTCTCTTTCTTTGTATCTTCCTTTTTATCTTTCTTTTTATCTTTCTTTTTTTCTTCCTTTTTATCTTTCTTTTTATCTTTCTTTTTCTTTTTATCTTTCTTTTTATCTTCCTTTTTATCTTCCTTTTTATCTTTCTTTTTATCTTCCTTTTTATCTTTCTTTTTCTTTTTCTCTTTCTTTTTGTTTTTCTTTTTCTCTTTCTCTTTCTTTTTCTTTTTCTTTTTCTTTTCTCTCTTTATTTTCCTCTTTCTTTATCTTTTTCTTTTCCTCTTCCTTTTCCTATTTCTTTTTCTCTTTCTCTTTCTTTTTCTTTTTATTTTCTTTTTCTCTCTTTATTTTCCTCTTTCTTTATCTTTTTCTTTTCCTCTTCCTTTTCCTATTTCTTTTTCTTTTTCTTTTTCTCTTTCTTTTTCTTTTTCTTTTTCTTTTCTTTTTCTTTTCTTTTTCTTTTCTTTTTCTTTCTTTTCTTGTTCTTTTTCTTTTTCTTGTTCTTTTTCTCTTTCCTTTTCTTTTTCTTTTTCTTTTTCTTTTTCTTTTTCTTTTTCTTTTTCTCTTCTCTTCTCTTCTCTTCTCTTCTCTTCTCTTCTCTTCTCTTCTCTTCTCTTCTCTTCTCTTCTCTTCTCTTCTCTTCCTTTCCTCTACCTCAAACAGCTTTTTTTCCTTCTACCACACCTTACACTGGATATTCAGTCCTTCTCCGGGTGGGGGGAAGGCGGCAGCGTGCGGTGCAGAGCGCTGCTGGGGGGTTTGGAGAAGGAATGGAAACAGACTGCAGGGGATCCTCTCGCTCCCTAGAGAAATTAGGAGTCCGAGATACTTTCAGACATGTCTGCGCTAAGGCTCTAAGACAATGCCTGCTGGCAGACAATAGGGACATTAGATAAAGTGTTAACTTAATGATTTTGCCCATTGAAACTCGTTTGACTGCCTCCAATGAGCACAAGCTGCCAGCTTCTCCCCTAAATGAAACCCGACAGCTGCTATACACAACACGGCGAGAGGGACGGGGATTAGGTTAGAGACTGTGAGAGGGAGGGGTGGAGGAGGGAGGGTGGGAGGGAGAGAGGCTAAATAATAGAAAACTTTTATGCAATCAATAAGGAGCGCAGCTCAAGGAAGGCCCCCCCCCGCCCCACTGCCTGCGAGCAAGCCGCGGCTTTGGAGCTGCAGGTAGGCGCCCGTGAGGAGGGCTGAGGCCAAGGCACGGTTTCTGGGAGTGTGTAATTACAAGCCCTCCTTGCCACCTGCCTATTGGGGCACCAGTGACCCGTCAAAAAGTGTAGCATGGGAATTCGGATATCGCACAATGCCAACGGGGGAAAGCGCTCGACTTCCCTCTCCAGCCCTTAGCATCCACGGGGAGAGAGAAGGTCCACACGCACGCACACAAAGGAGGAGGGGGAGGAGGGGCAGGCTGGGGGTGGGGGGAAAGACACTGGAGCGGTACGTGCAGCGGCGGTGCATCCTCCTGCAGAGCCCGGCACCTCCGACCCGCACCCGCTCACCCAGGCCCGCACCCGTTCCCGGCGCCGGAGACCCCGCTCCGCTTCCCCTTCGGCCCCTCGGTGGTGGACCCCATCCGGAGGGCCATCGCCCGGGCCACCGGGCAGCCGCCAGTGCCCCCGCTTCCCCGGCCGGCCTGCGGTACGGGGCAGCTGGCTGCGCTTCGTCGGCGCGAAAAGCAGGCGGCGGGGAGGGAAGAAACTTGGTTTGGTTTTACGGAACAGTTTTCCCCAGGCGGATTTTAAATTTGGGAGCACCTTAAAAAAATCATACGCAATACAGATATGTAAATACATATCTACATTATGCATGCAAACATGCGTTCCATGTGTTCTTTACACGTCCACATATTCCACCTACAAAACCTGAGCACCTGGAGCATTTCGCCAAACCCA
The DNA here is from genome assembly GCF_003957555.1 of Calypte anna. Classification (NCBI taxonomy): domain Eukaryota; kingdom Metazoa; phylum Chordata; class Aves; order Apodiformes; family Trochilidae; genus Calypte; species Calypte anna. The sequence goes on from NC_044246.1 coordinate 70,864,747, forward strand.
CATAACCACGTTTACAGCCCCAGGAGCGATGCGGCCCATCCGATCAGATCCGCTGGCCCGACGAGACGAGGCATGGAAAGGGGGGAAATAGCAGAGGGAGCGGCTGGAGCCCCTTGCCCCAACCCACCGCCGGCCTGCAGTCACGGCAGCCGCCTTGCGCACCCCCTACCCTACCCTTACCTCCGGGCTGTCCCCCTCCCCCGCCCCCCTTCCTCCCCGCCCCGCGGAGCCTGTTATTAGAAAACTTTCGCGCAGGACAAAATATGAAATAAGTAGAGGGGGAAGAGGCAGGGCGGGGGGTGGGAAGAGAAAAATGTAAGCTTGACACGGGGTCATGAGATAACTGATTAACTTTGTTTAAAAGCGCTCCGGTTCCCCGAGGTACCGCTTCGTCTCAGAAGTTTAGCGCTAAGAAAATGGGATTTCTGTTCAGCTGGGAAACCGTTTTGAACATCCCACGACAGGGGGTCCTTGGGGGCTTTTTTTGTGTGTCATAATTGCTTAAAGGATATATGGCAGCCCCGATTACTGTAATTACCATCAGAGGCTGTTGAAAGAAGTTAGTCTGGGCTCGGGGGACGGCGGGATGGGGTCTTGTTACCACCCAGGCAGACATCGCAGCTGACATCGCTAGACGCCCACCGGCGGGCAGAAAAGCCAGGCCGGGAACCCCCTTGCCGAGGAGCCCTCCGGGATCCCCGAGACAGAGGATCGGACTTTTGCCTGCGCTGCGGAGACCGGTGGGGTTCGGGTGCAGGCCGGGGCAAACCCCGAGTGCCCCCGTCCCCTCGGGGCCTGGCCTAATGGAGTCTGGGGGTCTCCTTCTGGCCGTTCCCAAGGGATTAGAGGGGGTCAGAGTCAGCAGAGAAAGTGACGACCGTGGCCGGTGGTCGCCCACAGCCGTGTGCTGGAGACGCGAGCCAACCTTGTAGGTTTTCTCCTCCGCAAAATATCTCTGACAGAAGTTCCAGTGTCCTTTGAGGAAGAGGCTCCCCGGCCCTTCCTACCCCTTCATTTACACTAAGAAATCTGCCAGGCGCCCCAACAACTTCCCAGCGCGGCTGCTCGGGGGCCCGATCCCGCTCCAGCTCGTATCGCACTTACGGGGCAGTCTGGGCAGTGCAGCCGGCGGGCAGAAGCCCTGGCCCAGCAGCTGTATTTTTGCCACTGCCCCTTTCCCCTCCGCGGTTTAACTCGACCGCGGCCCTGATATTATTTCCCCCACCCCTCCTCAGGCGGGGCTGGTGCTGAAAAAACGCCGTTCTCAGACCTCCAAGGGAAGTCGGCAAGCCAACCCACGCCGCAGCGGCGGCAGCTCGGCCGCAGCCCAGGGCCCTCGCCGGCTCCTCGCTGCCCACCGCCGCCTCCACGCGTGACTCCCACCACGCCGCGGCCACCGCCTGCCCCCCGGCCCTTCTGCCTCCACCCGGTTTCCCGGCTCTGGAGGACAAAAGGCGGACCTGGGTCAAAATAATGAAGAAGAGTAGCGAGAAGGCCGCAGGGCTGGAGGGGAGCGGCCGGTGGCAGGTACCGCTGAAGAGTCCCTCCTGGATCTGCCTCTGGAACCTCGGGAGCCCTCCCGAGCGCAGAGGAAATAACTGTCCGTCCCATCACTTGTCAGATATTAAATTGGATTGAGTATTTTCCCCCTCCTTTGTTACTGACTCCATCCATATTACAAACTCCGAAAGTCCCATTGGGATAATACGGATTGAGCCATTCTGTAAGAGCGGTTAGTCATGCTTTAAATTCCCCAGTTATGAGGTGCATGGATTTAGGATTAATGAAAATGTGACTTTTAAGTTGTTTCTGCTTTCCTCTTTGCAGGATTATTTGTTATAACTGGAAATGCTGTACAAAGTATTGCATTTAAATCCTTTCAATAGAGTTGCTTACGCGATTCCGTGTAGTTGAGTGACCGAAGTTTCAAACTCTTAAAAAGAAATTATGTCGCAGAAGTTTGCATAAAGCCCATGAGAAAAATAAACTCCCTAATGCCCTTTAAACCCAAACTTCCCTCCGTTCTCCCCAGTACCCGCGGACAACGGCCCGCACGCCTGCGGGACGAACCCCCTCCCCGCCGCCGCCACCGGAGCTGCCTTTTCCAGGGCTCACTGCCTCCGGGCTCCTGTCCCGGTTCCTGCTGCGAAAAGCTGGGACGGGCATCTGGAAAGCGGCGTTTCGTAAAGCCCCGGGCCCAAACTCCACCGGAGCGACTCCGAGCCTCTATATTCGTTGCCACTCCGGATGAATATATACACTTCTTTTTTAAATCGGGGAAGGGGGTCCAAGCCCAAACCACAACCCCCCCTCCCCTTTCCCTCCCCTCCGCCTCCCGCCCCCGAGTCCAGGTTGCAGCCTGTCTCAGGAAGGCTGCTCGAAGCCTCCACCGCGTTATTACCCACTTGTTGATCCCGCCGGCTTGCTCATGCTCGAAGCCCCCGTCAGTCTTTAAACTCGGGGTGAAGTGTCGGCGCTGGGGTGGGGTAAGGCTGTGACCCCTTCCCCCGCCTCCCCCCCCGCCGGCGCGGCGGCTCCGCGGGGCAGGTGCCTCCCTTGGGCGCTCACTGCTGGCACCGCCGCGGGGGCCGGCACATCCTCGCCGCTAACCCGCTCACCAGCGATGTCCTCCCGAGGGACGGGGACACGCGGCAGGGGCGCGGCAAGGGAAAAAAAGGAAAAAAAAAAAAGCAAAAAGAAGAAGAAAAAAGCAAAAAGAAAGAAAAAAAGGGAAAAAACAGAAAAAAAGAAAAAAAAGAAAAAAGAAACGAAATGGTCCAAAGTCGGCGACTGCTCTCTGTCCTCCTGTGAGCAGATGCTCTTGGGACCCCGGGAGAGTGCAGGGGGTTGCAAGTAGGCTCGCCACCGCGCTCCTGGAAGGCAAGCGAGAGCCACAGCAGCCAGGACAACAATGAGGCGAAGAAGGTAGGATGGGGAGCGCGGCTCTGCGCCGGGCGCCTCGGTGCAGCGAGCAGGGAGATCAGAGCCTGGAAAAATAATGGAAGGGGGGAAAAGGCGTCAGAGGAGGCTGTCTCTGCCTCTCAGAAACTGAATGGTTTAAAAAGGGAAAGGTTTCCAGAAGTTCATTACACTGGCTGACTTTCCGCTTTGAGCTCCAGGCTTCGGCCCCTATAATATCGGCAGAGAGGCTGTGACAGGCAGCGGCGGGGAGGGGAGAGGGACGCCCCTTGCCCACTGAGCTTCCCTTGCTTTCCCCCCAACTCCTGCCGCCGCGTGACGTCACCCTGCGCTGGGAAGGGGAGGGGGCAGGGAGGGGGTTAAATGCTAATGATATTAATGAACCCCCGAGCGGCTTCCACACAAAATGCAGCGGCTGCCGAGATGATTCCGCCTCCTCACTCGCCTTGAGCCCTCGCTGTCACAGAAAGGGACCCCACTCAAAAAATATAAGAAGGGAAAAATAATAAAATAATTTAAAAGATAAGGCAAAGCAGAAAGAATTGATCAAGATCCCATTTCTTTTGCATTTTTTCGTAGCAAGGTGGGGCTCTCCTACACTTTCGCCTCTGCCCTTGCCTTTGCCCCGGCCGGGGCAGCGGCTGTGCCGGCGGGCGGCGGGGCCGGGCAGGAACTGGATCGGGGCCCAGGGCCGGGCCGTGTCAAGCCGGGCCAGGCCGACATCCTCTTCTAAGGCGACGGGACCTCGGTTCCGCTGCGGGAACCGGGGAATAGCATGGGGGGGAGCAGGGGCGGGCTGGCTCCTGGAGGCGCACGGCGGGAGCAGGGTGGGAGAGGTTGCCCTGTCCCAGCCTGGAAAACCTTCCCGTATCCCCCTACCCGAAGCCGGAACCGCTTCCAGACGGGTGACCCGGACCCACCGGGCAGGGTGTATCTTCCAAAAAGACGCTGGCAGCTCCCGGCTGCCCTGTCCCCGGCGCCGGGACCTGTTGCACAGCGGCCGCGTAGGGAGCCCTCTCGCAGCTGGGGGGGGTCACTCCTCCTGCTCTCGACGCCTCCTTCTCTGACCCTAGGGCACCGTGGACCTCGCCGCGCTACGGCAGCCTGTCCCGAGTGTCCAGAGAGCTGGGATGCAGGTGGTGAGGGGGCACAGGTGACTTCACCGAGAGGCTGCTGAGCCTCCCACTCCTGTTGGAAACCTTCAGTGGGGTGGGAACTGGTAGAGCAGCCCAAGGATGGGAAGAGGTGATGCCAGCTGAGGTGAGCAACAGCACCAGAGAGCAGGACCAGAAGTTGCTGAGAAGTTTTTGAAGCCTTGCATATCCCTTGGTCACTGCTTTCCTGTCCCTGACGTGAGTGCAAGGTGTTAATGCACCTCAACTGACTTTCCTCTTGCTGGTTGTGACCCCAAGGTAATGTAGTGCTCAGCCAAGCCCAGCTCAGCAACAGATATAATGTCTCTGTCTTTCTGGATTTCATCTTTTATCCTTCTGCCCCAGCTCACAGGTGATCCCTCTTGTGCCTGTACCATGCATGTGTCACAGGGCTGCATGACTCTGGACTGCACAGAGATCCTAGTGACTTTCTGCTCTTTGCTCCCCATGGGACTAAGTGCCTCCATGCCACAGGGGGAAAGCCTTCAATCCAGACAAGCCTGGTCCTGTCTAACTCTGAGATACACTCTCTGTGCTGGGAAGTTGCTCTGGAGATCCCCAAAAGCAAAGAAACTGATGGATCGGGGAATGCAGACAGACTGTAACTCCCATTCTGCTCCCAGGGACACGGTGAAAGGCTCCTCTCTTTGGGAAACATCCAAAGCAACAGGGAAGATGACCAGATGCATTAGCAAGGCCTGGAGCCAAAACATAGGATTAACCCGGCCCTGGGCATTACCTGTGCTAGAGAGGCAGATCTGCAATCCTACAGCCATAGTCCTTTGCCCCTGTAAACTCAAAGCCACCTGAAAAACATCACAAATACTTTTCAAACTGTCCACACCTGAGACAGGTTGCTCTGAATGCGAGCAGGGCTTTCCCTCCCCTGCACAGCATCAGGCTCTGCCAAGAGAGAGAAAAATGTGTTCAAATCACTCACCTCTCCACCCAAAACTCCACTAATATGACCCAGACACCCAAAGCTGTCTCTGCATGTGGGCTGGGGGTTGCCAAGGAGAGAGCAAACCATCAGCTTGTCTCTGTCCCCCAGTCTGTGCCTGGTATTGCTTTGCAGTCCTGCATCAGTTGAAATTTGTTCTCTGTCTCTTGAGAGACTTTCCCATGGTTTCTGTGAGGGACAGAGATATCTCAGCCCTGAATGTGAAGGCAGGGTGCATCCTCCAAAAATACAGAGATCTCTCTCCCCCCTCCACTTTTTTATTGCAACTTCTGTCAAAACTGTTTCCATAGTCATTTGATGGAAAAGTACAGCTTCAGCAAGGCAGGTAATTATAGTTAACATTTTGTAGTTATCATTATTACTATGTATGTATGTTATTACAATTTAGTATTTCTTATTATATTTAACATTTTGTTTATTAGGTACTCCTACGTAGAAGATGCTAATAGAGTAAAGAAATTTATTGTCTCCTTTATAATACCTTGGATGTATAAATAGTTATACATGACCACAGCAGCTGTCATGTATTCCAGTTCTGGGGTTGGCTGGAATAAAGTTAATTTTCTCTATAGTAGCCAATACGGGGATATGTCTTGGATTTGTGCTGAAAACAGTGTCGACAATGGAGAGATGTTTTTGTTATTGTTGAGTATTGAGTGAGTGCCTACACAGAGTCAAGGATAAGACACCAGAAGAAAGTCAAGGCCTCTTTCACTCCACCAGCAAGCAAGCTGGTTCATAGAATCATGGAATGGTTTGGGTTGAAAAGGACCTTAAAGTTCATCTAGTTCCAGCCCCTCTGCCATGGGCAGGTCAGGATTGCTCAAGGCCCAATCTCACCTGGCCTTCAATACCTCCAGGGAGGTGGCAGCCGCAAATTCTCTGGGCAACCTGTTATAGTGTTTCACCACCATTACAGGAGAGGATTTATTCATAATATTTAATTTAAATCTACATCTACCCTCTTTCAGTTTAAAACTGTTACCTCTTGTCCTATCACTACATGCTCTGATACAACTCTCTCCTCAGCTTTCTTGTAGCCCCCCCTCCCCGCCCAGATACTGGAAGGCTGCACTGAGTTTTTCCCTGAGCCTTCTTTTCTCTAGGGTGAAGGACCCCTACTCTCTCAGCCTGTCTTCAGAGGTGAGGTGCTCCTGCACCCTGATCATCTTCGTGTCACTCCCCTGGACTTGTTCCAACAGGTGAGGGGGGAACATACACAGCTGAGGCAACTGCCCCCAGTTCAACAAAGGGATATTCTGTCATGCTCAGAATATAGAGCTGAGTGAAGAAGAAGGAAAGCAGGACATTTGGAATCATGACATTTGTCTTCCCAAGTAACTGTTACTTGTGATGGAGCTCAGCTTTCCTGGAGATGATGGAACACCTACCTGCTGAAATAGTGAAATAATTCCTTATTTTACTTTGCTTGTGTGAGAGGCTTTTGCTTTACCTATTCAACTGTCTTTATCTCAACCCGCATATTTTCTCATTTTTATTCTGATTCTCTTCCCCATCCGAACGAGGGGTGTGAGCAAGCAGCTGTGTGGGGAATAGTTTCTGGATGGGGTTAAACCACAACAGTTCCATTTTCATTGTACCTCCTTTTGGGACTCTGGATTATGACTGCACGGTGACATTTCTCAGAATTGTGCCTTCGCCTCTTGCCAGGTATCCTATCTTCTGTTAGAGTCTATCTATTAGAGTCTTGGCAGGAAGACAAATCCAGCTTGTGACCAGTCTTAAAGTATACCATTCCCTCTGAAAGCCTGATGGTCTTTGGATAGGTAGCTGAAAGATCTTCAGGGAGTAAAAAAAAAAAAAAGGGGGTCAGGCTAAGGAAATATTTAAGCTGCCTGAGAATGTGGATGTGCTGTTTTCATCCATCTCTCTCAATGGGAAAGAGGTGAGTAAGGTCAGGAAAACCTGAAATAATCCTTTTCAGTGCAAGGAGACAAGGAAGGGAAGGAGATAGTTTCTCCCGTGAGGACAAGCTGCTGTTTCTTTGGGGTGTACAGGAAGCTTTCTCCACTGCCCTCCCTTTGTATGAGTCAGGGAAGAGCCAGGGGCATCCTTTGGCACCAGCCAGCCCTGTGCATAGAGGGGAGCACAGTTTTTAGAAGGCTGACAAGATGAGGCCTTAAGAGGAGATAATGGTACATTATTGGTACCTTAAAAAAAATATACGAGCAGTCTTGCTAAAGGAAGAGATAACATAAGAATTCCTAAAATGGTACAGTTTAACTAGCTAATTACAGTGTGAATACCCTATGGCTCTGGACAGACCGGTTGTATTGTCAAAAAGAAATAGGTTAAGAAAGGTTCCAGATCTCACAACAAGGGGTGGAGAATGGGAGGCAGCATCACACCTGGTAGTGCCAGAACCTCAATATAAGGGAATGGTATGTTTCTGTCTTCATATATTAAGTTAGGAGTGATGAAATGACTCACCAATCATTTTTCTTTACTGTAGTATCTTCTTTGTTGCTATTTTGTCTGCAAGACTCACTTTTGTGTCAAAAAGTGTGCTATCTTTGTGGATTTACCACCCAGCACTCTTTTCCATGCAGAACTGGAATAAAGCAAGCATCTCCACTCTGTGTGTGGACCTTGGTACCGCACCTTGGGTAAACAGACCCTGCTTTGGGACAACAATGGCAGTACCCTCACAGCATGTGATACACATCGGGTTTAGCAACTTCCAAGTTGCTAAATCTCCCCCCTGAAGTCTCAGGTACCTTCCCTTTGCAGGTCACACTCTGTGCTTCAGTGCTGCAAACCTGTTTGCACACCTACCTGCGGGCAGGCAGAAAAGAAGCAGCAGCAGCAGCAGCAGAGCAAGGGCCGTGAACAGGATTGTGCTGCTCCTTGGCTGCCCTGCCATGCTCTTGGCCTGTGACATGGCTGCGCCTGACGCTCAGCTCAGGCAGCTCCCACCATGGGTGGTGGAAATGCAGCTATCGAGCTTTTTTTGTGGTACTGAGTCTTCCTTGTGAAGACCCTGCCCTGCAGACACCTTCCTGGAGGACCCTGCAGCCAGTGATGGCAGTGTTGGCCTTCCCTCTGCCTTGCCGGGGCTGCTGCACCCAACATGGTGACCCTGGAGGGCTGAGGATGCTGCCTGGCAACCCCCCGGCAGCCATCTTGGTGGTGCCCTGGGGTCGTCACCTTCAGAGACTGCAGGGCTGTGCTGAGAGCCCGATATAATTAGAACAAAAATATGAAAACCAGCTTCAATTTGGGAGTTTTCTCTAGGTGGTTCAAGAAAAGGATTTTTTTCCCAAAATATGAAGATGCAAGGCACAGAAAACTGAAAACACTGTCCGGTGAATGCTCCCTCTCTACTGTGACAAGAGGTATGGCCTGTGTTTAGGTATGGCCTTGTGTGTGAGGCCGCATCTTGAGGACTGTGTTCAGTTCTGGGCACCTCACTATAGGAGGCTCGTAGAAGTGCTGGAGAGTATCCACAGAAGGGCAACAAAGTTCATGAAGGGCCTGGAGCACAAGTCCTGTGAGGAGTGGCTGAGGGAGCTGGGGGTGTTTAGTCTGGAGAAGAGGAGGCTGAGAGGAGACCATATTGGTTTCTTCAACGATCTCAAGGGAGGCTGGAGAGAGGAGGGAACAAGCCTCTTCTCCTTAGTGAACTGTGAAAGGACGAGAGGAAATGGATGGAAGCTGCACCAGGGGAGGTTTAGGCTAGATATTAGCAAATATTTTTTCACTGAGAGGGTTGTCAGATATTGGAATGGCCTTCCCAGGGCTGTGGTGGAGTCAGCATCCCTGGAGGTATTTAAAAGGCTTTTGGACCTGGTCCTTAAGGACATGGTTTAGTAATTGACTGTGGTGTTAATCAAAGGTTGGACTGGATAATCTTGGACGTCTCTTCCAACCTAAACATTCCGTGATTCTGTGACCTTCCCTGAGCTGGTAGCAGCATGTGTTCAACCTGTGTGTTCTGAGGTGTCCCGGCAAAGGTACCAGTTACTTCTGGTGGCTTTTGGACTCGAGTTGCTCCCAGCCCATTCTCCATCTTGAGCAATTCATCCAGGAAAAATCTGGGGAAGACCTGTGTTCACCACAGATGCCAGTGAAAATGTGTTGAGTTTCTCCCTTTTTGCTGTGCGTGCATGCTTGGTTAAATAAGTTAATGACTGCATGAAACAGTGACCATATTGCTCTGTTTCCACATGTGTATCTCATGGGAAAAGCCACCTTGCACAGAATGGCAGGGAAAATTATACCTAAGGGAATATAGCTGAGAAAAGAGTATCTCCCTAAGTCATGGCACTTCTTCTCAATGCTTGTATTCAGGGTTGGAACAAGCCTGAGTTCACTTGCAGCAATGAAATGCCCCATTAATCACATATGCCTTTGAAAGGGATATGTCAGGCTTGGCTTATACGCCTACATTGGTACCTGATCCCATCTAGACAATGCGAGACAAGTGCTTAACAAAGCAGCTCTAGTTAGTAACTTGACTTATTTGTTAGTTTGCTAGTTAGATATAAATCAAAGTGTCGTAATAAGCCAATGAAGTAGCAGCAGCTGCAATCTAATTTAGAGAAAAACAGCCTCATTTTAGTTTTCCTGACATGAACACAAAAGACAGTATCAATACTGAAGTCAGTAGAGACACAGCTGTATAAAACTAGTGAGAGGTCCTAATACCAGGGCAAATTTATTATTATCTCAATAAAAGAAACCTTAAAAAAAGATTGAGTTTATATTTTAACAGTTTTAAATTACCAACAAAAGAATGCTGACTACAAAGAAGAAAAACATCTTGGAGCTATGCTGTAACACTTAAAAATAATTTTACCAGTCTGCTAAATTAATAGCTTTTGTTACATCCTAAGCACTTCTGTGTGTGCAGGAAAGGGTTGCTTCAGCTATGACCCTGCTTAATCACACTTTGAGTGTAATCATTTCTATGGTAGAATGTCCTCCCAAATTTTGCTGTAGAAGCCTATTAGCAAGCTGACCTTTAAGGCAATTGCACAAAGTCCTGTTTAGTGGCAGCAAAGAATGCTCTTAGGAAGGGATGTATTTCTGGCTGGCAGTGCAATGGTTCAGCTCCACTGACTTCAATTCAGCTATATCTCTTGATATTGGCTGGAGACCAGATATGTGGTATCTATTTTGGGAAATGAATTTAATACAAACAAAAATAACTACTTCCAGATGCAGCATTGAGTCAGCGTGTTGCATTCAGTGCTGCTTGAAAGTATGGAGTCAGTGCAGTTAGGTTTTTAAGCAGAGGGGAATAGTTTTATGATGTTCTATGACATTATAGATAGAATCATAGAATTGGCTGGGTTGGAAGGGACCTCAGAGATCATCAAGTCCAACCCTTGATCCACTACCGCTGCAATTACCAGACCATGGCACTGAGTGCCACATCCAGTCTCTTTTTAAATATCTCCAGAGATGGAGAATCCACTACTTCCCTGGGCAGCCCATTCCAATGCCTGATCACTCTCTCGGTAAAGAAATTCTTTCTAATATCCAACCTAAACCTCCCCTGGCACAACTTAAGACCGTGCCCTCTTGTCTTGCTGAGAGTTGCCTGGGAAAAGAGACCAACCCCCCCCTTGCTGCACCCTCCTTTCATGTAGTTGTAGAGAGTGATGAGGTCTCCTCTGAACCTCCTCTTCTCCAGGCTGAACAGCCCCGATATCCTTGCTTTATCTCTAGCTTCATATAATAAGGGTCACAGAAAATCAGCAACCATCTGATGAGCAACCAGCATAATGTACTTTGAGGTCAGCTGGGGTTTTATGCCTTTTCGGACACCGATGAGGCCAGGATGGTGAACTGTGAGAAACCAGTGTCCTGAGCCTGTGTGAGGCAACATAGCGCTCCTACCTCTAAGAAAAGAGGAAAGCAAAGGCCTGCTGTGCTCCTCCATAAAATGATATAACTCCTGCAGCATTTTGCTCTTGCTCTATTTGAATGGAAAATGCAGTCCAATGAAAACATACCTGCAGCAGATTCTGATCCTGCAGCCTTCCACTGTAAATATAAAATAAGTATTAGTTTAATGGGCTTCAATGGGATTGCTGGTGCACACACGATCTGAAAAACTTGGCATGAAAAATAAAAGTTTTAGGTAGCCTATCTGACCTGAGGAGTCCTGTCAGTCCTTAAGTAAGATTTCACCATTCAGATACATTGCACTTCCTTGAATTTGAAAGATGTGATTCAGTAGCTGTATGCCCCTCTTTTCCATGAGGAATGACTCTTATAAAAAAAATATAAGACAAGAGGATGTGTGATGGGAATTCTAGGACAGGACTTTAACTTGTGACTTAGTTCTTTGTGCTGCAATACAGAGCACCAGACACTGAAGTAAAGAATCTGAAACTCTGAGGACTGGCATGGATTTCATTCACCTTGGAACAGTGCATGGGGAGTAACAACTAGCACTGCTTATGTTAACAGCTTTCCATAATTACTCTGTTTTATGAAGAGCTGGTAAGCCAAGATGTGTGGCCACTTAGTTAAAATAGTAGAATTGCAGTGCACAGATTATTGCTTGGCAATGCTTTTATTCCAATTACAAATGCAGAGACCATACTGCATATTAAATCATGATGTTTAGAAAAACCCAGGAGTGATGCTGATACTGTAGTTTGTATATAGGAGTTTTTTTTAATTTATTTTATTCTATGTCTAATTAACAAGTTCTATACTGTCAGGAGCATTTACTTTATTATTATTGACATCTTCTATATATTGCAGTCAGTACTGGCTGATGCTGCCTAAATCCTCCTAGCACTTTTGCTGATATGAGGCTGACATGATTCAGCACCTGACATACAAAAAGAAGACTTGGGTTCTTCTTCTGTACATTTTTCTGTCCACATGGTAAACTGTAGCTGGCAGAATATTTTTTGTCATATTCAGTAGCTGTTTTTTTTTCTTCTATTGGACATTATAAGCAAAATCACTGCTTGAAGGGGAAGAAGAGTTTTGGTCTTGAGTAACCTTGTTGATTTGATTGATGGCCAGGGACAGCTGTGCTAAGGGAATAAAGAGTGGGATAGCTAAGGGAATACCATTTTCCCTGATACCAATGTTTTTCCCATGCTAGGAACAAACAGTGTTTATGTGTGCATTTTCAGGAGAGTTGAACAAGTGAGGTCTCCACAGGAGAGACGCCACATGGGTCTCCCTCTGCACTTGAACATACTTGCAACAGTACTGCTTGGCTTTTAACCAATCTCAGTGTCTTGCATTATTGCAAGGTGTGTCCATCCTTACTTACCTACCCTTACAGTTTCCTTTGGAGATGGGAAGTTTTAGGCCTTTCACCTGCTTGCTGCAACCCAGGACACTCCGGCTCTGTAACTGTTGAGGTCTCTATCCCCTGTGCTGAAGACTACCCAGAACATGTGACATCCATTGGTGTCCTCAAGCACTTAAACCAATGTTTCAGTTTTAGCTCAATGTGTTCTAGTAGTGCTGTAAAACAATTTGCTTGGGGTAGCCCTAACCTAATTGTAAATGACCCCTCCTTTTGTCTGGTTTATAATTAGATTGCAACCACTTGTACTCTTTTCCCTTTCCAAGGACAGGCATAAGCAGTCTTAGAGAAACTTGGTGAGTATAAAGCAGGCTGATGACATGTTTTATGTCAGTTTGAACTTGGCCTTCATTTTTCTTGTGCCTTTCAGGAAATGCCTCAGGAAGGCCATCTAATAAACACCAGTGGGCTGGGCGATACTCAAACAATGAGGTTCTTTGAGCAATGTTGATCAACTCCATTTAAGATACAGCGAGACAGAGTAGTATGACAGAAGAGCTGGGCTGGCTGTCTCCCAGCAATGGATTTTCCAGAGCTCATTGGAAAGGTTTAGGTCTGTATAGCTGCCTTGCATCCATTTCTTATGCCCCTCCTTGTGGTCAGGTAGCTGCAGCAGATCTTCTTCAGCAAAGTGTGTTTCTTCAGCTTTGTTTGGTAAGCCACACTGCCTGAATAGTGATAGATAAGCACCATGACTGCAGCAGAACTACTTGTTCTCCTGTGAAATTAGCTTCTTTGCTGTGCAAAGGCCTCTGGGGTAGGGCTGGTGGTACTTGCTGTCTAGGTGATGAAATAATAGTTTCTTGTATGCAAAGGACAACCTGTGTTGAACTGACCAACCTCTCTCATCCTTTCCTAGGAGAAAGTGGGGCTCTAGTTTTCAGCGTCATGGTGCTCACAGAAACCTGCTAGCCACCTGCTTGTCACTTGCCCATCAAGTCTAACAGGTGGAATCACACATGAGATTAGGCCTATTTTTTCCATTTTCCCCAAAATTTGTCCTGTGAGAGATTAATTCAACAGGTTTGGGGACTTCCAGTTGCTACCCTCCAGTGTGAGAGTAGGGCTCTCTCCATGCTGTCAGCAGAGGCTGTATATGCATGGACCTGGACCTGCTGGAGGCCAAGCTGGGTGACAATTTCCTGTGATTTCTCCCTTTCTGGTTTTGTGGCAGCAGGGAGGAAGGGCAGATCTCATGTGTGAGCCAGGGATGTTGGGCAGGGCTACGAATCTGAGGGTGGGAGCAGAGGCAGTACGTGTGAGTAGCGGCAGTTTGCAACAGAGCAGGTTCAGCCCTGTGTTGATGCAAACAATCCTTGAAGTCCAAAGGGCAGCATGCCCCTAAGGAGCACAGCAGTACTGGTGTGGGAGCAGGAATTACCTGTGGCCTTGTTTCACCTTTTGCTGCCTGGGATATGGGCCTAGTCTACTTGGTGGAAAGCTACACCAGTCTGTTTTAAAAAGCAAATAAAATATTGCTTGTGTTGGTTTAAATGTAGATTTTTGGTGGCAAGGCCACAGAGAATGAGGTCTGCTTCTCTCAGAGTTCAGCTGCTGGTGGAATGTTTGTGGTTGGGAAACCCTGGCCAACCTAGCATAGTGCTGTGTAGCAGGCATGACAATACCATGTAAAAGAAGTTCCCTGAAAGGCTTTCAGAAGTCAGAGCAGCTATACAACAGCCTGGGAGCTTGTTAGCTCCTTTGCTACATCTGCCTTGAGATGAACAAGAGCCCCCATCATTGCCATTTTGCCCTTCTGTACCACGGGCCCTGCGCCCACCCCACCTGCTCAGGACGAACCCCCAGACAGACAGACAGATGGACAAGGATGCACTTGCTCTTCCCCCCCACACTTCTTTTTCTCCCCTTTTCCCTCCATGGCTTTTTGCTTTTAAAGGTTGCTGCTGACAAATCTATCTATTTGGGGCAAATTGTCAGTGAGAAACTTCCGCTCGAACTCTTTGGGACAAAACTGCCTCTTTGAAAGGGTAAATCCCGTTGCATGAAGGTCTGAACAATGGCCAAATGTGTTGCTGCTACTGCTGCCGCTGCTGCTGAGGCCGGGGCTGTGACAAAGAGCGGATTAATTGGTGCCGCGGCTGACTGGTTCGAGATGGCTCCACTCAGCCCGCGCTGCGGGGAGCCCCATTGACTGGGCCCCGAGTCCCACTTTTCACAAACTCCAAACAAAAGTCAATTTCTTTTTTATAAGGCGAGGGAAGAAAAAAAAAAATCAGTTCATGTTTGAGCTCGGGAAGTTGACTTGTTGGATTATAGGGCGTCATGCTCTCTCTGCCTGTCTCTCCCATGCTTTAAAGTTGCTTCTCCCCCTAAGAGAAGAGTGAGGGGGGGAAATGGAAGGAAAAGTGAGCTGTCCTCACCAGCATGAACGTGAGAGTGGGCTCTGGGGATAGAATGCTACCAAGCAGCCTGGACCCTGTGACTGTGTTGGGAACTCACAAAGAGCTCTTCTTTTGTGGAGATAAACTTCTCCAGCCATCTGATGGTGTTCTCAAGGGTGTCTGCATCACATTCAGTCCTTAGGTAGGTAGACAGTGCTGTCAGGAATGAGACTGAATTAGTGTGACTGAAGTCAACATGTCCATACAGGACTTAGTGGCTAGCAAGGTCTTCTGCCCTCTTCTAACAGGGATGGTTTTCTTATGTGCTACTGAGCAGCACAACTAGATGTCTTGTGTCCTTCTTGAATACCCTTTACTTTTCCTGACTTTAAGCAAGTCCCACCAGGGAATGCAGAACAAGGCTCCCAAGTGCGTACATCGTGTGCACTCAGAGAAACAATAAAATATACAGTTAGAAGATCTATCAGAGACAGAGAGAGGAAAAAATAAACAAAATCAGGGGATCACTCTTGTGAATATAGATGATAGTAGCCATTACCAAGTTGGCATAGATTCTGCCACTGGAGCATTTTGGGAAATAAATCCCTGTAATTGCTTTGATCATCTTACGGAATTTCAGGTATCACTTAATTAATATTTAGCTTTTATTTTGGAAAAATAGTGATTCCCAAATAGAGAGAGAGGCTTTTATCGGATGTAACTGCTGACCCTCTCCTCCTGGAGGTAGTATAGTATCAGATCTCCTAGTTACCTGCAATTTATTTGCATATATTTTGTCTTTACAGGAGACCATTTCACATGCAGTTCTATTTCCCCCTTTTCTGCAGAGTGGATCCTTTGATCTGACTCTCACTAATTACTTTGACATACTGGGGGGGAAGTAAGGCATGTAGCAGTTAAAGTTAATTCCTCTCATTTTTTAAACATAATTTTCTGCAACATATTCTAACTTTATCAGGAAACACAGCATGTTTTAACGTCCACAGCTTTGTTGCAGACTATATGGCAGGCAAATAGAGCTTGAAACTGGAGTAGAAGGGAACAGAGTGCAGCAGTTTCAATTTCCCGGTTTCATTTGAAGCTCATGATAATCCTTACGTGTTGCTTCTCTCTGCACTCTGAACATGAACTTCAGATTTTTTAAGATCCACATAAAGTGAACACAGATTTATTTTATCTGCTTTTCAAGTGGAACTAACTTTGTAAAAATTGATACAGTGAGAGCTAAACAGTAGGAATAGAAGTTCACTTTAGTGATCTAACTCTCTACAAGTATAGTCGAACTTGAAAAGAGCCTCCTGCTTCATTGCTGAGCTATAGGATTTAACCCCCCCCTGCCCTCAAGCCTTTGACTGTGACCTTCTCTATGCCACAGTATTTGCTTTTACCATGTATGATGCTCTTTGGCATTCGGCTAACCCGACACTGGAAAGCCTCTGCTATTTTCCCAGCCTGATCCTCTTTCTGTCTTTATTGTATATCTATATGTAACTCAGAATTAATCCATCTCCAGTTTTATCAGTAAACAGAGCCATGCATGAAACAACATTTATGTAGAAAGGTGAAATTAAATCTTCTGTTAATCTCCCTTTTCTTCATCTGCACAAGAATCCATCAAGGAATCTATGAAGACTTGAAAGGTGAAATTTCTACAATTATACACTATACACTGTCTGGCAAAGAACACTATAGGAAGCAGAGAGAACCTCTGCTGGGATTTTCTATACTGTTTGCCCTTAATGTCTTCATGGCTTCCTAAGAGAAGCTTCATTAGCGTGCAAAAGACAATGCAAAGAATTATCCTTTTCATTATGCCCCTATGCTTACCCTTCTGGCTGTGGGCTACCAGGCTCTCCTAAAACTAAAGATGGCAATTTTTAGCAGAGCAGCTGAGTTGTGGGGAACTCCAAGGGAAGGAATGGTCTGATATGTCAAAGGTGTTGGAAAAATCAAAGGGAAAGAGGCTGGAGAAGAGGCAGTTAGAATTGACTAGAAGGACATCATTAGTGATTTTAGAGAAAGCAATTCCTGCAGAGTGAAGTGGCTGAAAACCAGACTGCTGAGTGTCAGAGAGGTGAGTTCAAGAGAATGAGAGTAAACTAGTCATTTGAAAGGATAAGAGGTAAAGGAGATGAGAAAGGCATAATAGTATGTAGAGGAGGGTTGTTTTTACAGAGACTTCAGAGGCTTATTTGAAAACAGATGAAGAGGGTGATACATAGAAAGATTATGCTGATGTGTCTGGAGAAGCAAAGTGCTAATCAAAGAATGAGAAGGGATGGGAGGAGGCTAAAGGGACCTTAGCAGGGAGGGCATAAAGAAGTTATTTTTCTCAAAGAGTAAATGTAAAGATGCAGAGGATGAACACAGGGGTTCAGAGACATTCACCAAACCATGTGCATGGGTGAAATAAGGCAGTGTAGAGGATGGCTAAGTTAGTAGTTAGTGGGTGTAGAAGAGCAAAAAGAGAAGCTGAGAGGAGAGTTATGGGGAACTATCAGCAGATTGATAGGCTAAAGAGATGACAAAGCAAGACAAAGAAATCAGATCAGCCAAAAGATAACTGGAGAGTGCACAAGGTGTAAAAGTCAGAAACAGCTATGCAGTGAGGTCAGTGACTCTGTTGAGCTGGCAGCTGAAACCTGAAGCTCTTAGAACAGGACTTGAGCTGCAAAAATCAGCGAGAGAAACCTAATCAGCAACATTGAGGAGAAGAATAAATGGTTACCAGGAATACAGTATAAAGCAGCAGATAGGAATATAGGGGAGAAATGGATTGACACCAGAGCTGGCAGACAAAAAGGAGTTCAAATGAGGTAAAGAAAGTTGAGGAGACAGCAGTGCCATTATGCACAAGGGATTTTGACATATTAATAAAGTTCAGATGAGGCCAAAAGGGTTTCTAAAGCCGGTAGTCCTGCCTCTGTTGGTGTAGTTGGGAAATTTAAGACAAAATTTTCAAATAAAACAACAACAGACAGGGAAGAATATATGGATTCTCTTGTTTTCTTTTTAATAAAAAAAAATACTCCCTTGGAATTCTCCGAATTTCTCTGATATCAGAATTTGCATCTTGAACAGATGGATCTTCCTTACGAACCTGTTGTTGTTGCTCCCTGCCTAGAGAGTCTAGTGTTCAGCAATGAGGTCTCCAAGGGCTGAGGAAAGTTCCTTCCCTTTGCTCCTGGTTTTCTCTTCAGTGCCCAAAATCATCATATAGGTGCCTATATCAACCTGGAGGCACATAAAGTACCTGATTTTGGTGACAAAGCCTTTGCTTTCCCTACATCTCTGGTACTGGGCAATGCTGGGCAGCTTAGTAACCGTTCCTGTGTATAAGATTGCTTTGGAAGTCTAATCCAGATCATCCACAAAGCTTTGACAATCCACAGGGGGGGGCCTTTAGAGAAATAAGAACGAGAGTTCTGCTTTTTTATATCACAAGAACTGGCTCGTGGATTCCAAGAGAAACAGGTCTACTGCATTGGAACTTTTTTACAGCAACCTTTGCAACAGGCACTGTGTTTGCTGGCACAAGTTAGGCAACAAGGTGGAGTTGACTTTTCATGTCTAAAGGATATTCAGATATTATAGTACACACCAGAATGCCAGTTACATGGGGCTGCACTGTGCTCAGTCCAAGCAGGTCCATCTTCTCAACCCCACTGAGTAAGCACATGGAACATCAGTGTGGGGTTAACTGACTGTAAAGACAAGAGTGCTACAAAGCATCAGTGGTGATCAAGTCTCCTGCTCCTCAGAGCCCAGGCTGCCCCTCCCTAAGACCTGAGCAGGGTAAGAGACACTGTCTTGCAAATTAAGCACATTTCATATGGAAACCACCAAGAGGCAACAAATGTGCAGCCTTGCTCTACTTCATATGAGGATGGAATTTGCATTAGGAAGAAATTAGTCACTGTGAAGGTGGTGAGACACTGGAATAGGTTGCACAGAGAAGTTGTAGCTGCTTCCTCTCTGGAAGTGTTCAAGGCCAGATTGGATAGGGCTTTGAGCAACCTGGTCTAGTGAGAGGAGTCCCTGCCTATGGTAGGGGGTTTGAAACTAGATGATCTTTAAGGTCCCTTCCAGCCCAAACTATTCTGTGAATGTAACTTTTGAGAGTTGAGCTGACTCAAAAGTTGCAAAGGACAAGGACTGACAACTCTGTTTCTGTTGAGTCCATGGGCTTCTCCTCCACAGGAAAGTTCAGAGATGGAGAAAGCCTGTATGACCTTCCTGGGCTGGGAAGCCAACTCATCCCACCCCTCAGAGCTGAGGAGGTGTCAAGGTAGACTTTCTAGTCTAGGTGATGATACTGGAACTGGAACATCTTCAGTTTCAGAGGTCTAACCCCAGTCCTGCTGAGGCTGTTGGATACAATGAACTATGTGCCCAGTGCTTTCCTACCAGTTTGACCTAAAAATTATAATTTTAGTGTTGTCAGAAGGCAAATTAAACACATTTCAGGAGCCCTGGTTTACACTCTCTGCCTGTAACTTCTGTTTATGGAAATTTGTTTGAAATTGTTGGTGTTTCTGGATTATTTAATTTCACTACATAATACCACGTTCTGCTGGGCTGTCTAGTAAAAGTAATTATTTCCTTTGGAAAAGGATAGGCTAAGCTGAAGAGAGGCATCAGTCTGTATCTGCTACCTCTTTCACAGACTGTGAAATATGACTTCTTCTCAGATGCAGAAAGTTAAGTTCAGTTCTAGGCACACGTAACCCTGTGAGTAGTGTCAAGAAGAGAGATGAATGCCCCAGTCCTGTGGAATATTTTCACAGACCTTTTATTTATTTTGAAACAGCAAAATTTATTTTCTGTTGAGTGTTAACCAGGTATTCCAAATTAGTTAATCATTGGATTATGTAAAATACAAAGCCAGTTAGAACAGAATTATACGATATCTAATCTCTTTTCATGAGTGCCCTCTGTTGTGCTTGGTAGCATATAAACAAGTAGAGATGAATTTGAATTAAATTCAGAAATCTGAATTGCTGAACTCATTATCTTCATCTCCCTTTATGGTTAAAAAAAGCATTTTTATAGTGCATTCCTCAGATCTATTTTAAATTCCTACTTTTGGATGAGATTAAATTAATCTCATTACATTGCAAAAGTACCAGTTTAGTGGATACCCTAAAAGTAGCTGTCTGCTTCCTGACAGGTGAACCCCGGTCAGGGTCTTTAAGGACCTCACAGTTTAAGAGAGCAAAAAGGGCAAAAGGTAGAGGAATGGAAATGTCATTATCTCCGTCTCACAAATGGGAAACAGAGGTACAGAGGGACTGAAAACAGTATTCCTCTGACCTCAAGAGACATTTGCAGTATTAGCTGCATATACTCAAGTTTGGGATGTGGAGTCGTCATAGTCGATCAGTAGAAAATTCTTCTGTGCCACAGCTCATCCTTCCAGTCTCACAAGGCTCAGATGCAGTTATCTTCACATGGATATTTAGAGTCAAATAAGATGAATCACCCTAGCTGCATGTCACATGGAAAGTTTGTGTTGGTGTCTGAGAATGAATCCAGGTTTCTTGAATGCCTTCTCAACTTCTCTGCAGACCTCTTGCTTTTGTACAGACATTCCTTCCAAGGCAGAGCCTGACACTGGGGACCCAGAAATCTTTCATCAGGCAATAAAGAGCAATACTTAACCACTGATGTGGAATCACTTGTCTACCAAAAGGCCTGTCCCTTAGTGGTATGGAAAAAAAAAATTGCCCAGTTGGGGTGGTCATTAGGAGCAGGGTAGAGCCCTGGGCCTCCATGTCCTGCACCTGTCTGGTGACAGTGACTTCCAGAGTGAAGATGTGCTCCTTCTTATCTGTGTTCTGGTCCTGTACATGTCATCTGATTGTCTTTTCTCAGCAGTCAGGCTCATAAGCTGCCAAATCTCCATCAGCACCTTGCAGGCAGAAAATGTAGAAGATGTGTTTAACTGAATATACTTTTTGAAAGATGGCACAGTTTAAATTTGCTCAGTTATGTATCCACCACTAGGCTGTTCCTAGGATGTACAGGGACACTTGAGGGAATTATTAATATACTTTGAACCAGTTGGATGGAGAATACAGTAAAGAAGCAATAGACACCACCTTGCCTGCCATTTATCCTGTTAGAAAATATGTAAATACTGGCAGAATCAAAACATGAAAAAGGGAATTTGCCTGTTTTAAAACTCAGACTTCTGGTCTGATGTGTTGCATTTTTCATGTCTATAGCTTTCATACCCAGTTCAAGGCCTTTTTAAAAAATGCTACTTTATTCAAATATAGGTCCTGTAAAGATGGAGAAATAGAATCAAAGTGACCACTTTCCACTGCAAACCAATGGCAGCAAGGGAAAAGATTAGAGATAGCTTCATCTTCAGGCTTCTTTTAATCATTGTACCCTGCTTCCTCCTCAGTCAGTCCAAAAAAAACAACCTACAAACTGTTCTGTTCCACATTTTTTCCCTTTTTATTTGCAATGTAGATTGTAAACTTGATACATCCTGTCCAAGTATATGGGTTGCACAGTCAGATATTTGTGTAGGGATGTACATCTGTATGTTTATAGTGGGAAGCAATTATTACTCTCTTCTGTTCCTGCTCTGTTGTTCTCTGCTGAGCAGAGAAAACTAGGAACAATTAATTTCATGTCTCTTCCATAAGCCAAAGAAGCACTCTCAATCTTTACTTTCAAGAAGCAATTAACTTCAGGTTTATTAGTCAAGTTGTGTTATGAAGTTTCAGTCTTTCATTGTACGCTGTGAATTTTAATTACAATTTATTAAAATAATTTAATTGACTTCAGTCAATGGGCGTGAATGAGGGCAGAATTTCCCTGAGAAAGCTGTAGACAGAAGAAAAGGCCACCCATCCTAAATGCCTTCTGCCTGCCCTTTTTTGGGTTGCATCAGACTGTTTGAAAGAGGGCTGCATTTATCATCTTTGATGCCTCCAGCTCAATGGTCAATTCATATTAGATTCCACAAAAGGCAGTGAACCAAATTCATCTCTGATACAATTCCACTGACTTCAATGGTCTTACCACAGGGATTAATCTGGCCTAATATTATAGTATTAGAATGTGTGTGTGTATAATATTAGCTTGGACTCTTTGCTGGAGATCATGCCGTGTAAAAGCTGATAGCTGCTGCAGTTGCAATTTGCTCAAGAAATCCAATTCCTTTTGTTGACCCACTGAAGTTCACATTCAAAAAAAAAAAAAAAAAAAAAAAAGAGACCAAAACCCAACCCCTCCAAATCCCTAACCAATTTGAAACCGCAGCTGAATTTAGATGCATATTTGCTAATTTGGTTTATTATGCATGCAAATATTGGTATAAAAGGTGTTTCAATTATTTTCTAAGGCAGGGACCTATGCATTCTCTGCAGTCACAAAGAGTTTAAATGGAGTTATTTTTCCCTGACTATAATCGTTCTCCCTTTTAAGTACCCAGGCAGAAAAAGTAAGTTTACTGCTTCTGGCACAATGGCTCTCTTCACTTTTAGGTTTGGGAGACCTGGGTGACCTACGAAAGTTAATTAGAAGGTTAACAAAGACTAAGGCAGAGTAGAATACAGCGCCTCTCCTCCAGCCAAAGATGTCATCCATTAATTAGGGAAATCGTTAAGGTGGCCTTTATTGAAGCCATAGAAAATCGGCAGTTGGCTGTCGACAGTTTTGATCAGATTTTCCTCTCCCCAATAATACTGCCCTTAATCATAGGAGACATGGAGGGTTCGGGGTGGGATGGGAGGGGTGAGGGGGAAAAGTGTGTGTGCGGATAGGGGGAGTGTGTGTTTCAGGGACATTACAGTTAAACAGCCGCCAATTGTGACGGCTTTGATTCTCAGGCTTACATGGCATACTTTTTCCATGATGTAATCTTTATTGAACCTGGAAGCTTGGGGGTGGGGGGCAGGGGGCAAGTGAAACTCGCTGCTGCTGCTTCTGCTGCTGCCTCTCAGCCTCAGGAAGCCCTGGGAGTTAATATTGCAGTCATCATAGGCAGAGCTCGCTGCTTTTGCATGGTAATACACTATCTGACTCCCCTTCCCTCCTAACCGAAGCCTGTCTACTTCCAGCAATGAGACCAAACAGCCATCTGCACAACAGGCCCTTCATTTCTCCATGAATACATTTGCTTTAAAGTTGAAGGGCCTTTTAGAAGACTTTAGATTTTATTTTATTTATTTATTTATTTTAATACTCTTTTTTTTCCCACTGCAGTACCAACGCGGTGTCACTATGGAGAATTTCAAGGGAAATGTTAGACAGTCCTGGCATTTTAACATGTATATTCTTTAACATACTCGGAGAATTTTCTGGGTGGAGGTCTTTACCCATGTAGTTTTCACATTTTTCCCTACATGTTGAATAAGCCACATCAAGGACCGTAAGCTACAGCAGGTCCAGCCTGTTCAGTGTTGTAACCAAGTGATCTAGCATCCAACTTGGGTTGGGTTTGAGCATGGGAAGCCATCACCTTACAGGGAAGGAAGGCAAAGACAAGGACTATTGGAATGTAGGTTATTTACAGTAAAGCAATGCTTCCTGAGCTCTGATGTCCTGGAACATACTGTCTTGAAACCATTGGCCTGAGAACTTTAAGAAATGATGAATTGAGAGCTGTTAGCATATCTGGAGGACTGTGTCCTATGCACCACGTAGTGTGAAACGTGTTAGATTAAAAATAAAACAAAAACCAAACAGGTGGATTAATAATACTTTAATTGATGGATCTTCTTCAAGTCTAACTATACATGGTTTTGGAACATTAAATAAAAATCTTGAACTTATCCTTGCTCCTCATGGTCTTGTAAAATGCTTCTTCATGCTAGCATAAATTTCTTTACAAAAATGATTAAACTATGAAATGCCAAAAAAAATTGCTACATTTTAGATACAAGTTTTAATAAGCACTAGGCACACAGTTTCCTTATTGCCTATATCTTTCTGTATGTTGTGGTAGGCATTAATTTTTTTATATATATAGGCTATAATTCAAGTTGCCCCATAAAATATTTAAAGTTCTGCTTATTATTTTCAATCTGCAAAATATGTTATATGTTTCAGCACAGAAACTGTAGCCAAGAAATGCCAAGCTGTTTCTTATATGCTCCACACAACTCTTTGTTTTTCAGCATCCTTCTTTTTGTGGCAAAAGGGAGATGGAGCAAGGTGTACTCCAGGAGTAAGCCTTTCTCCGTGCTTTGAATTGCTCCCAGAGAATTGTGATTTGACCTGGAGAGGCGTTGTGTTCCCACAGCTCTGTTTTGGACCTTTTTCTCTTTTAGGCTAAGAGACAAACTAACTCACCCATTGTGTAGTTACTGAGATCCCCAGATAAAGTGCTATAAGAGGGCCACACACTATTATTCTTTTATTATGGAGCAGACGTGGCTGTTCAAGAGTTACTGTGGATTTTTATGTGTTTTCCTACTGCCTTTTGTCTTCTAGTAGCAGTCCTGTGGCTTTGAGAGCTTTGCTCTCTGACTAGAGGAGGGTTCCTAAATTTAAGGTGGCATTTTTTTTGGAAGCTTTAGAAATCATTGTAAGGTAGGGTAGGGGAACACAAGGTCCCTGTTGCTTGAACATATTTTTGTGTCTCTGTAGCTTCCATATTAAAATGCATGTGGGGGTGGCAAGCTGGTGTCTGTTAACTTCAGCACTCCTGCAAAGAGCTTCCTGGTAATACTTGAACAGCATTTCTACAAAGTCCCTGGTAAGCAGTTCATTACTAACAGAGGGATCATCATGTGGACAAGATGAAATCTCAAGGGTAGGAGAAGATTCTTGTAGCTAAAGCAATAAGAAGTATACAATGAATGAGAAAGTGACTTCCTGATGATTTTTTCTTAGCTGATGCTCCTGAAGTTGCAGCCTAAATTTTTATCCTTAGTATGAAGCTTTATTACATTTTTCATGAGATTTCCCCCCCCCCTTGGTGGCTGTGGTTGAGAGAAAAGCAAACACAAATCATTGCAAACACAATTTTTACAGTGATTTTACAGTTGATAAAGCTCTGAAAAGTCTGGTAAAAGGTAATATTACTTTTTAACTATGTTCAATATAGCAGCACTTTTAAGGGACAAAGAAGAGGAAAAGCAGTTTTTTTTTCAATCCATTT
The DNA here is from genome assembly GCF_003957555.1 of Calypte anna. NCBI lineage: Eukaryota > Metazoa > Chordata > Aves > Apodiformes > Trochilidae > Calypte > Calypte anna. Next base: position 70,889,573 of record NC_044246.1, read on the forward strand.
AATTTACATTTCATAAAATGGCACAAGTACAAGAGACAAGGCAAAAGAAGTCCACTAAAAAATGACAGAAGTTCTCTGGATGTCCAAGAGTCTGGTTTGGGCTGCCTGTACAGTTTTTTTCCCTTCTCATCTCCTCTAAAATCATAATGGAAAAGATTTCTGAGGAAGTCCAGGTATAAAGAAAGTAGATATAGTGCCTAGAAAGTGCCTAGCTTCAGGCATCTGCTCCTGTTCTAGTGTCCTGAGTGTCTTTTTCTATTCAAGAGGAGCAGAGGAACACTTTTAAAGCTTATTCTTCTGACTTGTTTCAGACTCATGTCAAGATGAGACGTGTCATGCCTACTCCCCTCCTTGAATTACAAGGGGAATCTGGACAACAGCTTTATCTGAGTTAGGCTCAACCTGGCTAAACCAGAAGCATTTTCTAGTGAAGGGACTCCAGCAGATAAAACCTTGTGGAAGAAATGCAGGACCACTGAAGAGCTATGAGGTGTAAAACAGTGGGCTAGAAAAGAGGACACAGTTGGCTATGCTGAAGGAGAAGCTGTCAGATCAAGGAAAATCACTCTTGGATCTTCTGAAAAAGATGCTCAATTTATATTTTAATAAACATCTGTGTACAAAACAGTGTCAGCTATACAGAGAAGGACAAGAATATCCAACAGGAAGAGCTGATGACCTTTACTGTTATAAATGAGATGCTTTACAGTCATGTAAAATACCTTTATCATAGAATCACAGAATGGTTCAGGTTGGAAGGGACCTTGAAGATCATCTAATTCCATATTCCTTATTATGGGCAGGGACACCTCCCACTAGACCAGGCTTCTCAAAGCCCCATCCAAGCTGGTCTTGAACACTTCCAAGGAGCTCTTCTGGGCAACCTGTTCCAGTGTCTCACCACCACCACAGAAAAGGATTTCTTCCTAATATCTAATTCTTTCAGCTTATTCCCTCTTGTCTTATCATCACATGTCCTTGTATAAAGTCCCTCCCCAGCTTTTCTGTCTCAGTCTGTCTTCATAGGAGAGGTTCCCCATCCCTCTGGTCATCTTCATGGCCCTTCTCTGGACTTGCTCATGCATGAAATAGAAGTTCATTACATCAAAGTGCAAAAGGGAAAAAAAGACCTCCTATTACTGTCCACACTCTAACCATGAGACACTAAAGTTACTGGGTTACTAAGTAGGCAAATGCAATTCTGGGTTATATCAAATGAACTGTTTCCAGTAGAAAAAGAAAAACAGGAATGCTGTGCTCTGCCATGCACTGAGACTTCCTGTGGAATTCTGTGAATAAAACCTGCAGAAATGGAGGATATCACAAAAAACTAAAATAAGGTCTAAAGACTTGACAAAAGACCATGAGACTTTGTACAAGGGATTAAAGCAACATCTGAAGGCTTTGCTGAAAGGCCTGGGAGATGGCCTGAGACTGAAGGTAAAATTTTTTGGGGGCAGCAGAAGCTGGAACAAGTTCAGACTAGATGAATAAGGAACCAGCAACCAGATGGCTGAGGACCAGCAGCTTTTCCGGGGACAGGGGAGGCCAAGGAATCTTTGGCAAGCTTGGAGGTTACTAACTGAGCGGGATGGCAGTGAGGATTAAAAAAGCTAAAAATACCAACAGCACAAGGAAATCAGAAAGTTGCAAAACTTTCTGTTGTGGTTTAACCCGGCAGGCAGCTAAACACCACGCAGCCATTAGCTCACTGCCTGACCCCCACTCCATGGGATGGGGGAGAGAATAAAATAAATTAGAAAAAAAAAATTAAAACTCATGGGTTGAGATAAAGACAGTTTAACAGGCAGAAAAGGAGGGTAAAATAATAATAATTATAAAAGAATATACAAAACAAGTGCCCAGGCAGCCCCTAAACAGCAGCTATCATCCCCTGGCCAATTGCCCCCATTTTGATTGTTCAGCCTGATCAGGAAGACATCATATGGCATGGAACATCCCTTTGGGCAGCTGGAGTCAGCTGTCCTGGCTGTGTCCTCTCTCAGCTTCTTGTGCACCCCCAGCCTCCTCACTGCCAGGGCCGTATGAGAAGCTGAAAAGTCCTTGACTTGGTGTAAGTCAAGGCAACAACTGAAACATCGGTATGTTATCAACATTCTTCTCATCCTAAATCCAAACCACAGTGTTATACTGGTTGTTAGGAAGAAAATTAACCCAGACAAAGTCAAAAACTTGATGTGAAATTAAGGCTGTCAGAGGACTTTTGTTGCCTAGCCTCACCTCCCACTGTCACAACTGCAGAAACCAGAAGGAAAGAAGACAAACTGTCCCAATATATAAGAAACTGCACACAAATTTCAATGAATGATGTGAAGAGGTAAACCTGGAACCTTTATGTCAGCATTTAATGTATAGCCCAAATGAATGGCAGAGAAGATGGACAGCAACAGGAACCACATAGGTCTGAGGTCTTATCTTAAAAAGAAAAAAAAAGACTCAGTTGTCCATTTCCAAATGGAGGCACATGATCCAAAGATCAGCTCAGTAGGCTGAGGCTCAGAGGGGATATTGGAGAAGGGGAAAATCTACCTAGGCTGGGGGGCAACCTGAGGAGTCTTTCTTCCTTGCAACTCTCTTGCAAGGACTGCCGAGATGCTTTAGCAACAGACTAGTTTAGAGGGACTCATCTGGTCTTGGCCTGACCTGCAAAGACCAGCAAAAGGAGGCCAGAAATAATTTGAGAGGTGCTGGAATTGGCTACAGGGATTGTTTGTGCTGTGTGCTGGGAGAGGACAGAGCTGAAGGAAAGAGACAGGACCCCAGTGCTGTGGACATGGTGAGCATGGGTGAGAATGTGATATGCAGGATAAGAATCCCTCTTGATGACACCACTGAGTGATTTGAAGAAAAGATACAATTGATTTGTGTGATGGGGAAAACAGTTATCAAGGGAAGCAGCTCTGTTAAATGCGAATTTAATGGGGCAGGTAAGGAAATAACACAATAAAGATAGCCTAGAGTGTGACCAAAATGGAGTAACTGGTGGTACTCATTGAAAACCCTTGCCTGGCTTTGAAGGGGAAAAGGTACAGCTCATAATTTTAAAGTCCAAGTGTGGAAGGGTCAGAGCTGCTGACCCACCATCTCAGGCAGGTGGTTTGGCTGTAGCCAAATGTGTGAGGAGTCACCACCTCTGGGGAGTAAAGTGGGCACCAGCTCAGCATAGGGGTCATTGAGTGGGCATAGGCTGAAGTCAGGAGAGACCACAGTGGGGACTGTGTAGCCTGCTCTGCAACTTGTTGTAAAAGGTCAGTCTTCAAATAGTGGGGTCTTGCTCCTCTGAGAGTGGACTGATGCCCTTGCAGATACTGTGTGGTTGAAATTGATGAGCTGAAAGCATCTGATCTGTTGGGCGTGAGTGACCTTGCTTATAAGAGAAGAAGGTGTCATAACACAGTCTGTATTCTGCTGGTAAAAGAAAGATGGGGGTGATCCAAGATGTGCCTCAAGATCAGGGACATCTTTTCAGTGAATTATCCCATGCACCAAGGGTGGCACCTGCATAAGCAGGTTGGTTTGGAGCAGTTGTGCAGCTTTGAAATAATCTCATTTGCTGCAGGTTGGCTCAGGGACAGAGCAGCTGTAGCATGTTTGAGCTCATCCTCTGATGGAGAAGACCACTTAGGAAGCTTAGATGCTCACCAAATATGCTCCATGTATCCTAGTCAGTCCTGTGGTGGGGTGTTTGGTCAAGAGAAGCTGATTTAGTGTGAGATGAAGGAAGCCCCTCAGGCTTCATGCAGTATAGATTTAGAGGCTGATCATTGTTTCATCCCTCCGTTAAGCCAAGATGCTTGCTAACATGGTCACAGAGGATATGGCAATTGTGCAGTTGTGAGAAACATAGAATGTCATGTTGGAAAGGACCTCAAGGATCATCTGGTCCAGCCCTTGAAATGTTATTATTTATATGATATGTCTCAGCATCCTGTTGAGCTGAAACTTAAAACTTTCCAAAATGGGGGAATCCACCACTTCCCCTGGGAGGCCATTCCAACATCTGACTGTCCTCACAATGAAAGATGTTCCTGTTGTGTTCACTCAGAACCTATGAGCTATGAGCAGCAGAGAAAGGGTGGGCACTGGATCAGGATATCTTTTAATGGTTTTAGTTAATGAAAAAGACTGTGATGCTGTACCTCTGGTAATGGTTTAAGAGTGGTTCCCCTGAATCCTGAAGTTTCCAGTTCTGCTTCATAACAAAGACTTAAGGCTCATCTTTAGAGGCACTGACCCATTAAACTGCCCCACACTGCCTGGAGAGAAGACATTGTGCTGAGACCTAAAGGTGCCTTCAGCAGTAACTCGAGTGTCACCCAAGGTCTGTATAAAGGAGACCATAGCGTGTGCCTCAGCACAGAGCAGAACCTGCTGAAAGAAGTAATGCCTTAGTAGGTGCAGCTGTGAGCGGGTAACACCTTTTTCTTTTTTGCAGCATTTCAGTCAGGTTTCCATGCTGGGTTTTAAGGAGAATTGGCAAGCGGCAGGGGAAGCAAAGAGCAGGGGTGAAGGGCAGGAGACGGCATTTCTACTGCGTCAGTAGGCAGCACTTGAAAGTGCCGGCTTCTGGCTGACACTGAGTGATCTTGGAACCAGTCACTGCAAAATAGGTCCCTCTCAGCCTGTCTGCTGTGCTGAGATGGCTCTGGGCACACTTGGGGACTGCTGGTAAGAAAGACTGCATTTACAACCAGCCTGGGATCGGATCAAGGCTGCCACTGAACTTGAGCTTCCTGAAATGAGAGTTGCTCTGAAAAGAGGTACCTTCTCATGAGCACACAACCTGACGAGAAAGAGTTTTCCCTAACAAAAAGAAAAACATGGCTGTGCACAGGGCTGGGCAATTTCCCAGGCAGACACAAATGTGCAGAGTTTTGTGGGACTCTGAATTTACTACGAAGGGCTTATTTGTGGACTTGCCAGTATTGCAGAGACACGACATAAACCGGGTGAGAGAGAAACAGCAACTCCAGTGACATGTGAGACTTAATCACTTTTGGAATTAGAGTTCCTTCTGTCTTGGCAGATCCAACACTAAAACCCTTTCATGTAGGCCCCGATGCTAGATTGGAGGCTGCTCTAGAAGAGGAACACGAGGAATTTGTGAAGTTTAAGATTTAGTATTTAATTTATAAAGTTGAAGATCTAATAACAATGGTCTAAGTAATCCAGAGAATTTGTAAACAGGAGTTCTGAGGGGCAGTTTTCCTGGGAATGGGAGAAGTGATGGGGCTTTGTACTCACACATATGTCCCACAGTGTATTCAGGTGCAAACGTTTCTTTCCTTGAAAGCTGCTAGGACCAGATATACCAAATAGATACTTCCCAAAGACTGTGCCTTGGTTGTAGCAGGTTGGGTAACTAAAAAGTCTCTTGGCAAATAAACTAATACATCAGTACCTCAGAACTCACGGCCATTGTGGCAAGGAGATTAAAGAAAGGATGGTGTAAAAGATGGGGAAAATGTATCCAGTGGTGGTTCTGGTGCATTTCTGATGACCTGAAATACCTCACAGCTCATTTCTGAGCTACACAAGAATTTTGACGCTGCCAGATATTTGGAGAATGCAAAAAATCTTAGGCAAACTAGTAGAGGATTTGTGCTGAGTAAAGTACTAGAAAAAAAGCATAAGATATTTGGCAAGAAATGAGCTCTGTGCAATATTATAGCTGCTAGGATAGACTGGATGTGCAAGAGTAAGGAAGAAACTAGTTAAGCACTAATTAGAGAAGGGATGTAGAAACAAAGCCAGAGAGTTTCTTTTTGTCTCTTGAACTCTTCCCACAACCAGGAACACCCCTGATGAGGGAGAGTGTCTGCCGCATGGTTGTACATGGCATCAGTATGCAGGGCACATTATGCAGCTCAGACCTGTAGGTCACATCATCAGCTGGGAGAAGTCAGCACAGCTTCTCTTACTTCCATGGAACAGCACCTGTTCCCCCCAGCTGCACATTCAGCTCTCCTGTGCTTTTCTAAGTGAGCTGTTTTTCACTGCAGCTTGGTTTTCTGATTGTTACTTTTTGCTCTGGGGGCTAGGAGAAGAGCAAAATGTGTCTTCCAAGAGCAGACCGTAAAAATACCTGGGAAGTTATGCTTTGCTGCCTTCCCCTGTACCTGAGGTTGATTCAGCATGCTTGGTTAGGGTGCTTCTTTTACTCTGTGCTGCAGAAAGAGATCCCCTTTCTTGACTTCTCCCAGCTTTGCCATGCCTATAAGGCCTTAGCCTTAGTTTCAGGAGGAAGGAAATCTTGTTTGCTTTTTTCAGAAAAGGGGGGGGGAGGAAGAGAAAAAAGCTGAAAAGGATCCTCAAAAGTTTACCTGTGTACTGATCTATGTGAGCCCCTGTCTGCCTCTCAAGAACATGCAGCCAAATTGCATAGTTATTTCAGAGTGAATCATAGAATCATAGAATTGGCTGGGTTGGAAGGGACCTCAGAGATCATCAAGTCCAACCCTTGAACCACCGTTGCAGTTGCTAGACCATGGCACTGAGTGCCACATCCAGTCTCTTTTGAAATATCTCCAGACACGGAGAATCCACTACTTCCCTGGGCAGCCCATTCCAATGTCTGATCACCCTCTCTGTAAAGAAATTCTTTCTAATATCTAACCTAAACTCCCCCTGGCACAACTTAGGACCATACCCTCTTGTCTTGTTGAAAGTCGTCTGGGAAAAGAGGCCAACCCCCCCCTGGCTACATCCTCCTTTCAGGGAGTTGTAGAGAGCAATGAGGTCTCCCCTGAGCCGCCTCTTCTCCAGGCTGAACAGCCCCAGCTCCCTCAGCCTCTCCTCATAGGGTCATGTAATAATAACATGTATTATATAACATGTAACCCTCCTCTGCTGTAGTGGGAATGGATGAGGGAGAAGACTGGGAGGGGACAGGTTAGACTGAAGATGTGACTGAGGAGATAGTGAATGGCAGAGACCAGTTTTTCCCCTGCATCCTGTACAGCACCTCACCCAATAACTCTGGATGCTGAGGGGCTGTGAGGCTTTTCTGTGGCATCCAGAACTGAGGAGGAGGTTTTGGTAGCACTGTGTCCTGAGAGCTGGAGGAATCTGAGTGGGGGAGCGACACCCACAGGGTGCTTAGAGGGAACAAAGCTTGGCAGGTATGGATTGTGTCAGGGTAGGAGATATGATTTGTCACAGAATCACAGAATGTTAGGAGTTGTCAGGTTTGCAGTGCTGAGGTGCCATGCTGGGGATAGCAGGGACCCAGCAGGTGTGGAAAGGAGGAACCTCTCTGCTTGGAAGGAACAACTGCAATTTAGTGTCTCTGCATTCAGTGCCCATTCAGCAATGCCTTCTGGCATGTCAGGATAAAGGGAGAAGTGTTGCTGAAGTACCTCTTCCTTAACTAGCCCTGCAGGAGTCACTGACTCAGCTCCTTGTCCTTGCACCAGCAATGCCTGAAGGTCCCAGGTGAAGTGGAAGGCCCCCTGTGCTTAGCACTTTGAAATGCATTGGGAAAGAGGGAGAGAACTGCATTACTGCAAGAAGTCTCCTGCTCCAGGCAGACCCATCAGAGATAGCTGGCAATAAGAGGGTGCCACTTTTCAATCAGTGGATTTTGCTCTTGTAGCCCATGAAACAAATGTTACTTCCTACCATACCGATCTTGCTTACAAAATTGCCCCATAGCAAATTGAGTTAACATCCAAACTTTCCAGGTCGTGAACTCTAGGCTGTCTTAGTCTGTTCCAGCACTTGCCACAGCCCAGAGCACAGCACCCCTCCCAGCACCAGGATCACACCCCAGCTTCATGCCCCATTTCCCTGCTCTCTGCTGTGGCTGTTACCCAGAAAAGCTGAGGAGGATCTGTTCTTTAACTCTGGTGGGCTTAGGCTCATAACAGGCTTATATTCCTGTTTGAATCCTTTGCCACATGTGCAAATGAGTTGCACTGGGTGGTGTAATTTGAGAGCAAAATTAGATGAGGAGGTGACACACCAACAGCATACACAAAACAAGGGAAGAGTTTCCAAATCACAAGCTGCCACGGAGAGAGGAGTTTTTACATAATAGCAAAATTAAGGTTTGGGTGACTGCTGGTATTCTTCAACAAACTTTCAGAAGTATTTCCTGGAGCAAACCCAAAGAGAGAATCCTCATTTACCCTATTCCTTTCAGAAGTAATTGAATTCACTTGTTTAGGGTTCCTGCCTCCTCTACCTTTCATTCAGCAGCAATGTGAATTCTGCTAATCTCTCTACAAAACAGTCAATCTCCTCTAGTCTCTCTAACCATCGTTCAGCCACCCAGTAATGAAAATTTGCTTTGATCCTCGCCATTTACTGCATCTTCAAAAATACCTCCATTAAAAAAAAATATATATATATATATATATATATTTAACAAGCTCTGCCACCAAAAGAAATTTGTATGGCTAGTTCATTAGAATTTTTTTCCCCTTGCATTGGGTTGTGTGAGAAATCCTGGGAGTTAAGAAGACTGTAAAAGTGGCTCAGAGCTTTGGAAATGGGTATAGAGCATTAACATGAGCATCCAAACAGTTACGCAAGCCATGGAAAATTTTGTAGTGGAGAAGAGAGAAAATGCAGGGAGCAGATTAGTAGGCACCCTTTCTGGATACTGTATGTATGAATAAACCTCATCTACAGATTTTTCAGACTGCAGCCGTGTTGTTGCATGCCACTACCCAGTGCTGTATTCACACCCTATTAACTTGGCTAAGCAGGACTGTGCTTTTGACATCTATTTGGGGAGGAGATTTGAAAACCATCTCCTCAGGGGATTACATTACTTGCCAATCATCTATCTACTAGCCAGAACACTCTCCCCACACTTTCTGGGGGCATCATACTGCAGTCTGTCCACCTTAATTGAAAGTATACTTTTTATACTTTCCATTTCCAAATATTAATGTCCACAGCAATTGGCAAAAAATTAAGATCTATTCTGAGAAAACACCCCCACACTTCTTCTCTGTTCTCCTCGGGAAAAGTTCAGAGTTGTAGGAAGGTTAGAGAAATGCTGTCTGAGAGGGGGGTACCTAAAATATTAATCCTTCCTGGTCCTTATTTTCTCCGATTTTGTGGAAGCCACAAATGCAGTCACTTCTTCAGTGGTAAATGTGAATGCCTTTTCTCATTCCTCTACATCCCTTGGGAGCGAGTCCGGACAGCCTGATACGGCACAAATCTCTGCTGGTTTCTGTGCTGAATTTACAGGCTCATTTCTTCTTGCCTACTGTTCCTAGTCCTCAGATCATGAGATCTGCGGCTGTAAAATACTCTGTAACACCTGGGGAAAAAAGTTACCGTGCTTTGAAGTCATGTAACACTCTTGAGGAGAGAATTGCAAGGCACACTGCAAACACTTGGAGCCAGATCAAGGGAGCGCTGCGAGTGAGTCATTTTACTTGAATGAAACACACTTCCATTCCCCACACAAATATGTGTCTATATGTGTGCTTTTATTTTCCTAGACACATTAGTTTTAGTTATTTACCCATTTGTGCTCCAGATAATTACATGCTGCCGATTCAATTGGATGCAGATTTATTCTTCACTTCCTGTCCTAAATTCTCTGCAATTAAACAGCTGCTGTGTGCTTGGTGTAATAAATTTACACAAAATCTGGGATGGTTTGGCATAGCAGAAAGGTTGTTTGGCATGGGTTTAGGACGGCTACATTACGCACAACTGGCAACCCCTGCATGGGTTACGTTTTCTCTCCCAAATGAGAATCACCCTATTGCTATGCAACCAGAGCAGGACATTTGCACGACAGAAATGTTTACAAATTTATAGATTGTTTTACTTGGCTTTTTTGAGTATTGTCTTTCAACCTGAAAAAGAGAATTTCCTCAGCTTTCCTGAGCAAAATGTCTTTTGGAAAGATCTAGATGGAAAGAAAAAAGAAGGAATTCTTCAGGAAGCCTCTGTCTGTGAAAATACCTCCACATCATCTTGCTAGGTGGAGCTTTCTCCCCTTGACGCTGATAAGGGTGGAAAAAAGGGGAGAGGGGGACCCTTTCACATTCTTCTCTGCATATGACAATCTTTTGCAGCATTTTGTGCTTGTATTAAGCAAGCACAGATCAGATGGTGACCTTATCCTTTGCAAAAGCACACAGCATGCAGTATCTCTGTCCCCACTGACCTGCACCCATCTGCCTCCCTCAGGAGCAGGCTTCACACTCCCAGTCAGAGAGCTTACTCTTGATATCTGTCCATCATCCACACAGCATCCCCATCTCCTGTGTCATTTGCAGCCTCAAATGACTGCAGTCTGTGTGCCAGCATGAGCAGCACTCAGTCCTTCTGGGGGAGGGGGCATAAAGTCAGCTCTTGTGGGACCTGCAGACTGGAATTAGCAATGTATCTTTGTTTATGAGTTAGCACATATGCCTTTTTTGTTTCCTGATAGCTTCTACATAATGAAGTCAATGAGAGTTAAACTCCTCAGCTGTTATTCACATATTCATTAATCTCCTGCAGTATCAAGTACAAATTTAACAGCGCATACAGTAAGCTTATTACCAGTGTAAACAGCCTGCTGCATCCAAAAAAAAGTGTTGCACGAATTAGGTCCCATTGTGTTGAACTGAAGGAAAAGAAGGGTTAGAAAAATTTGCTATGTGTTCTTGCCTGTACCCGTGTGGCTGTGATCTGGTTATTGCAAGGCAGTAATGCTGGAGCTTCAAGAGAGGGATAGCCTCAGCATTTCCACAAGTGTCATCAGGGTCCCATAGGAATAAACAGGGATTTAGCAAACCCTGGCAGTCGCTAAAAAATGCCTAGAGAAACTGCACACCTGAAAGCAAGACAGATTATTTATTTAACTTTTCAGTTCAGGGGGAAATTATGCCCAGGTAAAAGTGGAGAGTAGATCATGTTGGGTTTCCTCATCAGGGGCTCCCAGGTTAGCTTTCTTCCCAGAGCCCACTCCTCAGGCTGGCTTTTGGGGTTGCATGCTAATGCATACCCCTCTCCCAATGGACTCTAAAGGCATTTCTGTGCTGTATCTGCTCCCACCCAATCTTGACAGAGTTGCACTATTGTGGTTCCCTGCAGAAGCCTGCACGTGGTACTCGTGCAGCTGCAGGACCACAGATGCCTCTGGGATTAAAGAGAATGTGACGTGCCCAGGATAATCTTCATAGGAAAGGCTGAAGGAACTCCCTTCTTTTACAAATGAAACATTAATCTCTTTCTTTCCACTCTTTCCACAGCCCGTACCTGTGCCTGCCCCATCCCTGGGAATATCCAGGTTACTTTGACTTAAATAACAAGCCCAGCACCAACTTGAACCTTGGCTATTTGGGAAGGATCATTTTCCATTTCCCATTTCCCATTATATAGGATTATATATTATAATATAATATAATATATATAACTATAATATATATATTATATATAATTATAAAGGATTTTCCTTTCTTTTTTTTTTTTTTTTTTTTTTCCCCCCCTACACTGAACTGAAAAGGAACAGGTTTTGTATGGTATGATACTAGGGTATTTCTTGTGCTTTCTTGTCCTCAAAGGTTTGACTCTACCTCATATTTTCCTCCTTCTGTGAAATGAAGTCAGAATTACCAAGGCTTCTGCTCCAGCTACATGGAAGCTCTGGGCCAGATAAAAATACTGTGTGGACAGGAGCTATAAGCTGGTTGTTAGCTCAAGGCTGCCTATAAAGGTGTATGGAGAGGAGCATCTCTGCAAAGGAGGCTGACATGTTTAGTGACAGAAAGTGGCTTGACTGTTAGCTTCTTTTTTTTCTTTCTAAATGACAAGACAAAGCCACCTCTGCTCTCCAGCTCCCCTCACCCTCTCAGCCATCTCAGCCATCCCCTTCCCCCTAGATGCTTGCTGTTTCTTCTTTTTAGAGGGAATAAAAAAAAAAAAAAAAAAAAA